>NC_142718.1:8161046-8786046 GCF_055471065.1 Atractosteus spatula | reverse complement strand
ACACACAGTAGTGGTGGCTATTCCAGAAGTCAGTATGCAGATGGGGCCCTCCAGTCACTACACAACCAAGACCTTCCCTGTGCCCTACACCAAAGAGAAGATAAAAGAGATGAATCAGCTGCAAAGGAAAGTTTTTGAAGATGTTTCAACTCTGGAAAAAATGTGGTTTATTGTGGGCTTTGTACAGTTTTTTCAGAACTTCAGCAGATCAACATGTGAAAGTTTTTTTTATAACCAAGAATTAATGCAGGATCTGAAGGAGCAGGAGTTTGATGCCGTTTTAACAGACCCTGTAATTCCCTGCGGAGTAATTGTGGCTGAATATCTCTCTGTTCCCTCCATCTACATGTTAAGAGGAATTCCTTGTTCGCTGGATTTCAGGGCTGCTCAGTGCCCTAGACCTCCATCATTCGTTCCCATGTTTTTCACAAAGTTCAGTGACCAGATGACTTTTACGCAGCGAATCGTGAATTTCCTAATCAATCTCCTAGAACCCTTATTTTGCAAATTTTTATTCTCTGCATATGATGACATGGCTGCTTCTTTGCTCCAAAGAGACATCACGGTCGAAGAAATCATGAGCCGTGCCTCAGTGTGGTTGATGAGGCTTGAATTTACTTTTGAATATCCAAGGCCACTGATGCCCAACATGGTCCTTATAGGAGGAATCAATTGTGCTCAGCGGAAAGCTCTGTCGTTGGTAAGCTTGGCATTTTTTATTTGAAATGGTGACGGTGTGATGTTTGCTAGTATTTTCTTGATCACAGAAATTCTTCAGGAAGCTTTTTGAAAGAATGGTCTTTATGTCCCATCAAAATTTGTTCATGCTTTCAAATTTCATTTGAGTGTTTTAATTTAGTTTTTTTTATATATATATAGGCGGTACTATATAACGTGAGCAGAGAATAAATGCATTCCGCTGGTAGGTGGCGCTGTTCATCTAAATTTACTTTCTCTATGTATGTAGTGTATGCTGAAAGCTTAAAGGGCGTCTGTTAGCAAATTGGTTTTCACTTGAAAATCCCTAAAACAATACTTTTTTAACGTTTTCAATAAATGTAATCTCTTTTGTATTTAGTCAATTCTGAAGGATTGACAAATTAAAGTTAAAAAAACGGATTAGATTAACTACGGGCTTTTACAATAAAACGGACACAAGAAGTGCTGTTCCTATTGTATTAGCCTGAAATCTGTCCTTTTCATCTGTCATCCAGCACCTTCTGACATACAGTTTAATTTGTCGCAGATAAAGGCAGATATATTAAGGAATCACTAAAACATTTTAGCACAATGTTTGTCGTTTTGTAGGCTATGCAACTTTTTTTGCAGCGCGTAGCATAACTGACATTTTCGCAACGTGAACTTAAATAATGAATGTCGTGACTATTCCTTTTTTTAGGTTTTAAAAAAATAAAATGTTAATACGTTAGTTACAATAAAAACTCTTATCTGTAGCATTATGCAGTTATTGTACTTTAAAAAAAAACAGTTAAAACGCTTCTTGAGACCATAGTAATCGTACCTGGGTCACTGATACGATTATCTGTGGATATAGATCCACACTGTAGAATAAATTATCTAAGAATGATTAACAAAACCCGTAATAAACTCCCATTGAAAACTAGATTTTCATGTGGGATTGTATGATTAACTTGGCCGTAAACCCGCTTGCTTGTAGTAGTGGGAGGGCGCACACATTCAGAGTACTGCCCCTTCTTTGCTGTCTACGTCTTCAGCGTTCCCCAGGGTTTTAATCTGTGAATAGCGCAGTTAAACTGTTAAGACAGGAGCCATGGCCAGAGAACACTGCATTGGTGTGGCGGGGCTTTTTGTCTTCCTCTCTCTTTCTGCCCTGGGGCCCGTTGAAGGAGGCAAACTGTTGGTCATGCCCGTGGATGGGAGTCACTGGCTCAGCCTGCAGCTGCTGGTCAAGGAGCTGGCACACAGGGGACATGAGGTGGTACTGCTGGTGCCAGAAGCTAGCATCTTCATCAAGGGTTCAGACGACTACAGATCTGAGCACTTTCCTGTGCCGCACAGCAAGGAGCAGCTCCAAGAGAAAGTGAACGGTGCGTTTGTCCACGAGTCTAATCCTGCGGGGATCCTCCTCGGCATCGAGAAGCTGCTGAACTTCACCAACATGGAGGTGAAAGGGTGCGAGAGCCTGCTGTATAACCAGGCATTAATGCAGCGTCTTCGAGAGGGGAGATACGACCTCATGCTCACTGACCCCTTCCTGCCCTGCGGCGCCATCATCGCGGAGACGCTGTCTCTGCCCACGGTGTTCTTCTTAAGTGGCATCCCATGTGGACTGGAAATGGCTGCTGCGCAGTGTCCGTCCCCTCCTTCCTTCGTGCCCCTGTTGTTCACAGAAAACACGGACCGCATGACCTTCCCGCAGCGAGTGAAGAACTTCATGATGCTACTCGTGCAGTCCTTCCTGTGCAAAAAACTGTATGCCAGTTTCGACGAGCTGGCCAGCAGGTTCTTAAAGACGGACGTCACTTACAAAGAGCTAATAGGACGTGGCTCCATCTGGCTGCTGAAATATGACTTCACTTTTGAGTATCCTCGACCCCTCATGCCCAATATGGCCCTCATTGGGGGTATCAACTGTGCTAAACAAAGTGCGCTGCCAGCGGTGAGTCTTGTTAGTCATACAGCAATAAGTTGAATTCCTCAGTGTCAGCAAATCAGTTCAGAATGCAGGCTAAAGGTATCTTAAAATTCCCTATACAAATTTAGCATTTGAATTTAAAGTCAATAAAATAAGTCATTTCTAATTTATACCATTATGTCTTTCCACACATACTGTACTGTATATGTTTATCATTATCAGTTCATCATTAGGAATAATAAGCCCTTAGAAAGTAACATTCAATGAAATTATAGGTAGTGTCTTATCAATAAACAGATTAATAGTGTTTTAGAAACATGACTCAAAAACAGCAATCTCAGTAATGTGGCCCAGGTTTAGAGAATGATTTGAGAATAATTTGAGAGAATGAATGGCTCACGAAAACAATTTGCCACGATGATGGTAATATTGCAGGCTTTTAGCATGACCTATCTGCATGGAAATGTAAAATCTACATGCAATGGTTTAAAGGAGTTACTGTAAAAAGGACCTAAGGAACAGGATATAAATACTATAAAAATCAACATTTTCTGAAATAAATTGCAAATTACTCATGAACACCATATGTCCTAACAAAATTTACACTGCATGCATAGAATTGCAGAACAAAAACAGTTAGTTAGTTGATGGGGGTTTGTGTTGGATTCACATTTTCTAATCATACAAAAACTTAAAACAAATTTTCAAAAATTCTTATTATGTAAAAAATATGGTTGCCCAGCATACCCATTTCTTTTATTCAAAACTTCCACTGCCTATTGGTTGACTTTCACCTTTAAATATTTGCCATTACTTCCAGGACATATTGAGCAGTATTTGTTCTCAATACATATAGCTTTTTAGGTGACCTTTTTTCGATTGAAAACATTATATTGCTTTCCTCAGTTGGAGTGCAGTGTATTACAATATTGTTGTTTAAAGGGTTGACGTTTTTTGTCTTCTTATTTCTCATACATTCTTTCTGGATTTCATTTTCAATTAAAAGGGGCAATATTTTCAGGGAAACAGAGCTCAGAGCAGAAAACCAACATCCAGCATGTAGTGATTTTTTTTTTTACCTTAACTCTGTGTACAGAGAAATGTGAGGAAACAGAACAACAAAGACTTTGGCCTTATAACATTAAGGACATTTAATATAATTTTCATATCTTGTCAGAATGAGCAGCAAAACCTCTTAAATGAAAACAAAAGCGTTATAAGCTTTTGAACAGTTTGTTCAAAACTGTGGGAGGATTTTAGCAGAACATAATACTGTGTTTAGTGTGGGTAAGCAGCCTGCCAACTGCATGTTTTAACCTGTCTGGAAGCATTTATTTATTATTGTTTTCCACATTTTTATAAAAAAGAAAGAATTCTGCTGATCATAGATGTAATAAAGGCATATTAGTCAAAAAGTTCAGAGGGTTGCTCCAGTTTAGTCTTTGTAGTCCTTAAGGCAAATGCAGAAATGTGAGCCTAAGAAAGCTGTCTACTTTCCACTTTAAACTATGGAGGGATTGTATTAGACTTAACTTTTTAAGAGTGCTTATTACAAAAGACATGATGGTAATTGCACTTGATTTGCAGATATAATATCTTAAAAGTATTTTTTTGTCTCTGGTCACTTGGAGGTATTTACGACAATACTTAAAACTGGTGTCAACATACAGAATCTACATGTTTAGGTGTTTTTATTACAGTCCTAGTTCATACAAGCCTTTTACATCACCCTATAAAGTAATGTATCACAAATGGTTGCACACTATGACATCCTGTTCCAAAAAACAGATTCATCTCATTCTGAGTCTGTTAAAAACGGGATGCTCTCCAATTTTTAACAAGACAGAGACTGTAGTGGGTTACGTCTGTAGAAGAGGACTCAGGAACCACAGTGATAACAGAGTCTCTGGTAGAGTATGTCAAAGTGTCAGTTCTAATATAAATTGGTGGCTGTGTTGAAGTAGTAGTAGTCATTGATTATGCAGACATCCATTGCTCCATTGGTCCATTGTCAATGCCTTTCATGGTTCTGTATAATTAAAACCTATATCTTATATATTTTCTTATATCTTATATATATATATCTTATGTATCACCCTGCAACTCACAACTGGAACCCACTGAAGTTCAGCAGGTGTGAGCCTGGTCATTACCTGGATGAGAGACTCCTGGGAAAGCTAAGGTTGCTGCTGGAAGAGGAGTTGATGGGGCCAGCAGGGGGTGCTCACCCTTTAGTCTATGTGGGTCCTAATACCCAGTATAGTGACAGGGACACTATACTGTACAAAGGCACTGTCCTTCGGATGAGACGTAAAACCGAGGTCCTGACTTTCTGTGGTCATTAAAAATCCCAGGATGTTTCTTGAAAAGAGTAGGGGTGTAACCCCTGGACAAATTTCCCATTGGCCCTTACCAATCATGGCCTCCTAATAATCCCCATCTATGAATTGGCTTCATCACTCTGCTCTCCTCCTCACTGATAGCTGATGTGTGGTGAGCATTCTGGCGCACTATGGCTGCCGTTGGATCATCCAGGTGGATGCTGCACATTTGTGGAGATGGAGGGGAGACCCCATTATCTGTAAAGCGCCTTGAGTGGAGTGTCCAGAAAAGCACTATATAAGCGTAAGGAATTATTATTAATTATTAAAACAAGTACCCTCATACTCTTCTCTCTTCTGACCCATAAGATTCTTTTAGAACATTCCTTGGAGCCCAAGAACGTATCTTCTTCAGTTCTCGACTGAAGTAGCTCCTTTTTGTATTGTGGTGACCAAAAAAGTGTATAAAGCATTTTAAATGAGGTCTTTCTATACGTAACGTTTGTCATAAAATCTTTTAATTTAAATTCCGCACTTCCTATTTCACTTTGTTTAGTATTATCCAACCTGCACATAACGCTTTTCACTTCTATGCGTTAAACCTCATCAGCAATGTTTGCGTAGTATTTAAATTTGTCAAAATATGTTTCTTTCAAGTTCTTACGGTGATTGTTAATTTTTGGTGACATCTGTGAACGTGACTACTTTACCATGTCATTAGACTGCTGATAGAAATCTGAAAATACAGTGGTCCTCATACAGATCTCTGCGGAACTCTACAAATTACATTACCACCAGCTTAACCATTCACCCCTCATCTGTACTCTGTTTTCTATCAACCAGTTCTCAGTTCATATCCATGTATTTCCTTGAATGACTAATGCCACATTTGAGGATTAACTTTCCATGAGGAAAGTTACCATCACCCTACAACTCACAACTGGCAGCCCACTGAAGCTCAGCAGGTGTGAGCCTGGTCAGTACCTGGATGGGAGACCTCCTGGGAAAAAAACTAAGGTTGCTGCTGGAAGAGGTGTTAGTGGAGCCAGCAGGGGGCGCTCACCCTGCAGTCCATGTGGGTCCTAATGCCCCAGTATAGTGACGGGGACACTATACTGTAAACAGGCGCCGTCCTTCGGATGAGACGTGAAACCGAGGTCCTGACTCTCTGTGGTCATTAAAAATCCCAGGGCGTCTCTCGAAAAGAGTAGGGGTGTAACCCCGGCGTCCTGGCCAAATTTCCCATTGGCCCTTACCAATCATGGCCTCCTAATAATCCCCATCTATGAATGGGCTTCATTACTCTGCTCTCCTCCCCACTGATAGCTGGTGTGTGGTGAGAGTACTGGCACACTATGGCTGCCGTCGCATCATCCAGGTGGATGCTGCACATTGGTGGTGGTGGAGGGGAGTCCCCATTACCTGTAAAGCGCTTTGAGTGGAGTGTATAGAAAAGCGCTATATAAGTGTAAGCAATTATTATTATTATTATTTATCAAAGCCCGAAAATCTGACCTCTGCTGTACCAGTGATTGTTATTGATTGTTCAGAGAACAGGAAGACGTCGGTTCAGCATGAACTACCTCTTCTAATCTTTGTTGAGGATCCTCTATATAATTCTATTACAATACAGACGATCCTCTAGTTTAGTTCAGATTACCATTTACTGCATGTAATAGAAGTAATAAGTCTGGTCTATAATTAGTTGGATCAGTTTTGTCACCCTTTATTTTAGTTAGGCATTGTATAAGCCCTGTCTTAAGTAACTCTTAAAGATCACTCTTTTGAAAATGACATGTCTTGTTCCCCTAAGTACTTTTGTAAAAATACCAGTTTCCTTGTAGACTTAAGTGCTTTTAGTACAGTACCTGTGACTTCTTTACCTTTTCTTTGTTAATACAAATTAATATTGGTTTTTTTCTCAGCCTGAGGCATACAATCTGCTAATGTTTAATTTAAGTAAATTGCTAACATAATGTACACAATGTGTTGTGAAAAAAATGACTTGCTCCTTTGCCTTGAATTCATTTTATGTTCTCCAGAAGTACAAGCTTGTTTTTGCTGAATACTCAATACATTTGTAAAACCAGGTGAAAAACTGTCTGAAATATTTACTGCCTTATTGTAATTGAAGATGGAGTTTGTCCAGCACAGTACTACATTTGATTTTAGGCAGTGTCTGAACTTCTAAATGACATTTTTGTGACGCAGTTACAAAACTGACATTTCTAAGGTCAATCAAGAATGTTTTAAGGAAATCAAGATACAAAATATGTTACAAACTAAAAAGAAACATTTAAAATATTAATGGAATTCATCAAAAGAAACCTTTTATTCGATGCATGTATGTTTTTAGAAAAATTAAGTGTGTAGATTTGGATATTGATTCATTTTTTTTTTGGTGTTGTTTAAATTAATTGGTCATTCATGACTTACCATGACACACTCCAGGACTTTGTTGCATAAACTCCAAAGCGCATCGTTAATTGGGCACAGGTGATGAAGTGAGCTGTTGTGTGACTAACCAGGTGAAAACGAAGAAAGAAAAAGCAGAAAGAAGTAAATATCAAATACCCAATAATCACGAACAACAGATCTGTGGCAACTGTATGTTCTATGCTGGAGGCGGTGCTAATTCAGTTCACCATTGATGCCCTGCTTGACAGACTTAAATTACATTGAACATCAACTGAATTAATGATATGTTAATACTTCTAATATAATATATATAATTCCTGTTAAATATAATGTTGGTGCACCAACTATAAAAGTCATTTTTGATACTTTTGCAAATGTCTTGCATTTACAAGTTTAAATTATTGCTCAGCACAGAATCCCAAAAGATTGATGTGAATCTTTTACCACTTCATGATGTTTTTTTCTCTTTTGGGAAAGAAAAATTGATTTTCCAGCATATTGATGTGTTTTAATACGGACTGCTGATTTTCATTATCCATCTGCAAGACTTCCATCCATCCATTTTCAAACTGTTTCATCCAATTTAGGGTCACAGGGAGCCGGAGCCTATCCCAGCAAGCAACGGATGCAAGGCAGGGTACACTCTGGATGGGACACCAGTCCATCATAGGGCACACACACACTCACACCTAGAGCCAATTTTCCAGACGCCAATTAACCTGCTTGTATGTCTTGTATGTGCTTGTATGTGTTTGTGGCAAGAGACAGCACCTGGAGGAAAGCCACGTGAACACAAGGAGAACATACAAACTCCACTCAGATAGAACACCAGGTCCAGAATTGAACCCAGGGCCCCCGTGCTACTCAGCAGTAATGTCAACCATGATGTAACCTCCATCATCATGCTGCCCTTGTTCTCCGAACCATCACTGTAAATTAGTAACACTTGTCAATGGGGTCATCAGTTTTTTAAAGTTTTATTATTCCTCTAAAATACTAATAATAATTTGAAATTCCAAGCAAAATGGAGTAGTATAGCAGATGCAAGCACATCCACATCTGAAAGGCTAATGCTTATTACAGTGACAAAGACATATGGTGGTGAAACTGGACAATCCAATATTTTGGGGAGAAGCTACTTTTCATTTGGAAGGTCTTCAAAAACATAGTAATATGATGAATTGCGCAATCGCAAATTTTGCAGTTGCCCACCTTCGTTTATTCTGCCTCGTCTAAATTTTTTGCAGGAGCTGGAGACATTCGTGAACAGCTCCGGGGAGCATGGCTTTGTGGTATTCACGCTAGGGTCCATGGTGTCTGAGATGCCGATGGAGAAAGTGAACGCGTTTGTCGAAGCTTTCCGGAGAATTCCTCAAAAGGTAACATGTTTTGCTGTAGTGCATGGGAAAACATTTCTGGGAATAAAATATGTGGTGCTGAAGTAACATTGTTAGTAACACAATAATAATGTACCCCAGATGTTGTACTCAATGGTATTCAACTTTTCTTAAATCCTTTCTAACTTGTGTAGTAATGAAAGAATTGTACTATCCAAAAAGATGATTCTCAGGTTATGTTTGCACTAGATTGTCTGCTTTCACAAACTGAGCTCTGCTTTGCACCTGAAGGCTTCTTTGATGAGTGTTGACATCTCGAATTCTCAATTTACCAAATTAACATTATGATTCATGAACAGTGTGATCTGGTATGCCTGTCTGTACAAGTCCCATACATACAAGGCATACAAGTCCTATATATATGATAACTTATAACAAATAACTACATTAAGAGAAGAGTGTGGAGCATTGTCTGATTGTTTGAAAGATGAGTGAAGGGGACTTTTGTTGAGGGCAGATGCAGGCAGTTATCAGAGTGAGCTGAAAGGAAGTCTTTGCACACAGTAAACAAATTCAGATTCAAAGAGCTTTATGAGCATGACTGATGAATTACAAAGCAAAAATAATCTGAATGCATTATTTGGATTATCAAGGATTTTCTCTCAAAAAACAATGAAGGAAAAGGACAATGCACTTCACAATCATGACAAACAGGCCCTCCCTGTTTACAGCCAAATAATATTATTTTATGAAGTTTACTCTCTGTTCATTGGGCTATAACAAGAGATCACATCCCCTCTCCCAGCAGGATTGATAACTGGCAGGTGTTGCAATTCTGAGCTTTGGTTTGTTATTTTTGGGACGAATGTTCCTCTAACCATTGAATATTTCTTAAAAACAAGTCTCTTGCAGACAAGAGAAGTTGAGATAAACTCTGCATGTCAATAATGCTATTGTCATGGGAGCCAGTCCTGACTCCCATGTAGTGCGTAGTTTAGGGCCCTGTGCAGACGGTATAATCCGGGAAGTGACTGGAAAAGAGCTACGAGGAAAACACAGTTAGGAAAGGAAGAGATGGCAAACAGGGGGCGGTGCTGACAGTGGTCAGGTGCAAGGGGGGAGTGCAGGTAAACATGTCCAGGGAAGTCCAAAACGGATATCCGGGCACAGTCCAAAATCCCCAAACCCGGGTGATCCATCCAAGATGAGACAGGGTTAAAATACGGAGCGGGATCCGGAACAGGAACAGGAAGTTAAAAACAGAACGACGAGGCCAGGCGCTCCGAGTCCTGGACCCAGTTACAGTAGGTTAGGACGCCGATCAGAAGCCTAGGCCCTCAAACCGCGGACGTAGGGCAACTTGATGCTAGGCGTCTTCCACTGCAGAGCCCCGAGCTTCCGGTCCACTGGGTTTAAATAAAGGACGGCGAATCCAGGGACAGGTGTACGTGATAATGTACAAGAGGGTCGGAGTGCCCTCTAGAGGAGGGATGACAAAGTGACAGCTTTGGAGGGAACAGGTGTAGGAAGTACAGTAAAAGGGTGTTTAGGTAGGAAAGACAAATGAAAGAAGACAATGGGGGTGTAAAATGGGGACTAAAAGCTGGATATCTGGATGACTGATTCCAGGGGAACTGTGGAAGTCAGCAATCTGTACGTAAATGGGGAGAGGTAGTTATTAATTCTTCAAGCATCGCTAAACGAGTGTGCAAACTGAGTATCGGGATACTTTTAGTGGTCTTCCTGGAGTTCAGATGCAAGGTGAGGTTAAAGCTGGGGATATCACCTGGCAGAGATCTTTGCTTTTCACTGCATTGACCCGTTCGGTCACCGTGCTGTTTCACAAATGTGCTTGGCACATTGTTGGCACAACGTTATACAAATGTGGATGTACAAAACAGAACACCAACAAGGTGTGACTGCCAATGTTTGTGACTGCCAGAGGCAGAGTAATATTGAAGGAGAAAGTACATAGATTATTTAAGTTTGACAACAAAATCTCTTTAATTAAGAAAACAGGCTCAGCATTCCCCTACACTCTGTTGCCTGGAAAAAGAAGACAAAAGAAAAATCAGAACATATGTTATCAACTGTGGGCTTTTGTTTTGTTTTTGATGTTGTTTATGTGTTTTTTTTATTCCATGGATAAGGGGTTAAGAATTATTATTTATTTTCATTTAGCTTGCTTTCCTTTATGGATAATTGATACCAGTCTTTCTTGGTTGCTGAGTGCTTGCGGAGTGCTGAGTTTACCCATGAATAAAGCTTACATTTTAAACATTTGCCTTTTAAGTTTTTTTTTCTGACAGACCATTTATGCCGTAGAATCAGGAAAGCCTGTCTTTAGACTGTATGTTAGAAGCCAACGCAAAAGACTTTAACAAAAACAACTTTGAAATGATAAGATCACTTTGTTAGCCCTATACAATTTCTTGCATTAGGAATTTGTCTTTTCGCATACCCCAGCTTACTCTCCAGGAGGCACACAGACCGGTCTGAGAAATTGGAACTTTCACTTTAAAGTTGTTGTAGGTGCTATCATATGGTGCTTGAAGGGCGCCTAAAAGTGTTCATAAATGTATTTATTATTATAATTTAACATCTGAACTAAACAATGACTTGAAATACAAAGATGAATTATTGTGAAACTCTTTAAGCTACAATATATGTTCTCAAGAGCCCAAAACAAAGTAAGAACTCGTGTCTAGTGAAAACTGAGATGGCTCTGTGGTAACTAAAAAAAAAATAAAGCATGATTGTGATGCCAGGCTATACTTAAATAGAAAACAGAAGCAGAAGTAACTGTTTGATCAAAGAAAAAGAGAAAAATAAACATTAAAAACCTAAAATAGTCATTGCAACTCAGTTCAAGAATTAACTGATGGGTAAGAAAAATTGTTACACAAAAATAAAGGCAGAAATGTAGTGCATAAATCATCGTGGACAAAAAGAAACTTATTAAAGAAAATTATTAAAAATAATTTATTTCATAACCTCTAGTGCCATAAGGTTGCTAATTATAAAGCCACTTCGCTGTTCTTGTTAAATGACCATGGATTAGTCATTATAAATGTGTATGGTTTCTTGTCGTTCCAGGTTTTATGGAGGTACACAGGACCCATACCAGACAACTTTCCGGATAATATCAAGATCATGAAATGGCTGCCACAGAA
Source organism: Atractosteus spatula (assembly GCF_055471065.1). Classification (NCBI taxonomy): domain Eukaryota; kingdom Metazoa; phylum Chordata; class Actinopteri; order Semionotiformes; family Lepisosteidae; genus Atractosteus; species Atractosteus spatula. The sequence goes on along the minus strand of NC_142718.1, from coordinate 8,774,180 downwards.
TGATCTCTTGGGTTTGTTTGTGTTTTCTACACAGCTACACACTATATTCAATAGTTTGCTCAAATTCTATTTGAATTAAACAGATTGTGGAATCTAAAGAAATAGGGTACAGTACTTAATACATAGAAGTTAGCTTGTGTAGCTGAGGAAATGACAACAGCGGCCATAAGGCAGATTTGTCACAACCCCCTCACTTATGGGGAATGAACCAGGGAGGCAGCTGCCATGGTGAAGTTGCTGTGGAGGGAGGGGAGCTAGATAGGATGTGTACAGAAGTCATTGGCAGTCAGGGAGTATTTATACACAATAAAAGTGCAAGTTAGAATTTGACCCCCTTCCAAACTTCTGTTAAACAACTCCATTTGTTATACAGGTGACAGCAACAAGCTGGTAAGATCAGATCAGATCAGATCAGATCACTTTATTGGCCAGATACAATTTCTTGTATTAGGAATTTGTCTTTACGCATACCCCCAACTTGCTCTACGTGAGACACACAGAAAGGGAGAGAAGCTGAAAAGGTACTGAAAATAAAACATGAGACTGAGCACAAAAAAAACAAATGCACAGCATTTTGGTTTAGATTTAGATTTTCAATTTCTTTCATAGTCATCATCGACAGCCATTAAATAAGTCGGAAATATAATGCAGTAGAAGCCAGCCACTGGCCAAGACGTCAGGCTGACAACTATAGAACAAGGTACAATATATAGAACATAGAACCCTCCAGACTTTACTTTTAAAGCCCTAGAGGGGAAACAAAGCCCCATATCAGGTGTACCTTCCTTCAGTGGTATTTTACTTAGAGTATAATAAAAAAATGCATTGTATCACAAATGTTGTAATATTTCACAATGTTTCATCAGTAGGACTGGAGAATTACCTTGATAGAAACAAAGGCATGCCATTGTTTGTGCATTACAACAATGATGCTACTGTATATGTCTTTTTGACAGAAATAGCATAATTGCTGCAATTCACAAAACAGTTGTATTGTTTTCTGCTATAACCTTGTTTTTATTCTTTAAACATACCATATTTGCAATCAGAAATAATCTGGACAAAATCAGCAATTACAGTAAGTACCCCTGCTGTTTTTTGGCATTATTGATTGTTTGAGACATAGAAAGGGTTATCTTTAAAATGTTCAGAGTGGAAATTACTGATTAATTATTATTGTAATTACTTACACTCCTATGATATGCACAACAACACTGTTGATAAATTAATGCTTTAGGCATTTCTTACATAGTGCTCCAGTTACCAAACTATTTCCCTTCTTCCTGTCCTTGACAGGACACCCTAAAGCCAGGGCCTTCATCACCCATGGAGGGACTCATGGAATTTACGAAGGCATCTGCAATGGAGTTCCCATGGTGATGCTGCCTCTGTTTGGGGACCAGTCCGATAACGCTCATCGCATGGAGGCACGGGGTGTTGGTGTTGTCCTCAGCATCAATCAGATCACCTCTGAGGTTCTGCTGGAGGCCGTCAACAAAGTCATTAATGACAAAAGGTGCGAAAACGTGTTTGAAAATAACCTGCATCTAAGCAGTTTCTTCTAGGCTTTGAAAATCTGCATCTGGGCAATGACTAGCATTACATGGAGCTAGGAATCCATTATTTGAAATCTGCTTAATCCAGTAAGTGTTGGAAAACCTGGAGTGTATCCTAGAGGCACAGAGCACTAGATGGGACCACATTTGAGATGTGTCCATCTCGAGGTACACAGAGAAAAACACAAGCACGCAGGCAGAATTTAAAGACCGAAATTCATGTAGAAAACCCCTGCACAAAGAGAAATCCCTCCTGAACACAGGAATAAACATAGAGACTCCACACAGAACACACCCCAGGACCCAAGACACGTGAGACAGAAATAGTAACCATAATGCTACAGTGCCACCTGAGGTAGACACCAAAGGAAAAAAAAGTAAATTGAGTGAAGTTAAACGTTGAAATCTGAGATGATCAAAAATCAAGAGTGTTTCTTCAAAGACATGCGCCCTCAAAGCTAGGGAAGAAATTCTTTTGAGATTGATTTTAATTTTGATCCTGTTCCAATCATGAATTGATTAATCTAACCACCCCGTGCTTTTTTCAAGATCAGATTGTACCCATCACCTCTCCCAAAAGTATTTTCTTTGCTGTGCTGAATCCACATGTATATTTCTGGATTTACTTTATCTTTGACGACTATTACATGTAAATTTTGATTTACGATTAGGATTTATACGGTACAGGCAAGACATTAAGAACAACAGTTTAGCCCTACATTGCAACTATGAGCCTGGGCTGCTACAAGCTGTGACTAAGATTCCTGGGTGCCTGTGAACTCTCAAAATTCAGTAAGAGCAGCATCAGCATTATTTCACTGTTAACTCTGATTTTTGTGCTGTGGAGCCTGAAATCTATAAGCTGTTGAGAGGCCTGACAGTCCTTGTTTGACAGGTACGCATTGTCATTATACGTCCTCTGCTGGTATTAGGGTGGTAGGGATAAGGTGAATTAAATGACAAATAGAGGCTCCACAATTGATACACCTCCACCACACAATAGTACTGTACATTCACGGCTGTAAATGCTTTGAATTCACATTGGTTGTTGTATAAGGAAATTATTAAGTTTAAATAGCAAACCTCCCACTCATCAGGAATACCTAGCTACAGTAAGTCATGTAGTCCTTTAAGTGAACAATTTAGTGGCTAAGAAGACAATAGTTTAAACAAACAAATGCAGTGTTAGACAAAACAATCAACACAATGTTGCTGTTTACAAACTACTGCATACAGCTGGAGATCACGATCTCAAACAACTCCTCAAATATTCATGCTCATAAATCAACTCATGGACATTGAGCTAAGAGATCTATACACTTGAGAGTCGACACAAATATCTGCAAAAAGTACGCTTCTTTTAATTAAATTCACAATCTGATGGATAAGAACCAGTCCGAACAGAAATCAGCTGTTCATAAAGGTTTCAAGCTGAAATTCTTTCACTTCTTTTCATGCATCTTCTTGGTTGCTTTTCTTCTCTGCCTTCTCTGTAAATACTGTATTTCTCACTTCTGACTGGTCTGAGTACCTCATTATCAGAGTCCTATCTGGCCAGATTAACACATGATCGTTTTTTTGATCCAAGCTACTAAGATAACAAGACCTCTTGCTTATCTTCAAAGGACATTTGAATACCTAGCCTGTAACAGTATAAAAAAAATATGAGTTTCTATATTTAAAAAAAGGTCAAAATGAGATTGATGAAATAACATTGTAGCTGAGGATCATACTGTAAGTCAGCCTATGTCTATTCAACAAGCCCAGCACCTTTAAAGACAGAGCTTATGTTGGTATCTCTGACATGAAGCTGACAGAAAACACACGACTGCTACCAGAATGGAACACTAGTCCATCTTAGGGTTACCCCACAGTTATAGTGGAACCCATTCTTGCAGTTGGGTGGACTGCAGAAATTCGGAGAAAAAGACCTTGCTTCAGGACACAGACACCAGTGTCTGCTGAGGGGACTTGAACTCACAGCCTTCTGAGCCAGGGAGTCTAGAGTCTTAACTCACACCCTGTGTTGTCCCTCACAATGAGTAATTAAAAGTGCAACAACAGAAACGGACCTTTCTCTGGTAGTTTGTGCAACTTTTACAGTAGGTTTCTCTTTTGAATTCTGCAAGGTTCTGTAACGGGTTCTGTAACTGTTACATCAAACACAGCATTTTGGAATAACTCAGTACTTCTCATGTTTTTCCTGTAGCTATAAAGAGAAGATGAGAAAGCTTTCGGCTGTGCACAGAGACCGACCCGTAGAGCCACTGGACTTGGCAGTTTTTTGGACAGAGTTTGTCATGAGACACAAAGGAGCAGAGCACTTAAGACCAGCGGCCCATGAACTGAACTGGATCCAGTATCACTCCCTGGATGTCATTGGGCTGCTGATAACCATTGTGGTGGTTCTTGTCATCGTGACAGTAAAAAGCTGCGCATTTTGCTTCAGGAAATGTTGCTGTAAGAAGCCATCTTTGAAGAACAAGTCAGACTGATTGTAGTCCAAAAGACCCGACTTAATGGAGAGCAGAAATGAAACACCCAGGGAAAGGGAATCTAAACCAAAAACAAAGATATTATTTTTAATCTATACTAAGATTTTTGCCAACTGTTCTATCTGTGCTGTGTGCAACAATAAAACTGTATCATAAAGATTTACATATTTTATAACCCAGTGTAGCAGTACCAGGCTAAGTGATTTAAGTGTCACCGATTGTGGTGCACTGTGCTCTGTCTGCTTGGCAATGTGACACTGATTTCAGTTTGTAAACCTATTTTTGTCGAACGTAAGGCAACATCAACCCACCTTCTTTTTATATTGTACTATTATCATGAAAAAGGAATCATAAACACGGATGAATATTACAGATTATTTAGCTAAAGCAAATGTGTTTTAGATTCAAGAACAGAAAAGGTGGCTCAATCATAAAACGAGGACACAAACGACAAATAGTAACACAATAGTAACACAAGATCTCTGTGACAACACTTTAGTCAGTCTAATAGTTGTATATATAAACTTTATGAAGTATCAAAACTATAATGCACCAGTCTAAGATAATGTAAGTAAAATATTAATATGCAAAGGAATGGTTATCTTGCTACATTATATGACATCACTTACAGTACAACACACATTTGTGCCCATACTGAATCACATTTTTATAGATTTAAAACCACTGAGAGTTTATTTTTTTCCATTAATTTGTATTCTACAAATACTTTCTTCACCCGACCAGCAAAATGAAAGAACTGTACTGCCACGAATCTGGATGCTTAAAGGTGTTTTTTGGGCTTTTTTAGCGAAAGAGTAAAAAAAGTAATCCTTAAAAATTAAAACACAAAATGCGGTGTTAGAAAACAGAGCTTGTTTAACTAGTGATTCATTTTTTTATAAATGTCAGATGTTTTTTTTCCTGCTGTTAGTTGGTTGACATTCTGTATGCATTGCATGAAACCTACTGTAAGTGACATTGACCAGATTTACCCACCAAATTACACAATAAAAGCACCAGATTACCAGATAACCCCACTGAATAGATGCATATTTCATAAGGCTTTGTTTCTAAAAACAAATGTCAAACAATTTTCTGGAATATGAAAAGGCTTCAGTTGTATTTACTGCAGCTGTTGTAGAGGCAGCATAACTGACTTTTACCTCTAAAACTCTCTTTGTGTGATCACTGATCAGTAGCCAGAAAACTACCTCCAATTCTGTTATAACGTGCTGGAGCTACCGGAATGTGATAGCTGCAAAGTACATTTTTTGCAGCTTTTATAGTGTAGTCTACTTGTCACATACTTTTGGTCAAAAAGATATTATTGGTTCAGGTCCTTCAGAAAAACACACAGTATACCATATGCCCATCTTGTTTATATCTTCCTCCTACACCCCGATTTAAGGTCTTACATTTTTTTGCCTAACTTCCTAAATCTCCTAACATCAGTTGCACATATCTAATTGTATGTGCCCTTGTGTGGGCCATCCTGATGTGCTACTTCAATTTTTCTTGCTGATTTTATTGCACAAAACTGTGTCTTTTTCACTTGCTTGTCAAATGCCAAAAGATTCAGAAGTTTGTATTTTGTTCTAAAGCAATATTCACATTAATTATATTTTGATTCTATTTAAAACAGTATAAATATTTTAAAACAATGCTGTTAAAATAAAACAATATTTAAATCATTAAAGAGTGGAAGCCCATTTCTTTGATCCATACTGTACAATAGGATTTTAAGTGTGGTATTATTTTATTAAAGGTAAGTTGCTTTTACAAAATCAAAAGGTTTACAATCGGTAGAAAACTCAATGTGTTTAGGAGAAGAAGAAGAAGAAACATCTTTCCAAACGCATGGACGCTTAGTGATATAGTTATAAAGATAAAGAAGCGCATAGGGTTGAACAAATAAGAAGAGCAAGTTAAAGAAAAATAACTTTTTGCTTCCTTCTTGTAAATTAATGGTCCTTCAAGAAAGCAATCCCACTTTTGTCATTTCGTCTTACTCGAAAAGGCAAAGCAAATAATTAATTATTGTCTTTGTACACAGAGAAATATAACGTTATTCGGTCTTCACCTCCCGTGACAAGTAGCTGTACTGGTTGTGGACCGGAGGATTGTGGGTTCAAGTGCCCCCGTGAGGTGCTTCACTAAAACTTTACTGTCAAAACATGTCCTATGTTATAACTGAGAACTTGTCTGTAAATTAGACGTTTTTGGTTGACGTAGCAGGTAAAATTAAATAAGTTTTAGAGTAAGAGAGTACTCCAGGTACAAACCTTTTCTTCACATCAGGAAATGAACTACATTTCCCATGCATACAGTACAGTATAAGACACACGGAAGTGTTGACGGTTACGAAACATGAACATTTTTGTTCGATTTTTCAAAACTAATTAGTTCAATCAAATGGTGTATTTTTAGTTATTAAGGAACATATTGTTTTCTTAGGTTTTTAAAATTAATTTAGTGTTGGCTTGTCCGCGTTTCCACTAAATGATCTTCTTTATTTGATCATAGCATTCGCGTACTTGCAAAAGTGTTTCTCTTACATGATTGTTTAAAAGAGCAGTTAAAACATAACGTGGAATAAAAGTTTAGTTTTGACAAAGTAAATATTTCATACTTAAAGGAAAGAGTTCCAAAGGTGCTGTAAGATACTATTCACTTTACCCAAGTAATAACAACGAAGAAAGTACAGAACAACAGAGGTAAGTTCGAGAAATATCAGTACCACTGTTTTAAAATTCTCTATTACAGTATTTATTAAGTTTGAATGTATTCTTGAATCGGAATACCAGGATAATCTTTTTGAGATATTTTACCTAGAAGCCCTTCAATTAAAGGGAAACAGTTTATTCGTGTAGTTGCATAAAAATGTGCTGTTATTGCAAAAGGAGGGAAATTCAAAATGCATGTGTTTAAATGTGGGTGTGAATATATAACACGATATTAAATATATATATATCATATTAATATAATTTTTACAGACAGGTCTTAAAAACCTTAATTTAGTCAAACTGCAATACCCAATTTATATATTTGGGTGTCTTATTTCTCAGAAAATTGCTCATATTGTTCTACTTTAAAATGCATTTAGTTCAGTTTTTGTCTTGCAACTTTCTATATCAAGGATGTTCACTTAAAAGAGATTGGGCTGAAAACAGTTTACATCGGCAGCTGTTGTGTAACTTTTTTAATGCTCATTTACATTACTGTTGAAATTTGCACGAAAGTTAAGTTAGTAGCATGGTTTACCAGATTGCGCTATTCATTTTTATGCCTGCGGTGATTGCTAGGGGTACTGATTGTGTGCAGAGTTTTAGACGACATTTGAAATTGTATTTAATACTACCGTCAAGAAAAGTGCTGCAGTATGTAGGTAAAGCTCTTTTACGTCTCTTGATGAGAACTGAACATCGATTTCTGAGTGATAATGGAGGACGTGGATGAAGACCTCAAGAAATGTCAGCCAGTTGAGGACTTCGTAGGCGTTGCTGATTTCTGTGCCACTGAAGACAATCAGGTTTGTAATGGTTGTGTTTCTAATGAACAGTCTCGTGTCATACCTTTATAAATACATTGACTTGCTATTGGAAAACTGTTTGTTATGGTGAGGTTACCTCAAACCAGAGCTTATCCCCAAAGCATAGGGCACAAGGCACGGCTAAGTGAACATAACTGTGTTTTGCCCTCGTTGGGTGACCAGTGTGTCGACCGGCCACAGAGTAGGAGACAATTTAAAATAGCCGATCAAACCTCTCCAGAATATCGGAGGAAATCAGATCACCTGGAAAAATGGATAAAACATCCAAAATCCAAACAGAAAGCACCTCAAGCCTGATTCAATGCAAGGACAATGGAGCTAGGTGACAGCTGTGTTAACGGCCATGCCACCCCCATATACATAAATATTTTACTAACATGGCTTTTTATATGCATAAGCTAGTGACATGCATCCTAATGTTGTCTAAATTGCACCTCAAAATTACCTTTTATTTAGGTGCATTTACACGTTAATGTGGTAACAAACACAGCAGGAGCTCAAAGCCTTTACTGGATAATGCCAGTGTAGAAAACACAGAACAGTATTTCTGTGTTCTGTATCTTTTACAGATAACGTAAAAAATGAAGTAAGAATTAACATGAAAAGATGAGCTTTGAAAATATTTTAAAAAATGAAATGGCACTTTCCTGTATTTAGCATTGCTTTCAACAAACACATTGTATAATCATCACAGTGTGGATGTAGGAACAGACAGTATTGAATTGTGGTGAACACTAGACATTATTGCAGGGCTTGTTCCAGGAGCAGAATGGGACAACCTTGCACTATCTCTTTAAAATTAAGAGGAACAATACCATTCTGTACAATTGCATGTGGGGTTGCAATGGTTCAAGGATCTATTTTTACCATCCAGTGATCCTGTATTTCCTAGAAGTATAACATATAGAGCACTATATTGTCCATGATTCTGTATTTTTCTTCTAAAGCAACATCATTAAGTCCATTGGTTTGTTTTCAGACGGTCGACAGGTAACAAGACAATAGACACCCATGAGTAAACCAACAAAGTTAATTACAGCAGTCGGCTATAGATGGTTCAAGAGCTGAAAGGTCATACTTTTAAAATGAGCTTGTCTTGTCTTTATTCTTCAGCTTAGCTTCACCACGGGAGACCGCCTGCGGGTTTATGATAGAACCTCACCAGAATGGTGGTGGGCAGAGCTGTATGGACTCTTTGGTTACGTCCCCTCCAGTTACCTCCGGCCATGTATTGATGAAGAGGATGTGGATGATGCCTGGCAGGATGAAGAATACTTTGGCAGCTATGGAAATTTGGTGAGATATTTAGCTCGTCATTACCACAACAGGGGCATGCTGATACAGGATATTGCAATCTGTAATCAAAACCCTACCAACATTCTTAAGCTTACCCCTATGTACAGTAGCTACTTTGTAGTGGAGGATAAAGTGTTTAGAGATAAGATAAGATCACTTTATTAGCCATATACAATTTCTTGCATTAGGAATTTGTCTTTTGGCATACCCCACCTTGCTCTCCATGGGACTCACAGGCACACAGACAGAGAGAAGCTTGGGGTCAGAGTGCAGGGTCAGCCATTTATACAGCACCCCTGGAGCAGTTGGGGTTAAGGGCCTTGCTCAGGGGCCCAACGGATTGTGGGATACGAACCGGCAACCTTCCAGCCACAGGCGCAGATCCTTGGCCTTTTTTTTTTATAAGAATTTTGTTTTTGTTCCATAGTTCATTATATGATGAAAGACTGAAGGACTCGGTTCATTCTCAGACCAGGCTGTAGTTATATTTTTTTCAGACGAAATAGACTATATTACAAGTACATAGTTGTTTTGCTTGCAGTGTGTAGAATGAAGCCTTTGTCATCTGCAAGTAAACTTTAAGGTTTTTGGCAAATGTACTGTAGATCTGGTACCATTATCAGTACAGTGCTGCCTCTAAATTCAACCCCTCCCATTATATCTCATATAACTGCCGATTTAATATGGTCAATAGATTTTACAGGCTAGGATCCCACAGTGGCACAGTAGTTAACATTGCTGCCTCGCAGTACTGGGGCCCTGGGTTCAATTCCTGGTGTGTTATCTCTGTGGAATTGAGGAGAACATACAGTGTTTGCTTGCATTTCCCTGGTTTGCTCTGGATTCCTCCCACAGTCCAAGGGCATACTGGTAGGTTAATTGGATTATGGGAAAACTGGTCCTGGTGTGAGTTTGTAGTGTGTGTGCTCTGTGATGGACTGGCGTCCCAACCAGGGTGTATCCTGCCTTGTGCCTGTTGCTTCAGCTCTCCCGTAACCCTGTATTGGATCAAGCAGATAGAAGCTGGATGGATATTATTAGACTACAAGCTCCTGGTGAAAATGCCTGCCAGAAGTGCCAGGTAAAGAAGGCATCTGTGGGTCGAGAATCAATGGATCTTTTCTCAGGCCTGCAAAGCGGTAGAACCATAGCTTCTCGAAGGAGCAGAATGACAGGGTGTGCTCCTCTCCGCAGAAACTTCACCTGGAGATGCTGTCAGACAAGCCACGCACAGAGACGTACAGAGAAGTCATCTTCAGCAACAGGCACTCCCTCGAGGGCCGTGTTGTGATGGACCTCGGCTGTGGAACGGGGATCATCAGCCTCTTCTGCGCTCGACTCGCCGAGCCTGCGGCGGTAACGTGCCAGCATCCCGCTAAAGCAGTCTCGCTCCTTTCAGGATTGGCCTCTGACCTCCACTCTTTTTTTCAAAGAACCTTTCAAGCAAGGCAGAGCGAATTGTACTTTTGTATTCAGACAATGAATTACAGATTTTCAAAAGAACAGGCTTCTCACTGGGATTTGTACACCTACAGCATGAGAGTTCAAATTGCAAGAGATCATCAGCAATGTGGGGGACCAGTTAAGGTTCTGGAGCTGTAACCGGAAGGAATTGGGCTCAGATCCCAGTTAGGATACTGCTGTGGTACCATTCAGCCACACATTCAGCAGCACAGAGAGTGCTTTTGTAAAATTATTAAGCGCAGCACAATTAGGAATAATATTGCAAAACGTTGAAGCCGACCCAGTCATCTCTTCATAATTTTTAATTCTTTCAGTTCAATGTAAATGAAGTTTAAATTAAAATTAAAATTTAAAAAATGTTATGCTTTCAATTAAAATGGGTGTAAGATAGTGGCTGGTCATAGGATAATCCAATATTTAACTGTTACTCCATGGATGTTATTTTGGTGCTGTTTTTAATTTGATCTTTTTTTTTATAAGATCCATTGGCACTGGCATAAATTATCAGTTATGAAAGCCTTCTCTAGGACCATGGACATCCAAATGAGGTGCAGTATGGTGGGAGTTCTCACCACTAATACTGGAGGACCCCAGTGTCTTCTGGTTTTTATCCCAACTTTTATATACAGAGGAACAAAATGAGTGATCCCTTTATTTGTTCGGCGGAGCGGTGGATCTGTGGCTAAGGATCTGCGCCTGTGGCTGGAAGGTTGCCGGTTCAAATCCCGCAGCTGGCAGAGGAATCCTACTCCGTTGGGCCCCTGAGCAAGGCCCTTAACCCCAACTGCTCCAGGGGCACCGTACAATGGCAGACCCTGCGCTCTGACCCCAGGCTCTCTCCCTGTCTGTGTGTCTCATGGAGAGCAAGCTGGGGTATGCGAAAAGATAATTCCTAATGCATGAAATTGTAAAGGGTAAATAAAGTGATGTTATTATTATTTGAACCTCTTGCTTGCTGTTCCTGCACCCATGCTGCGGTTTAAAAACAACTCCCTCGAGTATGTTGATAGAAGGAAATTCTATCAAAACAAAAGTTTAAGCGTTTTATTCCTCATCTCTTCAAGTATTCAAAGGTATTTATCTAGTCAGTCCTATCAATTTTTACACTACGAGGAAGTGCATTTAAAACTGAGCACAGCAGGCAGTTCTTTACACACTGGGTTGTGGGAGTATGGAACAAGCCGCCTTGTCATGTTGTTGTAGATGATAAGATGGCACAGCTGGGTGAGATCACACTGCTCTTATGTTTTTAAATTGGTGCAGGGATGGTAGTAATTAATAACTTGATCCACGACCTTACGAAACAGAAAAAGTCTTATCAACAGCTACAGTTTTTTTGAGAACAACAGCTGTAGGGGGAATAGTGGAGAAATCGCCACTTTTTAGATAGCAGACATGATAGACATGAGATTAGCCTTTATTTCACTTTTTAATACTTCATTAGCATAGTGTGCTACTGAAGGGAAGTTTCCCAAAGTCTGGCTTTTGCCCAAAAGCTCTGTCAACAGAAATTCATCAAATTTAATTTAATTAAAAAATTTAATCCCAGCTCAAGCATTCCTCTTTCAATTTAACAGCCTCCAAGTAGAGGCAATTTGAAAGAAAATGTAATCTGAGCGATTTTTTAAATAAAATTACATATGCCTTAACAATATTAATACAGGTTGCGTCGATATAAAGGAATAAACTAAACATTCCAAACCAAAAAAATACAAGACAGTGGTACAAATATATAAAACAAAAATGTTTAGATTAAATTAATGCATGCGAAAATCCACTGCCTGACCTATTTTTTAAATAAAGTTTTCATTAATTAAAAATATAATTTACAAATGTGATTGACAAATTCTTTGGGTTTGTGTGTTGGGTTCCCCCTAGTGGCTGTTTGGAGTTATAGCAGACCCCCTTCAAGTTCTTTATCTGTGGTGCATTTATCAGTGTGCAACTGTAATCGCAAATTAGCATTGTACACTAACAGATTCAGAAACCTTTTTCCAGAATAAGTACAAACATGGGCACAAAAATGCATGTTTTGTGCCACTAAACATTTACGTTGTTGGGAATAATGAATTAATTTCTTTGCAGGTACTTACAGTCTTTGTATTTTGTTTTGCTAGATGATTACTATGGACACATATATCTGTATTAGGGAGACAATGTCAGTGGCTTGATATCCACTGTCATGTAGTGTCATTAGTTCACTTAGGTTAAGTATTTTATTGCTGTTTTTTTCATTTCAGTGTTGGAACCCTTGAAAATAAGTTCACATAAGACACGGTTTCAGACGGACAGCAACACACACACACACTCTCACTATTGTTCATACCGAACTTTACCTGCATTACTTTAATAGGCCAAATTAGCACTTAAGATCAGACTTCTTTGCAGCAGGAAAATGCAGTTAGAATAATTACTTTTAACCTGCATTTATTCTTGAAATAATTACTTTTGATCAAATTCCCATGATTCTGTCTAGCTCTCATCTTCTTGCTCCGACAAGAATCTTAGTACTGGCTTGGTTTTTTCTCTCTCCTCATTGTACATGTGCTCCTGAGGCTTTTTTCTTAAGCAACACCTCCTAGTTCAGCCCATGGTCCTTTCTGGCTTGGATAACTGCAACACGGCTTAAGCAAAGTTATCTCTTTATCTCACCCAGAACATTGCTTGTGATCTCTCCATTTTGAGTCTGCAACTCACAACTGACACCCCACTGAAGCTCAGCAGGTGTGAGCCTGGTCAGAACCTGGATGGGAGACCTCCTGGGAAAGCTAAGGTTGCTCCTGGAAGAGGTCATAGTGTGGCCAGCTGGGGGTGCTCACCCTGTGGACTTTGTAGGTCCTAATGCCCCAGTATAGTGACAGGGACACCATAATGTAAAAAGGAACCGTCCTTTGGCTGAGACATAAAACCGAGGTCCTGACTCTCAGTGGTCATCAGTGGTGTTTCTCAAAAAGAGTAGGGGTGTAACCCCGGCATCCTGGCCAAGATTTCCCATTGGCCTTAACCAATCATGGCCTCCTAATAACCTCCATCTCTGAACTGGCTTCATCACTCTGTTCTCCTCCCCACTGATAGCTGGTGTGTGGTGAGAGTAACGGTGCACTATGGCTGCCGTTGCATCATCCAGGTGGGGGCTGCACGTTGGTGGTGGTGGAGGGGAAGTACCTGTAAAGCGCTTTGAAATCACTATATATGTAAAAGGAATTATCATCATCATTCTTCACTGTGACCCCCCTTTGATCTGCAGTCCTTTATTGTTCCTTTTATTCTTTTTACTTCACTCCCTCCACCCACCACTGTCTGCCGTGAACTCCACATTTCCTCTGCGGCCGCTCATGTCCACACTTCCTGATCTCTTACATGTCTGCGGTGGCACCTGTGGTGTCTGTCAGAGGACCCCCTCCATCCCTTATCCCCCTTTCTTCATCGTTTTTGCTCGGCATTCCTGTTGTGCTGCTGGAATAGTCGGCTAATGGTCGTTCGCCCACAGTAGTAACAGATCAATACCTCCTGGCAGGGATTTGGCCGAAAAAGGGATCTCTGCCTTTTTTTATAGGGGTTTAAAAGGGCGGGAAGAGGGGAAAAAAGATTATAAGGTGCTTGCCTTTTCCGTTTCTTGTGAGAATAAGTTTACGCCTGTGTCCGAGGGTTGGAGGCGAGGTTCTGTACCGAACGCAGAAGGAGTCGCGTGAGCATGTTTTATAGGCGTCACTATCAAGAGGCGTAGCTGCTGATCATCTCGTTAGGATGGAGTTCCTGCGTGGTCCAAGTGCGGCCATTGGCCCTCCTGTGCCCTCTAGTGGCGACTAGCGGATCTCCAGGTGGAAAAGTTGTCTGCTGAGACTGACTCTGGCGCGAGCACCAGGTTGCTTGGTTCCCGGGCGGGTGATGCGGAGCTCCTGTGTCCCCCCAGGTGTACGCGGTGGAGGCCAGCCCCATGGCCGACCAGACCCGAGAGCTGGTGACGCGCAACGGCTGCCAGAGCGTCGTGTCCGTGTTCAAGGGCCGCGTGGAAGAGCTGTCGCTGCCGGGGAAGGTGGACGTGCTCGTGTCCGAGTGGATGGGCAACTGCCTGCTCGTATGTATTGTTTTTGTAATGTCCTCCATTATTAATTTGCCTGAAGGTTGTACAGCTGTTGTGTCCCGATCTGGGATCTGAGCCCATGACTCCCCCAAGTCGGGAAACTAGAGCCCTATCCCCTACTCCACACTGCACCTTCAACGTTCGCTTCGCCTAGCTCAGTGCATAGCTTGGGATTATTTTTATTTAGTTTTGTTAACTTGTTGTATACACATGTCCTTGATGATGTGTAATAATATGTAGTTAATATAAGGATTTATAACCACCCTGAATAAGGGCAATCAGCTACGCAGGGCAGGTAATACTAAGATACTGTATTGTATAGATCTCTGCGACACTAAACAGGAAACAGCCGTATTGAAATGGGGTAATTTCATATTGAAATGGGACAGATCACTTTGTGTGAAATAGAAAATGACACAAGCAGTTGGTCCTATGAATCATACCGGTTCTAAAATATACAGTAGATGCTCTTACAAAATGGTGGATGTTTGTACCATGGATGTGTTGTGGCGAAAATGGGCATTGCTGCATGTTTGCAGTTGGTGCTAATTGCAAAATAGGAGTACTCTACATGTGACTGTTGCTGCTGGGTGGTTCATGGAGTCAAATTTAAGACAGGCATAAGAAAGTATTTACTCCATTGTTGACACTTTATAGCCATGTAGGAGTCAAATTTTAGGGCATAAGGAAGTATTTCTGCCATAATTAACACCTTGTAGCCAAGAGACATCAGACCAAGGTCCTGACTACATGGTCACTAAAGATCCCCTCGCACTTTTCGAAAGAGTAGGTGTGATGACATTGGTGTCCTGGCTTCATTCCATTATTGGCTTTGAGATTGACCTCCCTAATATTCCCCCTATTATTCAGTTTTTTTGTCCATCCCATCTGCTGTGTAATGAGGCTCCTGATGCTCCTGATGCGTAATGGGTCCATTCTTCACCCAGGTAATTGGGTCCCGTCCTATATATATATATGTTTTGGGATCCTTTGGGATGAATAGTGCTACATAAATGCAATTTGTTATTACTTGATTTTCAGGAGTTTGAGGTTTTCTTATTGTATGCCCTGTTTTTTCCCTCATTCTCCTTAGAATTGTAATTAATCCATACTAAAATGGAAAATGTGTGATATTAACATTTGCATCACAATATTGTCTTTGGAGTTCCGAAGTGATTTCAGCACCGTGGGTCTCATGTAACTGGTCTGAAAACAAAGAAACCTTCAGCGTTTCTATCTGGGTCCCTCAGAAGCAGAAAGGGGCCCTTTGGCTGAAACTCGTGTGCCTGAAACTCCTGGTCTGGACCAAGTGCTTGGAAACCAGGCAGAAGGTGTCAGTGCCCTCACCCCCCTGCCCCGTGATGATTTACTGTCGTGTTTGTGGGTTCCAGTTTGAGTTCATGGTGGAGTCGGTGCTGCTGGCTCGAGACCGCTGGCTGAAGGAGGGCGGGACGATGTGGCCGTCCTCCGCTGCGCTGAGCCTCGTTCCTTGCCAGGCCGAGGAGGAATACCGCCGCAAGATTGTCTTCTGGGAGAAGCCCTACGGTCTGGATTTCAGTTGTCTGAAGTAAGACCTGAAACGGTTTCTTATAAGTACAGTTCCTTAAATCGTGATTGTCCTGCTCCTCAGACGACCAGACGACCTCTTCCTACAAACCAAAGAGAATCCCTCACTACTCCGGCTGTGCTCAGTAATGGACAATCCTGATTACGGCTGAATGAAAGTTTAGTTCTTAATGATAGTTTTTATTGTTGTTAACATACAGTATTTGGCTGCTTCTATCCGTAGTGACTTACAGAGATTACACTAATATTCTTCTGTGCAAGTTGTGAATATCATGGTTTGGTGGAGTGATTCCAGGCAAAGTATTTTGCACAGTTGCATATTTGCAGTGTCTCCACTTGGGATTTGAACCCAAAAAATCTCTGGTCAGGATTCCACTGTCACAATGTGGGGGTTCAGGAGGAGCTGTGAGTCACCAGTTCAAATCAATATCTCTTTGGGGGAGACAGGCCAGTGTGAGGTCACTATGGTAAGTAGGTCCCTTTTCAGGCCATAAAGGCCCATGGGGGAATGGGTCACTATTTTTCTCAACCATCCAACACTGGAGGTGGAGGTGATGTGGTCAGCATCACAATCCGGCCAGCCTATTACCCCCAAAAGGATTAACCCCTGGTAGTGGAAAGGAGGCTGAGTGGACCTGGGAGCCACCTGGGAGGAATTAGAGCAAGCTACATTGCTTGACCCTGCCTGGGATTGAACCCGGGACCTTGCAGTCAGGAGTTAGACACCCTTACCGTCTGAGCTACCGTGGCTCCTGAGGTCACTATGAAAGAGTTTAATTCCCTTTCTGGGTGAGTTTAGCTGAGCTCGAGGGGAGGCTATAATCCAACGTCTCAGTACCATGCCAGCCATGTTCTTAAATCTCTTTCTACAAGACAGGAGAAAAATTCATGTGTCTAGGCTGGAGAGAGGTGGACAACGTTCTGTGCTGAACCAGGAGACAGATGCAGGGGTATCTTTTATCGCTGACCCTCTGAGTGGGAGCATCTGTTGGCAATGATCTTGTAATTGCATTCCCATGCAGTTGTCAGGGAGGTGAGAGTCCTGGTTCTTTCAGGCCCTCTAGTGGTGACTAGCGGAACTTCCGCTCTCTGTGTCACAACAGTCATACAGTACTTTGACAGGTTTCTAACAGAAATTATATGTTTCATTCTAGTAGTAACATTAAATATATAAAAAAAACATGTCTTTATTTCACTGTCTGGGCTGGTATCACAATGAATACAATAACAGCTTTGAAAGTAAATTCTGCAAGTAATGTTTTTTGGAAGAAGGTGTTGGGATATTTGATATACTGTAGGAATAAGAGCCTTTCTGAATGACTGAAGTATAAATGGTAGTTCCTGCTGAGCCCTCACAGCTGCAGGAAGTACATGTACACATTTCTAAAAGAAGTGGTGGTATTGCCACACCTGTACATTTCAGTTCAGTACAATATTTAGATCATATTGATGTAGTGCATGTTCGACTGAAGACATGGACTAAAATAGTGGCAAAAAGAAAAATAATGCTTATGTTCATATTATGTCAGTATACGTAAAACAAGGCCTTTTTTTAGATGTAGTGCTGTAGTAATGTATTTTTCCCATGGGCATAGGCACTGTTGATCTAACCATAATGGCTGTAATTGTAATTGGGTTTCATTCATTGGTTCCAGGTCCCTTGCTCAGAAAGAGTTCTTCTCCAAGCCCAAGTTCAGCCACGAGATGAAGCCTGAAGATTGTCTGTCTGCGCCCTGTGATGTCCTGACCCTGGATATGCTCTCTCTGCAGATCCCCGATCTTGAGGTGAGGTTGGGGACCAAACTGGAATGTGTAGAATTCATGCCATGGAAGTAGGGTAGATTTAATTTAAGATACACAGTGAATTGTAATTGGTTTTTAATTATAACCTTAAACTGGGTTATGATGTATGATACCATCAAAACTAATAAATCGAAAAAGGCATTTTTGTAGTCGTCTGATGAGTCATATTCCTGTGAAAGATACCTTTATATTGGCAAAGAAGAAGTTATTATATTCTATGCTAAATATTTTACATAAACCGGTCTTTGTAATAGACACTGTCATTCTAAATAAATATAGATAGTTTTCAAACGTTGCTAGTGTACTATTTTTTGACTACATTCAATCTTTTCCCTGAGAAATTTAGAGTGGATGTTTCTCTACATTTCAGCTTTACACCTGCTGAGATGTAAGCCTCTGATTGGCCTAGCTTTAGGCTATATTAATATAGGATTTCTTCAAGAGTACAGTACAACTCTAAATCTGACATTAACGTATTCAGACTTTTCTCTAATAAAGACCAGGCTCCAAGCAATGGGTGGTGGATGGGATCCGTGGAGCCTTATGCTATTGTAAAGCTCCTTGAATGTATCTGATGTAGAACTATATGCATCTCTTTACATGGAGTCCTCGGTGTCCACATTTTCAAACTGGCATCCTCTAAGAAGATGCCAGACAAGATTTTGGGATGGGTTGTCTTTAAGGAGCCAAACAAGAAAGATAAGAAGAATGGCCACCCTTCGCTTGCAATTCTTCTTAGGTTTGTAGGTGTGTCTGACCATGATCAGAAAGTCACTTCGTCTGGAAAGGGTCTTGTCAAACCAAAGTCTATCATGGAAGAACAGGCATCGTGTTGGGACCCTTGACAAAAAATCCAGTCACTCATTGGGCATGTGCACACCATGCAAGCACATACACACGGACAAATTCAGCTATACACTTAAACTAGCTAGCATGTCTTTAGATGGGAACCAGAACTCTGGGAGAAAACTAACACAGACACAGGGAAAAGAGGCAAACGCCTCATCAAAGACACTTCAGGGTAAACTCAAGCAGCATTGCTACATTGCGGATTGCCAAACCTCCAAGCCAACCATGTTCTTACATCTCTTTCTAAATCAGGATTGCACTAAAAATGAAAGTTTCCCGGGTGCACAAACAAGTACTAACAAGTACTGTATTTGTATTGCGTTTTATACCAACACAGATATGAGCTGATTTTTTTAAACCGGTTTTACTGTCTTTAATTCTTTTAGAAGCTGAAGGGGGAGTTTTGCTTCAGAGTGGAAAAGTCAGGAACTTTTCATGGCTTTGCTGCTTGGTTTAGTGTTCAGTTCCAAAGCCTGGACGAAGAGGGTCCTACGCTGGAGTTAAACACCGGACCGCATTACCCGTAAGTCAGCTCTTCAAACACTAACCGCTGGAGGTCAGAGTCATTTTTTCTCGTGTTAGCACTGTTCCTCCAGGAACAGAACAGTGCATCTTCTTTTGTGTTGTTAGTTTTTCTTCTTCTGTCGTGTCTCAATCACAGATTTAATTAACATTTTTTTCACTTATTTTATTTGCCCTAACCCTTTTATCAGAAAGATATCTAAATATACCTTTAAAATGTATATTATAATAAATCTGATTTTGGTTTGCATGTGTTTCAGTGCCTTTTCCAAGACTAATCAGTAAGTTAATCTTTTAAAGTTTAAATATTGAATTTCTGATGCCCCTTTTATGAATTCGTTCAGTTCTGACTGAACTATTATTATTTACTATCGTCCTGAGGTACACAGCATTTAACAAAGCTTTATAGATTCAATTTCTGTGGAATTGTTTTCCATTTCAGACAGAGACTCAACCAGTAAAAGTGTTTGTAAGACAGCAGGTGGCACCTGTTGTCTTAACAGCAGCGGTTTTGAATAAAGACTATTGCGTTAGCTGGATCTGGATAGATGGTGTGTCCTGCCAGCTCTGGGCGAGCCTGAAACAGCCTGAGCCTCAGTAGTGTGAAGACCACTGCAGCAGAGCTGAGATAAGCGATAGTTTAGAGTGTATAGAAAAGAGAGCAGGGGAAGTCTAAAGATCCTGCTGGAAATCTGATCCCTGTGTGTACTGTTAGGAATAATATTATGAATAATTACCTTTGAAAATATTTTTGATTTACTAGAATATTCATCATTTGTAAATAACACCATTGCTTTATGTAAGTAATTAGTGTTATCTTGAATTTTCTTGACCAGAATTTACTAGAATGATTATATAAATCGTTAAAAAGGAGCATGCGACAAAAAAAACGTGCTAAAACTTTGGAGGGGGAAGTTTGGAGAGAGTAACGGGCGGAGTTTGAGCAGAGAGGGATTCATTTTAGACTTACGAACAGGAGTTATACAATATACTGTATGTTTGGATTTATTTTGGTTTATCGAGGGATATTGAACGTTTATCTGTTTTGGTGGACAGACACGAATTGAAAGGGAAATCCTAGAAACAACAATCTTCAGACCAGTGAAGGCAGCGCATTGACAGATAGGGACTCTTAGATAAGTGAACTTTTGTTTCTTCTTTACCCATTATAAGTTATTGTAATTCTAATTATTGTTTTGTTATTGTAAATACATTTGTAAATATAATATTTAAAAAATCGCTGACTGCTTTTATTTTTCTGTATCGTAACACGATGTCTGTCCGGACTCTCTCTTCCTTGTGTTTAAAGTCTGACCCATTGGAAGCAGACGCTGCTCATGCTGGACTCTCCTGTCTTCCTGCATCAAGGGGATTCTGTCTCGGGGATGATTCTGCTCCACAGGAACCCTGTCTGGCGGCGCCACATGACTCTCTCGCTGCACTGGACCATCAGGAGCGCGCAGGACCCAGAAGCCTGCAAGGTGAAGACGTCTCTACATCACTAAAAGGACAAGTCAATGTCAATGGGACTGTGTGCTTGGGAAGGCTTTCTGGGCGACTGCAGTCCCCGTACAGCATGATGTTGAAGAGAAAAGAAGCTACAGGCTAAATCTGACAAGGGAAAGATCAGATCAAGAGCGCCAGCTCTGAAATTCTAGAAATTAACTTTCTAAATGTAGAAATATTAGGATTAATTAGGATTAGGATCTTGGCTAACAGAGACAGAGGAGACAACTATCGTTTTAGTATGTGTATATTAGGGTGTTAAGCAAACACCGACAAGGCAGAAGTCATAGTTGGGTAGCTAATGTATATCAAAGTAGCTTATGAGAACAGGAGCTTGAGAAGCTCAAGAAGTACCTCCTGTTCTCAATTCCAAATGCACTTTCCTCGTAGTTTTGTGTTCTGCATCCTCTGGTTCGTGTTTAACTTTATTCTGAAAAAGTGCAATGAGGTAACTTGGTCAGTGCCTTTTAAATTGGACCAACTTATGACCTTCTCTGTTCAACCCTGTATTGGATAAAGCGGTAAGAAAAATGGATGGGTGGTTGAGCTTAAGCAGAAAGAAAACCAGGGTGCGAGTCTGTTCATTTTAAATAGATCCTGCTTGAAGCACAGAAAAAAATAACCCAAGGGTGTGTAAATCAACATATAAAAAATGGTATTCTCATTAGTTCCACAAGTCAATGAAGAAAAATATAGGGGAAAAGTATGCACATCATGAAATTATTTTTTAAAAACCCAAAAGGAATGGTTTAAAGAAAATTAGTACAATACATTACAAGTATAGGTATAAATAAATATTAGAAAGGCCAAGAGAGGAATTGAAAGTACTTGTAATATTGCTGTGGAGGCCTTTATAGCACTACTGCACCTACAGAACCGTCAAGGATGAAAAACAATACATCCAGGACAAGAATGGAGAACTCCTGGACAATGAATGATATTCTAAATGCGTATTTCATTCAGGTGGTCACAGAGGAAGCAGTCAGCCACATGTCCCATGCACCAGAATGTCAAGGCAATTTAAGAATTAATCGTTTATGGAGTGCTTTACCGAAAGCCTTCTGAGAATGTCATACCCTGCTTGTATCAGTTCGTGGTTTTACTTGTTAAAGAATACAAACAAGATGGTTAAGCAAAGTCTTCCTACTGTAAATCCATGTTGTCTAGCTTTCAGAATAATTTCCATACAGAAGAACCTCTAGATAAGTTTCAATTGCAGTTTCTATAGCCCTGCTTGTAATAAAAGTAAGATTTATTTTCTGTCATTCCTTGGTGCTGTTATGTCAATCCTTTTGATGGAGGGACCTAAATGAACTCTGTTTTTTTTTCTCCTTTTATAGACTGGACAGAAGAGTTTTCCGATGTGGAGGTAGCCCAGTGAAGCTGGGTTTTACAGGAAGCAGAAAATACTATAAATGCCAGAAGATAACCCGTCAACATTTCCTGTCGAGAGTGTTCTGTGAACACGTCCAGGGAGCATTGCAGGTCTGCTGTTTCTTGGTTCGATTATTTTTTTTTTGGTTGTTTTCTTTTGATATTTAGGTTGTTTTTCACGCTGGAAGGTTGTCTTATTTGAGATTTGTCAAGTAGGATTTCCACACCAGCGTGTCTAAACTTGGAATTTGTACAGTACACCTTTGTGAAAATTAAGCACTGAACGTGGAAGGATAAATACAATGTCGATAACTTGAACTTTTGCAGACGTTACTATCAGTAGCAGTGTTAATAAAGAAATACTGTTATACGCTTTTTTAAATGAACATTTGGAATTAATGTTATTGTTTTTTTAGAATCAAACTTAAGACATTGCTGGCTATAACATTTTATAGAATAAGATGATTTCCTTCTCTGTCATATTTAAATCCTCAGAATCAAAGCATTGGCACTCCAAATCCAAAATAAATCTGGTGCTTTTATATAAAATAATATTCCAGTCAGTCCCTTGCCATTATTGGTTCTTTACTAGATGTGCCTCAAGACAGCTTTATCATTCAAAACAGATTCGAGAAATGGTCAAAAAACAAATAGTTTATGATACCTAAGTATTACCTAAGTGTAGTTAGGTTCACATTTGTTTAATGTACGGAAAAATGAAAAGGCTTCTCTTTTTATTTTGAAATTCTCTTCTGCTACCTCTATTAAACTGCATATAAAAGGTATTAGTAAATTTGTTTTAATTGTTTATTCATATGATTTAATAATGCAGGTCATTCTAAATGCAGGCAAAGTCCTTAAATTTAAAGTTTGATAAAATCAATTCAATGCTATAATTAAAATTAAAATAAGATAAGATCACTTTATTAGCCTTATACAATTTCTTCCATTAGGAATTTGTCTTTTCACATACCCCAGCTTGCTCTCCATGAGACACACAGACAGGGAGAGAGAAGCTTGGGGTCAGAGCGCAGGGTCAGTCATTTCTACAGCGCCCCTGGATTAAGGAGCAAGGACTCAAGTGGATGACAGTTCAATATGGTATATCTGACTTCCTAGGGGCAGGGGCATGTGTATGACCAAATAAAACCCATCAGATGCCTGAATATTTTAAGATATTATATTTATATATTTTATAAAAATATCTCTGTGACCGACCCCACTCTAAACAATGTGGCTCCAGGAATCCGAAGACGTTAAAATTCATGAGCAGGAAGCTCTTGTCCTGAGATGATGTTGGACTTTACAACAGTCTTCAAAGCAGCCTACAAAATACCCAACCCACACCAACACTGTGAAAGCGCTGCATACACCCAAACATTCGACTGAGAATGAGGAATTAACCACCACCAGTAATCTAATCACTCTGTGTCTTAATTACAAACAGTAGAGGCACTTGATTATCATCAAAGACGACCCGGGCACATTTTTATAAAGCAAAGGTAGACTGTACCACACACATATACAGTATGTAACTGGGTAAAAATGAGGCACACAGGGTTTTAATATTGTCTTAAATCATGAATGCCAAACATAAATTAATCTTCTCACAAGGTTCCAGAGCTGGAGTGCTGTCTGTGTAGAGTTAGTATGTTCTCTCTGTGTTCACATGGGTTTCCTGCAGGTGCTCCAGTTTCCTCCCACAATCCAAAAACACGCTGGTAGGTTAAATCTAGGTTAAGTTTTGGGAAAATTGGCTCTGGTGTGAATGTGTGTGTTTGTGTCTGTGTGTGCTTTGTGATGGATTCGCTTGCTCAGATAGGCTCCAGCTCCACCATGATCCCGGACTGGATGAAGCAGTTACAAAAATGGATGGATGTTAAACAAAGAAAGCTATATTGTTTTCTAACTTAAATTTAATTGGTTCTTTTTTTTATTAAGTCTTAAAGTAGTCTTCAATTAAGCTGCGAGCAAACATTAAGTTGTGCAAGGTTGTCTCATTTTTGCAGTGCACAATCAGAAATGGATCAGCAATCCAAACCATTCAAATCCATATCTTTCGATTATGATTGTCCTCCATCACTTTATTACCATTTCAGCTTAATTGATCCTTTATCTTCTTGCACTTGTTACAGAGATATTATCCACATGCTGGGTTATGCCAGAAAATTACCTGATGTTCAGGTATTCAGCATTAAGAGTATACAAGCAATATAATATTCCTAGCGAGTCCACTTAACTGAAAGTCGCAATGTTCTCTCACTATCTTTTTAAGTACCTTTTATTGGACTTGATTCCCAATGTAGAGCCCTGTACAAAAGTTTATATACCTGTATATTGTATACACCGTATAATGCTTGGCCACCTACAAACAGTTGCACAATCCATTGTTTTTATTGTTCACGTACAGTTAATCATATCTAGGAATATGCAGGACAAATGCAATGTAAAAGCTGAAATGAAAAAAAAAAACAGTGATATTGTTCTTTATTGTGTAGGTGTTTAGTATAAAAGTCCTGCATAAAGGTGCATGTCTTTGGATTGACAATTGGTTATGCATAAAAAACAGAGAACAGATAAGAGGAAAGCATTAAAATTGGGGTGACAGAATTAATGCTGTACCACAGGGATCATGACTACTGCTTTTTCTGATTTATATTGATGATCCATAGTATATTGTTACGATCAAGCTTATCAAGATTATACTAAACTGGGAAGATTAGCAAACGCTGTAGCAGCTACAAAGTATATTCAAGCAGGCTTGACAAAGACCCAGACTGAGCAAACACCTGGCAGATTACATTTAGTGTAAATTAGTCATGGGTGAGGATGAGATCTAATTATCTACTTGCAAATTGGCTAGATGGGCCAAATGCCCTCCTCTGTTTTGTTACATGTCTTATGTTGATCACTTTTGTCATGAACTGACATTCTGGAATCACAAACAACTGAGACAAGCAAATAATGGGAGCAATCACTGGGATTTGTTAAAAGACAGTCTTCTTTAATCGTTAAGTATGCAGCAATCCGTACAAAACAGGTACTGTAAGTGCAAAGCAGGTATTTATGTTTTATATAACACTTTTCTATACTTGGTTGACATTCGTCTGCAGCCAGTTTACTAAGTGCATGTTCAAAAAAGCAAACTGTACAAATAATCTACAGTATACAGTATATTCTTCCATATTGTTCAATTGCACATCGTCATTGTTAGATTCTAATTCCTATTGACAGTGCTGCATCTGTGACACTATTCTTGTTACCGAACATACTGTAAACCAGTTCAATAAAAGAAGGAGTAACAATATATGATAGTCTTCTGCAACTCCTAAGAGTACCTAAGCGAGACACCCCACCCATTCAAGTACCAGTGATGCAAATATATGAAAACCAGGAGGGCTACTCCCCACACTCTGTGTATGACACAATGTGTAGGTAAATAAGGAAATTCCACATGCTGTCAACTGACTCAGTAAGGAACGAGCTTATTACTGGTGCTGGCTATTAACACTTTACACAGAAGGAAACGTATCAGGAAAGGGATGAACTGCACAGAGAAACCCGTACTGCAGTGCGCATTAAAGTAGAATACAGAAACGCCGACAAAGGAAAAGTTTCGTTGGCGATTCCAATTAGTTGACTGTGGTAGTTCTATCTCTGGCACAGTGGAATAATTTCCATGCCCCTTCTCTCCTAAAGGACTGTGTGGGGTGATTTGACTAATTCAAAACAAGATCCTGGCTGACAGTGTGACAGTTTTCAGTTGTAAACATACCTGGTTCCTACTTCTGATATAGAAGACCTAATCTTCTGTCTAACACTTTTTATATCATATAAGACTTATTAATGGATATCTTACATAGATAATAGATATCTGCCTCCACACAGCAGTAACTCTGGAGATCATGCAGATACAAAGCGACCAAAGGTTTTGCATTGTCTGCCAATCAGCATCGTCAAATTTAATTAACAGTCACCTCACCTGATATGCGACTTGAAGTTAACTTTACTTTTATTGATGCCTTACTCAATAATTCTTAAAAAAACAGAAATCAATGAAAAAGCAAATAAACAGGCATTTCTTGTAGCTTGATTCATGCAAACCGTTTGAGAAGTTAGGGAATTGATTTGTCTGGATATTGTTGTTATACTTGGCAAAACCATTGCGTCTTAATTAATAATGATACCTTTAGGTTTAGACCTTCATGTAAGCAGAGCTCCTGTACTGTATATGGGTTTCCAAATCTAATCAGTAAATATAGAAACACAGCTTGTCCTTTTTCCTATTTTAACACTGTAATCCTTATTTAAACTGAATTAGGTCATTAAACATATTACTCCTCCATCTGGCAAAAAAAAACGTTTACAGGGATTTAAAAGGAAAAACACTGACCCCCCATTTAGAAAAAAAAAATATTCTTACATGACTCACTTCTCATAAAAGAATGGGGGGAAAAAAACTGGCACAGGTGAAACTTCTGTGAGCGAACATCAGTGAGAGATGAGAAACAGCTGAAGTCACTGATCCTTAAAACCACTGATTTCACTGAGTGTTTTGACTCCACATGAAAAGGTTGTCGAGAACATTAGCTTCAGTCTTCTGCGTACATAAAAAAACAATAATGGCTTAAATTTAAGCCTACAGGTGGTGTGGCAGGTAGTACCACCCCCTCACAGCTCTAGGGTACTGGGTTCGAGCCCAGCCTGGTGCGCCTGGTGTGGCCCTTGCATCTACTTCCCATGTCCGTCTTGGTTTTCCCCAGGTGCTCCAGTTCAAAGACATGCTGGCTAGTTTAAACATTGTCTCCAGAGTGTCGCTGCTCGCTTGTGTGCCTGTCTGGTAATGGACTAGTGTCTCTTCCAGAGTGTAGTCCAGTCTGCATTCTCTGCCACAACCCCTACCAGGAATACTGGCTTTCTGATGATGGAATGATCTGCATCTACATGTTCAAAACAGACAGAAGAGCTGTGGAGACTCCAAGATGCAATAAATGTACTGTATATGGAAGTAGGTAGTTGCATCAGCATGCGCAGGCTGCAAACAAGGCTCTACAGCCGAAACATTGTCTCTCTTCTTTTCCTTTCAGCATGGAATAAACCTTTATCTCTTCCTATAAACATATATTGAAAGTGTGGTAGTTCAGTCTTGAAAGATTGAAGACAGCGGCTTGCTGTCTGAAGATTGCTGCTTCCTTGTACATCACTTATAATTAGTGTTCACTGTCAGGCATCTGCGCATGTATACTAGATATCTGACTTTTAAGATGTATTACCGTATTAACGTAGCTTATGCATAATTAGGTATTGAAGAATGGTACGGTCTCAAAATAAAGGAATATCCAAAAGAATATAATCCTGTATTATTTGATATAGTCTATAATCGACAGTTCCTTCCTCAGTGTCTAAAATTAATTCTTGACTTACTGTAAGTCTTCATATGCAGCTATCTAGTTTTCACTAGACAAGAAGGCAGCACCAAATATTGAGCCCACAATTACATCTAAGAGCTGACATTTTACATCGTTTCAGGTCCAGAAATCAAAGCACGATGAGAACAGAAGACTCTCATCTTTCATTCATCCTGAGCGCCTGATTGACGAGTTAGTCCACGTCGGGTCATTAAATTGCAGACTCTTATGCTGCTGTTTGACAATTTGAAATGAAAGGCTTTGCTAAGTGCGGGTTTTGTTATTTGTGAAGGCTGGAAATGGATTTATAAATTGAACTCATGATGTTTCAGCAACAAAGCACTGCCAGGCCCTTGTTGTGTTCTAAATCTCCTTTTAAACTTGAATGGTGTCTGGACCTTTACTGACCCCACGACCACTGAAAGTGGCCACCTGAAAACACTAGTCTTGAACATCGAGCATGTTTCTGAGAATTATTTGCACAGAAAATGAAAAGCTTAAGTGACTGAAAAAAAACATTTTCAAATAAAAGGATGAATGTTATTGCACTAAAATAGATCACGTGAAAATAGAATACTCTAGCACCCAGACCAAGATGCTTCCTTCTTAGCAAAAGCACATTTCTTATGACATTTTAAATGCTTATGAGGTCTTTAGACCCCCTCAGGAATTGCAGCTATATTTATCTCGCTATACATACAGTTTTTAGTACAATACAGTGCCAAATGAAAATCCGAATACAGTCAGAACCCTCATGATGCTCTGGTACCCCCCAGATACCACATCACAAAACAACTTTCAAAATTTTGCCTTACAGAAGAACCATTTTTGTTTCTTGACTGAATTTTGTTGAAAATAGGCACCGGTAATGTAAGAAATCGTGATTCACTACGCTACACATCCTGGGTTTTAAACAGTCTGTTCTTGTTAATTTAGCTATAAGCTGTGTGTTTGTCTAAGAAGACGGAAGTAGCCAAGTGGCCAGATGTGTTTATTACTTTCCCTTCTTGCCTTTTGCTTTGGCCCTCGTTTTGGCCCTGGTGTTGACCTCAGACGGCGGGGCAGGGGAGGGCTGCGGCTTGCGCTTAACCTCCACGTCCTCGTCCTCGTCGTCGGCCGCCGCCTCGTCCCCGTTCTCCTGCTGGTGCTGCCGGCAGTGGCGCTCGAAGGTGGCCATCTTGGCGTAGGTCTTGTTGCAGACCATGCAGTGGTAGGGCCGCTCGCCGCTGTGGGTGCGCATGTGCAGCTGCAGGTAGGAGGAGCGGGCGAAGGAGCGGTGGCACACGCCACATCGGTACGGCTCCCGGCTCTCGTGCGTCTTCTCGTGCTGCTTGAGGGAGGAGGCCGATTTGAAGGCCTTGTCGCACTGGGCGCACCGGAAGTTGCGTTCCCCGGACTCCAGGGCCTGGTGGGACATCAGGTGGGCCGAGGAACGGAAGGCCTTGCCGCATCTGTCGCACTTGAACGGTCGCTCGCCCGTGTGGAGCCTCTGGTGCATGATCAGCCCGGCCTTCTGGGTGAAGGCCTTGTCGCACTCGGAGCACTTGAAGGGCTTCTCGCCCGTGTGCAGGCGGCGGTGCGTCTTCAGGTGGGAAGCCCGGCCAAAGTTCTTCCCGCATTCGGGGCACTTGAAGGGCTTCTCCCCCGTGTGGATGGCCTTGTGGCGCACGAGGTGGGAAGACTGCAGGAAGAGCTTCCCGCAGATGCTGCACTTGTACTTGCGCTCGCCGGTGTGCGAGCGCAGGTGCAGGGCCAGGTGGGAGGAGGAGATGAAGGTCTTGGCGCACAGCGGGCAGCTGTGTGGCCGCTCGCCCGTGTGGATGCGCTTGTGCAGCACCAGGCCCGAGGAGAGGGCGAAGCACTTGTCGCAGGCCGGGCACTTGTACGGCTTCTCCCCGGTGTGCACCCGCTGGTGCTTGGTGAGCGCGGAGGTCTGGGCGAACGTCTTGCCGCACAGATCGCAGGTGTACGGCCGCTCGGCGGCGTGGGACATCTCGTGGAGCTCCAGCTCCGTCAGCTGGGCGAAGGAGCGCCCACACTCGGAGCACTTGTAAGGCCGGCTCACGAGCACGGCCTGACCCTCTTCTCCGCCGGAAACCGGGGTGCTGCTGCCAATGGACATGGTGTCCAGCACTGAGCTGTTGGGAACCATGGTGGGCAGGGAGTAGCTGCTGTTGTTCATCGTTGTCATCGTTTCCGTTTTCTTTGCTCGCGTGCGTGCGTTTTGTTTAACGTAACGCTTTCATGGTTTTCACAACGAATTAATTCCGCCTCCGGACTTGGTCGGGGTTTCAGGGTAAGGGTCGAGGTTTAAACCGTTAAAAATGACTTGCATTCTTAACGGGATCCAAACATGAACTCTCCTTCCAATTCTGCAAGACATAAAACAAAGGGACTGTAAAGCTGCCAACCACAGCAAATGATTCAAGATGAGCACTTTGCTCGTTGCTAGCATAGGTCTTAACCCATTAATACATTTTGGGGTTAGGGTTTTTACATAAAAGATACATGAAATGGATTCTGGCCTTTTATACCTAAAATTATTGGTGTATGATTTATGGAGTTAGCCGTTGTGTCATTACTGAAAAGGATCTCCCTCTTCATCAAGAACACGTTCTCATCACCTTTTGTCAACCATAGCTTCCAGTTTCTTATTAGATTTTGTTATTTATTTTAGCAGTGAAACAACCAAGTTGTTCTGCCTCTTTAGTCCCAAATCAGATAACGACAATTCCTTTGAGATTATATCACTTTTTTGGGCCATTACAATTTTCTTGTATTAGGAATTTGTCTTTTCGCATACCCCAGCTTGCTCTCCATGAGACACACAGACAGGGAGAGAAGCTTGGGGTCAGAGTGCAGGGTCAGCCATTTATACGGCACCCCTGGAGCAGTTGGGGTTAAGGGCCTTGCTCAGGGGCCCAACGGAGTAGGATTCCTCTGCTGGCTGCAGGATTCAAACCGGTAACCTTCCAGCCACAGGCGCAGCTCCTTAGCCACAGAGCCACCACTCCGCCCCTTTAGTTGATGTATTGTCTTATCACCTTAGTAGAAATATAAACTGATGTCTTACAGTATATGTCTACTTTTCAGCACAGCGTTACAGATGATTTAAGCTCATACAGATCAGTTTTTATTTTAATTTGAACTATTACACAATTCTGCAAGAAGTGAGAAAGCTTGTATGATTTTGTTCCTGGAATAGCTAGATCATTTCTGTATTACAGTGAAATAAAGTTTCAGATCTTTTAGATTTTAATAATACAAAACATTTTATGATGATGAAATTCCCATAGGTAGATACCTGGATAGATGCACAGTTTGAATACTCTGAATAGTTTGAATCCTGGATTCCTGACTGTCCCTGATGCTAAGCACTATACTATGGTGGATTAGGTCTCCTGCAGGTGAGCACCTGACTCAAGGAATTCTTTGATTAAAAAAAAAACATCAGATTTTTTAAATGAGTCTGTACTTTTTTACATCATCTGTCTTTGATTTTACAGGGGTTTAATCTCAATTGTTCTTTGCCTTATCATAAAAATATGCTTTGCAGTGATTTCAACATCAAAGGAAAGTTGCTAAATACAATAAATAATATTAAAAGCTTTTCAGAATTATTTGTCCTTCCTCACTACCAATTGTCTAGACAGGCTAAGTATTTTAGTTCTGAACTTCTATAATTAGATTAACTGAAGTCTTTCTTGGACTATGCGCTAAACAGCTTTTGGGGAGAATCTAAGCAACACTTTCCATACAACAACAAATGAATTACCTGAAAGTTTCAAATCAATTTAAATGCATGCTTATTCATATGCATTTTCTCTTCATCTGCTATTGAACCTCTAGGAAACTATTTTACATTATCAAGGACACTGGAACCCAAAAAGGTACTTAATTTAGAATATGAAACAAACTGTTATGTAATTTGTATTTAATTCATAAAGTATTATTGTTAATAATAGTGAAGACTGTATTAATGTGTTGCGGAACATAAAATAACTAGTGCAATCAAAAGATGACAATTAAAATAAACAGTTTCAAATGAAAGCTCAAGACACTATTTGCACTTCTAAAAGTGCACTTCTAAATTATTTTTAATAGCATGTTATTTTCGATACTGTTGAGTTTTTAGTGTGTCTGCATTCTCTCTGAAACACAGTTGAGTGCTTTAGTCTTACTAAAACTGAGGAAGAAGTTTTCATTTATTGCTATTTAAAACATTTTCACGTATGTGAAACACAAAAGTGTTCTGGTTACTAAGCCAGCTATTTTATTAATTTGAATAGGCGAGTTTAAGGCCCTTGTTAAAAGAGGACCAACATTTGCAAACATACTGTATAGGCTGTTAAGAATTCTGCAAGTTTTTAGTGGTAAGGATTGCAGGTAAGTAGCAAGGTAAATTTTGAATTATGAATCCGTTCTACAGGCAGATAATAATCAGGTGTAAATGGTGAATTTAAGGCCATCTGGACACCATGTAGTTTTTTTTAATATGCCTTCTTAACAAAATAAAAAATCCCAATCTCTTTTCTTTCTTTTTTTGCTCGTTTATTATCTTTACTTGATTTCTAGTTTTCTATCCTTTAACGTGCGAAGTTCCCCCCCGTTATATGTTTCGTATTGGCAAGTATTTTTGTGTGGCGTGTTTTCAGTGAAAAGCTGAGTCGACAGAGCGCTAAAGATTCCAAAGCTTTTTAATATGGTTCAGCTAAAGTCTTCAAAATGAATAAAAAAATCATTTAGGAAGTTTCAGGAATCTGGTTACCACAACCGCAAAACTGCATCATACTATAGACAGCTCTGCTACATATGGTGCTTTGTTGCACAGCTTATTTAATGGGTTTGTAAAGGCATACAGTATTATTGTTATGTATTCACCGTACAGTAATGGTAAAGATACTAGTTATATTATATATTTAAATAATACTACAATTATATTATATATTTGCACGTCTAATTTAGTTTTAATAGCTTATTATTTTCCATGCTGTTCTCTATAGTTGCGCGTCTTAGGCTCACTAAAACTGAGGAGGAAGTTTTAACTTTGATATGCTACTTGACAATAGTTTTTTTTTTTCCCCACGTTTGCAATATCAAAAACATTCTGGTTACCAAGAAAACTATTTTATGAATGCCTTTGCTCCACTACCAAATCTGTGGTACATGTCATGTTCGGGATTATTTTGCATGGAGAAAAGACGACGTGACAGCAATTACGGCTTCATCCTTACACACTGAATAACGCCTCTTTAAAGTGCTGTGAAGGACGACCGCATTATACACGGATTCCCCACCGAGCACAAAGGCATTTCGCTGCAAAAGTGGCCTGTTGTACGCCTAAATATATTTCGGAAGCTCGTTTTCAGTGCGCTGGAATGCAGGAATACAGTATGTGACCCCACGAAGGGAATATGGCAGCCATCATGGCCGGAGCATTCCTTTTCTGCTGAAGCCCAAAACAGCTGTGCTTGTACACTTTTAACAGAAAGACTGCTTTATGGCGTAACACACTTAAAAGTTTATGAAATTGCCCTGTCAATAAACCAAAGTAACTACCAGGCCCGTAGTCTTATCGGTCGCAGTGCACTAGCGCTACTGAGCAGTGATGAAATGGCTGCTGTATTCCCTTTTATTACAACTCCCGTCTAGTTCGTGCACACAGACCTCCCTCACATCAGCGCGAAAAAGAAAATTAAAAACAGCTATTCAAACGCAGACGAGTTACTTACTTCGTTTTTTTTTTCTCTGTAACGAAAGCCAAAGGCAACTTTGACGTTTGAACACAGCGGGTCGGTAGTGGGGATAGAAGGATAATAATTCAGACAAGGTGTTCTTTGGAAAAGGGAGATTGCAATAAAGCAGCAGTTATTCCTACATGACACTTGGAGCGTAGGTAGTTTTCCATACACTAGTTTATTTTCGACAACAAAAAGGCCTTTGCTATACATCGCTTAAGTCGTCCATGTCGTGAATCCAATAATTGATGTAGTTTAATTTTGTTTAATTTGGCGTTGACTACGACACAGATGCGTCTTCCTCCGCCTACATGTAAATAATCTCTGCCCGGTCAGCGCAAACATCAATGCATGGCATTTCAGCCATCTTGAATAGAGGAAAAACTTTGCTACTGTCAGGTGATTAAATGATAAACGTATTTTTTTTATGCTATCTATGATTTCATTGTCTTAAGCCTACGTAGCCTTCTGTTCCGCACTATGTATAATAAAATACATAACACTTCGTTGTCAGGGGAAAAAAATACCTTACGATGGTTTGCGAGATTTAAGTTGGGTAGTTTTTTTGTTAAATGCGTTGTCAAAAAAACGTCGTGGAATTATTTTTGATTTAATTTTTGAAAAACAGTGTCCGCTACACCTCTGAATTTAGAGACATAAACTTAATATATTTTTACGCCAACACAATAAATGACTCTACAAACAGATATACAAATACAGTTACCTTTACATTTATTCATACAGTACTCTAACATTTAATAAAGCCTTTCCAAGCTGGTTCACTCACTGCCTTAAACATTTATAACAACAGTATAAGGCAATATGATAAACATAAAATGTTTGGTGATTTTGTTTATTACCTGCTCAGATTGGGACATTATTAGTTTAAAATGACTTTTATTTTCAATTCCATCAAAGTAAGGTCAGCAGCGATTCACCTAAAGGACAATACAGGTGTGGGCCATGCATTTTGCAGTTATCTGCCCACTATTGGTTCAGCACAAATCATGGAAGTGGCAATTTGAATGCATAACTCTAGTTCTGTGCTATCCTCTATTAAACCAATACTTAGCACATTACTCTGAAAGCAACCCCATTTGGGTTCTATATCATGAATGAGTCTTTCTGCTTTAGTAGGTGTTTGATGTCAGCCCAATATAGTAGCCAGTATAGTGAACACCACAGGTGGACAAAACAGTACAGGTACTTACCATTCTGACTTAAATCATTTCTTTCCCAACAATCAAAAGTAGGTTAACATTTAACTGAGAAAATTCTGAATGTGCACTTTGGATGATAAAATTCACAACTCTTGACAAAAAAATAAATATTCATTTTAAATTTAACATTTTAAATAAATCAGACAAAACTTTCAACTGAAGCCTGAGTTGATAATTTTGTAATTTATCAATAAAATAATGCTCCAGCTCTCAATTGCTTAGCTGAATCTTGATATGTGATTGATATAATAAATAGCTTATGTACATATATTAGGGATTTAGACACGCACTACTACTGTTTTGAACTAATCAACTAATCAATTGCTTTTCATTTTTCTGACCTTTTCATTCAAAGAACGACTTTTCACCAGTTCTTCCAATTAAAAGAAATTAATTAATTAAGGAGCTGGGTAATGGGACACACTAGATTGCCTGTACCTTGAGTAGCACTGCTTCAGAGTATGGAACCAATCTAGACCAGACATGCTGAACCCTGGTCCTGGAGACTCCATTCCAGCTGAGCTCTTGATCCTCTTAGTGACCTAATGATTAATTTAAATTGAATTATTTTCAGTTCCTGAATATGTTGGGAGTTGCATTTTAATTGTGTTCCATACTGTAAGTAACTCAAGATCTTCAACTTTTGAACAAAAATATCTCAATATAATTGAGGACTCAGTAATGCAAAGAGCTCAGCTAGAATGAAAAGCAGCAACTATTTAGGCCACCAGTAGTTCCCAGGCCTGGTAGCTGACTACCATGTCTGCTGGTTTTTCTTCCAGTGCTAATTGATGTGTGATTGATACAGTTCAAATGTATTATTTCAGCACCTTCAACATATAGCACCTTAGGTTCAACCTGGGTACTCTTTTGTTTTCTGACTGAAAAGTTCTTAATACCGTATGTCATGAGTTTCTGATGATAAGACAGGTGCTGTATCAAACTGTCACTGGCCAAGTGACCAGGTTTGGCTCAAAAGAAAAGAAACTTCCACACAGCAGTCTTCAAATGCAAATAAAACTGGATTTATTGCCATCAAAATAGGGATAACAGAAAAAAACCCTCACAGGAGTACTGTCCACACCTTTCCTCCAAGGCACCCTCTCCACACTGAGCTCTCCCAGTCCCTTTTATAGTCCCTCCTTTTCTTAAGGACCATCCTCTTAAAGGGACTCGCTCACATTTTCTTAACAGAGATGGGCAGATTGATCAAAATAAAGTGTTTAACCATCCCAAAATAACTTATAAATTTTAACAGAGTCTTGCAACTGTGATATATTCACTTAAACAAAACAACTAACCTTACATCGGTGATTTATAGATAGCTCACCAGTAACCTTTCCCTTCAAGATCATTTGTGTGATACTACAAACAGGAAAGGTGACTGGTGGCCATCTTGATCAACACAAAACAATACTCCAACGGAGAAAAACACTGCAGTGATTTTAGGGAAACAACAAAAAGGGTAAGTATCATTCACACTTCATTCATATCACATACACTCTCTCAAACATACCAGAAGGGTAGAGGGAAATATTGGAGTATTTCACATTCAGAAAGAAAAAATAACAAGCACTCTGTCACACAGACATTCTGACTGTTTTTCTTCTCCTTGTGGAGCAGTCCATTTGGTTACATTACAAGCCACCCACCTGAGTGAAAGGAGTTCTGTAACTTTTTTGTACAGGGTTAATACCAACCCCAAATCCCATTCACCATTCTAGGAGCTGAAAGCATATTTAAAAACATTTTAAAAATAATTATTATTGACATTGAGTAGCCTCTGATGCAGTGGTCCATCAGGGCCAGAGACAGGAACAGCTGAAAAAGGCTCACAAAACCTCTTTTTAAGCTTTTCGTTACTTTATTTTTTAAAAAGGGTTACTTGGGTGGGAAAGTTTTGCAAAAAAGGTGAATTGTGTGCGGTTTTTTTTACGGACTGTACACTTGACAACTCAGATGACGGTTTGATGAATCAGTGGCTCATTTTGTGTTCACAATGAGTCTATGTAAATGACATAGGCACCGGCACCTGAAATTAATGAATGGCATCACGTGTCATGTTCCTTGACAGCTCTTTAAAGTCTTTAATGTAATGTATGTTTCTGAATTCATTAATCAATGTAATTCAATTGCAGATGGTGCCACGGACTCTAAACCCAACCAGCACTACACCAGCTGCCTTCATGGCCCTGGCTGTGGTCGTGAAGGTAGGAATAGCTGCAGGAAGAGGAAGGAAATGTGGGGCCTGTGCTCTGGTGGAAGATGGTGGGACCGAGGCAAGGGGGGTCAAACCTGGCTCACTCTCAAGGACCATGAGATGTTTGACTTTTGGACCCGTTAGAGACTGTCCCATTACTGGAGGGCACTAGGAACAAGGGGCTGCTGCTCTGGTGAACTTGTGAATGCCAGGTATGCTGCAAGCCTATTATAATCAATAATAATTCCTTACACTTATATAGTTCTTTTCTGGACACTCCACTCAAACCGCTGTACAGGTAATGGGGACTCTCCTCCACCACCACCAATGTACAGCC
This sequence comes from Atractosteus spatula, assembly GCF_055471065.1. Classification (NCBI taxonomy): domain Eukaryota; kingdom Metazoa; phylum Chordata; class Actinopteri; order Semionotiformes; family Lepisosteidae; genus Atractosteus; species Atractosteus spatula. The sequence goes on along the minus strand of NC_142718.1, from coordinate 8,737,212 downwards.
CCCACCTGGATGATGCGATGGCAGTCATAGTGCGCCAGTACACTCACCACACACCAGCTATCAGTGGGGAGGAGAACAGATTGATGAAGCCAATTCAGAGATGGGGATTATTAGGAGGCCATGATTGTTAAAGGCTATTGGGAAATTTGGCCAGGATACTGGGATAACAACCATACTCTTTTTGAGAAACACCCTAGGATTTTTGATGACAATGAATCAGGACCTTGGTTTTACATCACACCCGAAGGATGGCACTTTTTTGCAGTATAGTATCGCTATAAAGGGGCATTAGGACCCACACAGACTGCAGGGTGAGCGCCCATCAGGAGACACAGACACAAGGACACTTTTCTGCTGCAAAAACACTTTGCCCAACTTATAGCAGGTGATATATCTACTACCACCATGACAAAGGCCACTAGTGCCAGGTTTGGGGAATTTCATAAATTTAAGAAGTATCTAGTGACTAGTTACAGGGGTCCCAGTAGCAGTATCAAATGGGCTCACCTGTGATGTCCTTGGAAGTGGATGCTGTGGGATCATTTCCATAAACTAATTGAAGATAATCATGAAATCCTCATGGCCATCGCATGTTTAATGTCTTCAGAGTGATCCCTGCTTGTGGACGGTTGTGGTTGTTGCAGAGGATGTTGACTTGGATTGGAAACCTTGAGGAGCTCCACAAGGATCAAGGGAAGAATTTGGAGTCTTTAAGGTTTGACACCAGTGGTTTAAGACGTCACCTACAAGACCACTTCCCCCTGAGAACAACAGACTGGTGGAGCAGGTCAATGGGTCTCTGGCCATCCTGACCCCCGGTAGTAGCAAGACAGGAACTGGAATCCTTTTCATGCGGAAATCCTCAGGTTGCACCAGTGAAGGCCTCGTGCTTCATGGGAAGTTGCACATACTGGTGAAAGTGTTGTTTGGTCAGGCACCCAGCACAGAGCAGGCAGGCCTTGCTGGGACTGCTTGTGTCAAGGAGGTGGGGGGGGGGTGGTGGCAGGACGATACAGACATTTCTCCCAGAAGCCTCTGTCCCAGCAGAGTCCTGGCAGAAACAAGACTGTGACCTGCATTACTAGGACAGGAATTTCACCACAGGGGTACATGTCTGGTTTTACTGGAAAACAGACCTGTGACCACTGATGAAGAGGATGTTGAAGATGATGAGGAACAGCTGCAGAATAGCTCCTGGGGCAGCTACTCATGGACTCATAAAATGCAATAATATCCACTCTTGGAGGCCACCACAGCACCTCACTGCTTTAGACTGTTGTATGGTGTGCTTGTGTATCTCCAGCAGGGATATCTGTGCTGTACCCAGGCCTCAGGTAACTGGCAGACTGTGTGACCAGTATGACTCATCCAGGTGTTCCATGTGTTTGAGCAGTTAGGTGCTCTTGTTTTCTCATTTAACCTTAAGGCGATTAGAGCTCGTCAGAGAAAAGCCTCTATTGCTATTTAAACCCTTTGGATCTCTGCCACAAGCATTAAAAGAGTCTCCATATATTCAATTAATTCTTCCAATGCACATTTATTTTCAAATGCAGATGCTTGTTTATGATGATAAAATAGAAGGAAGCTTTGTATATTTTATATATTGTGTACATTAATGTATTGGTTGTGCTGCAGAAGTACGGGTATATTAGGGCTCTGGATTCCTACAGTACCATTTAAGGGTTCAAACCGGGTAAGGCACTGCTCTTAAACAAGATGGTACGCTCAAATGTCTTTAGTACGTTGCCCAGCCGTAATATAGAGGCAAAGACTGGGTTGAGAAACGTGAGGAAGTTAGTAAATCACATCGGCAAACGAATACGCCAGAAAGCGTCAAAAGGTTGCCGCACGTGGAAACAGACATCCTGAATATTGTCCACATTTTGACGCCTCAACACTGAAGCATAATCTGTGTGGATCTCAGTAGCTTGTCTGGCATTCTGCACAAAACAAATACGGCACAAAACAGAAAAAGAAAATGGGGCAATATTTACATTTCAAGGTTTCGATTCCGCGGATTTGTAAGCAAAGATGAAAAACGAAACTTAAACTGATGCCTTTTTAAAAGAGGAAGGCAAGGCTGCCGAGTCAATAAAACCCGGTGCGTCCAGGGTTGCAACTATTGTGTCGGTAAGTTTTATGTGGAGCCCACTCCATGTTTAAAAAGAAAGGTATTTATTTTAATTTCCAGGTCTTAAAATCGAAGTCTTTAATTTATTTTCCATGTTAATGTTATTGTAGTTGATAAAGGCAATTCTTAAAGTATATGTTTTTACATGTCATTTTCAGAAATTGTAGATTTGTACTTTGTGTTTGGAAACTTTTAATGATTTGGATGGTTGCATAAAAATACTAAAAAAAATTAACTTCTTCATTACTTTGAATAGTTGATATTTTGGCTTTACGTTTTTATTAGATTAATAACGTTATAGTATGTTTTTTCTTAGGACCATATGAAGAAACATGAGTGATACTGCAAGCCGAAGGAAGAAAAGGCAGTAAGTAAAATAAATCTTTTTTCCTTTTTTTAACTGGTTACGAACCCGCTCCCAACAAATGATGTAATAACGTCATAAACTATTTTATAGATTAATTTGTCCGCTTTATTATAGGGATGTACATGTTATTATACTGTATTTATATCATACTGGATGTATTCAAAAATTCCACGGCAAACGTTAAAAGCAAATTGGGTATAAACGTACGTTTTGGTACAGTTCTTAAGTTCGCTTGTAGTACTTATTTCGGTTAATTACGTTCACTTAAAAAAAAAGTCGTAGTAAGATCTTGGTTTTTTTTTGCTTGTCTTTGTAGGAAGAGGTTTGGGGGCACTTCGCCACCATTCCTTGACTACCTCAAAGATATTTTGCGCAGGTATCCAGACGGCGGGCAGATACTGAAGGTGAGATCGACACATTAGCAACCCTTTCTTTTCAGTAAACAATTTCTGCTTGTTTTTTCGTGTAGCAATACTGCGTTAGTGCGGCCTGCCATTAATTCCTGTTGTCGCACATATTCAGTGTTACGAATTTTCTAGGGTTTCTGTGTTGTCTTTTGCAGGAGACCGAGGAAAGGCATAACAGCATAAAAACGGTGATAGTGTAATCTAAGGTGTTTTTAAAGATGCCAATTGAGCTCCAGACAAACCTACAAATTAAAAAACAAACAAACAAACGAATAATGACTATAAACTAAAAATATTTAAAATATTAATACGTGATAAGTATTAATATTGTAGCGCCGCGGGTTCGGCGGGGATGAACGAAAGGAATTCAGGCGCTTTTATTGTGAGACACGCATATCAGCACAGAAGCAGCATGAAGGGATTAAACTCAAAGGAAGCAAGGTACAACACACTAGGGTCATTTGGGGCACACGTACGTAGGTACAGGATAGGGTGGTAAGTGGGTACAGGTATAAAAGGGGGTGCAACACCGGGGAAACTACATAAACCGGGGTGATCTTACAATTGTGTACACCTGTTCCACAATTGGTCAGCAGCACTGGCCAGTCTCTCCCCTAGTCCCCGCCCTGGCCACTACTACTCCCGTCCTGCCCTTTGCCATACACACTAGCTGGGCACTCTTCTACCACAAAGCCAGGCGAGGGCTCTTAAAGTAATGTAGACAGAAATCACTGGAAAAATTCTACTTGAAGGTACAGTAGGTGCTTTTGAAATTAAGGACTGAGCGCCGAAGCAGGTAAACCGGCTTCAGGGTTTTAGACTTCAGCTGGAATGAAAACGAGCACAGTGAATTCCTCATGGATCAAGTGCCAATTTTCATATCTCCTTGGTGTACTTTTACTATACTACTGTTTGAATAGACCAACTAACCTCATCAGCAGCCAATACAAATACACTGAAGGCTTGCTTTCTAAATCTTAAAACGATAATGGAAAAGCCATTAATCTAGCCACCACAAATCCTACTTGTTCAAACATGCTGGGGCACCCATGCCCGGTAGCTAACATTTAATAAAGGATAGTACAGATATATTTAAAGTGTTGCTAATAGGCAGAGTGCACTCAATGTAATAGAACCACCCACTTAATGTACTGAATGTCAGAAAACCCTTGGACAATGTGCTGGGTTTATTGACAAAGCAAATGGATGCACCCACATGGTTACATGAAAATTGGAGGTACTTTACTATACATAGTAACTTCCAGGTGAAGGGAGCTCTCATATTTCAGAATGGTAAGAATGGGGCTTACCTGAGTAAAGCGAAAAGCAGTGTATCCCGGTTGTGCTGCAACCTAATTAATTTCCTATACAGGTTTCGAACTCTTTCATGTAAGCTGACCGTCTTGGACTTGACCAGTGGTACCAGATAAGACCTTTCTGGCAGTGATAGTGAAGGTTGGGGGGAAAAAGAGACCCAGGCTACCAGAACAGAGAATCTACAGTACGCATGCAGAGCACAAATTAACCAGGCAGAGACCAATATACAACACTTATCAGCTTTTACTTTCCTGAAATGCCGAGGGACCTCCCTGTCTCAGTCCCATCGAATAAAGGGTCCTTTCAGCAAGCCAAAAGAATAGAGAATGTTTTAAGACACGGGTGAGTGCCTAAACACACCTTCCCTGACAGAGAGAGGCTAAATCATTATTCAGGAAGGCAACAGTTTCAGACTAGCCAAGCTACTCATGACTACTGTCACTGATTGTTGCAACTTGTTGTCTCGACTCTGTGAGACAACATGTGGAGGTGGATCTACCTCTCTGGTCTTCTCTTCAACGGTCAGTTCTCTGTTGGCCAAAAAGAAGATAAACTTCTTCCTCCCTGGCCCGCTCCTAGCAACCTGCACAGAGAAGACGACAGGTGGGCATCCCCCTTCACCTTAAGCAGGGCTGCACAAAGTAGAAAACAGAGATATCAGTGAGAACTGTTTTGTTAAGGCCTTAACAAAATTTAACACCGTCAGTTGTCTGGCATTTGCTAATAGCTCATTGTGCAAAAAGTTCAAAAAGAATGTGTATGCATCATTTTGTAATTTCACAAAATGGGACACCATTACAAAGGGTCTGAATACTTTTATATGGCACTGCATTGTATGGCATCTAAAGTCTAATTTGAAATAGTAGTATGGTGTGATTGGCTGTCATGGGTAACATCCATCCATTCGTTTTCTAACCGTTTCATCCAATTCAGGGTCACAGGAGAGCCAAGTACATGCAGACATGCACACACTCACACCAGGATTAATTTTCCCAGAAGTCAGTTAATCTGCCGGTATGTCTTTGGACTGTGGTTGCAAACATACACAAACCCGGTGAGAACACACAAATGTCACACAGAGAGCACCCCAGGTCTGGAAGTGAACCCACAGCCACAGCTTTGTGAGGCAGCAACCATGGGTAACATTAACTCTACATTTACAGCTAGGTAATTAAGACACTCTCTTGTGGATCTCACACACTACCCACAAGTTCTAGTATCAAAAGGGGGGAGGCCTCTGAGACCATGTACTGCATTTGGAAGTTACTAGCAAATTAATCCTAGGACCTCATCCGCTTGAAGAAGCCAAGGTATCGGCTTCTACAATGTGACGTCTGGACAATTTGGGCCGAAACGTCTTCTCCCACCTACAGACCAGTGCCAGACCCTTGCTGAAATGGAGGTGGTTTTCTAATGGAGTTTCCTTCATTATTTTATACACAGCGGAGGAGAAATCAGCACAATTTTGTTCTGTTGAAGGTGAGAATCCTGGCCACAACAATCTCAGAGTTGACATATCTCATCCTTTTATTGTGTCTGAAACAGGAGTTGATACAGAACGCAGACGATGCCTGTGCCACAGAGGTGCTGTTTATCTTTGATGAGAGAACATATGGGAATGAAACCCTGTGGAGTGAGGACCTCAGAGAATACCAAGGTACAGTGGGAAATATTATAAATGAAAGGTGTGGCAAATAATGTGAGGCTGCCACTAATAATACACTAATAATAGTGTTATTGTTGTATGGAGTGCAGCAGGGTTTCCAGTTTTTCACTGTCTTGAACCAGAATCACCTTTGCTGAACAAATTTACTTGCTAAAATTGAATATTTAAACCCACTTCAGAGATGCTAATCTGTTAGAAGTTTGACAATATACTGTACAGTATGAAACCTTTTTGACAATAGCCTTTTGTGTTCCTAATTATTATTCTCTTCTCTCAAGTTATTTTTGGACACCTGTTTCCATACGTAGTTGCAAATTCTGTGTTATGCCTGACAAAATATGTTCATGTGAAAGATTTGTAGATAACAATTCTCATGATTTGCTTATCACCAATACCACTCTAAAGATCTCTTCTGCTGTGGTTTAAATTATCTGCGTGTTCAAGTGGCCGTTAAGAACCGTGGGAGTCTCATTCATTCAGGAAATGCAAAGCAATAGAGTATGAGAGTTTGATTTTTATTCAGAAGCAAGATAAGGAATGTCAGCAGACATAGAAAACAAACGGTAGTTCTTAACAGTCTATCATCAGTGTTGCCATTAAACCTGCTACCCAAACGTGTCCACACAGCTCATGGCTCATGATTAAGTCTTAGTACTATCAATGTTCGAATACCTTCAATTTCAGTCTCTAAGTATCGTTTTTTCTTCTCATACTGTAGGTGCTGCTCTCTATACTTACAACAGTGCTGTCTTCTCTGATGAGGACTGGCTAGGCATTCAGTCAACTGGCAGGAGTATCAAACGTAATGATCCAAATAAAGTTGGCCGGTTTGGAATTGGATTCAACTCTGTCTATCATATTACAGGTAACAACCATTTAAATTAGGCTTACATTGAATTACAGTGAATTTATAATGCCTCGTAATATACAGCAGAAGAACCTGCCAAAGTACCTTTTAAAGCAGATTGTCAAAAATGCTTAATCTGTAGGCTTTAATTATTTTTGTACAGGAATTATTTATTAATCTTTCAAAACTGAATGGGGACTCCATATCTCATAGAAGTACAGTATACTGTAAATATCCTGGTGAGGACTGCAGCAAACCAGAACATTACTAGGCACCACAGGGAACAAGGCAGGGGTGAAAACACTTGACTAGGCAACTAAGCTCTGTTAAAATAGTCAGTCTAACCCAGCCAGTCTTTAGGAGGTGGGAGGACTTTGGAACTTAAGCAACACCACCACACCTTCCCTGCAGTATCTGCTTTATTAAATATTAAACTGAGCATCAAAGGAAAGTTATCACTCTGTTTATGCATGCATTTTGAATAGGATACTGATTTCAGATATTGAACCTCATTAGGGGAAAAGCTGATTGACAGGTTATTTAAGTTGTTAAATGTAAAGTCTGCATAAAATTAGGAGGAAGGAACTCCAATTGTAGTGATTCCTGTGACCTCACTCCCTACTCTTCCTATGTGCTCAACCTGATGTAACAGCATTCCAAACAGGGCACCTCACATCTTTATACAACAGCTTTCTTCTGAGATGAGAACATGACAGTTATTTTATAGTTGGTGTACCTGACTTAGCACTGAACATTTGTGGAATGAGTTGGGGCTAAGTGTGGTAAATTGGGCTCAGACACCAGAGAACAGACATGTGCCTGAGTGATCTCTACAAGAGAAATGGAATAAATTGCTGCTACAACCTGTCGTAAAGCATACATTGCAACTGTACATCTTGTTATTAGCCTTGTTATTATCCTGTTATTAGCCTGTGATTTTTACAGTAGCTTTTACTATCAACCCAATAGCTGTCAGACATTAGTCAGCATAACAATTATTAATATGTCAGTTCAATAAAAGGTTAGTGTACATTTAGACCACACGTTGATCAATAATCTCCATAGCAAATGTTTATCAACAATGAACTTACCACAGTAATGTTTCTTCATTCTGTGTTCTTCTTATGAGCTTCTTCTGGGTGCTCCAGTTTCTTCCCATAGTCCAAAAACATACTGGTAGGTTAACTGGCTTCTAGGATAACTGGTGTGAGTGTGATTGTGGCTGTGTGTCAGCCCCGCGACTCTGCACCATCCCTTCAGGGTGTACAGATGCAGCCATTCAAAGTGCGCGGTACAGACACGTACCGGAGGTGATTGGCTACGGCGTCGCGCAAAACCAACATCCCTCCCCTGTTCTCTCTCTCCCCTGGCGTTTGTAATCGTTTTTATTTTTAAATAAATTTTAGCAAAGTCATGTATTTTAAAAATCTTAAGATTTTTATATTTATGTCTTTATTTAGTGGTTTCATTAGTGACAAAGGCTAGTGACCTTTGTTTCATTAGTGACAAAGGCTAAACTTTCTTGGAAAAATGTCTTTTATGTAAACTATGTTTGCTATTAATTCATTCAGGGCTAAAATATGTTCATTGTCTTCAAATGAAAGAAGGGTTCCTTTCGCCGTGGTCGGGTTGAAATTAGAAGCTTGCCACGCCCAGACTGTTACACCAACGTATTAGCATGTTAAAGCGATTTCATTGAGGAGCCTAGCCTTTCTTAACTAGTACTGTACTTACTGGGTTTTTGAGGGGGGGGAAGGTGTCTTTCGCTGTGAAACCGGTTTAATTCGTCACAGCCAGCACTCCTGCAGAGAGGGGGGTTGTACTTGCAGTGTATACAGTAGATGGGAAAGCCAGAGCCGACCTCTACGCCGCCCACGTGTTATGCTCTTCCTTAATGTCTAAGCCGGAACACATGATTATATCTCATTTTGTATTTCTTAAAAAAAAATAGTTTGCCCAGCCTAACAGTATTGTTGTTATTGTTTTTAACCTGTAAAGCGCTTTGAGGAGCCACCTTTAAAGGCGCCATATACAATAAAGTTCATTATTATTACTATTGTTAATTTGCTGGACAGAGAGGTGAACATTATTACACAGAAGACAAAGAAAGCGATTTACGTTGCATTGTGCATTGTGCTGCTGTAATACAGTTTTAAATAATTAAAAGTCTAAACAGTATCAGCTTTATTTGTGGGTTTTAAATAAAGGCGATTTAAACGCGATTTAAATCAATATAAATGTTTATATTGTTACGCCTAGGTGACTATTCATTGTTATTAAAATGACTTAAATTCAAACATGTTGTGATATTTAGAAATATAAATTTGTTTGGTGCGAGTGAGGTTTTTTTCCCCCAACAACTTTCCAGAGGAGCTATGAATATTTTAAATAAATACACACAGTATTGCTCATAAGGTCTGCTATTTGAGGTCCAGTTATTTAGATGCATACATCTTATTTTATCTCAGCTTTTCAGCTGAGATACACAGATCATACATAAACAATGCAGTAAAAAAATGTCTCATCAAGTATTTAATCATTAGGTATAACAGTTTCCCTTTAGGCCTCTGAAAACACCACCTTCTACCTTGTGAATACCAGTACCTCCTAATTGTCTAAAGGCTTTATTTAAAAAAATTAAAAAAAAAACTGATGTGCTGAAACAGTACAATTAAACACGCTCTGCAGAAAAGGGGATGGTTGTTAGGTCAGCTTCAGTTTTACACGTACAGTACACATTTGATTTCATTAAAATTATGAGGTACCCTGTATCTGCAGGACTCAAGAGGCTCTCAGTCATGTCAATTTGCAGTTGATGTCTCCTAGAGGTTCCTAGATTCTTATTGTAAATAAAAGGAACAGCATACAGTGGGACTTTTTCAAAAACGGGGAACAAATTTCAACATCCGACTGCACCGAGCACACAAATATTGGTTCTAGCCTCCTGAATCACCTTTGGTCCCTGGATCATTGCTTTTAACCATTTACACAAGGTTTTTACTGTAAAGCACTTTCACAGCTCAACATAAATGGACCTTCTGGGGCACAGACTTTAAATGAGCTTTTTAAAAAAAATAGACTTTGCCTTTCCTGTTATAAGCTATTCTTTTAGCATATGACAAGCATGCCCTTATTATGGCGATATCCTCCTAAACATTGGAGAAATAACTCTAGAAGTTCAATTAAAACAGAAATGCTTCAAATCACTTGGGATACAACAAAAAAGTGGTGTATTATAAAGTGTGTTAAAAATGTAGCTAGTTTGTTTTCATACCTTAGATTTTAATAAAACCTCACCATTTAACACCAACAGGTGTTTTCTTGAAGTCTGCTAGCTTCAAAGTTTATGGTTTGGCTTTTGTGTATAATGATAGTGAACTGCATTGGAAATGTAGGAAAGTAAGCATTAATAAGCAGGAAAATTAAACCAAGAAACACCTAAAGTACTGGACTATATTGCAGATAAACTACCGATCTACCTTTTAAGCCTGTACAACCTGCAGAACTCCAGCTTTAATTGATTGGACTCAACAGCCTAAGTTTTAAGGTTATCCTTACAAGTGTGGAAAAGCATGGGCGTAATGTTGCAGCCTGCACTGTTGTTTTAGAAGTTGTTTTTTCCAGCTGTACATGAACATTTCTGTCTTGAGTCTTTCTTAACAATATGGTGTAAACAGTGTCTGGTTTCTACTGTGATTATTATTTCATTACTGAAGTAGCCTTTTGATATTTGCACAGTAGTTTTTGTTGTTATGGCTGTTTTCATATTCGTAGTTTTCTTCTGTTAAAACTTAAAAATCTCTCGCATTAAATTGGCTACAAATGCAAGAATTCAACCAGATATTCTTACTTGTAAAATGTCTACTGTTGCATTGCAGTTAGTTAATGTAGTTAGTCCATAGTCAGCAATCTAAACTTTATTGTTAAGCTTTAATGATTGATGTTGTACCAGTAACCTTTAGAAATACTATAGTACTTCACAAATGCTTTGTGTGTTTGGAAATCTTTTGAGTAAAAGCCTTATAAAAATAGGTTTAGTTTTTACAGGACATCACAAAGAAATAGGATGGTATAATTCTTATAATATAAGTGACCTCTTTGCTGTAGTATCTTTAGTATTATTTATTTAGTATTAATAATCTTCTGTGTAATAATGTTCACCTCTCTGTCCAGCAAATTAACAATAGTAATAATAATGAACTTTATTGTATATGGCGCCTTTAAAGGTGGCTCCTCAAAGCACTTTACAGGTTAAAAACAATAACAACAATACTGTTAGGCTGGGCAAACTATTTTTTTTTTTAAGAAATACAAAATGAGATATAATCATGTGTTCCGGCTTAGACATTAAGGAAGAGCATAACACGTGGGCGGCGTAAAGGTTGGCTCTGGCTTTCCCATCTACTGTATACACTGCAAGTACAACCCCCCTCTCTGCCGGAGTGCTGGCTGTGACGAATTAAACCGGTTTCACAGGTATTTTCAAAGTAGGAAGTACAGTGTTAACTAGTAGCTAGGCTCCTCAATGAAATCGCTTTAACATGCTAATGCGTTGGTGTAACAGTCAGGGCGTGGCAAGCTTCCAATGTCAACTTGACTCGATTGGAAGACAATGAACGTATTTTAGCCCTAAATGAATTAATAGCAAACATGATTTACATAAAAGAAATTTTTCCAAGAAAGTTTATAATAATATGATCTATAGTTGAAATCTGAGCCTAAATATAAAGAAAAAGCATTTTCAGAGAGCAATCACGCTGTGTTTATGTAGAAAAAGCGATTAGGTTTATGAGCAATCTAATTACCTATTCGCTTAAAACGCTATATAAAATAAAGTTTATTTAAAGATGAATGATAAGTGTCGCAGTTTAAATAATTTTCGTAGTAGGGCTTGGACAGATTCCAAGTGCATTTTTGCAATTTACGTTGCATTGTCCAATGTGCTGTTGTAATACAGTTTAGAATACAGTAAGTCTAAACTGTATCAGCTTTATTTATGGGTTGCAATTTAGAAAAAGTCAAAAACCGCACTCAAAATGCAATTTAGAGCTTTCTGGCAAGAGGAGACACCCAAATTATAATGTAACATGCCACTGTTTGTGCATGAACAAAGTTATACTGCTATTTTCCTTAGATACGCGATTAAAAAAAATAAATTTTTTGAATCCCCAGCGGAACACATTCCATAAGAATCAGCGCTTTTATATATCGCCTTTAAACACATATATTTGAACACGCGTTTACGATTTAAATCAAAATGCGATTCAAATCAATATAAATGTTTATTTTGTAACGCATAGGTGACTATTCATTGTTATTAAAAAGACTTAAATTCGATCATGTTGTGATATTTAGAGATATAAATTTGTTTGGTGCGAGTGAGGTTTTATTTAATCTCTGACCAAGGGAAACGTTTCATTTTTTCAAAGAAATGTTTGTTAAAAAATAAAGTCATAGTTCCATGGGATTCAATCACAGACCGTGTGACATGGGAGTCAGGAACCTAACCCACAGGTCACATGCTGAGGGCTGAAAAAGCACTACAGAAACATTATCGACAGACAATGTACAGATTTGATAAAGCTATAAAATAATGTAATTAGGCACAGAACAAGTTTACAGATCAGTACAATAATAAATGCTGACCATGACTTTAGAAGCATAAATTACCTTACACTCAATTTAAACACAAGCTGTCTTTAGCCCTCTAAGCTGGTTCATACAGAAATGTAGAGAACCAGGCTCAGAACACACAGCTTCATTAGCGAATACATATGCAGGACAACTAGAGAAGTCGTTTTACAGAGGATGGATTTTTAGAAACATCCCATCAGTGACATCACTGAAGTCAACTCCTAGGTAACTGTCGTGTGGATAGTTTCACAATAATCAGACAAAGGTTTAAGCATCGCTTGTTCTAGATAAAACTGCAAAAAAAAACAACAACCCATAATGTACTTCTTTGCGGCTCTGTTTGCCCAAATCATATATTCACAACGTGAAATTAGAAAATAATATTACGTAACCAAAATCCGCAATATGGAAACAGAACCTGTGTAATTGTTGACAGATGATGTACTCGTAACATTTTTACAAGACGAACTACAACATTTAAAAAATGACTTGTATGTACTTGATATCTCTAATCAATCCACTGCACTGCATTAAAACAAAACGAAAACTAAAACACCCTGGGCATACCGTTTCGCGCTTCTTATCAGTTGCTCAAAAGTAATTTGACCGTATGAAATGCATAATATAAACCTAGAAACATATACGTGAGCAGTATTTACGTAGTATCGGTGTCAAGACATACCTCTCAAATACTGTAAATCAAGTTAAAAATATCTCAAGACCGATTCTGGTCATAATGAAACCATGTTTCGTGTATGTTTTATTTAAAGTACCGAGATCAGCCATATACTGTATGTTTATGTTCCAAAATTAATATCGTTTATGGCCTTCACACGCGTTGCAGTATGCTCCTATTCTTTTTATGCTCAGGCACTAAGATTTCCCTTCAGTGGTAAAATTCCATATAAATATTCAATACTTAAACGGGCACAGTTAAGACATTAAATATACATATACATACTGTATACAGTACAGTTTGCATACGGTAATATGTTTATGTTCCTAAATCAATCTCTTTTATGAGCATGTGAAAGGCATGGCGAATCGATTCTCAAAAATTACTGTACTTTGCATGATTGGAAACAAATGCGTGATTGCGAAATGCTGTGGTGTTACTTTTACAAAGACGGTCAATGAAAAAAAGAATGTGGACCAGGGCAATACTTTGAGTTTACATTTACAGCTTGTCCAAGGTCATTCATTATTAATACTATTAGTAATATCTTCGTTAAAGACTTTGATGGCTACAGCTCAAACATGAGAGGTTGAGCTTTATTAGCTCCACCTTGCGGAAATTCCGGATACTATTATTTTGCTAGCGGTATTTACCGGTAACTCGCGGTATTTACTGGTAACTCGCAGTAGACTGCGTACAGCGTACCGGAAAATAATGAGGTATCGCCTGCGCATTTTGAATGGCTGCATCTGTACCTGCACACTGTCTTGCCCTTTGTTTGCTAGGATAGACTCCAGTTCCCCCGTGACCCTGAATTGGAAAAAGCAATTAGAAAACATCCGTTTAAGCGTCTGCAGCCTGTCCTTCCTCATGCTGAGGACACAGAACTGGGAGTGTTCATCACAGTATAAAAACAAGAGCAAGTTGAGATGCGAATGCTGGGTAGTAGGTACTTGGGCAGGTGGTAGGGAGAGGCTCACTCATTAGATAGATTTGTCTGTTCTGCCACTAATTAAGAGTTAACAACCACCAACTCGGTTTCATCCTGTTCTGCTCTTCCTCCATACAAATTCCCATCGGCCTAACCAAATTGCAAATAAGTGAGTCCGCGAATGTTAAATTCACAGATGTCAAGTCCCTGCTGTGGACAGAATTCTATAATATGCACAACTAAATCTGTATCAATCAAAAATGCTCTAACCCTTTTTGTTCCAGACTTGCCAACTATATTCAGTGCCAGACATCTTGGCATGCTGGACCCTCAGGAGACCATTTTTGGTGAAAGAGAAGGAGGGAACATATGGTCTCTTGATGATAGTGAGGACAGAGAAGAATTGCTGAGTTTGCATGATCAGTTCCAGCCACTCAAAGATGTGTTAGAACAAGTCTGCGGCCAGAGGTGGGAAGATGTCATCAGTAAAGACCAACACTTTTCTGGCACGCTGTTTCGATTTCCCTTGCGTGACAAGCCATCGGAGATCTCACCAAATTTGTACACCTCGGAAAAAATTACTCAGCTCTTTGATAGCTTCAGTGCCGATGCGGACATGAGTCTCCTTTTTTTGAGAAATGTCACTGAAGTCTCATTAATACACATTAACAGCCAGGGCAGTGTCAACGTCCATCTCAAGGTAACTGCATCAAAGCCCCATATCAGTGAAATTTTGGAACCAAGAAATGATGTACAGGCAGAGGCTTTAACATGGTTGAAACATATTTCGTACCATTCTTCAGATGACAGAGAAACCCAAAAACAATGGCTTGTGACATCTTGTTCTATGAAGAAAGGACATGTGCAACAACTTGACTCACTTGCAGAGAAGTTATGTTTCTCTCCTCAAGTTAGCCTAGCATTCCCCCTTGACAAAGAGGAAGGGTCGTTTAACGGGCGACTGAGCTGTTTTCTGCCTCTGCCTAACAATGAACCCAACAGGACTGGATTTCCTCTTCACGTCAATGCCTGTTTTGGTCTCACGGACAATAGGAGGCACATTAAGTGGCAGGAAGAAGACCAGAAGTACGATGAAGCAGCTCAGTGGAATGAGTTGTTAGTACAGACGGTTCTTCCTCTCGCCTACCTTCAGATCATCCTGGATGCCATTAACTTATCAACACAATCCATTCTACCAGCGTCCATTGTGTATGACCTGTGGCCAAACATCAGTCAAATGAAAGACAAAGAAAAGTGGATGGGAGTCACAATCGAAATCTTCCAACACCTCCTTCAGCTGAATGTTTTGTTTCTAGCAGGAGATGAAAAGCAGTGTGTAAAACCAGCAGAGGCTGTGTTTTTGCCTCCAGATGACAAAGACACTTCCATGATGAAAGCCATTGCTGATCTTCTAATCAAAGAGGGACAACTCCTGGTCAAAATTCCATCCCACATATTAGGAGCAATCCAGTCTGTGTTTAAGAAACCGCAGTCACTGACATTCGTCACTCCTGATTTTATTCGAAGAGTCCTCCACAAAAGCAACCTGAGCGGACTGTCTAATGAAGACAAACTGTTTCTCCTGGAGTATGTTCTGAGTGATGGGTGCTACCATGATCTCAGAGGGCTTCAGCTCATTCCTGTTAGTGACGGATCCTTCAGAAGCTTTGGAGATGAATTCGTAGCTTTGATCGAAAACGAGGAGTTCCCAAGGTATGTAACTAACATTAACACAATCTGTTGATTATTTCTACTTGTAGTAAATAACACTAACAATTTGTCATACTAGATATTTTGCAAAGAAATGATTGATAACAAGCACTTTTAATGTCAAAAAGATATACTCAATTTCTGTTCTGTGACATTAGGACTCTAGGACTTTTCTTGGTAAGATGTATTTTTTAATGATAAACAAGGTTTATAATTGTTATCATCATTTTCTTTTAGCATAAATACCATGAATACCATTTTTAATAAATCTGGTCCATTTTCCTTATTTTGCAAAACCTATTCTTTTAGCTAATTGAAAATGGTTTTGTTCTGTTTACAGAGTTCTACTTCCTCAATTTGAACATTTATTTTTACCTAAGGATATTAGATCTGGCATTCTGCACCACTTGAAGAAACTTGCGGAGAACAGTAAGACTTTATTTGTGTTTATTTAGTAAAAATGGTAGAAATCAGATATATATATATAAGTATTATATATATTTTAGATGATTCTGTGATCTAAATAACCCTTCAAGATCATGAATATTAGAAGATGGGACCCAAAAACTAAATTTTGGGTTTGTTTTCAGTTAATTATGATCATGAAATAAGGAACCCTAAAATATTAGCATCAAATTTGATGGAGGAAAACACTCCAATTAATGCATGTGATTACCCACTACATAAACACATACTTCATATGTTCACTGCAAATAAGGATATCCATCAAGCTAGAATGCAAAAAATTCCATTCTTGCTAAAGGGCATATCTGAGCCCCTGAAACGAAATTCGAGTTGCTGATACCTGGAAACTGTCTCTTTAGAGCATCCCACAAAATATCTTGGGATTCAGTGATTCATTGGTCTATAGGGAACATACATTCATTTTCTACATACTGATCCACCTAACTGAGCCCTACATGGGTAAATATAATCATTCGCTGATCAGATTTCAGCCTGGAGACTTGAGACTGATTCTAGAATAATAATAATAATAATAATAATAATAATAATAATAATAATAGTATTAAAAGTACCTTACAATTACAGTATGTAGTGCTTTTCTGGACATTCCACTCCAAGCACTTTACAGGTAATGGCGATTCTCCTCCACCACCTGGATGATATGACAGCAGCCAAAGTGTGCCAGTACTCTCACCACACACCAGCTATCAGTGGGGAGGAAAACATAGTAATGAAGCCAGTACATAGATGGGGATTATTAGGAGGCCATGATTGGTAAAAGGGGAAATTTGGCCAGGAGGCCAGGGTTACACGCTCTTTGCAAAAAGCACCATGTTATTTTTGATGACCACAGATAGTCTGGACCTCAGTTTTCTGTCTCATCCAAGGGCAGATCCCTTTTTATAGGATAGTGTCCCTATCACTATACTGGATCATTAGGACCCACACAGACTGCAAGGTGAGCGCCCTCTACTGGCCCCATTATCAGCTCTTTGAGCAGCAACTTAACTTTCCCAGGAGGTCTCCCATCCAGGTACTGACCACACTCATGCCTGCTTAGCTTCAGTGGGTTGCCAGTTGTGAGTTGCAGGGAGATATACTGTAGCTGTTGGCTATAGGTATGGTGGAAGCAGTGAACTCATTTTCATCATGAACCATTACAGAGGTGGTGGTGTCTTGAACAGGGCAGGTATCATCAACAGGCACTGAGAACGCCACATCTTCTACAGAAAAGAAAGCCTCCGACACCATGTCATTCCTTTCAGGCATACTACTCCCCTAATAAGATGCAGTATGCTTCATTCTGTTTGGTGCTGATTAACTTACTTTGAAAGTAAGACATACTGTAACCTCTAAACACATTTCTATGAAGCTCGACAGAGACAGTTTTCCAACCATGAGCCATATTCATTTATTCTGAACGAACAGAGCGATCACGCACATTTTGTACCTGTTTCAATCCATCATTCATGCTTTTTCAGTCCACTTGCCCTGTTGAGTGTCATTGTCATGTTTGTGCTATGTAATTTTTTTTTCATTTCAGATACTTTCAAGATATTCAATCTAAATACCCAGGTTGTGATGAATCTTGCAAAGCAGGGTTTACCCAAAGACTGGAAAGAGTGTTCTGGTCATGTGATTTGGGAAATTGGAAATAAGCTACATCCTCCCACTCAATGGTTGCAGGAGTTCTGGAAATTTCTCATCCGTCATTTTGAAGTCCTGGAGTACTTTGTTGGAATGCCCCTAATACCTCTCAATACTCTTCAAAATGATACACGTGCCATAACGTTAGCTAGGTTGATGCAGAACACAACTCTGGTCTTTCAGAACAGCAAACAGGCCAGCTTATCAGGAGAACTTGCTGCAGTTGTTAGTAAGGCAGGGGGGACTGTTATTTCTGAAAGGGACCAATGTCTGAAACACCAGGATCTTGACACATACATTCTGACACCATCTCCAAGAAACATTTTGCAGCTTTTTCTAAATTTAGGAGCTGATAGAGTGATACATGGCATCAGCTCATCATCATTCGAGGAAAGAGAAAAACTATTAATTTATTTCTCGAGCTTGGAATCTTTTTCCAATGCTGAAAAGCAACTTCTACTAAAATTGCCCTTGTTCCAACAAATGCCTTCAATCAAAAGTACGTCTGGGGGCTTCATTGCTGCTGGATCAAAGACTGCTGTGATTCTGAATTCCACCCCTCCACTCCCTGATGATCTTCTCATGCCAGACATCAGGATAAAGTGTGCAACTCAAGCAGAGGAGAGGATTCTATCATTAATGAAAATCATCCTCCTAAACACAGCTGAGACAGCCACTGTACTAGTGAATGGAATTGAAAAGGGCTTGTATGATAGACAAGAAACAGAGAAAATCATGGTTTGGATTTTAGAGTGTGGCATCTTTCTTTTCCCCCAGAAGCAAGATTTACACAGAAAATGCAGGAATCTGTGCTTCATTGTGACGAATGGAAGGGCCCCAGTGAAAGCATCCAGGCTGTTTGACCCTTGCAATGAGACATTTAAAGCTTTGTTTGAGCCAGAATTTTTTCCACCTGCCATGTTTTCTGGGAAACAAGAGATGCTGGATAGTCTACGTCTACTTGGATTAAAGTCAAAAGAAGGGGACATTAGTCCTGGTGATGTTTTACATGTTGCCACTCAAATCAGTCAGCTGCATGCAGTTTGTGCGGAAAAAGCTCTCACAAAAGCCAGAGCACTGATAAAAGTTTTAAACTCCACAGTTGTACTTTCAAACTTTTCAGAACCACAAATGCAGCAGCTTTTGAATACACAGTGGTATCCTTGCAACAGTCCTGGAACTGGCACTGAAAACCACAGTTCACTACTGAAAAGTTTCTATAAGCCAAAGGATATGAGAGATTCAAAGTACACAAATGTTGTGGGCTTTGTCATGCCTCTTACTCATGAACTGACTGAGAAAGCAAGTTTGAAACTTGGCCTTCTTCGGACACCCCCAGTAGAAAAAGTATTTGAAAACCTGTCTGTTTTAATAACAATGGTAAATGAAATTAAAGGTCCAAGAATAATTGAGAATTTGAATGTAATGCTACATGCCATGTACACATTTATGCAGAGCAAAATGGAACAGTTTAAGAACTTGATGCAGGACACAGACATACCATGGATATTGATTAATGGTCAGTTTGTTTCCCCACAGGATGTAGTTTTATCCCATCCCCCTAATTTAGATCTTGGCTATTACATTCAAAGGGTGCCAGAAGAATTTTTGAGGTATAGAAATTTGCTAACAACATTTGGAGTGAAAGATGCATTGTCAAAGAAAGAAGTTGTTGACATACTTTATCACATAAAACATGCAATTGACCAAAGGCATCCAACATTCGGTTCCTCCCCTGAACTGAAAGTGGCCATTTCAATTCTCAACTGGATGAGAAAGGAGAATGCAGCATTTACAGAAGATCTTCCAGTACCCGTAAGGACTGGGAATGAAGGAAAATTCAATCTGCAGCCCCTGTCTTCCACTGTCTTTTGCGATATTACCAAGGATGGTTTGGAAGACCTTGCTAAAGATGAGGAGGTATTTCATGTCATTCATGAGGAAATACCTGGAGTGACAGCAAAGTGGCTGGGAGTTCCCCTCCTTAGTACTCGGATACTAAATCCAGAATTCATTGGAATAGAGCAGTGTGGCCAAACAGAACCAATAACATTAAGAATCAAAAACATTCTTAAGGAGTATGATGAAGAACACGACCTCTTCAAAGAACTCTTACAAAATGCCGAAGATGCTGGTGCTAAAGTTTGTGGCTTTATGGTGGACAACAGGCAAAATAGAGAATCTTCAAACAGCCTTATAGACCCAGGTATGTCCTCCTGTCATGGCCCATGTCTTTGGGCCTTCAATAATGCACTGTTCACAAAAGAAGACTGGGTAAACATCAAAAGAGTTGGGTCTGCCTCCAAAGACAAACAAGTAGAGAAAATTGGAAAGTTTGGATTGGGATTTAATGCAGTCTATCATGTGACTGACATTCCTTCAATCCTGAGTGGCAAAAACATACTTATTTTTGACCCAAATATCACTCATTTGGAAAAGCACATTCTAAACAAAGGTAACCCTGGCATCAAACTTAACTTGTTCAATGAAAGGCTGTTTCGTAGGTTCCCTGGGCAGTTCAGATGTTACCAAGGAGTTTATGGCTGTAATCTTGAAGTAGACAGCAACCAGCGGTTCTATCAGGGAACTCTCATTAAATTACCTTTTCGGACACAGGATGAGGCAGAGACCTCAGAAATCAGTAAAAAAGTCTATGGTGGAAACCAAGTCCATAACTTAGTGACACAGTTAATGGAAAGTTCCCAGAATTTTCTACTCTTTCTAAAGAATCTGGACAAAGTGTCACTTGAGTTTCTCCCAAATACTGCTTCGGTTCCTCCTCAACATAAAGAGATAGACACTCGGATGACAGTTACAAGACAGGTTGTGACCACCATGAATGTACCTGATGATTTTCCTCTGATTAAGATGCAGCTGAATTCTCTGCAGTGTTTAGCAAGTCTGAATACAAAATACAAAGAGGTTATCAACTGCTTTGAGATAAATATTGTTGAAGTAGCCAGGAAAACTGAAGAAAATGAGCTTGTGAAATACTGGCTTCTATATTCATGCTTTGGCATGGGCAGATCCTTGGAGATGGCAGTAACTAAAAGAAGTGATCTTAGCTTTTCTCTACCAGTTGGAAGTGTTGCTGTACCTCTAAAGAAAGATCCAGCTGGAGTACATTGGGAACCTGACACAAGTCATTTTCAAGGCCAGATGTTTTGTTTCCTCCCACTCTCAATTTTTTCTGGCCTTCCAGTGCATGTCAATGGATCTTTTTCTGTAACATCAAATCGCAAGAACCTTTGGAAATCTGGAATAAAACACGTGTGGAATCAGGCTCTACTGGAAGACAGTGTGAGCAGTGCTTACATTACCGTCCTGGTAGTGTTGAAGAAAATGACACAGGAGGGGAAACTCAGAAATTACAATTACTACACATTTTGGCCTGACTTTAAAAAAGTAAGCACATCTTTTCAAGCACTGGTTGTTGCTTTCTACTCTGCAGTTGCTCAGAACTTTATTGGCACCCCTGTTGAACTCTTTAGCAACGGGCAAAACTGGTGCTCAATAGACAATGCCAGATTTTTGCACCCTGAAATAGAGAAACAAAAGCAAATTGGGCACATTGCATTAAAGGAGTTTTCAGACAAAGTAAAGAAACCTTGCTTAGCTGTTCCTCTTCCAGAGTGGGTGAGAAGCAGCTTTGAGTCAACTGGATTTGGCAAGGCAATTCAAGAGAACACATTTGACTGGTTTCAGTTTTACAGCAAAGTTGTGTTCAATAACCTACATGCCATGGATCCCAGAAACAGAAATGCTCTTGTCTTGCATGCGATTGACATGAATCATGAAGCAATCAATAATCTACTGACAAGTCACCCTTGCATTCCAACACAAGGTGGCAGGCAGCTCCAGTACATTGGGAAACTTGTGAATCCTGCAGGGAAAGTTGCTCGCCTGTACGAAAAGGAGGAAGGCCGTGTCCTTGAAGGAACCTCAAAAGACTTCTGTTCTCCTCAACGGATTTTTAGATTGCTGGAACTCGGAATGCTGAGTGATAGTCTATCCTTGACTGATTTAGTGGAAAGGGCAGAGACCATTGCCAGTGTATGGGAACGAGATAAAGAGAAAGCATACAAGCATGTTTCCTGCATTCTGGAGCTAGCAAGTAAATTCTTGAATGATACCTCCTCACCTGCCTGGAGAGCCCTAGGAAATATACCATTCATTCCAGCTTGCCTTCCTTTAATTGTCAGTAAGGGGAAAGAAGCTGTCACACTTAAGAAGCCCACAGAAGTTTACATTTCTAGGTTTTGGAATCTGGTGAACATGACACAGTTCACTGTACATCAAGAAATCCAGTATGCATACCCAATGATTTCCCATGATGCTGTACTAGTGAAACTGGGAGCTCTGAGTAAACCACCACTGTATACAGTGCTTCTTCAGCTGGAGATGGCAGGTGCTCTATATGAAGAACTGGATGAATCTCTGCTATCTGAAGTGGCCATTCAATGCTATAAGTATTTGGAAAATGTGCTGAAGGGAGATAAACAATCCCACATTTGTGTTAATAAAAAGGCACAACAATATCCCTTCATACTTATTGAAAACAAGCTTGTAAGTGTGAATACTGTGGCAAAGAAAGTGTCCTTTGATGCAAGACCATACCTTTACGAGCTTCCAAACTCTTTTTCCCAATTCAAAAACCTCTGGAAATGTGTTGGCCTTAAAAATGCGTTTACTTCACAAGACTACATGGCTGTGCTCCAAAGCTGGGCTACAAAGTACAAGGCAG
Organism: Atractosteus spatula; assembly: GCF_055471065.1. Lineage (NCBI taxonomy): Eukaryota > Metazoa > Chordata > Actinopteri > Semionotiformes > Lepisosteidae > Atractosteus > Atractosteus spatula. The sequence continues at coordinate 8,714,670 of NC_142718.1, read as the reverse complement.
CCGCCCTACCCTCTTGCGACCTTGAGATCTGTCTCAGAATTGTTATAAATGGCTTGCACGAGGTCCATGACAGCAGATTTACAGAGTATCTCTTGCCTGATAGCCGTGGTGTGTTACGTCTTTCCAGTCAGCTCTATTACAATGACAGTCCATGGCTGCCTGTTCCCGAAAGTCTCATTTTGTGCCATGAGCGCATTTCCCGTGCTACCGCCCTTCACCTGAAGGTACAAACAACTCGGCATCACATGCTACAGAATCATAAAGTCTCTGGATTTTCACCCTTTGCTAGCGAGTTTGGACAGCATGAAAAACTGACTGTGCGGCTGAGGAACATCATTGCATCTTATCCTTCCAAGAAGGACATCCTGAAAGAGCTCGTACAGAATTCCGACGATGCGCAGGCAACAGAAATTCACTTTGTTTGGGATGCCAGGATGCATAGCACAAGAAAAACGTTTGGAGAGAAATGGAATCAACTACAAGGACCAGCACTGTGTGTGTACAACAACAAGGTGTTCTCTGAGGTGGACCTGCAGGGTATTCAGCAACTAGGTGAAGGAGGAAAGAACAGAGCACCAGGGAAAATTGGAAAATATGGAGTTGGGTTTAATTCCGTTTACCATCTTACAGATTGCCCAGCAATCTTAACAGGAGACAAATGGCTTTGCATTTCTGATCCACATCTCAGCTATCTGGAGCAAGCAACAAAGGAACATCCAGGCTGCAAGTTCTCACTAGAAACAGAATTCAAAAATGCTTTTGTGGATGTGTATGATACATTCCTACCATCAGTCTTTAATCTTACCGAAGGTACCATGTTTAGGCTTCCAATAAGGACAGATGAGATGGCTGTGACGTCAGAAATATCTAACCACGCAGTCAACTCCAGTGACATTAAAGAACTTCTGGAAGCTCTTTCTGAAGACCCCGAAGGCTTGATTCTCTTTCTGCAGCACATCAGAAAAATTGAGTTCCATCTATTCAATAAAAGTACAAATCAGCTGCAGACACTGTTCACTGCTGAACTGAAGCTATCAGAAGACAGCCGCATAAAAAAGGAACCTTTTCAAAAGCATATGCAGAAGACTTTAGCTTCAGACTTTTCAGAAGGATCCGTAAATCCATACCAGATTATCTACACCATGGAAGTTTTATCTAATAAAAAAAACAGTCAATGGATCGTGGCAGAGCAGTTTGGGGTGCCTAGTCAACACCACTGCACAAAGAACACTGACTGTAAGAGATACGGAAGAATTCCGCACGGGACTGTTGCTGCCTGTTTGAATGCCGAAATTGAAGGAAAAGCTTTTTGTTTCCTGCCTTTGCCGGGCCATACAGGCCTCCCAGTGCATGTTAATGGAAATTTTGAGGTGGACACATCCAGAAGGGTCCTGTGGAAGGAAGACGGCAAGAGTGAGAAGACTGACTGGAATGAGCTACTCAAACTGTGTGTCATTGCACCTTTGTACGCTGACCTGTTGGACTACATTCGAGCAAACAACATTAAAGGTCTAATGTTGCCTTTGGATCTTATTGGTTTTAGCCTAGAGCACTTCTACTTGAGATTTTTCCCCCATGTTTCAGATCATGTAGCACAAGAGTGGCAAGGAATGATCCATGAGCTTTACAAGTCAATCTGTAAAAAACATCTGCCTGTAGTGCCTGTTTTATGTAAGTCAACTTGCCAAACTGTAAGAGAAACTTTAAAGCAATACACAGTCACCTGGTCTGCCTTTTCCAAGCCAGACCTAGCTGAAGCACCCTATTTCACAAACAAAGAGAGTGAGAGCTTTCTTCAGCTTTTAATGGATGTTGGAATGAACCTGGTCCCCAGTTCAAGGAGTATGGATGAACTACTGAAAAGTGTTAGGAAAGCAGGAGCTGAAGTCTTGGTACTTAACCCAGAGGCATTAAGAAACTATCTGAAGAAAAAGCTGCTGAATGACTTGACAAAAGCAGAAACAGTTTTGCCACTACCAGTCAGCCAGACATTAATCAAGAACAAGTTTAGATGTAAAACCCTTTTGGATTACTGTCTGAATGACATTAACGGGAATAATTCCAGTACTTTGGATGGATTGCCCCTTCTACTTACTCATGATGGAATGCTGAGGCCTTTTCAAAGCACGGCTGCAAAATTCCTCTCAAAGTTTGTTAAGTTGTTTCAAGGGCTAGAACACAGGTTTGCAGACTACAGCATTAACCACAGCCATTTTGATATTCTTCAAAATGCCAATTTTCTGAAAGAATTGACAATTTCTCTCTCAGCAGACTTTCTAAAAAATCTGCTCCGCACCCTTGTTCAACAATCTGAAGTTGATTCATGCTCTTCGCTGCACATTCTAAATGAGAGGCTGTCAAACTGGCTAAAACTTTTGTGGCAGTACATTGAGGATCAAGTCCATTCTGCAGCTCAGAAGAATAGAAAAAACACCTTCAACAAAGCAAAAGAGCTGCTTTCTGATTCTTCTATTATCCCTGTCATTTGCCCCAAACAAAATAACAAGCAATTACTAACAACCATGAATTCATTACCAAGTGTTGTTTTTGACTCACCGGAGATATTAATTGCTATTCTTTTTAAGCTGGGGTTTGTCAAAGTAGATCACTCCTTCTTCTCCACTGAATTTCTACGGTGCTACATCATGCCTGAGCTGCTAAATGTGGCTGATAGGAGTGCTGTTTTGGAGCAACTGTACTCACAACGAAATCTAGAATTTGATAAGCTTGGTAGCTGTGACTTGGACAGCCTCCTCTTGTATCTGCAGTCTGGGTTAAGTGCTTCCAGTAATTCAAACACTTACCTAAGTAAGCTGAAGTCATTGCCTCTGTTTGAAACAGTGCAAGGGAGGCGTCAAAGGATTGACAGGCACAGAAATGTGTTCATCCTAAACACTGAGCTCATACACACATTTTCTGACTTGTACCTAATCGATAACAACTCCATTTTCCTCAAACATACTTCAACCAACCTCCACTTGTCCAGTTCCATGAAAATCGACATTCTCAATGATGTGGAGTTCTATGTACAGTTCATTCTGCCTTTCTTAAGCAGGCTGACTGAGGCTCAGATGCTAAGTGCTGTGCGAATGCTGCTAGAAATACAGAACAACTATGAAGACTACAGACAACACAAAGACTGCATCCTGTCCCATCTGAGAAATGCGAGGTTCATAAAAGATATCCATGGCAATCTTCAGGCAGCCTCCTATTTCTATGATGATGAGGTTGAACTTTATCGGCTCATGCTCCCAGATGTACGGTTTATCCCCACGGAGTTTTGGTACAACATGGGATACACCCATAAAAGGGTAAAAAATCTGCTTAAGGATCTTGGGTTTAAGCATGCTGTATCAGAGGAAGAATTAATTGAATTTGCACAACAAATTGAAAAGGATGCCAAAAGGAACGTTTCTCTTGGACTGTTAAAGAGAAGGTCTACTAAACTTCTGGAGACCCTTTTGAATACATCCCAAGGGGAACTACATGCTAACGGTTTGAGCAGGATATCAACAATTAAATTTGTTTTCCCCCAGGAAATGCAAGAAGAACTACGCAGATACCATGAACCTTTTGCAAGAGACGAGGAAGCCGTGTCAATCAGCGGGTCACTCATTAAAATGGACTCAAAGTCTGAACTTTTAATTTGGACCTCTATGCCAATACTACCATTAGTCAATACTACCATAAGCCATGTAAATATACTGAAAGCAGCTGGAGCTGTCTGTAAGCCACCTACTGAATGTGTAATTCAGAATCTGAAAACCATCTGTCAAGTACTGTGCCAGACTCCTGCTATGATCCAAACTAGAGCCAAAGTTCTCCGTCATTCGTATGCATTTCTGCAGACAGTAGGTTTTGACGCTCAGTCTTTGACTGACCTGCCACTTATTCTGGTTGAAGAAGATGCTGCACTGGTTAAACCAAGCCGTGTGGTTCTGAGTGTGAAGGATGATAAGGATTTCAGACCATACTTATATAAAGTTCCTTTCAAGCTAGCAATATACATTGACTTCTTTCAGAGTGTGGGTGTTGCAGAAACCCCTTCTGCGAAGCACTACAGCAGCCTCCTAAGAGATGTTTATGAAGATTCATCTGACAAGCAAACACTAAATGCAAATCAGATAAAAACTGTTAAAAGAGCAGTGGAACATCTTTTTCATCTGTTGAAAGAAGAGCCTATGGAGCGCCAATTGGAGCATCTCAAACCCTTATACCTGCCAGCAACAAATGGCAAATTGTACAAGTCAGAATCACTGTATTTTAATGACACAGCTTTTCAGGTTAAAAGATGTGAAGTCTTAGAGACGAAATTGAAATTTCTTGAAAAACTTAGCAAGTGTAACCTCAGTAGTGATTCCTATGAACAACAGAAGCTGCTTCAGATGCTGCCTAAGGAGATCTGTCCTAAAATGCTGTCCAAGGTCACAAAGGAAGACCTCATGGATGCCACTTTGAAAGTGTGTGAACATGGAGAACACTGTGAATTTCGGGGCCATTTTGATAACCATTTGTCTTCATCCTACTTTCGGCATGGACTTGTGTGTCTTATAAGAGGACAATTCAATGGTAGTGTGTCTGAAAGTGATGTTGTTAAAATGTGTGAACATATGTTTTCCAAAATTCAGATCATCTGCTGTGAGACACTCGAAACAGTACTTTTACTTAATAATGAACCCCTCAGCAATACTGAAGTTGTAAAGCAAGTATATGTGAAAAGGAATCAAAATGGCTGCACTTTTTACCTGCTACACAAGAATGACATGATCCTGAAGGTAATATCTAAAATAAATGGCTACCTAGTTATGGAGATCAATGCCTTTTTAAGCAATGTGTTGAATCAGGAATCACTCTCAATTCTTGGGCAGCTGCTGGTGTGTGAAAACTTTGAAGATGTAAAGAACGTTTTAGAAGAGAGTGGTATACAGGACAGTAGAATGAAAGAGAATGGGCAAAGTGACCTGCCAGAGCCTGGCAGTATTATTCCCGATGAGTGGATTGACTCCCTTGACATGGATTTCCTCAATAACTTTGAAAAAGGAGAGTATGTTGGCTACAAGAAGCCATCATCTGAGGACGAAATTTATTGCTATGCAGTTGTTGTGGAAGTTGTGAATACAACAGAAAACCAAGGAGGAGCAGCTTTTCAAAGATATAAGATCAATATAGGGGAAGATGAGATCATTGAAGTAAGTTCCCTTGACCTTTATCAGTTTAAGAGGCCAAAGAGATCACCGTGTTCCACTAGAAACACCTGCAGGGCACTTGTTCTCTCTGAACATCCATCAGAGGCTCCACCTTCATCTGACAGAACCCCAAGCAAATCGCTGGAGGAGATTAAAAGAGAAATTGACGAGTGCTTGAAAGACATCTGGTCCCTGCTGGAGGAAGAAAGACAAAAAGCAATCAGACGTCTCTACCTGAAGTGGCATCCAGACAAGAACAGAGAGTGTGTCGATCTTGCCACAAAGGTCTTTCAGTACATACAACAGCGAATCAAAGAGATGGAAGAGGGCCAATCTGCAAATGATGCCAGAGCCAACAACTCCCCTTTTAGGACCCAAAGAAATCAGAGCTATGGAGGTTTCTACCAGCAGTGGGACAGGGAAGCATCTCGACATAAAAAAGGGAGGACTAGGTTCCACCAACGCTATTCCTCATGGGAATATAACTTCTGGACTTTCCACGGACGGCAACAGGAGAGGTCTAACATTCCAGAAGCTCAGCGCTGGTTCAGGCAAGCACAGTGCGACCTTGCTGCTGCGTCAAATGACAGTGGAGACAAAGCTTCAGAATGGCTCTTCTTCAAGGTCCACCAAGCTGTGGAAAAGGCCCTGATAGCTGCACAGTACAGGAAAAATGGTAACCAACCAACATATAGCACAATTACTCATCTTGCCCAGCAGGTGTCTCAGTACAGCGCTAAACTCAGCATTTTACCTGGCTCAGTAAACATGTTAAAAGAATTTGGTGTTGATGCCAAAAAGACTCAGTATCCCAGTTGTTATCCTTTACCACTTATTCCAAATGATAAGTACAGTTCTCAGAATGAAAACCAGGTGCTAGAACTGGCAAATGAGGTTTTGACAAAGATACACGAATTTGTTTCTGAATGAAAACTCACTTAAAAATGAAAGCTTTATTTTTTAAAATAATGTTGCTGTTGTCCCTTTCCCTATAATATCACTTTCTAAAGGCATGGTGACTCAAGAGTACAGTATGTATTATAAGCACATGGATATTGTTTGCTTTATATCCTTAATTGAAAAAAAAACATTTTGGTGCTAAACATTTATACTTATTTTTTTTACCTGCAATCCTAGATGTCTAGCATTAGAACTGAATTTGAGTTACAGCAAAAAATGCAAGTTTTAAAAGCTGATAGATCATTTCTGTCATGAGGTTTTCATGCTGATGTAATCTATGAGCGCACTACAATGAAAGTATGGTTTGAACTTTTGGAAAGGGTGTTCTAGTGAAAGTCTTATTTAAATGTGTGGTTTTGAAGAGTGAACTGGAGGGTGAAGGTCCATTACTTCACTTAAAAAGAAAACGTGTACCCCTTTGGCAAAAATTCACCCTAAAGATTAAGGATCAGTCACTTAAGTCTTAGCTTAAGTAAGCATTATTATTTTTGTATTCTTTTTATATTAGTATAATTGCACAGTTGTCATAGTTTATAATAAAATTATAATACAGTAAAAAATCCAATTCTATTTACCCTCTGCATGCTTTGAAAATTTTCTACTAATACTTTGCTTTACAGAAACAAATTTATACTCTATATGATGGTATCCTGTTATTATTGTGTAATATAATAGTGATTCTCGATGTACCTCTTTTATGACAGTGAAAAGGTTTCAAAAATGTAACTCCGATATCCTAAAATTACCCTAAACTTAATTAAATTTATTTAGATGTGTGCTTACATTGTTTTTAAAAAGTACTGAAATCCATCGTACAGTAAATTGCCCATTCTAATATGTTTAGGTCAGGTCTTATGCTCATTTGTACATGAGCTTGGTACCTTAATTCATGTTACACCTACACAAACCCAAAATGAATAGAGATATAACCTAATAAATTGTTTTCTAATCTATTTGTCAAAGCAGTGTGATTTTTTTTGTGACTTCCTCCTTATCCTATTGCCAAGAGGCTCAGCCAAGCAGGTTAAGACCAATTTACTATGACTAAAACATTCAATAAACATTTTCCATACCCTTCATTCTTGGGTGTAGTTATTTAAAGTAAAACCATACATTATCAGAAAGGCACTTATCCTGGTCAGTGTCACAGCAGCCTGGAGTCTATCCCAGAAGATTAGGGAACAAGGCTGGACTGACAGCACACGAATGACTGCTCTGTCCCGGACTGGGTTACAAACAGAGAAAGGAATAATTTAGAAACACAGTATTGCAGTGATTAGCATTGCTGCGGTTCAGGGTTTGATAATTGGGTAGCTATCTGTGTGGAGCTTGTAAGATCTCCTTGTGTGCACGTGGGTTTCCTCCAGGTATTCTATTTTACCACAGACCAAAGACATACTGGTAGGTTAACTGGCTTCTGGGAAAACTGCCTCTGGTTCGAGCGTCTGCTTTGTGAGGTACAATGTTTCTCAAATATGGTTGTTAACAAACTGATGTGTACATACACCAAAGGGATGTGGTTCCCTAAAAATGGGAATCCATCCTTGAGGCAAACCCTATTATTAATTTTAGTAGCTTTACTCACCTCTTTATCTTATTGACAGAATCCCACTAAACATAAAACAGATACAACCCCCACTCTCAGAGCACTGATATAGTGTTCTGTGTGTGGGGCATAGCCATACTGAAGAACCAGCAAAACCTGTAAGATCTCGTGTTGGTTCAGGAGAATATAGATACACCATTCTAGTTTGGGAGTTGACCGCAAACAGGATCCAGCCGTTCTGGAACCAGTCTAGTGAAAGGGACCACATACAGTACATTTGCAGGCTTAAAGGAATACAATCACACTGAATCCATTTTCATATCCTACAATATGAAATTCTACAGTCCTACATTTTAGTTGTGAACAAGCTACTTCTCCATGAGACGTGGAAAACATTTTTTATCAATTTCTGTAACATTATAGCAATAGCCTTTTGCTCTTTTCTTTTTAATTCTTAGTGTGCTTCCTATTTCACCGTGCCACAAGTCCTACTGTCCAGTTTTTCCAGTATAGAAAATATTACAAAGCATTTTCTATATATCTCTTCAGAGATATGAAACAAAACTAGGATATTTAAATTTAGCCTTTGTCACACTTCAGGACTCGACGTGAATTCTAGTCAGGAGAGCGTGTCAAATTTAACGACAGCAGTTGCTGAATCTCGCTGCCCTTTCTGTCCTAGAGGGTCTCAAATTCCACGACTAGGAATCGCAGGGGGTGACTACACGATTCCCGACTTTTCGTCACGGTTCCAAATCTCGTGTTGCGCCGCAAAAGTACCGCGAGGTCGCCTCATTCTGGAAGCCAATCAATGTGGAGCACACCGGAATAGGAAGAGGGGCACCGCGTGAAACTAAAACAACAAACACGAAACATCGAACAGACGTCTGTGCTGGCTCCAAAGTTCGACGAGCCTCTCCTCCATTTGCACAGTCCAAAACACTCGCTCTTTCCTTCTTTCCTCGCAGCCACCGTTGTTCTTCACCGTTTGTGGGCAATGTATGCATTGTTCTAACGGATAAGCACTCTGTCGAAGAAAAACTTAGAAATGGTCGAAGAAAAGTCTTCACTCAGGTTCGGTGTGGTCAAGCAGTCCTTTATTCATGCGCATGGGGAGGATATAATAATGCAGATCCGAGAGCAGCCTCTCATACAGATCTGTGAGTAACCACTCCACCGAGATGGTAAATGAAATGAGTTTTCAACAGCAAATTCACACAGGAAAGCTCACTCTTAAGTTTCCATATTAGGGGTTGTTTTTCTCTCTACAAACATTTCTTTGTAACTGACCACGTTCTTCTTATGAAGCAGTTTTACCTTGTATACAGACAAAAGGAAGTATATAAATAAAAGGTGTGAAATGAGCTAGACATTCTGCGGTTGTAGCATCAATATCAAAAAGTCAATATGCTTGCAATTGTTCTTTCATACTGTTGCTGGGTAAAAGGCATTTTTCAAAGCCAACTAGTCACTATCTTATACGCTTTAAAAAAGGTAAATGCTAAAATTCTTCCTCAACTCATTGGCTGTTGACTGTTGCAGACCCAAGAGCCCACCTCTACGATTTGAGTTTGATATTATCGCAGTGAGCCGCAGAGAGTCGTAGGGGCTATTAAGAGCACTATAACCAAGTGTCACACTACACAACTGACGGTAAAGGGTGCGGTACTGTGACTCTCTACAACTCGCTGTGATTTTCTTACGGTTATGGAAATGAAGGCTAAGGCTGAAAATCCTAGGAAACACCACGAAATGTGTCCTACACAGTAGAAACTGTCCCATTTCCAACGGTATCTGCGAAACTCTGCGAGTTTTAAGGCCTCGTTTCAAATTTAAAAAATTACTGAAACAGAAAATGGAAAGAGCTAAAAAATATTAAAATCTGTGAATCTCTATCATTCACAGTCAGCTTCAGGAATCTGAACTCTGGCTCGCTTGCCATTTACAATACAATGCGCATGACACCTCTGAAGGAGCTGGCAATTTAACACATTTCAAAAAGCAGGGTGTAAAATAGCAGATTCTGTATATGCCCCAATGAATGCTTTGAACTCTGCATCCGTAAATATATTCTTCAGCCAATGGCGTATCTCAATGGTGTCAGTAACATGACCTTGTAATTACAATGCTTCTTTTACAAGATCACAATGTCTTCACCAAGGGAAGACAAACATTAAACTTGTCATTACCCAACACCTGAACAGATTTTCTTAAGTTTCATTCAAGGCAAGAAAATAAACATGTAGTGTTTTTCTTTTTTGTCAGTTCATGTTCACAGCTAGGGGCAGTTGAGGTATGGCTAAATTCACCAAGGAAAGCCAAACATTAAACTTGTCATTACCCAACACCTGAACAGATTTATTTAAGTTTCATTCAAGGCAAAAGTGACTGACACTGGTCATAGTTAACTTAGGTTTAATACAATATACATGTATATGATTATATGTAATAATACATGGCTGTACATTAATATAAACACATTTTACACATGCCCAGCATCTAAAAAACTAGATGCATTCAAACAACTCATATGATTTACTCTGATCTTAATCACACAGCACCAAAATGTGATCATTCGATGGAAACTCTTACTCCAACAAATTTCGTTTTCATGTCTAAAAGCACGATATATGGTATGAACCTAAGCAAAGAGAAAGCATTGTGTGTAGACAGAGGGAAATAAAACTCTTACTCTCAAAGAAAATCCCGCGCCATGAAGCAAAAACTCAAAGCTCATCTGTGAGAAACGAGGTTCCTCAGAGAAATTTGGCCACTTCCACGGCGGAGAGCCGGGCGAAGAGGAGGGGAGGCTGAAACAACGGAGCGTACCGTATATTCAGTCCAACGCCAGGGCTGGATTCACAGTGCGAAACAGTGCATCATGGCAACAATACTGACATTCATGAAAAAAATAGTATTCCCTTCCTAAACAGTAGTATTCCCAGCTCCTTAAAAAAAAACCGCAGTGTGCAAGATTAAAAAAAAATAACCTGGTGTACAAATGCTACATCTTCTGATAAAATACAAGAACTATGCATCCAGTAGGGAGGCCTTTTTCTCTTGTAGCATGGTCTTCTAGGTTCTCTCTCCTCTCCTGTGAGCACGTCAGCACTTCCCTGACAAGTGGAAGACCACACAGGTGAGGTCTCGCTGGCCGGCTAGAAAGCCGTCCCTAAAGTGTGCTGCCTCTACCCCCCCCGTGAATTAACTGGGATGACGCCAGGGTCCACAAACACCACCAATTTGTTATATGCACAAGTGCAATGAAATGCTTATTTGCATGTATGCTCCGATAGAAAGACACCAAAACATGAACACAGAATAGCAGCAACAACAAATTCAATAACATACAACTTAATACAAAAAGAGAATAAGAAACCTCAGTGTGAGCCAGTGGTAGGGGTAGAGTTCAGTAACCTCACAGCTTGTGGGAAGAAACTGGCTCTGAATCTGGATGTACGAGCCTTTATGCTCCTGTAACACTTACCAGTGGGAAGGGGGGAGAAAAGTGAGAAACTGGGATGGCGGGTATCCTTATTGATACTTCCAGCCCTCCTGAGACAGCAAGTTGTATAAATTCACCACACTCATTCAAGGCCCCTCAGGACAATTCCGCATCACCCAGAGGGCATCTTGTACCTCCAGCAACCTTATTTACTGTATCTCAACAAATGCCCAGCCATCTACGTTGGAGAAACAGGAAGGAGACTCGGAGACCGTTACAGAGAACACGTCAGGGCTGTGAAGATTAAAGATCTCTCCAAGCCCACTGTTTCTCATTTCACCTCTGACGGCCACGACCACTCTAATCTCTCCGTCTGTGTTCTCAAATACGGTTTTCTGAACTCATACATCGGAAAGACTACCGAAACCAAATTTATCCTGCAGCTAGAATCACACATTCCCCCTTCTCTTAATGACAGACTACTCTTCTTTTAAATTTTCTCCATTCATTGGAAGTTTCATTTCACACCTCTCTACACCCATTCTGACTTCACACCTCTTGATTGGCCTCTCTTTCTGTCCCCTGCTCCCTCCCAGCCTTTGTTCTCCCGTTACATTAACTTTGCTTACTGCCTTGTCTCTCTCACACCTGAAGAAGGCTCCACGGCCAAAACGTTGTGTTTTCACTCTTCTTTTTTTCAGCATGGAATAAACCTATTACTTGTTCCTGAGTTGTATAAATGTCCACAACAGAGGTGAGCTCTACTCCAATGATGGACTGGGCAGACCTGATCACCCCCTGTAACGCTTTTTGGTCAGACAACAAGCTAATGCCAAACCACACTGTAATACTACACATGGTTAATTATTATTGTAATTAATAATAAAGACAATATAATTATTGGCTCCCTTGATAAGATGAACGAAAAGCCATATAACATAATACACAGCACAGATAATGACCTATAACAGGGGTTCCCAAATTTATGGGTCCGTGCCTCCTTTCACCTGTCAAATTTTCCACATGCCTCCCCTGTCTCAAAAATAAGTTCTATGGCAGTGCGATATTTTACAAAAGACGATAAATTTGAAAAGGAAACGATAGGTCAAAATAAAAACAAACTGATCCAATTTTTATTATTTTTAATCATTTTCAAAACCAAAAATACTCTTAAAAGCTCGAAATAAAAATAGTAAAAATACTTGACAAAACGTTATATTGAAATTATGTGAATAAACAGTTTGAAAAAATAAAAAAAAGTCTACATCTTGGTAAAATGCAAATAAAATGACTTTTAGAAAAATTACAAATTTAACATGAATGTTTTTTTTTAAAGGGGGGAGAAATACAATGTCTTTTTGTTGGTGCCTCTTAATGGGATGGGTGGGTTTGTTTTTCTTACATAATTCATCAAAGCTGGGTAGTGTTTCTGAAACGGCAATGCACATCTCCTTCTCAACCTTGATCCTTGATCTGATCTGTACTTGGAATTGATGACTGAAAACCCAGCCTCACAAAGGTAGGAGGTTGCGAAGGGAAGCAGAATTTGCAGGGCTCTGTTGCTTATTTCTGGGTGCTCCTAGGCTAGGAACGTTGTCCACAATTGTGCACGTGAAACCGAAAAAAGCAAGTAACTGTCGTCATACTTCCTGTATTTGCATTTCCATTTCTCTGCTCCGTGTCCTTCACTTCACGTTTTTTACTCATATTTAAAAACCTCTCCATTGCGCTCGTGTAACAAAAAACTCCCAAAATAACCACTCATAGAAACATGTGAAACACCGAAGCTGTACGGGGAGCTGCGGTCAACTGGTATACTGCTTACCAACTGCCGACTCTCGTGCCCCGTGCCATGTGACACAACCTTGTACCTACAAATCTGTAAGACAGGTCTTATTTTACTGCACAGTACATCATGCACAATGCTGTACAGGAGATTTCAGGAAACATCTAAAAAACATACCTGGCTGTTAAGGCTGAAAACAAAATTACCTTATTAATGCTGAAAGGTGAAAGTAATGAAAAACAGTATTTGATGGAACAGACCTATTGATTTAACTTTTGGAATGGACATAGTTATGACTAAAACAATAGCAGTAAAAATACAAAAAAAATGTATTCACAGTGCGATAGTGCAGTTTAGGCTTGGTTGAAGCTTCCTTGTCCAGGCCGATAAATGGGACACCTACTGTAATGAACCGATGTGCCTCCCTTGAAATGTAATTCCACACGCAGTTCATCCGATCGGGTCTGTGTGGAATTTGACATTCCTCGGGAGCTGAAGAAGCCAGGATATTCACGGTCATGAGTGATGACTATGTCCAAGTGTCCAAGCTCTTCATCCACAAGAGAGAAAGAGAGTGGTATGAGACGTTAGAAAGGGATAATGAATATAGTGGATACAGCATTTCTTTTTTTTTAAGTCACGTTCTTGGATTAATATGAATTCTCCAGGGTCTGTAGAGAGAAGCATTTTCTTCCAAATGCAGTGAAGACCGCATGGGTGAGCCCAGTTAAGTGCGCCCAGTGTTCCAGATGGATAAGGACAAGTCATTTTGGTGAGAAAAGAAGTTTAAGGAGAACATGCTCATTCCTGCCCTCCTGTCATTTTTCTTTGAAAACCGAAGAGTGGTTTTGCGGGCTATGATGAGGAAATGATTGGACGCCTCTGTAAGACGAAGTGGGGTTTTTGGGACTAGTGAAGTTTTCTCTGAAAGGAGGCCAACAGTATTATACAGCATAGGAGCCCGGAAAGGTTCTGTAAGCCTGCAACAGTGACAGAACACCTACTGTAAACGCGCACAGGTAATCTGGTGATACGCTGTATCTGGATTATATGCTGTGGTTCACTCCCTCAAATATCAGAAGGCTTTGTGAATGTAATTCCGCGTAGCTCCTCCGTATTCCGTACATGTCTGCACACAAGACAGGTTTCACCCCATGCATGCACACCTAGTGTTTTGAGACATTTTAACATGAAACATGAGTCTTCATTATCACGTATTAACACTGCTGACAGAGCCAAACATACAAAGAAATACATTTAGACATATACCAAACAAAAAGATGGCCTATTGAAGTTTACAAAAATACATGAAATTCCAGAAGTAAACATCTATTTATCCTCTAAAATGTCAGGCTGAATACACTCTTACAAGAAGGGGTGGATTGAGACTGGAGATGGAATTGAGTAGTAACATATCTTTCAACAATCCAATATTTTATGAGTAAGAAACACAGAGGAACACAGTATCTGGGCGCATGGAGAAATGTTAAATAATTTAGCAGAATTTGCAACTATGTGCTATATTGTTTTTTAAAGTCCAGTGTAGAACTGTAGATTAAAAAGACTAGTCAGAGCAAGACTTTTAAAACATCTGAAGTGTTCTTCTGCTTTTCATTTACAGGGTTATCATAACTGTCCAACAGGGTGACAGAAGATTTTACTGAGAAAATGAATTATGTGACCTAGTGGTGATGGCTGAATCCACTAGATGGCGCTGCCTCTTAGATAGCGGTGTCTCTTAGTTCCTGCCAGTTAAAGCATGCTGAGCAAGTGCAGTAGGGACTAGTAGCAGTGTGTTACAGGTGGAAAAAAAAACACAATTGCTGAAGAGAGTTGTGATGTTCTCAGTGAGCTGAGAGGTGACCTGCGAGCGGCCTATTTCTACAAACATTGCGTGGAAGAGCCACTACCGTATTTTGTGTAGCTAAATATATCATTCTAGGTCATTTCTTTTGTTTATTATTTCCAAACTAACAAAACAGATCAGACACAATACTTGCCTGAAAATAAAGAACCCCACAAATATATTTGTGTCCTGTGCTGGTTATTCTTTGCCAGGCTACAATTATATTGCAGCAATGGTAAAAGGAAACGGGGCCTGTGAATTTCAGTCTCCGAACACAGGCCTTTCGTGCACATTTCCATGCCAGAGTAGGAGCTGAAGCTGGCCTGCACTCTTCTACTGGCTGGCTGCTAGCAGCTGCGGAGACAACAATCTCCAGTTAAAATGAGAGGACAAGGATGCGTGGATGGCTGAAATACACACTGGAGATGACACTGTTATCTAGCTTTGTGGACACGATTTCATCACACACCCAAGCTGTAACTCGAAGATCTGAAAGTGGACAAAGGGTTTATGATTTATAGAATAATACCACAGAAGCACAACAATGTTTGTCAGGTGTCAAAAATTTGACAAAAATCCTTTGCCCCAAACAACTAACACAGAACAAATTAAGGAATCAAGTGATCAGGCTGAAATGTTTCAATATTTAAACCAGTGCAGTGACAGTTAAGTCATTTGTGTACTTTAAATGTTTAACAGGAGACTAAGAGAAGTGTAACAGATCAGGGAGGTGAAACACTATGCTGCTGTTTTAAATGATAACTGATAATATTTTATTAGACATCCTTCCCACTGCAGCTCTACATTGTAGCAAACAGAAGTGAAGGTACAATATACTGTATCAATTACAAAATCGAGCAAAAAAACTTTTTAATCATATACTTGTGTATACAGTACAGTTTCAATTATCCGACCTTCGATTATCTGACATTCCGTTTTATCCGACATAGCAGTCAATATGCTATATACTGAACTGTATGCGTGTCCGTGCATAATATTTTGCCCAATTCCATGCTGCTTTCTCTCAGTGCATTAAATACTGCCATTGACGTAGCTTCACTTGCTCGTTAGAGCTCGTACAGATGCAGCCATTCAAAATGCACGGAATAGGCTGCAGTAAAACGCGGTAGGCATGGCGCGACACAACGCGTCATAACGCGTCAACCGTAGTTATAATAATAGTATCTGGAATCACCTTGTAAAACCGCCAGGTGGAGCTAATAAAGCTTAACATCTCATGTACAGCATTTGAGCTGTCGCCAGAAAATGCCGGGTTTCGAATCCCGGTCACTGATGAGGGACAATCTTTTTCCAATTAAGAATTTAAGTAGTATACTCTTTAGACTTTTAATTTTAAACTGTGTATTACGGCATGTTAATCATTAAACATTAAAAAGGCGGTATATTTTATAAAAGCAAGATTAAAAAAAGTGCCATCTATAAAAAAAGTTGTATTTATTTAATACCACTTGATAGTTATATTAATAGAGATACGAATTTAAGTTGTATACTGTTTGGACTTAATCATTTTAAACTGTATTACAGCATGTTAAACATTAAACATTAAAAAGTTGGTAAGTTTTATAAAAGCAAGATTGCTCAGTTGGACAAGAGTACACAACCTTTCACCTTCATCATAAATATTTTAATTATGCATAAATACTGAGATGGATAGTTTTAGTAAGTATGTTGACAAATATCTGAATTGTTGCAAGATAAAATTGTATCCAGCTGTGAATCAGCTACGTGACCTTGCCCTTCGTGAAATTGTGGAAAAGAGGTTAAGTGGGCAGCATTACTCACAGTGTAGTGACCATAGAGTGTTTTAATACTCTGTACAGTATAACAGTATGAAGCAGGTATGTTTTTTTAATGTTTGTAATCGATACTCTTA
Source organism: Atractosteus spatula (assembly GCF_055471065.1). Taxonomy (NCBI): domain Eukaryota; kingdom Metazoa; phylum Chordata; class Actinopteri; order Semionotiformes; family Lepisosteidae; genus Atractosteus; species Atractosteus spatula. The sequence continues at coordinate 8,698,007 of NC_142718.1, read as the reverse complement.
CAAGTACATTTTGTTTTCAGTTTACTTCTGTGTTTTAGCTGGTGGGCAAATGTTCGAGGTGAAAATTCTTCCACAAGGAGTGTACCTTCAAAGCAGAGAAGACCGCACCAAACTTTTTAGGCTCTGTATGTTGCTCAAGCCATTTCTCTTTGACACTTTCTTTAGTCATAGAGGTGGAAAGATGCCTCCCCTTTCCCTCTGCCTGCCTCACCTGTTCCCATTTTTAACCATTCTGTGTCCACAGCAATCTACAGCAAACGAGCCTCCTGTTCTATCTGCCCACACTACTCTGCCTGGCCACCAGCGCTCACTCACACCTTCACTGCTCACAAAGTGCTCTATTTTCTTGCCTACAAAGTCTTCTGCTCTAACAGGAACCAATTCCAAATAACTGTCCAGTTAATCTTTCCACAAATTAAACCACCACATTTTCCTAATTATATTTTAAAAATATAGTCTTGCCCACCTTGTTTCACTTCAACCACTGAGCCCTTGTACCACACCTCCCTGCCTCTCTCATCAAAAGCTTAACTCTCTCTCCTAACAAGTGTTCTATTTTTGTTAACATTGAAATTCTTAACCTTTCCAAACCAAAGTAGTTTTCTACCTAGATGTCCAGCCTTAACATGCTGCTGTGTAACAGCCTCCTTTTAAAACTATGGCTTTTCTTAAACAATACGTTCTGATGGTGCCAAATAATCTTTGTCTTCTCTTGATGTACTGTACCTGGTATTTTCTGTGGCCTGATGACAACACTTAAACTTTAGCTGTCCTCATCTAAGTTCCTCAGTTGCACCTTTATTTCCTCCTCACAAACTGCCCCCTGCTCTTTAACAGACGCTCTAGCTAGAGATAAACCGTCTGCTGTCGTTTGAGAATCTACTTTTGCAAGCCACTGCCAAGACCTGTTCACCTTGAACATGATCATACCCTCACTGCTCTTGTTGTTGTTCTGGCCTTAACATTAAGTTGTCAAAGTTCCAAAGCCCCTCTCACAGCTTACATTTGACGGTGATGCAGATTCCAGTTTTCTAAACAGCTCCTCTGGCACTTCATCATACCTGCCATATTCCAAATGATCTGCTGCCATCCTACAACACACCTTTGCAAAACTAGCAAGGATCAGTTCCACAGCCTGCCTAGTCATTTCCTCAAACTCAGGGCTCCTCAGTTCTGGGAGCTTCTGCAGAACAGGTCCAAAATCTACCTCTATGTCGGTAAACAAGCGTACCTCACCTCTAACTTACAGCTGTCAGTCAACCATTCTGTCAGCTAACACACGAGCTCCCTCTACCTTGCGTTCATGTATAAAACATGCTTTCTTCCCCAGAGCTTTCCAAAAAGGCACTGTCACTAACTTAGATAATTCCCTGTGTTCTGCATCCTACAATAAACTGACTTACACTCAAATCCCTAAACACTGCTTCTATTAGTTTGTTTTCATTACGAATATAAAGCATGAAATTCAGCAATTCGGCATGCAAAAATAAACTCTGCCTGCATTAAGGAATATTGCATTGATCCGGTTTCCATTAAAGGGAACCAGAGAGACTATCAGATATTCTCTGGCTCAACAACACAGATCTAAGCCGTCCAGATTAAACACTCCTCTCCCACCCTCTTTCGTGGATGGCTTACTGATCTAATCAATCTCACTGTACCACTCTCTCAGACTGTTCTGCGCATGTAATCTAGACTAACATTGCTCCCCTTTTCTCCACCAAAAATCATTCATGTCTGAAACAGTAACAATGACTGGATGTGCCAGTCTATCAGTAAAATGCAACCTACAGGACATTGATAACTCTGATCCTAGCCTTGTCTACCTCACGGGGGGCATCAATCCCATCTACAATTTCAGACAAGAAATCAGTTCTAGAAAGAGATTCTTGCAGTGTCACATTTATGACCGTATTTAGTGGTCTCATCCATTGATAAGGGGTAAATTATCATTATTATTAGCAAATTATTAGCAAGGGTAAATTATCCATTAGATGCTGCAAAGAAACGTGTCTCGCTTCTAACACTATATACTGTACGTACCAAAACATTGCCCTGGAAATCTTTCTAGCTGGATACCTACCAATCTACCCAAACTGTCCCGACTATTTGAGAAGCCATCCGTGCACTAACGCCCATGTAAGCTACTAAATCCATATAAGACTGTGCTATATTTTGCTTTTTCAACCCATTATGTGCTATTATTCTGACTCACTATTCTATTTTCAAAACTTGATATTCTCCCTGACAGAACTGCACCTGCTCATTTAGTTCCTTCATCCAACATACTAAACCTGCATCCAAATCGTACTTCCTTTCATAATTCATACCTGTCTGCACTTATTTATTTTTTTTGGTATAGGCAAACTTTTGCAACTGTAACTGCAATTCATCTATACTGTTCTCTAGTTCATCACTGCCTGCTGCCCAATCACTGCCTGCTCGCATTTCTCAACGTTTTGCTCAAGAGTCTGAATTTTACTCTCTCTGTCAAATTCCTGTCCAATTTTATGTCCTACCTTTTCCTTTAACCCCTTTAATTTTTTTGAGAGAGACTGAATTTCGGCTTCATTCAGACTTTAGTTTTCTGGAACAGTAAGATCAAGGACAGACGAGTGGAGAGATGGTCCACCTGCCCTGAAAGGATCACACCCTGCCCACAGGCACGCCCCTCCACCCACAAGACAGCAATGGAGAAGGAGGTGGAGAGAAGTGAGGCAGAACTAAATGTCATCAACAACATGAAAGCCGTAACAGACTCTGAAAATACAATTACTATGCAAAAGACAGAAGAGCACACAGTAAAGGATAGGTTTCAGAAAGAAAATTCTGAAGACAGGACAAATTCAGCTTTGTGTGGAACAGACACTCAAAGAACAACATCAAGTCCATCTGAAGCCCCACCTGTGCAGCAGCAATTCCTGACCACTGCAGAACCTCACAGCTCTGCACCTGACACAGAGGACCAAGCTCACCTGAGAGGACAGGAGGGCCACACAAATGGAGCCCCCAGCAAACCTCCCAAAGCCCTGAGAGACAAAGGGCTAAGAAATACAGAAACACAAAACAGACACAAGCCTGAAAAGGAAGAGAAGAAAAAGAAGACAGACGAGGAAAAAGTGGAAGCCATACATAACACTGAAACAGAAAGGGAAGAAAAAAAGCAACATGATGGAAATGGTAACACAGTCACATTCAGAAACAAGAGAGAGCTCACATCCAGTGCCAGACAGGGGTGTGGACCTCTACAACAATTCTCAACTCGGGGGCGGCTGCAAAGTTCAGATACAAAGTTGGGCCCCCCTGGCTTCTACCAGACTTTAGTTTTCTGGAACAGTCAGATGAAGGACAGACGAGTGTAGAGATGGTCCACCTGCCCTGAAAGGATCACACCCTGCCCCCAGGCACACCTTTCCACCCACACAGACAGTGAACAAACAAAAAGACAGCCAGACAGTGAACCGTGGAAACTCAGATGAGCTGAACGCAGCTCTAGTGCGGCACTTGCAATAAATTTACAATAAGCAATAAGAGCCGAGTTTCCCTTATTTATACAACTAAAAACCTGAATGCATTTTGTTTCAGAAATGTAGAAGATACCACCACAGGTTAGGAATGATTCCTGGGTACCTGACTCATTCACTTTCACCTATCAAGCTTGTCCTTGAAAAAGATGTCTGCAGAGACTGTACTTCCAAAATGAAGAGATCTGTCCAGCCTGGTGTGACACATGTATTTTTCTATCTGTAAATATATAAAAGGCAGACTTCAGTCAATGTTTCAATTCAACACAATAAAGTATCTACCTCATGTTTTTTTCCTCATGGACTTTCACTATTCCAGGACCAACACGTTTCTCTATTAAGTTCTTTATATTATACTAAGCAAATTATAAAGAAAAATATTGACAATACTTTCCTACTTATAACCATACGTTATGCTTTTACCAATACCCCTCAACAGCTTTTTGGACTCTAATTTACAGTCTATCAGTAATATTACAGCCCTACAATAAGTGAAATGATACAATAAGAACAATCACTCAACCTGATGAACGTCACATCAATACTTTTTCAATGTGATAGAAATTTCATAGATGTGCTCTAGAGAATGTTCCTTCCTTAAAACATATTACTATTCAACCTGAATTTAAAACAGAAAACACACAAGATTTATTAAAGGTGTAAAACTCTCAGCATTTTCCCTCATTCAATGTTCATGCAATGGATAGAAAATAAAGAGAGTTCATCCTTTACAATCCCTTGGATCCTACATGCTGACAGTTGAGTCTGCAAGGAAACAAACTTGCAAACAAACTAAAACAACTCAATGCAATAATTTGAATGGACTCAGACATCATACATCACGATGAAGCCGCTGGCTTACCTGTCCAAGAACAAACTGCCTGAAGACTGACGCTCTCGTGCTGGGTGAAAAGCAGAAGAGTTTGCGCCCCCTGTAGGGAGAAAAATAAATCAGCCGCTTTACTGAGAAAAAGGTTCAACAGATTCCTGGAAACTGAATGCTTTTTGACATATAAATGCATTCTGGATGTGTGTGGCACACTGACATTAGAGAAGAGCAGAGAGAAAACAGTATAGGGAGCCCAGGACAGAGGCCTAAGGGACTCCAGTGGAGAGAGAGTAAGGAGACGTCTTTCCAGGAGTCCTGGTGTGTGTATGAAGTGAGCAGCACCACAAATACTAAGATCTAAAGTACTGTATATAAATTACAAAAAGTCACCAAAGGCATACTTAGGTAAATATATTATGCAATTTACAAAAAACTTTCAGATCAAAGGCTTCCTATACACAGTCAGAATTACAGCACTTCAGATTTATTGCCAAATAATATCTCCATCTCCACAATACCGAACTACTGGACAGAATATAATACCACCACTACTGAAACATACACATGTTCTAAAATGTACAGAGATGTGTTTACATGAAGGAAAAGGTGGAAAAACACAAATAAGGCATAAGGGAAAGTTTGAAAAAACCATTACAATCTCTCCATTAAATGTTGGATCAAGATTTCTAAGCATGTGACATCATAGAAGACCCTGTTAGAAGACTGCGTTACCATGGTGCCGATGATGTCACTCAAAGAGTCTTGAAGACAACAGTTGTATTAATCTGCTTCTCAGTCTGAACATGGAGCTGCAATGGGAAACACACTGAGCTGTTTGCAGTGTTCCCCTTGTCAATGTACAACATGGGACTGTCAGAGAAACAACAATGTACAACATGGGACTGACATCAGACAGAGAAGCAAGCCTGAGAGGAGGAGGAGAGAAAGAGAAGAAAGGAGAGGAAGGGCGAAAGCCACCAAAAGCCTGAGACAGAACAGAAACAGGAGGGCAGGAGGAGCCTGGGTCAAGAGGACTCCTTCTGAAACAACACAGGGGGACAAAAGAGAGTCTGCTGCCAACAGCCCAGCTTGGCTGAGTCACTGCCGAGCCTCAGAAATTAAGCCCGCCTGTGGTGGAACGTATAACACAGATAAGATCCAGCAACAGGAGAAAGACAAAAACAATGACCAAGAACTTTCACCAACTAAGGAACAGGAACAAGAGATGCCCAACCTCACTGTGCCTCCAGAATCACTTACGGAACTAAAGGACAGGCCTGGGCCTCTACAGGAACCTGGGCTAGAGGAGAACTCCACCCCCTCTCAACTCTCACTACACAGACTGCTCGGAGAAGGACAGCCCAGGAATCAAACTGAGAACACAAAAGACAATCAGCAGGAAAATGAGCAACAAGTCATGGCTGACAATGACAGTAAATTAAAAGAAGAACGCACGATGAACATTGAGGATAGGGATGAGGAAGAAACTCCTAAAGAAAATCTGGACAAGGGAAACAAAGCACTAAAGAAGGCAGAAGAGAAAGAGCTGGAAACTACGCATAACAATGAAACACAAAAAGAACAAGATAGGCTACAACCTGAAAATGCTTCCAGGGATGAGGATAATATCAAAAAGGACATAGTAACACCTTGTCCAGCCAAGGACAATTCAAAGTCTGAAGCTGAAGACAAGTTCAGCCTAATTCCTGTGCTAGACTACAATCTTGAAAGCAGAAGACAAATGAATGACTGGACACCTGAGTGCTTTTACCTATCGCCCACACAAACACATGGTACAGGGACAACAGTGGACAACATGAGAGGGGACTGTGAAAAGACAGCACAAGGACTGCCAGAGCAAAACACAGAACACCCTAGAGACAGCTCTGAGGATGACATGAAGAGACACAAGACAGGAATGGAGAAGGAGGTGGAGAGAAGTGAGGCAGAACTCACTGTCATCAACCAAGAAAAACAAGTAATAGACTCTGGAAAAACAATTGCAATGCCAAACACAGAAGAGGACAGGATTCAGGACACAATAATTCAGGACAGGATTCAACAAGAAACGTGTGCAGAATACACAAATTCAGCTTTGTGTGGAACAGACACTGAAAGAACAACATCAAGTCCATCTGAAGCCCACCAAGCAGATGAAAAACTGTGGATGGAAGATGCACAAAGTCCACTAGACACTCAACATGAAGACATTAAAGAGGACAAAGACACAGAAAAACAAAACGAAGAGCACGTCAAGTTTAAGATACAAGAGAAATCATTAGCGACACAACAGAACAATCTACACATTGTTGCACAATCAAAGTCTCCAGCAGAAGGCAAATTCAGCCAACTTGCTGTCTCAGACTACAGTCTTGGAAGGAGAAGCCTCATCTGTTGCAGAAGGCAAAGGAATGACTGGAGAGCTGAGGGCTTTTTCCTATTGCCTACAGAGACAGAAGGCAGAGGACTGACAGTGGAGCACACGACACAGGACTCTGAAATAAAGGACAGCGCTGAGGATGACATGAAGAAACACAAGACAGGAATGGAGAAGGAGGTGGGGAGAAGTGGGTCAGAACGAACTGGCATCAGCCAAACGAAAACAGTAATAATTCTAATTCTAATGCAAAACACGGTGGAGGACATAGTAAAGGATGGGTTTCAGGAAGAAAACTCTGAAGTAAACACAAATTCAGCTGTGTGTGAAACAGACACTCAAAGAAGGACACCAAGTCCATCTGAAGTCCCACCTGTGCAGCAGCAATTCCTGACCACTACAGAACCTCACAGCTCTGCACCTGACACAGAGGACCAAGCTCACCTGAGAGGACAGGAGGGCCACACAAATGGAGCCCCCAGCACACCTCCCACAGCCCTGAGAGACGAAGGGCTAAGAAATACAGAAACACAAAACAGACACGAGCCTGAAAAGGAAGAGGAGAAAAAGAAGACAGAGGAGGAAGAAGTGGAAGCCATACACAACACTGAAACAGAAAAGGAAGAAAATAAGCAGCATGATGGAAATGGTACCAGTGGAGTGGAGGAGACAGAAAAAACAAAGAGCCAGTCAACAGGAAAATATGACGGCTGTGACAAAAATGACAAAGGTGAGGAGAGTGTGTTAGCAGAATGTAAGGAAGTGACGCTCAACAGAACTGAGCCCATGATGTTGTCTGGAACACAGATACAGGAAACAGTCTGCACTCCTGGAACTTCACAGAGCCCCGTTCCTGCCAACCTGCACCTTCACCCACAAGAAATACAGAGCGGGGAGAAAACTGAGGACGACAGGATGTTCCAAACCCAACAAGTAGACAAAAAACTGTGGATGGAAGATGCAGAAAGTCCACCAGATACGCAACATGAAGACTTTAAAGAGGACAAAGACATAGAAAATGACAATGAAGAACACTTAAACTCTAAAACACAAGAGAAACCCTTAGTGACACAAGACAACAAAAGAAAAAATATGCCACCTTATTCTCCAACGGCTCAATCCAAGTCTCCAATTGAACACAGGATCGGTCCACTTGCTGTCTCAGACTACAGTCTTGGAAGGAAAAGCCTTATCTGTTGCAGAAGGCAAAAGAATGACTGGAGAGCTGAGGGCTTTTTCCTATTGCCTACAGAGACAGAAGGCAGAGGTCTGACAGTGCAGCACAAGACACAGGACTCTGAAGTAAACGACAGCTCTGAGGATGACAAGAAGAGACATAACACAGAAATGGAGAAGGAGGTGGAAAGAAGTGATGCAGAACTAACTGTCATCAACCAAGAGAAAGAAGTAATACACTCTGAAAAAACAATGATGATGCAAAACACAGAAGAGGACATAATGCAGGACAGGATTCAACAAGATAAGTGTGCAGTATACACAAATTCAGCTTTGTGTACAAGAGACACTGAAAGAACAACATCAAGTCCGTCTGAAGCCCCACCTGTGCAGCAGCAATTCCTGACCACTACAGAACCTCACAGCTCTGCACCTGACACAGAGGACCAAGCTCACCTGGGAGGACAGGAAGGCCACACAAATGGAGCCCCCAGCACACATCCCACAGCCCTGAGAGACGAAGGGCTAAGAAATACAGAAACACAAAACAGACACAAGCCTGAAAAGGAAGAGGAGAAAAAGAAGACAGAGGAGGAAGAAGTGGAAGCCATACACAACACTGAAACAGAAAAGGAAGAAAATAAGCAGCATGATAGAAATGGTACCAGTGGAGTGGAGGAGACAGAAAAAACAAAGAGCCAGTCAACAGGAAAATATGACGGCTGTGACAAAAATGACAAAGGTGAGGAGAGTGTGTTAGCAGAATGTAAGGAAGTGACACTCAACAGAACTGAGCCCATGATGTTGCCTGGAACACAGATACAGGGAACAGTCTGCACTCCTGGAACTTCACAGAGCCCCGTTCCTGCCAACCTGCACCTTCACCCACAAGAAATACAGAGCGGGGAGAAAACTGAGGACGACAGGATGTTCCAAACCCACCAAGTAGACAACAAACTGTGGATGGAAGATGCAGAAAGTCCACCAGATATGCAACATGAAGACTTTAAAGAGGACAAAGACATAGAAAACGACAATGAAGAACACTTAAACTCTAAAACACAAGAGAAACCCTTAGTGACACAAAACAACAAAAGAAAAAATATGCCACCTTATTCTCCAATGGCTCAATCCAAGTCTCCAATTGAACACAGGATCAGTCCACTTGCTGTCTCAGACTACAGTCTTGGAAGGAAAAGCCTTATCTGTTGCAGAAGGCAAAAGAATGACTGGAGAGCTGAGGGCTTTTTCCTATTGCCGACAGAGACAGAAGGCAGAGGTCTGACAGTGCAGCACAAGACACAGGACTCTGAAGTAAACGACAGCTCTGAGGATGACAAGAAGAGACATAACACAGAAATGGAGAAGGAGGTGGAAAGAAGTGATGCAGAACTAACTGTCATCAACCAAGAGAAAGAAGTAATACACTCCGAAAAAACAATGATGATGCAAAACACAGAAGAGGACATAATGCAGGACAGGATTCAACAAGATAAGTGTGCAGTACACACAAATTCAGCTTTGTGTACACGAGACACTGAAAGAACAACATCAAGTCCATCTGAAGCCCCACCTGTGCAGCAGCAATTCCTGACCACTGGAGAACCTCACAGCTCTGCACCTGACACAGAGGACCAAGCTCACCTGAGAGGACAGGAGGGCCACACAAATGGAGCCCCCAGCACACCTCCCACAGCCCTGAGAGACGAAGGGCTAAGAAATACAGAAACACAAAACAGACACGAGCCTGAAAAGGAAGAGGAGAAAAAGAAGACAGAGGAGGAAAGAGTTGAAGCCATACATAACACTGAAACAGAAAAGGAAGAAAATGAGCAACATGATGGAAATGGTACCAGCGGAGTGGAGGAGACAGAAAAAACAAAGAGCCAGTCAACAGGAAAATATGACGGCTGTGACAAAAATGACAAAGGTGAGGAGAGTGTGTTAGCAGAATGTAAGGAAGTGACACTCAACAGAACTGAGCCCATGATGTTGCCTGGAACACAGATACAGGGAACAGTCTGCACTCCTGGAACTTCACAGAGCCCCGTTCCTGCCAACCTGCACCTTCACCCACAAGAAATACAGAGCGGGGAGAAAACTGAGGACGACAGGATGTTCCAAACCCACCAAGTAGACAACAAACTGTGGATGGAAGATGCACAAAGTGCAGCAGGCAGTGAACACCGAGACAAGAAAGAAAACAAAGACACAGAAAACAAGAACGAAGAAAACATACATTTAAAGATAAAAAAGAAACCATTAGCTATACAGGACAACAATCTGAAGCAGAAATCGCAGCACGGAGAGAAGAGAGATTTAGTGGCAGAAATGCCAACTAATCTCCCCCCTGTCAAAACGCCTCATGATGCAGCACAGGAGTCCGGCTTAAACACAGTTGAGATGAACTTTCCTCCTTCTCCTGAGCCCATTAAGCATCGCAGGAGGAGAAGAATCAGGGGCAGAAAGAAAAAGAAAAATATGGAGGCAGAAGGGGATGAACCTCCCCCAGCAGAGACAACGCAAAATAACTCCAAGGAGATGCAGTTCGATTGCCGTGCCAAGACAGAGGGAGAAAGGAAAAGACAGACAACCCAGACTGTCAAGGAGGAGAAAGTGTCACCTGAGCCCCTCATTCAGACAACAGGTGTCCACACTGGGGCCCGACAGGTCCAGCCTCAGATCTCACAGTCAGGTCCACAGCCTGGGATAAGGAACAGGTGTAACACAGAGCACATGTCTTCCTCCTCAGAAAGCCACTCCAATGGATCAGCTCACGGGGGAATATCAATGAATAGGAACACAGTCACATTCAGAAACAAGAGAGAGCTCACATCCAGTGCCAGGCAGGGGTGTGGACCTGCACAACAATTCTCAACTCGGGGGCAGCTGCAAAGCTCAGACACAAAGTTGGGCCCCCCTGGTTTCTACCGGACTTTAGTTTTCTGGAACAGTCAGATGAAGGACAGACGAGTGGAGAGATGGTCCACCTGCCCTGAAAGGATCACACCCAGCCCCCAGGCACGCCCCTCCACCCACACATATAGTGAACAAACAAAAAGACACTCAGACAGTAACAATGCACCACAGCAAGTCAGACGAGCTGAACGGAGCTCTAGTGCCACATTTGCACGTACACAAGGAGGAAAATGTAGAGCTCAAAACATACAGAACCAGACAAGCGGACCCAATGCCTGTCAAGTCTTTAAACACAAGAGGACCGAAGCCCACCTGACCTACTCTGAGGTAGTGAGAAGACAGTCTGGGCCTGGTGGGAAGAGCACTCCCGAGTCAAACCCCCCCATAGATCACAACGGGGGGAATCACTGAGGACCTGGACAACAGCCTGTGACCAAGAACACTGACTAAGCACCTAAAAAACTCTTCACTTCATTTCTTCAAAAATAAATTTACAATATGCAATAATAGCTGTGTTTCTCTGCTTTCTACACTAAAAACTTGAGTGCATTTTGTTTCAGAAATGTAGAAGATTCCAGCACAGGTAAGGAATGATGGAGAGACATGTGCAGTCTGGTGCGACACATGAATTTTGTGTCTGTAAATAAATAAAGACAGATTTTATCTATTCAATGCTTCAACAAGCTTTTGAAATAACTTATTTGTAATATATTAAGAAAACTATAAAGAAAATTATTGATATTACTTTCCTACGTATAACCATACGTTATGGTTTGGTTTCACCAATACCCCTCAACAGCTTTTTGGACTCTAATTTACAGTGTATCAGTAATATTACAGCCCTACAATAAGTGAAATGATACAATAAGAACAATCACTCAACCTGATGAACGTCACATCAATACTTTTTCAATGTGATAGAAATTTCATAGATGTGCTCTAGAGAATGTTTCTTCCTTAAAACATATTACTAATCAACCTGAATTTAAAACAGAAAACACACAAGATTTATTAAAGTTGTAAAACTCTCAACATTTTCCCTCATTCGATGTTCATACAATGGATAGAAAATAAAGAGAGTTCATCCTTTACAATCCCTTGGATCCTACATGCTGACAGTTGAGTCTGCAAGGAAACAAACTTGCAAACAAACTAAAACAACTCAATACAATAATTCGAATGGACTTAGACATCATACATCACGATGAAGCCGCTGGCTTACCTGCCCAAGAACAAACTGCCTGAAGACTGATGCTCTCGTGCTGGGTGAAAAACAGAAGAGTTTGCGCCCCCTGTAGGGAGAAAAATAAATCAGCAGCTTTACTGAGAAAAAGGTTCAACAGATTCCTGGAAACTGAGTGCTTTTTGAAATAAAAATTGACTTTGGATGTGTGTGGCACACCAACATAAGACAACGGGCTCTCTCAGCTGTATCCTTCTGCATTCATTGTAAAGTATTCTTGTACTCATACTCTTCATTTTAACACTTTTTTCCAAACATTTTAACATTTTCAAATTATACTCCCCATTTAAGTCCTAAAACTGATAAGCCAAAAAATTCAACTTTGATAACATCTTGTTTCCAAAGAAACATGCTAATGGGTCTCATGCAACGGCATTCAGATGAAGAATAGTCCCCAAACCTGCCTACAACATAATCCAACATTCACAGCTCTAATGACCAAGAGGTTGACTGATATTCATCCAGAACAATAGAAAAAGACAAAAGTTAAGACTACACTCTTTGAGGGCGACCATGAGCTACTCTGTAGGGCCCTGACGAGACAAATATCTAGTATGTGTTGACAGAAATGGATTCTATGCAAAATGTATACTTGAGACTTTACTATAAAGGAAAGGACTTTCAGAAATTCAGAGAATATGAAAAGGCCTCTGTAAGCTCTCCTGAATTCAGTCCTTCTCTGCTTCATGCAAAGACATTTTGTGGCTCAAAGCGACCATGGAGTATTACTGCATAAACACTGGTGGTGATGGGTATAATTCTTACCATGTGATTCATCGCAGCTTGACATTTCCTGAGGAGAGTGTGTCAGGGTAAAACAGAAACACCCTTTACACATTGTTTTAAACAATATAAGAAGGACCGGGCTGACAAGGAACAGAGAATGGTTGGCCGTACCTTCACTCCTGCTAGGATCCCTGTGGTCAAGACGCTAAAGTCCAGGTGCGGTAACAAAAGGGGCTGTTGGCTTTAATTCTGAGGAATCTTCTATCTGGGGAGGTGAGGGGCAATTTAAAGAAAAAAACATTAACGATTGCAAAACAGGTTTAAATACAAACATGACAAAATATTTTTCAATAAAAACATTAAAATATGATGTCGTTTTTTCATTCTTGAGGTTATGACTGTCAATAGTATGTGAATTTGCCAACCTAGTTCAGTTGTTAGTACCATATTGATGTAAGAATCTCATCAAGCAGCATACTGGACAGCCATAAGCTGAATTCTGTATAGTGTTGCTAATGTGGCAGAGCAAAGGTAGCGATGCACTGTGCACAGTATGATATCGCATTAAACACTGAAATTGGCTCCGTGGCTGAACCAGGGTGAAAAAATTGTAGCTCTTCAAAACGAAAATTGAACAGGTCAGCAAACTAGACAAGTCTAGGATTCTAATCAACACAATATTTCTCTCGGATGATCAATATTCTTAATTCCAAGAACCGGTTCAATTGGAAAACCTGAGGCAACAAATAAGGGGAAAATGCTGGACGTTTTAAGATATTTGAAGTACCTCCAGGATGGAGATTTAAGGACCAAACAGGAGGAACAAAGTGCATGTGGTAACCCTATAACGAAAACAGAAGTGCTGTATGTGTAGAGTACACACCCTATGTAAATACAGCAAATACTGTATCCTCACCTTGTACCCTGCTCATGTTTTCACATCCACTGCTGCTTCTTAGGATTTAAACAGCTTCATTATTGTTGAATGGTCAGGATGCACACTGACTCACTGACCTGTCGCTGGAAACACAGCACACAGAACATACTGAAATGCAGGGGGACCCCGCTTTTACGCCATTGACCGCACCCTAAAAGGGAGTCCAACAGTAACTTTCTAGTAAAATCATTGCAAAAAGTGGTTGTATTATATAAAAATAATTTGCTACATATGTTACTGTCTTGTTTTACACCTATGGGTGACTGAGATGTTGATGTGATTTTTACGTCTTTTCTATGCCCCGACATTACGGCCTCTGAACACAAAGCCCCCAACAAGGTTCAGAGAAACGTCGAGAAGCACAAGCAGACTACGTCGCCTTATAAGTTAAATGTAATTTTCCTCAATACAGTACAGGGTGTCCTTATTTATCACATATACAGTTTTCAATGTGACTTTATGTAGTACTGTACTGTACATAATAGTTTAATTTAAAAGTATTTTACTGTGTGTTGCTTTCATCTTCTGCAGCACAGCACGTTCGCGGTACACGACGCCATCTTGTGCGGGAACAGCCTCCCCGTCTCTGTCCGCCTTCTCTCATCAGAGTCGTGCGCGGAGAGTCACACGCACAATGTCTCTCTCGCTCGCACAGTCTGTCTCTTTTATTGTTTTCCATTTCCAAGTGTTTCCAGAACGTATAAAAGACGTTTTAATTACATGTAAGTGCTCAACTTAAGAAGTACTATATTACAGTAACCGTTCTGTTAATACACAGAGAACCTGAATGGACATTACTACTGTCGACTTGCAGTACATCATGCCCTGGTTCCTATTATCTTTTTAATACATTGGTACTTGAGGAGATATTCAGTATACAGTGTGTCGCACTTAAAGTCATCCGTAGACTATTGACTAACCACTGTTTCCATTATTTCTTGTGGGAAATGATTCCCCGCTTAACGTCGCTGTTTTACAGTGCCCGTCGAAGACGTTAAACGAGGACCCCCCTCTACGCAGAAGTCAAATACCGGCACTTCAGATTTTACTACAGTATGTCTGTGCCCGGGGTACCGCTACACTGGACTCACACAAATCCTGTGGTTCCCATGATAATCTTTTCCAGGTGAGGATAGTTTCCGTTACTCGAGCGGCGAGCTCCTCCCGCTGGTGAGGACCGCGTCTCCACCAGGGCTGTTTCCCACGCCTGCGGGAGCTTCTGCATATTATCTCACCATTTTTCACGGACATTTCCAACTATCCATATTTTAACGAAGTCAGGAAAACACCAAAGGGAATTTGATTTTGTTTTATATTTAGTTTATTTACTGATTAGTATAGAAGGATAATGTATAGTGACGTCCTGCCTGCTTTCTATTACAGTTTAAAACCCGAAATGTTATGTACTTCATAAATTACTTACCCAGATGTTAAAAGCAGCTAATATCCTACCAGAATTTGCTAACGTTAGCTTTTTACATAAATTCTGCTAAGTGTGAAAGTTATACATTTGTTTTAGGAAGCGAACGTCAAACATCAATGGCATTTTTCACGAGAATTTCTAAGTCTCTCCTTAATTAAAGGATATATAATCACCTTTCATAAATAAGATTGGTCCTTTGTAAAAGTTGTTCTCTGTGCCCCATTGTATCCAGTACAGATGGTGTGGATTGAAATAATCCAATCCGTTTAGTCTAAAATAATTTATTCACACTTACATGGACAGTGGCCTCGCAGCTATCGTCAGTATAATGTTCGCAGGCGAACATCTCTCTCCGTCAGTCCGACAGTTAACGGCATCAACCAGGGGTTTGTGTGCGAGTCTGTTGTTTAATTCGTGTCAGTGTGCACAAGACGATGAATTCCCGCTCTTTTTTATCAATTATTAATAAATATATTTTTTCCCCCAATATATTGTTTTCATGTCCAGTTAAATAAAGGAAGAGTTTGTAATTTAGTTCAGAGTTAACATAGTAATAATAAAGGTATATATTAGTGATTATGATAATACCTCAGGGGATCTCGCAAGTGCAGATGCCGCGCAGAGAAAAAAAAATGATGGAAACGAGAAGCTTCGGGATACAAAACGTCTTGACAAGTCAATCGAGAGTTAAGTCCACAGGTAAATATCTATTATGTCCAAGGAGTTTGTGACTGAAGCCTGCTATACGTGTTTTCAGTAGAAAACCTATCAAATGAGAAATACACTTGTATTAATATATATATATTTATTCTCTGGACTAACAGTGACGAAACTTGTAGTTAAAGCTATATGTAACAGGATTTTTTTTTTCATCTACAGCCAGTTCACTGAACCTTTCCCTGAGGCTGCGCCATCTTTCAAGTGTGATCTCCTCTTTTTAGCGCAAGTCCATACGCTATCTGATTATGATGAATTTGAAATATGATCTTCAAATCCTTTATCATTTTTAGAAATTGAACGTTCATGTCTCCACTTTCCACTCCTCATGCCAGAATGAAGAGGTCATACAAAATGTACTTGGAGCCAAATTCTTCTGATGCTATTCCATGTTCAACACAGCACAGATTAAATCTCCAGTTGAATGAAACTCCTGGAACCTCTTCTGAGATTGATATCACTCAATTTCAGTGATAGACAAGACCTATCTTATGATGAAGATGGCCAAGCCCAGCTACATGCTTCACAGGTAAACTATCATGTCTGATTACATTTTTGCTTGGGTTTTCTCAATTTTAGACACATTTCTCACAAGAGAAATATGTGAGGTCTACATTAAGTTTACCCACTGATGTTAACCCACTTCATTAAGTGATGAAGATGAAGAGGAATACTTCACAGATTTTCAAATTGATTCCTTAACTGGGTTATCGTATCATGAGCATGAACACACAAAATGATCCATTCAACATGTTTGCTCCAGCCCCTGATCTGGATGACAGGTTGTGTGATTTTGTGAATGTAACCAAAGCAGAGACTTTGCTGATGATCGTTTCTTATGCAATGAGGCATTGTCTCACTAGCATGACAATTGTTGATCTACTCCAGTTGATAAATGTGTTGTTTCGTGTGGATTTAGTTGCATATTCCAAGCATCTTGTCAAGGATGTCGGAAGGGACGTCCGTCTCCTGAGGACATAGGCCTCATCTCTGACATCTCCCGCTTCCTGAGCCCGGGGTCTGGAGGATCTCGCCCCATCACCCTTGGACCTCCATGTCTTGTCTCTCCGTGTGTTCCCCCTTCCGGGGATTTTAACCTTGTCGCGTCCCAGGATGGATTACTCGCTGATGGACTCTCGGACTGTGCCCTGACCTTCCTTTGGACCCGTTTGGATTTGGATGCCGTTCTTTGTCTCCCCCGTTCACTGTCTCACGGATTGTCACTATTATTTTGTGCACTATTAAACCCCTGTGTGTTTCATTTTACCGCGCCTCCTGTTTTCCCCAGCTCTTACCGCATCGCATAGGGTCTACTACAAGATCTGACATGGTCGTGACAACTAGAAAGACATGAATAATCACAGGGAACTAGGAACAGGACAGAAGTAGAGCGCTCTCTAGGTGTACTGGGCGTGACACTTCTGCTTTCAAAGATAGTCAACAAGTCCTCGCTGACCTAATTCCTTTTCTATTGCAAATCATACATTGGAACGTACTGCAGATTGGATGAAACAAAAGATAAACAATGTCCTCATTGTCACCAGTTTTGTAAAACAAATCATCTAAACCAAGGCAATTATTTTCATAAGTGTTCCACTCACGCCACAGCAGCAGTGTCTCCTTGAAAAGCCAGATGGGACAGATCTTGTGTCATACAGAACACCAAGAACAAACAGAGACAATGCCCTGTGTGACCTACTGTACAGTACTTGATGGTGAGCTGCACAAGCAATTGTCCGCACCAGGAAAGATTCTGAATGAAAATGTAAACTTCTCGTACACATTCAATTGTGATGGAAGTCCAGTTTTTAATTCATCCACATTTTCAGTTCATGTAATGATGAACGACTTATCCCCCAGGAAGTGAAGCAAACGCGTGGCACGTGCCTGTCTGTGGTTTGGTAAAGGCCATCCCATGGTGGGAAGTTTTCTTCACCAGGGTGTTGAGGACGCCAAGTCGTTGGCAGATGCTGGAGTTCAATGGATGAGAAAGACAACAACATGTGTAACAAGTAAAGTCATGGGACCGTGTTACTGTGTGGATTCTGTAGGGTCTTATGGTTGCAGTCCATCCTGGTAAAGTGCTTCTGAGGCAAGTTAAATGTCCTTTGTCAGAAGTGGAGTATCAAGACATATTTAATATGTAATAAGGTTGAGGCTCCATTCCCTTTTATTAACCTCCCATACTTCAAAATAGTTTGGAGCTTCACACCTGATTACATGTGTTGTGTCATTGTGTCCGTCCTTCGGATGAGACGTAACACCGAGGTCCTGACTCTCTGTGGTCATTAAAAATCCCAGGGTGTTTCTCGAAAAGAGTAGGGGTGTAACCCCGGCGTCCTGGCCAAATTCCCCATTGGCCCTTACCAATCGTGGCCTCCTAATAATCCCCCTCTATGAACTGGCTTCATTACTCTGCTCTCCTCCCCACTGACAGCTGGTGTGTGGAGAGCATTCTGGCGCACTATGGCTGCCGTCGCATCATCCAGATGGGGGCTGCATACTGGAGTTGGTGGAGGGGAGTCCCCATTACCTGTAAAGCGCTTTGAGTGGAGTGTCCAGAAAAGCTCTATATAAGTGTAAGCAATTATTATTATTATTATTATTATTATTGTTAATTTTGGGTGTCACACAACACATATCTGATATTTGGTTTCAGTCATTTGGGGAAGAGTTCTACCTACTGTACAGTAAGTACCCCATCGTGCATTAAACTCATAGATTCCAGACTCCTTAGTATTTGTTCACCACAGGATTTGACCCACTGACCTAGATCTGTGAAAGAGCGTAGATACTGGAAAGCCTAACAGTGGAGGAATTGGTCACTGTTTTACAGTTTACCATGCCAAAAAGGATTGTTACATGACAAATGTCTTAAACGTTTTGCAAAATTAGTTGCAGGCATTTATCTTCTTCTAAAAGAGCAAATGCTAACTGAAGAAGTTAATCAGGCAGACATTTTACTCCTCAAATCTATTGCTGGAATGCAAATTTAATATGGTGAATCCCAGATGACTTCCAATGTTCATTTATTGCTCCATCTAGCAGAAAGTATAACGTTCTGGGGACCCTTATGGGCTCACTCAGCTTTTGTGTTTGAATCTCGAATTTGAATCATTGAATCTTAAAATTGGAGAAAGGTACAACAGGTATGGCTACTCAAATAGTTGATAAAATTCTTCTGTTAAGATCAATTACCGTATTTTCAGACATGCATCCCATTCAGGATAGAGTCACTGAGTACTGTTGGCGACTAACTTCCAGTTTTAAACGGAAAATAAATTGTATGTACTGTAATTGAGCCCATGTCTGAAGACAGTGTGTTATTTAAGGAAGCTGGAAAGGTATCTCAACATCCTTAGTAGTGCACAATAAAATTATAATCAATGGGGTACAATATGATAGTAAGGAATACACACGGTCAGCAAAAACAACACAATTACACGACTGACTGGAGGTCAGACTGACTGCAGATTCAGTGAAATACATAAACTTTTCACATGAAATGGTGGAAATTATGTTAGCATCCTGGTCAGTCTCTTTAAGGTAAATGCTAGACAAAAAATGATGAACAATATTTCTCACATAAAAATGTGCTCTCATTTTGAGAGAGAGCAGTACATTGTTGATACGCATTCAATTTGAATTAAATGTTTAATGATCTCCTTTTCACAACAACTGTATGTTTGCTTGCTTCCCGATAAACATGAGAGATTGACTTGAAATATCATACACATATTTACAATTTAACAGCAAAAAAACAAATATTTCTGGTGTCATTAAGGACAGTATTCTGCACACTTTTTATAGAGGACATTACAAGAGAGTTTCATTATTGTGCACATTGTATCTGCAGGCTATTAAAGATTACTGGGTTTGACAGCTGTTCTGGCTAAACATTTGTCTCAAAAGTTGTAAGACTATCAGTTGGTATATTTATTTAAACAAAATGGCTGAAGGACATATAGGGTTCATCTGGGTCTAGTTTTGCTTATATCCTACAAACATGTTAAAGTAAACATTTTACTCAAAACTCAATAGTGTTTGTTTTACTGATTTGTGATTATAACCAGGCATATCTCAATGTACAGACTCTCAGCTTGTGACTGATTTTGTGCCAATAGGTCGCAAATACTATATACATTTGTTTAGAGAGGTGGAGAAAGAAAGAAAAAAGGGTGTAAAGCAAACATTTCCCACAGGATTATAATCAGCAGATTGATTCATTTTGATGTGATGCTAGTGGAATTTTCAATACAAAAGATTTAACTGGTTATATGTTATTGCTGTAAACATGAATCAATGTTTTTTTTTTCAAATGTGTTTGTTAACTTTTATTTTTTGCTCAGTAATAGAATCAAATAACTGAAGTAATTATGATGAACAACATCACTGTACAAAACCAGGGTGTTATGTTTCTGGCTTGAGATTCAGCTGTTATGTGACTACACAACTCATTCATAATATCATCTAGTGCATCTAATGAAGCACATTACATTTGCTCAAATATATTATTCATTATTTACTTCCCATCGATTTCAGTTTTTAAGTCTCTGTGAAGCATATCCATCCCTTGCTTTGACAACAACCAGCTTGAACAGCTCCAGCTTCCAGCGTGTCCACCAGCTCGATTTAAAAATGACCAGCTGTTTCCAGCTTGACCATTTCGATAACCAGCTAGACCAGCAACAAACCAACTTTGACCAGCTTGGATCAAATATGTATTTTCCACTGGGGAAATCGCTGTATTTATCGTCCATCAATTTTTTAAGCCTCTTTGTCCAATACAGGGTCGCCTACTGTATCTCGGCAAGCAACGGGCACAAGGCAGGATGGAACCGAATCCGCATTAGCAATTGGATCTTGAATCCCTATCAAAGGCTCAAACGAACTAATTGTGCAAAAGTGAATCAAATGTACACCCTTATCGATATTTAGTTTACTTTTTAAGAATTTGAATAATATTTACGTTTTCACAATTTACACTCGGAGACCTTATATTTAATCTCAGTAGGGAATCGTACTGTACCTCCAAGGTTTCCTGCTAGGACACTGGGAACTATTGTTATTAAAAAAGTAAAACCCAGTTCTCTTCCAAAAACTAAGAGAATTTGACCGGTTACGGATCTGAAGGAGTTAAAGAGAAATAACAGCTAACGCAAAACCCATATTAACCTGCTATCGGCAAGCGGAACTCAGTTACATTCACTCTTGTTTCTCAGACGAACTCTAAATTCGTCGGAGCATTAAGTTTACGTAAGTGGCTGAGTTACTACTGTTTATAGTTTGTTTTTCTAAACGTGCTTTAACACTACGTGTTAAATTATTTAAATGTAGACTATGAAATGTTTATTTTATAATTGAATGGTTGTGAAAGTGTAAAAATATTTATCATACCAATATTTATTTTGGCGTTTAATGTTTATGAGGGCTATAGGCTACATACGAATTACACACTCCAAACAAATACACGTGTTAAAATGATTGCCCTATCTCCGACAGTTTTAGGGAATTATACACTTTAAATATGCGAATTCATAAAAACAGAGGCGAGAACTTGCCGTGCTTTACAAGAAAATAGTGTTTAACAAAGATTCCCATTACATAGATTGTAGGTTCTCGAACAAGTGTTAAATTAATAGTTGTTATTAAAATTTGACCACCATCTTAATTATTTGTTCAAAAACAACAAAAAATCACGAACGGGGAAATGCTGATTAAGTCACCACAAATACAGGAAATCCATATTCAGAGTGAATTCTGCTTGCATATTTAGCAGACGATGGTTATCGGGTATGAAGATGAAGTATGTTATCTCAATGTTTACCTACGTCCTACTTTTATGATTTTTTTTGGTGCAGAGTTGTAGTCATGCTTGAAATCGCATTCTAGGGGTGAGAAACTCTGGTTGAATTGGCACGGAGTGACCCAGTAGCAGATAACCGACCGTGGCATTTCAACTTTTTCAGTTATCTTAAATAATCTTATATATCTTAAATAATAAATGTTCATCTTCATGATTGTGAATTTAGAGCTTCCTTTTGTCAGTGTGCTGTTTGTGTCTGCAAAACATTCCTGGTACTGGTGGTGTTACTAGGTTTCTAAAGTTGACCAGTTGACGAACAACTGTAGATGTAGATTTAACAGTAGTCCTGAGAAAAAAATACGTTTTATTCAAGAAGAATCTTAAGACGCCACACACTGTAAATGCATTACAGAGATACAATTAAATAAAAAATGAAAATGAAAAAATATATATAAAAAAAAACAACTGGTATAACTTATAAATTCAAAATTTTATATTATATAACATAAGTTTTTCATTTTACTTTACGCATGTGTATGGCTTTTCTCTTCTATAGTAAATACATTTTCAGTGGGTTTTCTTGACTAATGCAAACCTGTTTTTTTTTTAAAAAAATAGAGCCAGAGGACATGGGTTAGTGTATTAAAACTGTAAAGGAGTCATAAACTATCTAGTGAGGCTGACAAAGCTGATACCCTGAATATCCAGTATCACCTGGTTGATACTGGGTAAGTTTCTTGGATAAATTAACAGCTGGAAACAAAACAAGATGAATGGATAAAATGGTTTAGTTTCTTGAATGTGCATGTTTTTTTTTTTGGTTCCTGTTCTGATTCTGAGTGGTGTGCATGAGTAGGACAGACAATTTTAGCTTATTGTGCAATGTATTATGTCTTCTCAGTCTCATTATTTATGTCTTCTCCATGCAGGATGGAGGTCTCAGGCCACTCTCTTGGGGATTTGTCGTACCAGCCCTGGGTGCCCGTGGAAATCACAAACACTTGTTTTCTGGCCAAAGTTCATTTTGGAGAAACCTCCTACCAGCTGCTGCTATCAGACTTAGACTTGGTGTGGCATGAGCAATTAAGCACAGAAGCCATCAGACAGCGGGCACAGGTTAGAAAAAGCTTTGGTATTTAGTGATAAATTTAGTACGGGCAGCTTAGTGGCATGGCTGTTAATGTTGCTGTGTCATGCTCCCTGAGTTGTTTGTGTGGGTTTTGTGTCCTCAGCCCTTCCCAGATTCATGCTAGGCTAGGCTAATTGGCATCTCTAAATTCTCTATATTTTTGTGTTTCTTTTGATGGGCTGCTTTCCTGTTCAGGGTATAGTCCTGCCCAAATGGAATGCTAGTATAGTGGGCTTTGGGTTATTGTGATCCTTATAACAGGAATATGTGGTTTTCAGGTAAAGGATACTGTTACAAAGGGGGGTTATTCAGAAATAAAGTCATTAAAACATATAAACTTGAGTGGTAGATGTGATTTGGACACTTGAGTTCTTTCAGCGCTAGCGAAAGAGTCAAACTTGTATAGTCCAATATCTCACAAGGAATGATAGCCTAATAAGCAACACAAAACATTTACACAACGTACAACCTGAAATATTACACTGTACACAAAACCTCTTAGAGGCCTGCATCCTACAGACCCATAAACCTAGAGTGTTAGGCATGTAACTGAAAAATCCTGCCCTCTTAATAAAAGAGTACATTTTACGATTAAGTCTCTCTTCCTAAAACATGGATGCCCAGAAGGGACTGGGAATCAATCTCATTATTCACCAAATGAGGAGAGAATGTGTTTAGCCCGAGGATAGCACAGTAAAGGAAATCAGAATTTCCTCAAATAAGAAGGACAGCAGTCTCTCTAAAACAATGTTAAAATGACTTTGCCAGAATCTGGTCTCTGAGACTGATCAGAACGAGCTGCTCTCGCCTGGCACAATCCTAGAGGAGGAGGATGTTTCTTGTCCCTGTCTCATTCTTGCCTTCAATTTCTTTCCTTGTTTTGCTGCCATCATTTTATGCTGCGTGTTTCAGTGTTCGTTTTCACAATGAACAATTTTATCATTACAATGAACCAGAGCCATTCGCCAGAAATCTCTTGTCTGATCATCAGTGGTTACCCGTCTGTAAGCTCAGCTGCAGCTACGATAGGTAAACCCCTCCACTGAAACTCAGTGCATATTTTATAATAACAATACAATGTGAAACTACAAACATAATCAGTCAGAGCAGGACAAGAATCTCAGCAACATCAGTTGTAGTAGCATCCTTTTTTTCATCAATGTGTACTGGGAGGCTGGAGCACTGTGTATCAGAATCTGTATCTATGTATCTAAATCTGTAATTGCTCATTTGACAGACATGTTGTTATGTGTCCTTCAGAGATTATGGCTACAAAGAACCATTTATGATTGTAGGATGTGACAACAGTATGTACCCTTATACACTGGAGGAAAGATAATAAATAATACTGTATGTATTGTAGTATAAATAAGCAATATTACTAGAAACAAAAATAAAAAAAGTACCCTGACAACAATATGATTAACTCCGTTTATTTAATTTAAACATTGAGGCAGTAGAACCATCCCAGTGGTTTTACGGCGTGTATGGCTCATGTCAACTGCTTTCACTGCAGGAGCTGAACAGGCGTCTGACAGCCCCAGTATCGTCCGTCTTCCGTCACCTGCGTCAGGTGGCCCGGCCCAGACTGGAAGGGGCCGAGCACGGGGCGAGCGAGGCCGTGTTCTCGCACAAGCGTGTCCAAGACAACCTGCACGTGCACGTGAAAAGTGAGCTTGCAGGAGTGCCCTTCTACTGGGAGTTCCGGTGCACACCAGTCCCCGTCACGGTGGTAAGATCTGAATTTAAATGGCGTTTCATCGAGGGGGGGAGGACAATCAAATAACCTTTGCTTTTATGGGCCTGCCTGTGAGCCGATATTCATTGAACTCATTGCATTTTCCAAAGTACTTCCTGTATTGCTTTCCTTATGAGATCCTTCCTCCTGGAATTTGATACAGGTGGTCCCTGATATATGTGAGGGTTAGGAGCCGGAAAGTCACAAACTATAGTGAAACAACATATAAAGGGGAAGTTTTCCTCTTAAGAACAATGTCAATATGAAGGGCTCAGGACCGTGTACATTTTGCCTGTGCGACTTAAAGTAAGAGACTTTTTCCATAAGAATTAATATAAAAGTGTCTGGGTAGGGAGCATAAAATAAACAAAATGTGTGTTTCACTTGTAGCTACCTAATGCAGTACAGAGGGCCCTGTTATAAGTCCAGGTTATGTTCCTAAATAATGTAACTTTAGATGAAATGGCTTAAGGGTAAATTAATAGTCATAAGAAATAATAATAATAATAAACTTTATTTTATATAGCGCCTTTAAAGGTGGCTTCTCAAAGCGCTTTACAGGATGACAATAATAATAAATAAGAAGACTACAACAATAAATAAGAAGATTTCACAAGATAGGACACAATTATAATTACAACAATACAACAATAACAATAGAGGAGACCGTGGAAGGTGGTATTAAGAAGAGCAGAGGGATGAAGAATGGAACCAGTTAAGTAAAGGCTTTTCTGAAGAAGAAGGTTTTGAGTCTGGATTTGAAGGAGTTTAGAGAAGGTGACTCTCTAATATCCTTGGGCAAAGAGTTCCAGAGCTTGGGGGCATAGCAGGAGAAGGCCCTGTCGCCCATACAATGTAGACGGGCTTGGGGGACAGTAAGGAGGGCAGAATTTGAAGAGCGGAGGTTGCGAGGTGGGGAGTAGGGCAATAAAAGTTCAGACAGGTATTGAGGTGCCAAGCCATGTAAAGCCTTATAGGTGAGCATGAGGATTTTAAAGTCTACGCGGAATTTGACCAGAAGCCAGTGCAAGGACTCCAGGATAGGAGTAATGTGAACACTTGCACTAGACCTGGTCAGGATTCTGGCTGCTGAATTTTGGACATACTGCAGCTTGTTCAGAGTAGATTTAGATACCCCAGGGAGTAGAGCATTGCAGTAGTCAATTCGAGAGAATACAAATATGTTGATCAGCTTTTCAGCCACAGTTAATGATAGCATAGTGCGTAGTCTTGCGATATTTCTAAGGTGAAAAAAAGATGTTTTGACAGTATGCTGTACATGTGGGTCGAATGTTAATCCAGAATCGAATATAACCCCAAGATTATAAGATTAACTTGAGATCCTACCAGCATTCAGGTCTGACATAAGTTATAAAAGTGTACCTAGAACCCATAAAAACCAAGAAATACATGTAAATAGTTCCACTAACTCCATGGTGCCCCATTGTGGCCTTGTTGAAACCGACAAAGTTGTTCACTGCTTTAAGGTAGATCTGTTTTTCACGCATTTAGTTAGCGATCAGCCTTGGGTCTTTTTAAAAAAAAACTGTACTTTTGCCACAGACTAAGCATCAGAGCCTTTTGACTTTTGGGGAATGCGTGCTGGAGGGGGTTTCAAGCTTTTGCTTTAGGTGGGGAGGGGGTGAGGCTTCTTGCATTTTTGCGTTTCTTCTCAACACAAAAGAAAGTGTCCTCCTTCATTTATGTTTTCTGCGTGTAATGAGCAACTCAATGTGTATATGGTATGTGTCTTAGCATATCCTTCATCCTGGGGACACTTGTAAGTCACAGACAAGCATGTCGTGTGCTTGAATATAGCAGCCATATCACCCTGCAACTCACAGCTGACAGCCCACTGAAGCTCAGCAGGTGTGAGCCTGGTCAGTACCTGGATGGGAGACCTCCTGGGAAAAACTAAGGTTGCTGCTGGAAGAGGTGTTAGTGAGGCCAGCAGGGGGCGCTCACCCTGCGGTCTTTGTTGGTCCTAATGCCCCAGTATGGTGACGGGGACGCTATACTGTAAACAGGCACCGTCCTTCGGATGAGACGTAAAACCGAGGTCCTGACTCCCTGTGGTCATTAAAAATCCCAGGGTGTTTCTCGTAAAGAGTAGGGGTGTAACCCCGGCGTCCTGGCCAAAATTTCCCATTGGCCCTTACCAATCATGGCCTCCTAATAATCCCCATCTCTGAATTGGCTTCATCACTCTGCTCTCCTCCCCACTGATAGCTGGTGTGTGGTGAGTGTTCTGGCACACTATGGCTGCCGTCGCATCATCCAGGTGGGGCTGCACATTTGTGGTGATGGAGGGGAGTCCCCATTACCTGTAAAGCACTTTGAGTGGAGTGTCCAGAAAAGCGCTATATAAGTGTAAGCAATTATTATTCTTATAGACCTGTGTGCAGCACTTGATTTGGTGTGTGTTAAGAATCTGTATAAATAGCTGTTCATCGGGGTAAAAATAGCTTTGTATACAGCGCTTACCATACTTATTAAAACCGCCAATTACATTGGAACACAAACGTGAGAAAGGCGAATCTTGCTTAAAGATATCAGAAAATGTTGCATACTGTAATTGTAATGTATAGTTCAAAAGTCTTAGATTTCCAGAAGACAATAGGACCACATCATTCACACCTCTAAGCATACTTGAAATACAGTCCAGCACCAAACAAATCTGCATTCCCAATCTCCTCTTTGTAAGCACAGTGGACACCTCTGGAGCAATAATAATAATAATAATAATAATTGCTTACACTTATTTAGCGCTTTTCTGGACACTCCACTCGAAGCGCTTTACAGGTAATGGGGACTCCCCTCCACCACCACCAATGTGCAGCCCCACCTGGATGATGCGACGGCAGCCATAGTGCGCCAGAACCCTCACCACACATCAGCTATCAGTGGGGAAGAGAGCAGAGTAATGAAGCCAATTCATAGATGGGGATTATTTGAGGGTCAATAAATTGACCCTCAAAGTTTCCCTGTTTACCTGAGGTATAAAAGGAAGTAATACACTAAGAGAGCTGGCGTGGCATGCTTATGGACTACAAAAAGAGGGCTGACTGTATAGGAATCCACAAAAAGCTGTATCTATCACTTTTCAATGGAGTGTCGATTATTAAGAAACTGGAGGTTACTGGCGTAAAGGCATTCCTGCCAGGAAGTTGATGTAAAGTGTATCTCGCCGACATTTTCCGTGACACACGTGGTTTGGGAGGCAGCCGTGATTCCCAGGGCAGCGGCTGGAGATCTTTATCAGGCACTGGCATCTTCGGGATACAAAGTGTAAAAAAACGTTCAATTTGCTTTCGCACATGTGGCGTTCATGGCCAGGTTTCAGGGTAGAAGCCTCTGCACTTAAAAAAGGCAGCTGTAAAGATGATCTAAATGACAGTGGGAACCATGTCGTATGTTAAGATTCAGTGCAAATTGGAAGTTAGGGCATGCTCATCACCGCAGTGGTTGGCATAAAAGAGGGTGAAGCCAGAAGCCAGGGTGAACAGAATACCAGCGCAGTGCAGTACTTACAATACAGTGGCCCTGCAGTGCAAAAAGATAAACCAAACGGATGTGCTGCAAACACAGGCATGTCCACATTTTTAGTTTGCACCTCTACTCTTTTTGGTTTGTGCATCTTTTGAATTTGCATGCCCACGTTTTTCAGATGGTGCCACATTTTTTTTTCGCACTTCTGAACCACTGTACTTTCTGTATTACCCTATGGAAGTAGGTACAGTATGTTCCACCCTGGTTAGCCACAGATGTTCTCTTTAGACACGTTCAACATAATGTGTGGTGCCAAAACATGTTTTCATTTAGGCAAGTGACTAAAACGCCTGGTTTGACCAAGATCAGTTGTTCTCTGTTAGTTTATCGAGGCTTAGAGTTTTATGTAGCACTTTCACCTTTTTGCACACCAACTGACAGAAACAATACCAGAACACGTTAATATAAGTCCTCCGCTGAGGAGCTTCCAGATGTGAATGCAGAGCCCGAGATGAGAGGTGACTGAGCTAAAGCAAAAAGCAAAAAAAAAAATCTTACGGTAATATAGCAGCTTAAATGTATGGAGAAATATTGTGTTAAAGCAAATGACATTTTTCAGGGCAGTTCTAGTTTTGCTTTGCAAAAGGGTTATTTGTATTATTTCAATTGAGTTACAAATTCAATAAGAATACACTTGTTTCATGCTTGGTCTATCTGTGACTCCAGTGCAGTATGCCAACTGCTGGCAATGTTCCAGGTCAAAAATTTTGCGACTCCTTTTAGTCAGACTGTCAGCCAGATTTTGCTCTCCAGCTTCACTTATGGGTGTAATTCTCATATCTAAAAATGAGCACTGCGTATATGAGCTACACACGCTACACAAACGAGCGCTACTTTTCAGGTCAGTTTGAATGTTTCATCGCGCATGTTTTTATTAGCCTGTGTACAATTTTATTTTTTTTTAAAAGAAGTGCTCAGGCATCCTGGGGCAATGCAGTACAGACCTCACCATGCTTTTTGTTTTGTTGAATTTTATTTGCAAAAATGCAATGTTTTCATTAATGCACAGTCACAAAATATTGGAATATCAATACATTTACTAAGTGTCGTGGAATTTGATCAAAGAAGAGCCAGGAGAGGTATTCTCATTCGCTCAGTAAGGTCTTTATTCATATTGCAATATGGTAAAAAGGCCATCACCCGTCTGTGCAGAGAAGTGAAAGCTGATTCAGAAGCAAGCAGGGAGAGCCCCTTGTTTTATATCTTTTTTTTAAGCTGATGCAACACTTCAAGGACAGGCGAAGCAGTAATTTTCCATTCCTTATAGGTTTTTGGTTTAAGCAAAGAAGAGCAGTTAATAAAATAGTTTCTCATACTCCCTTCTTCAAGCAGCAGTAATAAACATTATTAAAACATCCCGTGCCCTTGACGAGTTGGGTGCTATCACACTTTGTTCTAAGTATCCAGCTGCTTCTGCAGCACAGCTCTGTCCGTAAACAACATTTTTAGGATAAAACACCTTTTCTCAATAACTTTCCATTACATAAGGATATACCTATTCTTTCAGACTCCTAATTTCCCCTTGAAAGTATTATTGCTTTTTCTGTATTCCCTGAGTGATATTTTAAGTAACTCGGGTAAGGCTGCACTCAAAATGTGCAGTAAATGGCCACTTACAGCCCAGAATCTGTTAGTTAAGCAGTTAAAATTCCAGCTGCGTCACGTTTGTCACCTCCTGACTGCCACATTTCCAACTACCGTGCCCGCAGCACTACCAAAACTTCATTTTGTCCATGTCCTGGCAGGCCACTCTGCCAAGCTCTGCAGTTATTTCTATTCCTGTGGTGAAATAATAATACCACGGACTGCCAGCCAACCTGTTATTTCAGACACTGCAATAGTACAGCAGTGTCATCTGGCGGGGCTGCTGGTAGCCTCTCATTCTTCCATTCTTAGCCTAGGTTGAAAGACCAAAGTGCTGCCAGTGGCACTGTGTCTATCGGTGCTATACTGCACCAGAAACTCAGGAACACAGGTAGAGCAGTGCTCTGCACCTTGCTTGTGAGCTGGTATCTGTGACAAAATACATTTGCAAAGATCCACACAGGCTATGAGAACAGTGCTAAAAACATGAAGCACTTGTTAAAATGTTCCTTTTATATTTCTGCACTAGTGCCAGCAGCCATGTCACCCTGCAACTCACAACTGGCTTCCCACTGAAGCTCAGCAGGTGTGAGCCTGGTCGGTACCTGGATGGGAGACCTCCTGGGAAAAACTAAGGTTGCTGCTGGAAGAGGTGTTAGTGAGGCCAGCAGGGGGCGCTCACCCTGCAGTCCATGTGGGTCCTAATGCCCCAGTATGGTGATGGGGACACTATACTGTAAACGGACACCGTCCTTCGGATGAGACGTAAAACCGAGGTCCTGACTCTCTGTGGTCGTTAAAAATCCCAGGGCATTTCTCGAAAAGAGTAGGGGTGTAGCCCCGGCGTCCTGGCCAAATTTCCCATTGGCCCTTACCTATCATGGCCTCCTAATAATCCCCATCTATGAATTGGCTTCATCACTCTGCTCTCCTCCCCACTGATAGCTGGTGTGTGGTGAGCGTTCTGGCGCACTATGGCTGCTGTCGCATCATCCAGGTGGGGCTGCACATTGGTGGTGGTGGAGGGGAGTCCCCATTACCTGTAAAGCGCTTTGAGTGGAGTGTCCAGAAAAGCGCTATATAAGTGTAAGCAATTATTATTATTATTATTATTATTAATTATCTGGGAGTCAAGTCACTGCTGACTGCCTGCCACAGAGACAAAGGGGAAGAAAATCACACGTGACTCTTGTTCATGCTCAAGGCAGGTGGAATTTTCACTGGTGTAATTAGAAAGTAAAATAAGCCAAAAGCTAAACCGGCCAGCCCTTGTCTACCAAATCTGCATGCAGTTCTGTTATGTTTTGCAATCAGGACCAAAAACAAAACAGAGTAGAAATTTATAGATGGACAGTTTCCTCCATATGTATTTATGCCTCCCATGCAATCGGAACAAAAGTCATCATTTATGGAAAAGTTGTATATTGGTAACGCCTCTCAAGCTAATTACATTATTTCTTAAGAGTATTAATTGTCCAAAGTCAGGGGTTCTGGATCGATAGGATGCCCCACCATAGGAGGCATATAAAGATCCAGAAGGGGCTGCAAGAGTTTTTTATATACAGTTCTGAATTTTTCCAATTATAAGGCAAGTTTTTACAGCATTTTTTTAAAGCAGAAATGTAAGACACACCTTCTTATCAAGCTTCTCCCGAGTTTTGGTCCTTGAGTCACTGACTTGTGTTTGCTACTAACCAGGAAAGTCTTCTAAACCAAATTTTAGGTACCAATATCCCATAGAGACAGACCAATCTCCTGCGAGTGATTGAATAATGGTATTGAATTGCGTCTCGTCAGTCTCCGTGCTGAATTCCAGAGATACTTCCCGGACAGAACGACAGCAAATCCTACTTGGAAACTTGTGGGAAATGCATGCATTTGTGAGGTTCAGCCCTCGCTAGAGAACATCCAAGAAGAGTTTTTGTGAATTAAAATCAGACACAAATGCCCAAGACATCTTCCATCAGTTAGTTTTGGTGAAGTTTTGGTTGAAATCCTTTCCTGTCTAACCAAAAGCAGGTGAGCAAGTCTGCGCGTTCTTGTCCTATTTTCATCTTCCAATCTGGACGAGACTGGATTCTCTGCACTTTTGATGATCAAAGGTAAGACTGGGACAGTCTTCATGTTGAAAGTGACTTGTATTGTGCTCTGTCTTCCTGAGAAGAGAGAGCTGAGAATTTTTAAATTTCTGGCAAATGTGCAGAATCCTAGCTTACACTGCTAGTGTTTGAAGCCAACTCTTAAATTAAACTGAAGTACAAATGTAAATCTGGGTCATACTATCTTCAATCTAGTTTCACTAGTTGCTACAGTAAAAATGTTTTATTGCCGAAAGATTAAGTTCCCATCAGCAATTGCAATTAAATTTTTTAAATGTTTAAATAAAATTATTAGCCCCGTACAGCACGGGGGAGGGCTGTGGTTTTGTGGTAACTGAAAGGGAGTATTGTGTTTCAGTAGCTGAAATCTGTTTCCCTTAGTCATTTTGCTGTACAGGTAAGTTGCGTTATTTAGGAGTGTAACCTAGACTTCTAACAGGACCTTTTTGTACTGCATTTTTTTAGCTGCAAGGGAAACCTACACTTAATCTATTTCATGGTCTCTGACTGACGTGGCATTTAGACCATTAATTCTTATGGGAACTAATTTATTAATGCTTTAATTCGCATGGGCGAAGTTTACTCTCTTCACTTTATAAACCTACACATTAGTTCTTGTGAAGAACAATTCTAACTTTATACACTGTTTTGCCACATGTCATGATCTTGTCATGTTGTCTAACGGGGACTGGCTGTACCGTGACAGGGCAAGAATTATGTTAAACAAGGTGTATTACTCAGTGACTGGCCCCGTTTCTAAAATTGTTTTAAAGAGACTTTGTTTTGGTCAAAACCTTCTTAGTCAAGGAATACAGTAGCTCCAGGATCCCAGGTCTTTTGAGATAAATATGCACAGTGGTGTGCATAAGGAAACTTCTCCCTTGGTAAGTTATCCAGCTTGGCCTTTTTTGCTTGTACTTTTAAATTTCTGTAGTGCATGAGCTTTGAGAGGTTTGTCTAATTGGCTACAAGTCAGCTATTTCTTGGAGATCTGTTGTATTCAGTTACATGAGAATAGGCTGGTCTTCTGTTCACTGTCCCCAGGACTAAATCACGGACGTTTGGTGACTGTGCCTTTTTTGTCGCTGCTCTAGAGTTGTGGAATAATCTTCCTCAAACTCTGTGATAGACAAATTCTTTCACTCTCTTTAAATTCACACTTAACATTTTGTGTAGGCCTCTATTTAATTGGCCTACATCCTTATAAACCCAAGTGCTCTTGTTATTTTCGTCTTCTTATTCCTTTTTATTGTACTTTTATTGTCTTTATTCATTATGTGCAGCATACTTAGCTTTCAAATTGCACTTTATAAATAAAAGTTATTTTTATATTTATTATTTTGTTGTTGTGTAAAAAGCCTTTGATAACCTAACCTTGTAACCTCATATCACTTATCCCTTGATGATGAATTCAGGCAGTTTGGCTTTTAGATAGATTCCTCCTTCTGGAGTAGTGTAGTATTATACAGTATCTCCACCTGGATGGCTTCATCTGTGTAGTTAAAATTGCATTATGGTCTGAGAGAACCATGGGGAAAAAGTGGTGTTCCCATAGAATTAAGAGTATAGTCACGTCTTTTTTGAAAGTTTTGAAAGGATGTGTAGTCTCTAGCAAAGGAACAAGTAAAGGTTTATTCATGCTGACACAGCTACCTACTTGAAATAGGTTCTAGCAGTTGATATTTGTGGACATCATGTCAATAAATGTAAAGCAATTGTTAAAGTTGCCCAAGAAACATGCTGTAGGCTTGTGTGTTGGCGACAATGAGATTAGATTGGTACATTATCCATATTTGTACTGCCATTGGCATTAGTTCTTTGATAAGGCAAGGTAGAACTTAGGGTCATTTGTGGTGGGTGTATAAACATTAATATGACACTCATTTTGCCACAGGTGTCACGGGCAGTTCTTTCCGGGCCCTATGCAGACGACACGATCCGGAAGGGAGTGAGGAAACACTAGGAAAAAGTCATGCAGGAGAGGGTATGGAGACAGGGGGCGTGTCCAAGGGGTGCAGGTGTCCAGGGAGAAATGTAGAAAATCCAAACGGGTATCCAAGACAGAAGGTAGAGTCCAAGGCCAGGGGATCCATCCAGGGAATTAAAACCAAGAACCGGGGCGGGACCGGCGGGGCGGGGAATCAGGAACAGAAGGTTAAAACCATAACGGAGCCAGATGCAGCAGGACCCCGGGCTCTCACGAAGCGGAATTCAATGAGGAACCAGGAGTGACGTCTGCGTCTGGCTTTGAAGGTGGAACGGAATTAAGAAACAGGTGCAGGTAATGGGGCAGAACAAGGAAGGGCTGGAGCGCCCTTAAGAGGAGGAGTAGCGATCGTGACAACAGTTTTGAAGACTGATTGAATCCTAGGGTCCCAAATGTGCCTCTTATAGTGACATAACAACATTGCCCCCATGCAGAACCCGAGTGTTCTTATATACAGGTACTAACTTTAAATCTCTAAAGTTAAAGAGATAAAACCATAATGTGAAACATTATCAATGCAATCCGTGCATTATTTAGTGCCTTATAAATTGAATTGAATTATGAGTGAATCTGCAGCAGCTCCAGGCAGCCAATGCAGCAAGGATTTATAGCAATATAAAAAGTACAAAGGTATTGACAAATCCGCAGATCCTTATCACTCCACAAAGCTGGCCTGTGAGGGTTTTTTCTCCCATCTCGGCCGTTTCAAACTTGTCGTTGGACTCACAGTGGCATCTCTCGCCTGTTTCCTGTCTGGGTCCCCAGTTTGGAGGGACAGTCTGATCTAGGCAGTGACTGGACGTATGATGCACCTTCTGTGTCTTGACAAACGGGCATTCTGTGCTCACAGGGATATTCAGTATTAAAATGGTCCCTTCTCCGGATCTGTGCTTTTCAATGACCTTATCCCAGAGAAGTTCAAAAAGAGAAACTGACGCAAAAGAGTTCAAATGATTAAGAATGGCTGGACTTGTTTAAAACCTTGTGCTGTTTTTGCCACTTGCTGCGTCCTTGGTTCGTCTCCGTCACTGGTTTTGATCAAATAGTGTTTTGCAAATGCCCTTTCGCATTTTATTCACTATGTACTGCCTAACAGAAATAGGAAGGCTATTAAAAAAAGTCCGAAAGAAGGAGGGAAACTGATCCTTGTGGTCTGTGCTTCCTTGTTTGGTTCAGAACGGCAGTGTGTCTGGGAGCTGGCGGCCTATGTTATGACCAGCACCGCAGTTGACCAACATAGTTACCATTTTTACACAAACCTCAACTTGAGCTTTTTTTCCCTTTTTTTCTGGCTTGTAGAGTTTCTGTTTCTGGCAGTGTATTTTTAACTGGTTTAATTTCATATTAGCTGTGATTTCAGCAAAGACACCCCTCTGTGCTTCCTTTTGCATGGCTTTTCTGTTTCAGTTAGCCAGCAGAAACACTGTATAATTAGAAAGTGACACTCTAAAACCATGTTCTTTTGTTTTGTAAACTTGGGTAAGCACTGCAAAATAGTTGCCAAGCAATTTATTTGTATTCCTAAAGTGGCTAAAGTGTGCCATGGAACATTATATTCTTGGGGAATAATTTTGTAAATGATAGAATAACCAAAATAAAAGCAAATAGCAGTGGCCCGTAGAGCTTGTAAATTGTTCGATATTGTAATTGCTTTTCTCATTGGCTTATTATTTAAAAGAGAAGATGCAGCTGGGTAATATATCGACCTTATTTCTACAGATCAATAATTGGGCGAATGAAAGCTGAAACAATTCAAATTTTTTTTCAGAACTGTTTATCAATCGTAATTAAATGTTAATAGGTCTGTAGAATTTCTAATGCTGCTTTAGTATTATAATACTGTTGATTACATTTCTTCTAGTCGATGACAGTGGAGATATGTGCAGAGTATTACAGAGATAAGAATATCACACACCAGTCAGTGAGTTTCCAGGTATTTTTTGCAGACCTAAAACACTATCTTACAATTAACAGCCCTCATTAATTAACCTTTACCCAAAGCTGGCTCCTTCAACACGTATGTTTGCTTTGTGAAAATATTTTCTTATCTGTATGCTAAAACGTTAAAAATTTGCTTCCGCTTTCAAATGCTAAAGTGTGAAAAATGTCATTCTCACTCCTAAGTGCCCTTTCAGTAGTTTTTAGTTCTGCTTCTGCCCCCTCTGACCTGGAAGGCACCAGCCTGCAAGAAGATAAAGTCATAAAGCTGGAGAAATCCGACTGTGGCCTGGGGTCGTTACACCTGACCTGGCTCGAGTGAATTTTAAACAGACACCTGCTGTCGTATGTGACACCTCAGAAATAGCTGAAAGGTGGGATAACATCAGGAGTAGCCTCTGCAGGCCATAAGGGGAATAATATAACATCACTTTATAAGCCCTATACAATTTCTTCCGTTAGGAATTCATCTTTTCGCATACCCCAGCTAGCTCTCCATGAGACACAGACACACAGACAGGGAGAGAAGCTTGGGGTCAAAGCCCAGGGTCAGCCATTGTACAGCACCCCTCGGAGTAGGATTCCTCTGCCGGCCGCGGGATTCGAACCGGCAACCTTCCAGCCACAGGTGCAGAGCCTTAGCCACAGAGCCACCCCCTGATCACTCTTAAACCCCCATTCATAGTAGTAACCTGGCTAGACTGTAAAACCCTCTGTAACACTTGTAATTCAGGGCACTGTGGGGAATACACCTTTTGTGTGTCACCTTTAGTGCTCTCTGGAAATGTATATTTGTATTACAATTAAAGTAATCTAAAACCTTCACTGGACATCGCTTGGACTCCTTGCATCCCTACAGAGCCATTCAGGTTGTATTTCAATACATTTTCTTAGGAGTCTGAAAAGAGTCTTGTTGAAGATGAGTGTCGTATTGAAAAGAAAACTGTGTATGGATTTAAAACGGTTAGATTCAAATGATACAATGTGTTCATTGTTAAAGAGATGGAGGACAATATAACAGCAAAGAAAGAAGTCTAGTTCAGACTGTTTTTAATATTCTGCAGGATTATCGAACTGAATTTTTAAAAATATGCAATTTAAAGGGAGCAGCCCTGCAGGGAATCAAAGTAATTAATAATAATTCCTTATACTTTTATAGCGCTTTTCTGGACACTCCACTCAAAACACTTTACAGGTAATGGGGACTCCTCTCTACCACCACCAATGTGCAGCCCCACCACAAGTGCTGTTACAGAATATACACAAACTAGTAAAATTCGCAAATGATATAAAATAAGATAAGATCACTTTATTGGCCAGATACAATTTCTTGTATTAGGAATTTGTCTTTTCGCATACCCCAGCTTGCTCTCTATGAGACACAGACAGGGAGAGAAGCTTGGGGTCAGAGTGCAGGGTCAGCCATTTATACAGCACTCCTGGACCGGTTAGGGTTAAAGGCCTTGCTCAGGGGCCCAACGGAGTAGGATTCCTCTGCCGGCCGCGGGATTCGAACCAGCAACCTTCCAGCCACAGCCACAGAGCCACCGCACTGTAGGGTGTCAGTGGTAGAGATTAGTAAGGGAATTGCAATTACAAAATTATGGATTTTTACAGTTAACATCAGTTAGTGCAGAGTGATCTATAGTGGTAGGAGGAATATACCCAACATATCATGTTACATAAAGCTGCACACGAAAGGGATTTCTTTATGTAGAGTCTACTGTCTTCTCATCAAAACGATGTTGGGTATAAAAGCGGTTAGTTTGATATTTCAATCAAGAGATTTCGTTTTTATTTTTTTAATCTTTCTAATGCCATGCTAAGACCTAATTTACAATGTTTTGGTGACCTTAATACAAAAAGGATTTGAGAAGAGCAAAAAGGGAGCTTCCTTGTCTCGGGGGCTTGTGCTATAAGGACAGGTAAAGGGAGCAAAATCTTTATAGGACATTAAAAGAAAATTAAGGTATGTAAAATCCCATGAACCATACACGCAGACCACTAGGGGGTGTACTGAGTTCTCTCTCCTTAGACATACGAGGATGAGGGTTCAAAACTGCAAACTAAAAAGATAGAATTGGAGATTCTTCCTTACACAGAGAGATGCAGATGTCTCTGCCTAGTGGTTGCAGCCTAACCTCTGGACTCCTTCAGGTAATGGTTGGACAAACCAAATGAGCAGGATAGGCTAAATGGCCTCCTTTCACTGTCACCTGTTATGTTTTATGTTCCCTTATCATCCCATAGCACCTTGCTACGCCCTAATCCGTGCCTATATTAGAATAAGACTTGGTAGCTGGTGGGTTTGATGTCATAGAAAATGTGACAAACTCCGTTAAGAAACGTTAAGTTGAATTTTATTTCGGAAAGACAAAGACTGGTAAGTTATAAGGGGTTTTTCATTTTCTTAGTCATCATTGTGAAGTTATTAAGGTCTCTCAGGCATTTCAGTTTTATACGGGATCATTAAGACACATTCACCAATCTAGTCGGCCTTGTGTCATTCAAGTCCAATGCTTGGAGGCAGATGGTGAGATTTAATTACATGCTACTCATTGCCCTGCAAAAGTGTTCTCCTCTTTCCAATAATGTCCCAATTTGTTTAATAATAATAATAATTGCTTACACTTATATAGCGCTTTTCTGGACACTCCCCTCCACCACCACCAATGTGCAGCATCTACCTGGATGATGCGACGGCAGCCATAGTGCGCCAGAACACTCACCACACACCAGCTATCAGTGGGATGGAGAGCAGAGTAATGAAGCCAATTCATAGAGGGGGATTATTAGGAGGCCATGATTGGTAAGGGCCAATGGGAAATTTGGCCAGGATGCCAGGGTTACA
Organism: Atractosteus spatula; assembly: GCF_055471065.1. Lineage (NCBI taxonomy): Eukaryota > Metazoa > Chordata > Actinopteri > Semionotiformes > Lepisosteidae > Atractosteus > Atractosteus spatula. The sequence goes on along the minus strand of NC_142718.1, from coordinate 8,659,455 downwards.
CCCCTACTCTTTTTGAGAGACACCCTGGGATTTTTAATGACCACAGAGAGTCAGGACCCCGGTTTTACAGCTCATCCGAAGGATGGCGCCTGTTTACAGTATAGTGTCCCCGTCACTATACTGGGGCATTAGGACCCACATGGACCGCAGGGTGAGCCCCCCCTGCTGGCCCCACTAACACCTCTTCCAGCAGCAACCTTAGTTTTTCCCAGGGGGTCTCCCATCCAGGTACTGACCAGGCTCCCACCTGCTGAGTTTCAGTGGGCTGCCAGTGGCGAGTTGCAGGGTGATATGGCTGCTGACCGTAGTGCTAATACATATTTTTAAATGAATATTTTTGAATACTCAATCTTATGTGAAATACTTAAACTTAGGGAGGAAAGGCAGTTAAATGTTTGCAAAAGCTGGAGGGAAACATATGTTAGTTGTCAGTGCTGCTGGAAGCACCTTCGGCAGCAGTTACAGCTCTGAGTCACCTTGCAGTTTTGCACACTGTGCTGGCACCGTTTGTACCCATTCTTTGCAAATTTAAACTGTTTTATCATATTAGGTGTTTAAAAAGAACATTGCAATCAGAAGTCAAGCTAAGGGAGAGAAAGTTTTATTCTTAAATATTTTCAATGAAATTGTAATAATTACAACTTGATTAGGAAGTTAAAAGAATATATTTGTTTTTTTTTCATTAATGGTTTATTACAGGTGAACTTTTCATTGTTCAACCGTATTTAAAAGTTTAAGGAAAAATTAGTGAAGCTGTTTTCTTACAGTGTTGATTAAAATGTTTTTGCTAATTTGGTTACTTTTCTTGAGCAATTGTTTGAGTAACCTTGACCTTCGTCAATGTTAAGTACATCTACTTAACATTTGTTGAATGTAGGGAGAAATGTGGACGGGTTTAAAATGATTTACAGTGTTAGCCCACTTGCTAGATAAAAGGGATTATTCCCTTTCACTGTTTGCAGTTTTCGCTCATGAACTGTCCTGCCTTCCAGGTTTGTGAGCAGCTTGTACGCCCCCTGCTGGCCGTGAGCAGGCTGTTGCACTGCCAGGTGCAGGAGCTGACAGCCCTGCTTCAAAGGAAGGACGCGGAAATTCAAGATTACCGGGAGAGTGGCGCCGCGCTGAGCCGAGGTGAGAGCTAGTGGGAGGCACAGCGCTGTCATTCAGACGTGGGTGAAGGACAACGTACTTGTTGATCTTTTCTACCGTGCTCAGTTTTGGGATTCTTCTGTTTGGTAAAAAATACGCTTGGCCTCTGCAGCTTGCTTCTGGACCCCATTGAGTGCTGAAACTTTTCTAACCCTTTTTTCCCTCACCATTAGTTTTTTTTCCCCATTTTGAATGAATGGGGAAGGGTTTTATATACAATCAATGCAATGTTTTCACTTGACATTTAACAGCTGATCCACACAGCGCTGGTTTGTTTTAAAACTAGTATCCTGTAGTTTTCAAATTACTCTTAATGGTTGCCTATCACTTACCACACCATCCGACATTTAATAATAGTAAAAAGCATCATGTGATGAGACTATTGAATTGGAGTCAGATTATAAATTAACATATTGCCTATCACCACACCATCCAACATTTAACAGTAGTAGAAATCATTATGTAACTAGACTATTGAATTGGTGTGAGATTATAAATTAAAATATTTTAAATTTTGTATATCATCTTACATGTCCCCTAATCTCTGTATTTAAACATTTGTGCTGGAAAACAAACTAGATTATACTAACTAGTTTATATTTATATATATTTTTTTACTTTAGGCAGTTACCAGTTTTCGATGGGTGCTACCCTCAACCCATTAACTGTGCGAAGACAGGCTGTCAGACTGCCTCAGCTCCTCAGGTGGCAAAATGCACAAAGCCTTGTCAGAGAGCACCTTCATCAGATGGGTCACTCGTTATAATTGCACAGTCCCTCGCTTCATTGCACCGACATTCGAAGGACAGCACAGATCTGCGGGACTTGTCTGAAACACACAGACGCCGGGGGTCTCCTGTCCTGTCACTGACGCTGTTTAGCTTTTGTCTGGGTTTAAAAAGTGCAGACCCAGGTTCCTTGTCGGTCCTCAAAATGTACATTTTTATTTAATAAATAAAGATCACAAATGATAGGAGTCCATGTGGCCCACACAGCCTGCTTGATTGCCAACACTTAAAGGATCTGAGCGTCTCATCCAGCCATTTCTGGCAAGACACCAGGGTAAGATAAGATAACCTTATTGGCCATATACAATTTCTTACATTAGGCATTTGTCTTTTCGCATACCCCAGCTTGCTCTCCATGAGACACACAGACAGGGAGAGAAGCTTGGGGTTAGAGCACAAGGTCAGCCATTGTACAGCGCCCCTGGAGCACTTGGGGTTAAGAGCCTTTGCTCAGGCCCAACAGAGTAGGATTCCTCTGCTGGCCACGGGATTTGAACCGGCAACCCTCCAGCCACATGGGCAGATCCTTAGCCACAGAGCCACCGTTTAAACGTAGCCTGGCGTGCCAGTGTAACTTGTTCCCTTTGTGTAACTGTTTGCCTCCCTGTCTCAGTGTTGTAAGTGTTAAAGCTGGTGCACGTTTAACTGTTTTGAGGGTCCATTGGGTTGACTTGGTCAGTACCATTGAGGATTTTGAGCACACAAATCAAGTTGCTCCATAGTTCTCTCTGTTCAAGATCAGTTCTTTCCATCTTTTTGATATCTCGCCTCGGCACATGACAGTGTTATTAAAGGCTGTGTTTGTCTCATATTGAACTGCTCCTTTTGCGCTGGACAGTTCCGCCTGATATTTGTAGCATTTGTGCAAACGAGTGTTTAAGGTAAGAGCAATGTAGTTGTGACTCTCTAATAAGACTTGTGGCTTTAATTAACAGGTCGGTTGGAAACAGAAGTGTTTGTAGAGCAGCACTACGGGGAGCATTTCCTTTCTGAGGTGAGAAAAAAAATAAATCATTTTTTTGTTGTTTACTAAGGAGTTTGGGGGAAAAAGTCTGCAGTCTGTACATTTATAAGCAAAGCTCATAAAAATACTTGTGAATAGAATCTGTGTAGTCCTCTGATTTCTGCCAATGGGTAGGCCTCTCATGTTTTGCAAAGGGCTTAAATTAATTTTGCATGTATGTTCCGCTTTCATTGATTAAAATATAGAATGACAGCGATTTGTATTGGTCGATGTTAATGCCTTTATGTTCATTGTTTAGATCTTTACTCGTGGGTACTGTATATAATTTCATACTGCCCTCAAAGAAACACAGTTGCTTTTCTTTAGTAGTAGTATTTAATGTTCACTAAATAAGGAATTTTCACTTTTGGTCTAGGGAAAAGAGGTTCAATGTATAATAGTATATTGGATGTTATTTTTTATCTGCATTTAAAATTAATGCAAATTTGGCATATTAATGGAAAGCTGTGCATTCTACATTTAGGAATTTGAGCCTTTTAAGGCTCAAAGCAGTAAAGCTGTAAAGCAGTAGTTCTCCATCCTGATCATGAAGTACCCCTGTCAGTTTTAGTCTTCATTACAGTTTAGCTTAAGAACCTTTAGCTGAACTGTTTTTGAAAATGATGCTTCTGTACCTTAAATACTAACCTGTTAGGAGGGGTTCAGGAAACTTGAGAGTGAATTGAAAATCTGATGCAATGTTTTTTGGAAATAATACGCATAAGCGATTATTTCTGAATCTAAGACAAACAAGGAATTAAGTATTAAATTATTTCATCACAATCCACAACAAACTCCAGTTGACAAAGGGTGGAAACACTGTTTGTTTGTCCTTATGCAACTTACTGTATATAGTTTTTGTGTCTTTCTGTGCTAAGGTCTTCATTTGCAAAAATGTGAGACATGGTGCGGTATGTGGTGGTTTATATTTGAATTCTCGTGAAAGAGACTTATACCCAGACCTACGGTAAGCCCCCACCTATGAAATTGACTTCTTTGGCTGTCACAGTTTCAGGTTTGCAGAAATAAAAGCACGGGTTGTCCTGTGGTATAGCACTAAAAAAGAAGGTTCCTGGAGCTTTTGATAATATGAAGACTAAATATGTGGAATTGTGAAACAGAGCATGCTTTGGTCACAGAGGAAGAGTGCTGCTTTGATCAAGGCCTCTGCATAAAATGGAGGCAATTGTGGGCTTTTTTTAACCAAGGTGTAGTTTTGAGGGCTGGGTGTTGCTGTCCTCGTCAGCAGTGTCCTTCAGACTGGAAGGGCGAGAAGGAAGCCCAGATAAAATTATCCTAGGCTGGGAAGTGGTTGGTGAATAGTTCATCTGTTTACATTTACGCTGTTCACAGTATCTTTTTGTGTGATATTCTACGATGACATGAAAACAGTCCTTATTTATCATAGTGCATAAGAACATAAAAACCGAAAGGGACGAATTGAAGCCCACTTGACCCGTCTAGACTGGCTGGCTGGCTGACTGGCCGTAGTGTGCTTGTGGGTAAAAAATGTAGGTTTATAATTACCCATTTTGGGTTTTAACAGGTTGGGCCTGTTATATTACAGCGGTGGGAGAGTCTGTACCATGAAGGTGAAAGTTGTTCTGCGAGATAACCGCGTGCCTCTGTTTTCAGGTACTTGCTGAGTTTTGGCTCTATTTTCGGTTCCGTTTTTTATCTGTGCTTTCTCAAAACCTGCTGTGGGTCTACCCAATCAATATCTTGAACCCTGCTGAAACAAGCTCATTAGACTATATATTGAATTATACCCTTTTCTCATTAATGTTGTGCATATACTGTAGGAGTCATAGTCATATTGGTAGTCTTTTGACCAAGCTAGAAATGCTAAATAAGCTCTTAAGTATTTCAGGCAAGCAAAGTGGGGAAAAAAGTCAGCTTTTGGGGGTAAACTGTATTGTAGCCAAGTAGAGCTTTGTGCTCTGTTACAAAACGTAAGGAAAAAATGCCGAATGAAGGTTTTCTGTGTTTTTGGCAGCATTTTTTTGCAATGGAGGTGCCGAATCCACGGTTCCTTGTACTGCTCTAGGAGTGGTGAATTTCATTTTGGCGTTTTATTTTAAACCCGGAAATACTTTTTTTTTTCCTGAGAATTGTGTTTTTTATCACCAAACTCTTCTAACCTTTCTGATAGCTGATGGCAAGGTGGGGAGTACACCCTAGTAGGGGGTCATAATCACAGGCTGGCCCCTGGCTTAGGCGAACGAGGTGAATGCCTAGGGCCCCAAGGCCACCAGGGGGCCCCCTCAATGTGCAACACAACACAATTGTGTTTAAAACAATTCCCTCCAGTGTGCCTTCCTATTGCTGCTGTCCTGATCTAGGTTGTTAAAGTTTGTTCGATATAAATTGTGATATTTATTAATTATAATATATTATTAATATTATTAGTTGAAATTAGTTGAAGTATTGTTAGTGAAATGTAAGTGTAGTATTTTATTTCACTGATGTAGTAAATGACTCTCATCTTTGCCGAAAAATGACAATATCGGCGTGGTTTCAGCTGCTGCTACACTGAATGCTGTGTGTTTAACTTCAGGAGGTAGTAAATGTAATGAATGATCAATACAATTACTCGTCACAACATCCGATATGCAATGAAACGTAAAAAAGTAAACCTTTTATTTTCATTGCAAACCATGTTGTAATGGTTTGAGATTAAAAACCTGTGGTTGCAAGTGGTAAACATACATCTACCTCCAGAAGGACGTACCTGTCAGGCACAGAGAGAAGGAAGAGCAGGATAACCGATCTCAGAACAGAGCTTCTCCAGATCAGGTCACTGTAATCATGGATTTGTGTTTCATTTGGTTTTGAGTCTGTCAGATCAATGTAACTAGCAAGTGGTAGACAAGCCAGACGTATAATCTACTTGAGATATTTTATTAGAAGAAAAAGGATTCACGTTTCACGTAATTACTATCTGGGTGTTCAAACCCATGTGATCTTTGTGAAATGTGTGTTTCTTATTCTTGTCAGTTATGTATGATGTGTTCTTCAGAGCTGATTCCTAAAAGTTTTCTAGCTGGACAATTCATTTATTTAATTGCTCTAAATAGTCAAGTAATTTGGGGTGGGAGCCGATAATAGTACTGTCCACACAAATCATGATCTTGGAGGGGCCTCTTCCCAAAATCTTGTCTAGGGCCACTGAAAAGCTAGAGCATGCCTGCGGACAACTCTTCCACACAGATCATTTTTGTGAAAGCAATGCAATTCTGCAATTGAATTGAATTCTGTAAGCAAAGCAATTCTGTGGCCCACTACTCCGGTGTCAGCTAAGCCTTTCTGCAGGGCCATTGCTGTGATATGTGGCTTCCGCCTTGCATATCGGATCAGTTTCCAAGTAAGTAAATAGTAATTGTGGATTAAAATGTGCAGAAATGTGTCATGTTTAAGTTTGTACCCTGCAGAGGTTGTGTTAACTTCTTTTCACTTAGAGATTCAGTGAAACATGCAATTTGACCAGGGGGGGCCCAAAGTTTTGCATTCAACTGTACAGGTCCCACTTGGGATAATACTTAAGAGCTGTGAACAAGTCAACTCACATGGAGTCTCCGGTTCACAATGGAGAATAAGTTTGTTTTCCAGTGGTTTTAATAATAATAACATCACTTTATTAACCTTTTACAATTTATTGCATTAGGAATTATCTTTTCGCATACCCCAGCTTGCTCTCCATGAGGCACACAGACACACAGATAGGAGAGAGCTTTGGGTCAGAGCGCAGGGTCTGCCATTGTACAGCGCCCCTGGAGCAGTTGGGGTGAAGGGCCTTGCTCAGGAGCCCAACGGAGTAGGATGAGGTCAGCAGAGATAGTTTATCAAACTTTTTAAGAAGTCAGATCTTTCCTTTCTCTATCCAACCGATGCTTTTAATGCTCCTAACGTCACACTGGCCCACAGAACCAGTATCCCCCGGCTAAAACCAATTCTGTAAGAGAAGAAAAGTAAACACATACCAAAATAAATTTCCAATCTGAACACAGTGATTATTGTGACTAATACAAGTCACTACATGATCAATATCAAACTTATTAAAAAAAAAAGAAGAAGTTAGATTGTGTTATACTGTGTTACACTATGCCTTGTCCTCCGGTAAAATATCCTTTGGAGATCAGCTTTGACTGATTTGTAATGATTTTTAATACTGAAGGATTTTGTACACTTTTGGTTTGCTGGTCTTCTCATGTGTACACTTCTATTTTGCTCATGTAGCAACATTTAATGTGAGGGAGCTTACAATCGATGTTGTTCACACCAGTGTAACGGTGATCTCAGTCGGGTTCATGGGCCTTCATATTTGTGGTGATCTTTTCCTAGCAGCTTTTGAAATATGTCCTGTTGCAGTTCTTGCATTTGGATTTTGTATTAGGGCAATGCATGACATACTATCCAGCAGTGAAGGGAGTGTTGCAGCTCAACCAGTAATAATAATAATTGCTTACACTAATATAGCCCTTTTCTGGCATCCCACTCAAGGCGCTTTACAGGTCATGGGGAATCCCACTCCTCCACCAATGTGCAGCCCCCACCTCGATGATGCGACGGCAACCATAGTGCGCCAGTACGATCACCACACATCAGCTATCAGTGGGGAGGAGAACAGATTGATGAAGCCAATTTATAGATGGGGATTATTATGAGGCCATGATTGGTAAAGGCAAATGGGAGATTTGGCCAGGACGCCGGGGTTACACCCCTACTCTTTTCAAGAAACGCCCTGGGATTTTTCGTGACCACTGAGTCTGGACCTCGGTTTTACGTCTCATTCGAAGGACGGCAACTTTTTTACAGTATAGTGTCCACATCACTATACTGGGGCATTAGGACCCGCACGGACCACAGGGTGAGCGCCCCCTGCTGGCCCCACTAACACCTCTTCCAGCAGCAACCTTAGTTTTTCCCAGGAGGTCTCCCATCCAGGTACTGACCAGGCTCACACCTGCAGTGGGTTGCCAGTTATGAGTTGCAGGGTGATATGGCTGCAGTAGGTCAGTGATAAAGTAGGTTTATTGGAATTCATCTATAAGCCACTGGTGACAAGCTGTATGTATTCAGCTGTGCGTGCTTGTAGCATAATGCACGAGTTGCTGGATCAGTACTGTTAATCTTTTCCTGTATCATACTGTAGTTAATCAAAATGCTGCCAACAACTTTTACAAATTAATTACGTGGGTTACTGTGACCAAAAAGGTTTCAGATGAAAGCATAAATATCAGTTTCTAATAGTTACTTGCAATCCTTCGCCATCTGTGGAGGAGAAAACAAAACATTAGTAAAATAATTGGCATTTATACTTGTCAACAACATTTTGACTCACCCTGTATTACCAAGTTTGTGGTCTTTTGTACTTAGAAAAATTGTTTTTTTAACAGTTAATAGTCAAAGATTTCATTCTTTAGTAAGAATGGGGTACTTCTAGGTCTTATTTACAGTATTGTAGTTGAAGTTATCTTACTTGGATGTCATAAGGGGTAATTAAGCAGTAGGTATGATTCTGTCTTCTTGTGACGTATTTTAGTAATATGCCATTACATATTGCTACTGTCTTAATCTTTTGGATGTAACTCAATTCCATGTTATGTAATGTTTTGAAATCCCGAAAACCTGTTTTGGCTGGGTTTTTGCAATGTTTGCAGTGTGTTTTCAGATTGTCTCCCTTATCATACACCCTGTTTCTTTGAAGCCACTGTGTGAAAATATAGGTGCTGTCCCAGCACTGCCACCATATAAAGCTTAATCCGTGACGCAAATACAATTTTCAATGCGTGTTTTACGCCGTTTTAAAAGTCCGCTTTGAAATGGGGTCCCTCTTGCTTTTTGAGTAACTTTTTCTACCTCTTTCGTTGTGCCCGTGGCTGCTTCGGAACACAGTGCATCCCGAGACATTCCAGGATTCTAGAATGATATCACTCTAGGCAAAAGTCACGTGATGGGAGGGTTAAGGCAAAGAAAGTGTAGATTCCGTCTTACATTGAACCGCATAGTTGCCTATTTTGAAAAATGGGTGGAAAATAGACAGGGAGAATGCTTGTTTCCAAAATTGGCGGCGGGTTTGCAGCCATGTGCGACCTTGTTTGGTTCCGCAGCAGCTCCCAGATGTTGAGGTCAGCGTCCACAAAGCCAGCAGGCAGAGCCGAGCGCGGAGCAGGAGTAGCGGCAGGGCTTCCTGCCTCTGCAGCGAGTCGCAGGAACAGAGGGAAATGAAGGGTAGGATCCCCTCCACCTCCCTGGGAAACGGGAGTCTTGTTCGAAGTGTTGCTCTGTACTGGAATGTAGCCACATCCAAAAATGAGGAAGCCTGCTGTCCATCTGCCAGTATTGTCTTGTACAAAGTGGTCCTGAGAATATGCAGTGATTAAATAGGTGCTAGATAAATACATGCATTCCAGATTTAATGCATTTTGTTGTAATGTTTTTCAATGTAGTGTGAAAGAAGAAAGAATTAGTCAGACCGATGAGTAATAAAATCTCTTTGTGCTAAAGAAGCACGAAAGACAGGATTTTTTTTTGTCTTACATTATTGGGTGACCACAAAGCATTTGCCCAGTTATCATATAATTTCCCCTTAATTTGATCCTAGCCAGCAGTAAGTGAAAATAGATTTATACTGTAGCTATTAAGGGTGTCCTGTCCTTGAGAGGCTTTTTAATTTGAATTACTAAAGGCTCAATTTACAGTTTTGAAATTTAAAGACTAAAGGAAGAAATACTCAAATAAAAAAAAACAGTGTCTGGTGAGGTTTTAGGGATCAGTCAAGAAGTATGGTAATGATGGCACTTTGAGGAAAAGAGTAGCAAATTGGCAGTATTATTACTTCAGCTCCTAGGATCTGAGATTTTGACTGTTATGGTATACTATTGAAGCAGGAAGCTATAATGTTAATACTATTTAGATTCCTTAAATTCAGTAGGAAAAGCTATGTATTACTGCTGTCCTTTGATTTGCATGTGCTTGACTAATTTGATTAGTTATTCCTTACTATTCCTTTATCATTTTATGAATTTCCTGTTTACATTTTCGTTTTTCCCATGAAAATGTATACTTCACCGTTGTTGCGTATATTAATTACATCTGCTTAGGATCCTAGCAGAAAACGGCTTTTCTGCATGCTCTTCACTCCAGCGGATCCTACTTCATTTTAAGAATCTGTGTCTTCTGTCCCTTATTTGGGATGTAGGATGTCATTGGCATTATTATGTTAACACCAGCATTGGTGTGTTGCCTTGGATATAGAAACAAGGTTAGTTGTCTTTCTCTGGACTCCAAAATATATTTTAACAAAATTGACTTTTTAAACTGATTGACCAGCACTGGGTAGGTGTATAAGCAGGTGAAATCCCTAATCGACCTTGCACAGGAAATTGTAGTGTTGGAACGTGGAGAGAGTCAAAATTACAACGTTACAAAAAACATGAACCCCAAATCAAAGATGAACCCCAGATATGCTGACTGGAGCCTCAGGTTGTAGGGGTAACTCCTTTTCTAAAAGAAGTGGCACTGATTATGGGCACTTCATTATCTCGGACAACATTTGCCGTCCGCAACGCAAGTATTATCATACATACACCCTTGCTGTAATAACATTTTCCTAACAATTTGTCAGATCAGCAGTAATCTTAACAATAATGCCAAAGTCTCTCATTTTGCTTAGCACATGGGACATAGCAACAGTAACTAGGAGGACACATCTTAACAAGGAACCGTATGCATTAATTACTCCACTGTGAGAATGCAGCCCAGCTGTCAGTCAAGATATCTTAAGGTAGAGACATAGTAATTTTAAACATTCTGGCCTTTTCGCCAGTGTCATGTATATCATTAGGAATGCGCAGAGTTTAAGTTTGACTAGAGATGGCCCAGAGAAATATTTCATTTTCATGATTACACATGTACAGTACGGTCTTCACTTTAAATGGCGTTCTTTTGCATTCTGGAAAAAAACGTCTCCTCAGCCCCAGGCCTAAGCTGAACTTTGGCACTGAATGTTGTGGGAGTTTTGGTGGGCTTTGGTCCCCTTTCAAGTTATAAAGGCAAAGACTGGTAGCTCTCTCTCTGCACTTTAGTGTGGTCATTCAAACCAATTTACTTTGAAAAATTGGAGAGAGAACCATCTTAACCATTAATTCATAAATTGAAATCGGTAGGTATCCTACATAATACATGCACATACATGCACAACAGTTTTTATTTTTTTGTACGATAAGACTGCTTTAGTGATGTCATGTCACAGCTAGGAAATTACAGAGGAGATTTAAAAACCAGCCATTTTCTTGGCCAATAGCTGGCCTCTTGGTGTATTGGGTATGATCTAGTACAGTATGTACCGTACGACAAAACCGCCATCTTAGACACTTCTGGTTGAATTAATGCAGTCCAGACAGGTGCCGAAAGACTGGCCTCACTCTCTAAGGGCACCCTTTCTGCAGATTTGTTTTAGAAGGCAAGCCTTCGATAAACCCAAACCAAGCACAGGCAGGTAAATGCAACTGCTTTGTTTCTTCAAATGTGGGTCTTTTACGGTAAGCTTGAAAAAGTGCAATTTTTCCAAGTGTTCTTAATTGTACTGCGAAAATAAACATTCTATGGCTAGATAGAGATAGAGGTATCTTAGGTTTAAAGAACTGACGTACTCCAGCGATTTTTGATCAGGGTTCAGAGGAGACATTTTGAGAACCAAAGGAGCTACTGCAGGCTGCAGTAAGGTTACCAACCCCCGCTGTATTGATTTGGAGTGCTTCTGAAGGTACCGGTGATACCAGTGACACATGTTACAAATACATTTGGATTGAGAGCTGGTTCATGTTTAGAAAAGAGAGAGGATAGGTGATATACAGTATATGATATATGCATCTGTACAAGGACTGCTCTTGCTCATTTCTGTCAGCAGTCGAGAGTCTAGTAGGCGCTGAAATTACTAAACATGTACGTGATGCCACAGCGGTAAAAACAGCAGAAAGGTAACGAATGAGAGGAGGTCATTGGCCCACGTACCTTGTTCAGTAAGTAGCGGCCAATCCTCCAGCCTTTTCATGAAGGAAGCCAGGTTTTTCACTGGGCTTCTTCATCCCAACTCCCACAGCCCTTCTAGTAAAGAAGCACCTCCCGTTTTCAGACTTAAATACACTTCCTTGTAGTTTGTTTCCTCTGTTTTGTTTTGTTTTTTGTCTCTGGGCTGTGTGAAACCACAGCACCTGGAGGAAACCTGCGCAAGCACAGGGAGAACATACAAACTCCACGCAGACAGCACCCCAGGAATTGAACCCCGAGCCCCAGCGCAGCCAGAGAGCAGTGCTAGCTACTGTGCAGCCTCCACCACTTTTTTCCTGTTCGTAATTTCATTATATTGTGTAATGGCGAAATAAGGATAAACACACAAACGAAAGTACAAGGAGACAAACACAAACCAACAAAGCCGAAGCAATACGAAAACACACGAAGGGAAACTAACGAAAACGGAGAAGTGAAGCCGAAGCAAAACGAAAAGCTAAGTGAAACCGAAGCTGAGCCGAGCAGAACCGAAGTCAAGCGAAAGGCCCCTTCATTCTGAAAGCCACCAAGTTAAATATTGAATAAGCTGAGTTCTGATTGGTCGAGAGTTAATTGAAGATGACGTAATACGGAAACAATGGTGTAATGATGGACCAATGGGGGAGGGAGAACAATTAAAGTCTGAAGTGTGGAACATAACAACAAAAACACACATGGACCACACACCGGGACGTAACAGTTGTCAATAGCACATTCCTAACGCTGTATGTTAGGACTCGCATGTATATTGAGAAGTAGTTGCTGCACAGTGTAGCAGCGCAAGTAATTTACAATTAAACACTCAGGGCCGTCTAAACACTTGGCAAATGGCATTTGTAGAGCTGTACACAACAGCAGTGTATTACACAAAGGTAACAGAAATGTCTACCAATAATATGAAATGAAAGAAAATGAGCTTGACTTGTGAAAAATATTTTAAGTGTTTATGAGAGCCAGTTACGGCATTACTCTAGACAGACAGTGTTGGGGGGAATAAAAAGGGTAACAAAATTTTAGGATGGATACGTTGTCACTCATTTTGTTTTCTGAAATGATGAACAGTGCCCATAACCCAAATTGATAGAATATGTGTTTGGGACCACTTTCCCAGAAAGGTTTTCCAGTAAAGTTAAACCTATGCCCTTCTTTCATTTAAATCCTATATTTGTATCATTTAAATCAACTAAATAACACATAAGATTGATGTACAAATGCTGTGAGTGTTTTGCAACGTGATAGTTGTCCTTCCAGTTCTATGGTAAAGACAACTTTACTTCAGTTAAGAGTAGTCGTTGAGTTGGATTGAATTATTGGATTAAACCCACCTACTGTAGAAGAGATATAATGACCATCGGAATGTAGCTGTAGTAAGTGGGCCCATATTTCTGGCGCAGGATTCTTAATTGCTGTTGGAGAAAGTTTCAGGAGCCCGTCTCGGAAGTTAAAAGAAGTTTTTATTTCATGCGCATATGGGAGCGAAACACACAGAGATGCTCGGTGTGTTTTTCTCAAAGTAAAGAAACTAGAACAGCCCTTAAATATCTTTCTGTTATCTATCACTCTTCCCTGTGCTTACAAGATTGACAGTGTTCCATCTTCCTACTTCCCTATCTGCTAAAGATAACTTCTTTTAATGCAATTGGTTAGTTAGGTTTGTAGCACCCATTCCTATATAACAGTATAGAATTATACAGTAGCCTTGTGTCCAAAGTGTGTACAAAGTTCGCAGAGTCCCTCTCAACTTTGCAGAGCTTCGAAACATCTTATTTTCCCTTGTCCAGAACTGATCTGATTTACGATGGGTAGGCTTTGGAAGTACAGCGTCCTGTTGATTTCATGATTTCATTCTGGATTCCTCATTGGGCCATTTGAAAATCAATGACCATATTTTCGGTAGCTTAGGGACCAGTAGTGAGCAACTAGTTTCCTACTTCTGTCAGTTCCGCATGGACTGATCATAAGAACAGGTGGGTTCATGTGGAATGATGACCACGTTTAATCAGAAGAAATGCAGGTGTGAGCTTTTTCTTGTTTGCCTCTTTCTAGATCAAGTGTTGTTGTTTTGTGGAAGCAAATTAAAATGTCTGAGAAATAGAGGTGGAGCAGAAGTTTGTGGGTGTAGCTTGAGGCTGTAAATTCTAAACGCGGTAGGAAACTAAAAGGCTAATAGAAATGGGGCTTTATTTAACCTCAATAAATGGAGAATGGTGACCATTTCTTCGAGTTATTGCGCAACAGGTTAGTCAGTGGTGAGGGACAGGTGTGTGGTGGGCAGAGGGCTGTTTGTTATTTCATGGAGGAAATTAAGGCATCCTTTATTTAATCAAGGAGGCTCTGGTTTTGGTTTAGTCATGACAGGTGTTGACTAAGTGATGCTCTGTGCTGGGTGTGCATCAGGTGTACCACTTTGACTTCAGACCACAGAGTTCCAATTTTGTCTTGTCTGACCACAGTGCCACATGTTTGCATGTCCTTCACAGTAGCTTCTTTCTTGCCAACCTCACGGGGGTTTGGAGATGTGATTTTCTCAGTGGAGCGACTGGGATGTTGTTGACCCATGGGCATTTTCCTCCCTTCTCAGCCACTGAACTCAATTTAAATTTCAAATTTGCTGTTGGGCCCCGTTGTGGCATCCCTAACCAGTTTCCTGTTTGCCTGGTTGTTCAGTTTGGAGTGAGAGGCCGATCTAGGCCGTGTCAGGGTGCCTTCTACTTCTGAAGGATCAACTTCACCATGCTCAAAGAAGTATTAAGGGTTTTTTAATGGTTTTTATACCCTTCTCCTGATTTACGCCTTTTTATAGTTTTATCCCTTTTAAAAGCTGCTTGGTGTTCATGGATGGATCTTTTGTTTGAAATTATATGACTGAAGGACCTTACTGAGACACTAGAGTGTTTATTGCCGTATGTACAGGTACATTAGAATTCTTGTTTGCTCGTGGGATATACACAGTAGAGCAGACAACATCACACAACGCTGACAGTACTTTACAAACATAATAAAGAAATTATAGTTTATTGTTTTTATTCTGAAATCACGTGAACTGCTGTTATTACGCAGGCAAAGACCATTCAACTAATTACTATATGTGGCTCCTTTAGGTAATTTGTGCACCTAAATTCGTTTAGGTTTGCCACAACATAGGGTTTAAATACCTACACAATCAGTACTTTTCCAGTTTTCTTTCAAATTATTTATCTATTTATTGCTTTTTTTGTATTTTACTTTGAATGCTTGGAGTAAGTTGTATGTATAAGAAATATTTGCTACTTCAGAAAGCTTTGAGCTTTAAAGCAACAAAATGTGCAAAGTTAGGAATCCTTTTGGAAGGCATGGTAAATGCACATACAGGTTTTAAGTCCACTGAAAGGAGGGAGATATGAAAACATTTCCGGGCTGGTCAGTATGTGTGGAGAATTTAGGAATCAGTACTCTGCAGGATATTGTTTTGAGAGAGACAAAGGGGTACAGCTGGGGGCTGATTTATCTAAATATAATTTGCAGTTAATGAGGAATTGGTGTTGTTGCTGGCAGTATGACAAGGACAATAGACAAGGAAAATGAGCAACAATTTCTGAGCAGGTTGGAAAGTCAAGTGAGGTGTCTCAGTAGATTCTCAATATGAGGGAAATGGAAGAGCCCTTTGTTGAATATATACTCCATGGTTAACATCCAAGTAAATCTAGCTTCACAGTGGGGAGCAATTTGTATAAAGCAGATGAGGTATGCTGAAAGGGATACATTTTTAGGACTTAAATCGTGTGCTATAGGCTCCAAACCACTTTACATATTAATAAGCTCAGAATCTTGAGGAACAGCATCAGTGGTGGGTGACAAAAGGCAGTATGTACAGAAAAAAGAAATGCCATCCCATTGATCCAAAAACAGTTGTTATCATTTCAGCTGGTATCCACAGTGACATGATCTTGTAGAGAAGAAGCAGATCAGGCAGGATTAAGATGCATAGAATTATGTAGGCAGTCAAGTAGGAATTGGAGCTGAAGTTCTGTACAACAGTGAAAATGAAAGGTTGTGTTGCTAAAACTTGACACAGTCAAGTTTTTTTACTTTTTTCAATAATTTCATATTTCAGGTCTCTTGTCAAAATGTTCCCCTAGTTCAGTTAACTCAATTAAAGGGATAATTAAGGTGTGAGTAATTTACTAGACAATCAGGGTTAATTTGGGCCCTGTTCTGTATAAACCTCACAAACATTGGCTCTCATCAACACAGTGAGGTTCTCAACACACAGTATCCAGAAGCATGTCATGCCCCGCTCAGAAGATATTCCTGAAGACCTCCAAAAACAAGTCATTGATGCCTATCAGTTTAAATTGGGTTGCAAAACCATTTCTAAAGTTCTGGGGCACCACTTATCCACCATCAGAGACATAGTCTTGGAGAAAATGTGGGGACAACCGTGAATCTTCCCAAGGCTGTCCTATCAAAATCTCCCTAGGAGCCCAGCACAGCTAAATTTGTCCAGAAAGTCACACAAACCCCAGAACAAGATCCAGAGATCTGCAGGCCTCTCTCAACTTGGCTAATGCCAGTGTTCATGCCTCCACCATCAGAAAAGCATGGGGTAAAAATTGGTTTCTTGGGATGGCAGCGAAACTGAAACCAGTGCTCTCTAAGAACACTGATGCTTGTCTCAAAAAGTGCTTGTATGACCTCCAGAGTTCTGGAGGTATCTTCTGTGGACAGATCAGTCAAAAGTGTAACTTTTTATGTTTCATGAATGCAAAAGGCAAACACTGCATTCCACATTAAGAACCTCATACCAGTTGTCAAGCATGGTGGTGGTTGTGTCTTGGTTTGGAGGTGGTTTGCTGCGTCAAAGATCTGGACAGCTTGCTGTTATTGAAAGATGCATGAGTTCTGCTTTATCTCAAAGAATTCTACAGGCGAATATCAGGCCATCTGTCCATCAGCTGAAGCTGAAGTGCATTTGGGTCAAGGCGGTGATCTCAAAAATACAAGCAAGTCTGCAAGGGATAAAGAAGAAAAAATTCAGTGTTTTGGAATGGCCGGGTCAAAGTCGAGACCTAAACTCCATTGAAATGTTGTGGCAGGACCTGAAACAAGCAGTTCATGCTAGAAAACCCTAAATGTCACTGAGGTGAAGCAGTTTGTCATAGAAGAATGGGCCAAAACTCCACACAGCAATGTGAGAAACTGATCACCAATTACAGAAAGTGTTGCAATTATTGCCACAAAAGTGGTGCGAGCAGTTACTGAATATAAGGGGCCATTAACGCTTTTCCAGAGGAACATTGGATGTCTTAGTTATGAAATAAGGTAAACAAGCACCAGTCTTAAAGGGGGTGAATACGTTTTCACTGAACTGTGATTTTCACAGACCATCTGGAGATTAAAGACCTTTAGTACAAGTGTAAGAAAACAGCTAAACCATCCGTAGTGTATGCAAGCATGAGATCTTTAATAAATTAATCAATAAAGTTATCAAAGATGAAGAACCGACTGTCATATTTTGCATTTAACCAGTATGTACCATATAACAAGCTTGGCACACAAGCCTTTTTTTCTTAATTGGTATCAAGAAAAGTAGAGTGCTTATCTAATTAATTGCATTTACTTAATCTTTACTAAATTTAATGCCCTCACAGATGAAAAGGGAGAGTATCAGTTTAAGCTTAAAGGTTTTAGTGTTGAAAATGATAAAATGGTTAAATCCATAGAGTCTGAGAGTCTTTCTGAATTCCGATATAAAAATGACTGTAGCCTTTTCTGGAGACCATCTGCACATAACCTACCTTGGGTTGCACTGCCTAACTTCTCAAAAACAGCACAAGTGGGGGAAAAAAACAGTGTTTAAGTGGTGCTGTTTTGAGCCTATGACTAACTAGACATGAAACACTTCTATGATGCAACCTTGGAGAGTCACACTGTTCCCTTGGTTCTGATTAAAAAGCCAGCTTGATTTATTTTATTTATTTTTTTCTAAAGGTATAAAAACATAAAAAAAACTGCTTTTCACCCAAAAGAGCAGTGGTATAAAGGCCAGAATGACGTAGCCAGCCGCAGAGGCTTATAAAATGTGAATCATCTGGCACCCTCCTTTTAACCAAACCATGAAATGCTGGGAATGAGAGGGCACTTAATTTAGACCTGTCTTTCTTCTGTGGCTGACAAGTCTTGCATGTAAAAAAATATCTGGAGAAAAGCAGTCGGCACCAGCTTGTGTCCTTGGGCAGAGGATAAGCGTTTGTCCCAGTCATCTGCCATAACTAAGCCCCCCTCTTACCTGCACAAAGACGCCCAGTTTCTTGACAGTTGTTTTCACAGAGCTTGAACCAGTAGACAAGGTAGGGAGTGCATGGTATCCATATTAAAATGTCCAAATCTGAGCAGTCTTGACATAGAGATGTGCATTATACCAGTGGCGGCCAAACTGCAGCATATGATTAACTGGGCCACACAGGAACAAAGCAAAGAAACAAATAAATGATAATCAATTGTACTGTAATGGTATAACACTTTCTTTCTCGATATTTTTATCTGCTGTGAATTGTCTACATTTTCTGCACTTTCGTATCTTTTTAAACTGCATGTTTCGTTCAGTTCGTTTTCTGGGTATCATGATGGTGTTGCAACTTCAAATTTAAAGAATGATGAAGCGAAGTATCTTGGTGATAAAGACGAGTTTTTCTATGTAATAACATGAGGATGGCTAATGTATTAAATGACTGTTTCACTCAGGTGTACTGTATACCAAGGAAGGGACACACAATGTACCTCAGGCTGAGGAAACATGAAGTTCCAGTTTAAATAATATTTGCATAGACGAGCCAAAATGGTTATTAGGAGCACTTTAGATCAATCTCTGGATGGTATTGATGGGTGATACCCGATGGCGTTCTAACAATTGTACTCAATGAATAGGAAGTAGGTTAATGAGCAGATTGGGGTGGTGTAATCGGTCCCAGTGACCTGTGATGCTAATTGTAGTTTGTATCAATGATCTATTCTGGTATCGGTAGTGCACTAACACATTCACAAATCACACTAAACTAGGGGGATATACAGGAACTAAAGAAATTGAGAAAGACTAGAACTTGTTCAGGACGGAGCAACACCAGGCAGATAACATTTAATGGAGTTAAGTAGAGGTTGCTACATGCAGCTTATAAAATTAAAAACTCTAAATATAGAAAATGGGAAATGCCAAGAGGCTTTTTATGAGAAAGTCTAAGGTGTTTATGTAGATGTCATTTTCATGTTCCAGTTATACAAAAAACAATAAAAATGGCAAATAAGATGGTAATATATATAGTTATACTTGGAGAATTCAAATCAAGGTTTGATGTGCTTTAGAATGTGGTGTATGGTTTTGGTCTCCAAAATATAAGAAAGTTATTGCTGCTATTGAATGAATTCTGAGAAGAGCCTTCAGACATAGTATTGAGCTCAAAGCAAAGTCTGACACTGATGTGTTAAAATTAGTGAAATTGCATAATCTTTAGTTTTTAACAAAGAGAACTGAACAGAGGCTTGATTCAAGTATTCAGACTCCTGAGAGGTATTGACAAAGCCAACCTGATGGTCTGCTTCAGAATAAACAGTGGCACACAAACCACAGGACATGAGGAAGCTATATCCATTTAAAACTGAGACCGGGAGCCATGTCTTTGCATACAAGGTTGTGGGAGTATGGAACAAACCTCAACCCACAAGCCGACCATGTTGTTGAAGATAATACACTGATTTACGTCAGGGCTGAATTGCTTCGTCCTGGTTTGTAACCATTCTTATGTTTCCATGAACAGCTAATACAGTGGCAGCTGTACACTATCACTGGAGTGTGTTGCTCATATTGGACAGAACTAAAGTATCTTTAAGACCCAAACCTAAAAAAAAATTGCTAAACCTTACACAACAACTTAAAGGTGCCTGCTTTGATGATAACAGTGCTTAAAAACTGAGCCAGTTAGGAAACGTTTTAGTGTTCTTTTCATCTATGTTGAGCAAACGTTTATTGGTTAGTTGTATAATTATATACAGTAAGTTATAACGGCGAGATAATGAGGAAACTGAAGGAGGGGGTAGTTTATCATAATCACCATTTGCACAAAATGGAAACAGTTAATTATGTACTTCACCAGTAGGTATTTGTGCACCCTGAACCAGGAAACACAGAGCATTGAGTAATTAAATGTTAGGCTAGAGTTGGGAAGACAATAGTAGCTGTGTTGTCTGTACATTTTATAAAATGTAAAAGTAACTGTTCTCTCAGAAATGAAGCGTTGCAAAAAGGATGTTTGTTTGTTGCGAATCCAACTGCCTTTGAGTCTTTTTTTATACCACTGTGAAAGAAGTGAAAAGAGGGTCAGGGTGCAAAGAGCTATAAATATAAGAACTGTATTTTATTACTTCCTTAAATTATTTATTATACAGTATGGTTCAATTGGCATTTCTAACGCCATTCACTAATCACTACTTTTCTTTCATTTATATAAATTGTAGGTTGTGTACATATTCTTTACTGTTATGTCATTTTTGACATCTTTGAATTGTACTTTATAATGAAGTGCCACCTTTATCTGTGCTTGGCTTTGAGTGGGTCTTTCCCTTATATAAAGGAAACCCCCTAATACTTCAGTTCCCCCAGAAAGAGGATTAATGTGATCCATTGGTCCTAAAAGAGAAATATGCTGCAAGAGAAGGAGACACGTTATTTAAGATCACTGGCCATATACAATTTCTTGCATTAGGAATTTGTCTTTTCGCGGACCCCAGCTTGCTCTCCATGAGACACACAGGCACACAGACAGAGAGAGAAGCTTGGGGTCAGAGCGCAGGGTCAGCCATTTACACGGCACCCCTGGAGCGGTTGGAGTTCAGGGCCTTGCTCAGGGGCCCAACGGAGTAGGATTCCTCTGCCGGCCACGGGATTCGAACCGGCATCCTCCCAGCCACAGGCGCAGATCCTTAGCCACAGAGCCACCGCACCGCCCAATGACACAGCATTGAAGGCAAACAAATCTCCTTGATGCAAACGAAGGTCCTGGAGTTTCTTCTTGGCTGGAGTCATAGGCTGCAACCTAAACAGGATCCTGTTGTGTTCATTTAGTCACATTACACAACTCAAATCTTAAGACCCTTTGATAGGCTCTAGGTTTACTTTATAAAATGTGAAAATAAGACCCTCTTTCAAAAGAAAAAAAAAAGTTTTCCATTCAGAACATCTTTTTTATATGCAGTTGCCATGATCAAACATCTTGTGGCTAGTGAGATGTTTTATGACATTTTTTTAAATGGGCACATTATGGAAAACCATCATTTTGTGCCTATGTTTGTAAGCATGGGATAAAAAAGGCAATTTTAAACATACTTTGGCAAGCTTGGGTTCAGAAACAACCCACCAAAAATGCTAAAAAACACAGATATTTTAGAAAATAATACAGCATTGACTGAAAGTAGTCTAAATTCTCTGGGTGTCTTGTTGTTAGGAATTTTGCAAATCACAAGAAGGTAAAAATAAGCTATTCTCATTATTTTTAGGAAGCTCTCTGGCTTTGGGAGTGACCACTTTTGAACTGTATAAACAATTTTTGATTTGATACTGAAGACAACATGACTATAGTCCAGTGGAAATTAACAACTGTAGATTTTTTTTTTCAATAATCATGCAAATGATTCAAGAGGGAATTGTACTGGGGAGACCACTTGTCATCCACAGGCAGTCACAATTCTGGTATAATTTACGGATAAAAGTATTTACATAACTAAATACATCATCATTAATTTTGCTGATGACTCTTGTCGGTGATCTTCCAGACACTGATCGTGGGCCTGTGGTGGATCATTGTGTTGAATGGTGTAACAACTCCTTCCTCCAACATAATTTGTCAACTAAAGATAGCGCCATTGGCTATAGAAGGCAACCACCAACTGCAGAACCAACCAACCGTCACTAAGGAGCATGAAATTGAAATTGTCAGCAGTTACACACATCTTGGCACTTCTCTTGATGACAAACTTACCACTGAGCAAAACACAGAAGCCATGTGTAAGACGAACCAACAGTGATTGTTCTTCCCAGGAAAACTCCACTCCACACTTTTAACGCGTGTCCTACACCAATGACTTCATTCTGTAGAACTTCTGTTGAATCTATTCTAACATTTGCTTTGAGAACCTGGTTTAGTAACCTGAATAAGGTGGTAGCCAGCCCAATCTTTGGTGCACAACCGTTACGACTGTTGTTTCAAACAAATACTGCAGTGCAGAAGGCTAATATAATCATTGACTGTCATTACCACTTTTTGCACAGGCAATCTGAGCTCCTTCATCAGGGCAACGATTTAGACTACTCAGATTTATGTGTAATAGAGAGAATTTATCTTTTATTCCCATAGCTGCTAAACTACTTAATTTGGACAACTGATTGTATATTTTACTTCATTTATGTTTTCATCAGGCATGTGTCTTATCCATTTCACACACTGATGACCCAATTTCTTTATTTTGTTTTTTTTTTCTAAATTGGGAAGATGACTTAAGCAGCTCACTTATTTTTCTCATCTTGTGCAAGTCTGATTCTTATTTGTAAATGAGTGTATGCTGTGTTAAATGCAGTGTGTTATGTCTTTTACCCTGCCTGCAAAGCAAACATCCCATCTGGGACAAGTACATTTTAGTATAGCATAGACGTATCTCAATCAATTTTATTCTTATAGTGCCTTTCCAGTTAAAGGATTCTCGAGGCACTGTGGATAAATTGTACTTAGAAAAAAATAAAAATGAACAGAAGCAGAAAAAGGTTAGGAATTGAATGCTTTTGACAGCAAGGAAGTCTTGAGGCGAGACTTAAAAACATCAGCAGCGGGTGTGTTTTAATACGGTCAGGGAGGAGAATTCCAGAGACAGGGGGACACAGCTGAAAAGGCTCAGTGCCCTAATGTATGAAGTGAGAGCCTGGGAGCAATGAGGAGCTTAGAGCCAGAGGAATGCAGTGAGCAAACTGGGCCATGTGGGGATAGTGGTACATTGTTATTGTCTAAGTCTTGTGAATACAGTATTTTGCTGCATTTTCACCTCTGCTTGTTGTTGGAATGAACTACATTTAAAATTATTTTACGCTGCTTTTTCATATTTAACCTGCTAAGCAGTTTAATTTAATGTAGTTTTATCTGTTGTACACAAGTACAGAAGGGTAAGTAACCGTATTTCATTGTTCATTGAGCTCTGTGAATAAACACTTTGGGACTTTTGGCCTTTCATTACAATTGGATCTATACAGTCCCAGATGTGTCTGTATAGTTCTTATACTGTAGCTGCAGCGACACGTATCTTCACTGTACTGTACTCTGGAATTACTGATAACTACACTAAGTGAGGAAAAGGATCTGATATCTTGGTCTTTGAAGGTCCACCTTAACAGCCTGTTGGTCCCATAAGTAGCCATGGAGGTGCAATATGATCTGACACTGAGTGATCCCAGTGTCGAGGCTAAGATCTGCTCTCATGGACTACATATACAATCAGTTTGTGTGAAACTGAATTTTGTCGTTAATTTAATGAAGGTGAGTTGACCTCTTGTGCGGCTCCAGTGAAGCAGAGAGTGAGCTTTCACAACATGAAGCATGTTGGGAAATATTTGAAGCCAAAACCGTAAATAAAACTAGCCGTTGATCCTGCATTTATAAAATAATAATAAAAAGTATAGAGTAATGCTCTGCCTTATTGATTACTGTGAGGCTAGAAAGGAAGTGATAGTAATCACAGTAATCACACAATTGTCCTGCTACTTTTACAGAGCACAATATGAAAGTATATTGGGGTGATCAGGCTGGTGACAGACCCGAAACAAAGGGAACTGTAGGAAAAAATATTTTATTTTTCTGATATTTTGTATGTCAGATTGTAGTTGTCTTTTGTAGAGATGTTTATTCATGGTACTTTTTGAAACTGTTTTTGGTAATAGCAGCTCCCAATGAATACGAGTTAAAACAAAACCAAAACATACATTTAATTAATACAAAAACATATGTAGGGTACAAACTGGTCTGTCTCTGTATATTCATTGCGAATTTGACCATTTATGTACCTTAATTAACAGCAATGTAAAATAAAAAAATTGCATGATTTACAAAGTGACCTGAACAGCTCCATTTGAAAATGGCAAACATATTGTTTGCCAATTCATTTATTAACATAAATGTTACAAGAGTGGCAAAGCAGCAAAGTTATAAACCCTGCTCTCTGCCAAGTCTTTTAATGTGTTCATTGTCACTAATTAAGTCTTTTAAATGAGGCCCAGAAAAACAGCTGGTAAAGGTCTGAAGAATATTCTTTCTCTTGCAGTACACTAGAGGGCAGCAATATATTTAAATATATTTAAAACTAAAATGCTATCAATTATGTTGGTGTGCAGTACTGCAATAAGGCTCATTTTCAATAAACAAAAGCAAGACAATATCAGAAGCACTAATATATATTCTCACGTTCAAGTATAATCTGATTTACAACACGTTGAGATGTCGTGCTCACATTTATAATATAATTAGGTCTTGTTGGATTTTTGACAGGACTATCATTGCTAATACGTTAATCATCGTTTTTATTAACAAACCAAATGTAAATAATTTGCTTTGAATTTTGTCATGCCTTACTAAATTGTATAGGAGAAGAAAGCAATATGTGAAAGTAGTATACGTATCAGAAACCTTCTTTTTAGACAGTGTTTAATCAATAATATGTTCTGAAATATGCTTAATTACGAGTGATATTGGTAATCAAGGTGGTGTTAGTAGTGCCAGCCGTCTCTCCATAGTTATCTGGTATAAAAGCCCCACTGTATCAATGGTGCCAGTATCTGCACACACATAAACAGCGGATAGATAGAGGACCCATAACGGCTTCAGGTTTGTGTTAGTCTTTTTATTTAGTCTTTTTTTTATTTTGTTGTGTTCACAAAAAATCGACAAGCGCCTCTGAAAAACGAAGCCATCAAGATTAAGTTAATAGTGTTGACAATCTTTGTGCTATAGTTTATAAAACCAAACATTTGACAGGATTAAACAGTTAGTGCCAGAAAGCAAAAGCAATAAAAGCCTTAGAGTGTGATATACGTCAAAGACTCACAGGTCACTAAAAACAACAACGTGCAACGAGTCTAATCTTCTTTCTTGAGGTGTGCTAACTCCGACATCAATGTTTGGGGGAAAGAAAAGCGAAGACTGAAGAAATATGCTCACCACATTATCAGTGCATTGAATAGCTGAACGCATAAGCAAATAGATCCCGTTTTATCCATAAACTGAAATAGTGCTTGATGATAAGGATTATCTTTCACATAAAGAGGTATGTGAAGTCAGGTGGTTTCACAGAGGCAGATGGATAAGGAAAAGGCAAGCTGCAGGGACTGTGAACTTTGTAAGGAGTGTGCGGAAGCCAGCTATAGGTTTACTGGACATAGTTCCAAATCATTTATTTTAACTAGTCCGTGAAATGTTTCAATTAATTTGTTCTTGTATTTTTTTTTTATTGCCATCATAGTTAAACCTTTTCGGTAATGGATAATGACTAAAGTTACAGAGATTTTAGTAACCATAGTGTATTTGAATATATCTTTTAATCTGTTTAGAATATTTCCCAAAACTGTAAGTATATTGAATATATTGAAGATTCCAATGCGTACAGTGTTTTGTTAGAGTATTCAGAGACACTTTTTACATTTTGTCGCTTTAAAGCTTGTCGTCATGACACCTTGAAGTTGCAATTAATATTTGCACGGGCCATACCACACACTCGGAGCAAGGAAAGCAAAGTAAGGAGTAATTAATATGAAGGAAGAATGGAAAAGTAATGATTACATATGCATTCAGACTCTGGTGTAGCAATCCAGAGGTAATTTAAGGAGTCTAAAGCAGGTATATGCCCCCTTTCAATTGTGTTACCTTTTGTTGCCTTATACCTGGAAATTAAAATGCATTAAAATAGGTTTGACAGCTTTGATGGTATGCTTTGTTGGCTGTTAGGAGTCTAACAGTCTCGCATCTGGATTTTAAATATAAAATGTACTATTCATGGTATAAATTGAGGACATCGGAGTAGAGTCGTTGCCCCTGTGGATCGAGAGAAGCCAGTGGAGGTGTACCAAGTACAGCTCACTGGGAAGGAACTCCGGGGAAGACCCAGGACATGCCGGAGGGATTATATCTCTCAGCTGGCCTGGGAGCACCTGGGAGTCCCTCAGGAGGAGCTGGGACTGTTGCTGGGGAAAGGGATGTCTGGTCTGCCCTGCTCGGCCTGATAACACAGCGACACTCGCCAGAAGCAAGTCGTTAGAAGATGATGAGGACGGTTTCTTGAAACCAAAACGTGCAAAGCAAACCACCAAGATTAATAGAATATATTTGTGAAGTGGTCTGCCATGATAACAAAACCTGGTTGTTCACTCAGGATTGCAAAGACAAGGGTTAAGAAGATCAGACATAAAATATATTTGTCTGCCTTGTAGTTTATATCATCACCGCTGATATTTGTTTACATCAGTCTTATATAGTTAATCACATTTATGTTCTTCAAGGCAAGTACATATTCATTTATTAGTGGCAACTAAGCTTTATTGACAGTGTCTGGAATAAGAATTTCAATCTCAAGAATTATAACCTGAATATAGCCATTTTATACCCAAAGAGCCATTGGACAAATGTTTCTTCAGGAGTTTTGGACTTCCCGCTGAAGACGGAGCTGGGCTGGGTTTGTCACAGTGGTCCAAACTTCCTTCACCTGGCTGGGTCTTTCTAGTGCTGTCCCAAGGTACAGAGAGATGAAGGGAAAAGCTGTGCTCAGCTGCTGCGAAGGGCAGTACCCCAAGGAAGTTGGCAGTCGACTTACTGTAACTTTGGCTTTTTAAAACAGCCCCTGTACAGAAGTCTGATTCGGTTTCAGCTGCAAGTGAGACAGGTGGAAGAACTCTTGCTTCCCGGCTGTAGAGCTTTGCTGAACATGCACCGCTATTCAGAATGTCAACGAAAAGAGTCCAGATGTCTTAATTTTGTTGATCAGGCGAAAAAATAACCATGGTTTTGTGAGTCTCTACATTTCATCTCTTGCAAAGAAAATCTGGGGCAGAGTGCTGGTGTTAACCGAATCACTCTCACAGCCTGCGTGTGTTATAAGTTATAGAACCTTATTTTTTCTATTGTACAAGCCATTCATTGAATGTGTCTTAACATACTGCATCACTTGTTGGTTTGGGCTGTTCCTCAAACCAGTAGGGATGAAGCTGGCGAGGCCCAATGCCGACGCTCCACTAAGGAGGCTTCTTTGAAGCTGGAAGGAAACATCTCAAATTCTGCATGGGCTCTTGTAACGGGTATATGTCATTTATAATGTTTGCGGGATGTATAAGTGTACCAAAAGGTTTTATGGTTCAGAAAAACAAAACTGGAACTTTATACTCTAGACCCAACATCAGCTGAGTGTATCGCTCAGTTAGCACCATCCCTATTTTCTGTTGTGGTGGCAGCATTATGATCTAGTTCTGCTTCTCATTAGCATGGCAAGCATCTCTAGACTAATGGCAACATACAGTAGAACTAAGTGTTAGAGGACAGAACTGCTTCAGACCTAAAACTGGCTCACAATCACATAAGAATTCACCTTCCAGGACCATGATTTCAAAGCACATCCTTGAATTGTCCAGTCAAGGTCCTTCCATGCATCCTATTGAGGAACTACGGAAAGGTATGAAAACAGCTGTCCAAAAACGAGAGAATCTAAGCAAACAATGTGCAAAAATTGCACCACTCCAGTGTGCAAAGTTGATTTACCCAGAAAGGATTGTGACTGTATTTGTTTCTAAAGGCGCATGCACCAAATATTGAGTTCACATCTGGATACTTCTACACTGAACGCGTTTCTCCAGTTTTTACTGAGACGTGAAACATTTACTGTCAATTATCTCTGTTTGGCTATGCAGGTTTCGAATCTAAAAATATGTAGCATTTTGCAGTTTCACAAAATGGGTCACCATAAGAAGGGTCTGAGTACTTTTGCACTGGTACTGTATGTGTGTGTATACACATGAAAGTGGCTAATTGTTTTCTATGCCACAGCCATCTTGCAGCTAATTATAATCCTGCAGCATTTCATATCCTTACTATATGAAATAAACTATGTAGGGATGTCCTGGAGATTCCAATGTGATAGGGAGCTGCTGTTTAAATATCTTTAATCAATTAAGGTAAAAACAGCAAGATAAAAGCCAAAAATGGTCAAAAGTGAAGAGGGTGGTAGATATTAATACATTTCAACATTTGTATAACAATTCCTCTTCAAGGGGAAAATCTACATGTGATTAAAATAGTGGAGTTTTCCTAACATTTCGTCTGCCAGGTATATTCACTATAATGAATATGAAATGTTTCATGTTTGGACTTTAGGACGTAACAATTTAAGAAAGGTCTGCCAATAAGAGGGGGCCATTTGGACCATCCTGTTCATCTGATAGTTTAGTATCTATTTCATTCTACGATTGCATTTAACCTTATCTTTGGCCCCACATTTTGGCCCTCAACCACCTAGCTTGGAGCCTGTTGGTCTAGAAGATACCAGCTAGCTTGTGAATGAAGAAGTGCTTCCTATTTTCTGTCCTCAATAAACCCCTTTAAGTTTCCACATGTGGTCCAATGTCCTTGTTTTGCTACTGAGGATGCTAGAGTCCTCAAGGTTGAACCTACGGCACCTACATTTTGTATACCTGGAAAAAACCTTCCCCCAGTCTCCTCTGTTCTTGGCTGCAGAGATTCAGCTTTCTTAACGTGTCTGTATACAGCAATCCCCTGAGGTGAGGAATTAATTTTTTTTTTGCTCTTTTTTGAACTGTAAGGCTGTATCTTTTGCTCAGGTGTAGTGACCACATCTGAACACAGTATATTAGTGGTCTAACTAGTGCAATTTAGACATTAAGCATCACTTCCCAGGATTTAAATTACATTTAAACACATTTGCTACAGTATATACTCACGTATTCTGTTTGCTTTATATATTGCCCTGATGAGGATATTGAATCCTCAATCCATATCCAAGATTCTTTTCATTTGGAGTTCCTTACAGCTCAGGAGAACCTACCTCTTTCTTGCATGCTGCGCAAAGAGGAGATTTATTGAAAATATAAGAGCGTCTTCGATATACAATTAAGATACAGTTGTCATCTCATTTCCCTCTGTTTTGCTATACACCCAACGTGTCTGGAAAGTTGATAAGCAGGAATTATGGCTGCGCTCCTATATATGAAGGGAACATGCTTGTGGCTATGCTCTGGCGCTAGTAACATTTCCTCTTACTATATAGTTTCCATTAATGTATTACAACAGTACACGCTGTACTGTCACATGAAATTCATGAACCTGCTTTCAACTGATCTGTATTTCCTGTGTGCACGCTGGTGTTTAGTGTTTGGGCAAATTTAATCTAAGCATCGGTCTGTTTCTCCGTTTCACCATGTTCTGTGCTTCCTTTTTAAACAATTAGTGTCAATTACTGCCTTAGAAAGATTGTGTGGCCAAACCATTAAAAATAACTGTTGACAACATCCACAACAGGTTTTATACTGATTGATGATGAGGTATATGTGTTAATTTACATCATGTACACACATGTGCACCATATTTCACAATACACCAGTGTACTTTCTGCTATCTGCAATCCATGTTCTGTTTGCCATTTACTCCAAAAACAAATCAAGCTCTGACTCTGTATTTTTAGTCCTGCTGTTTTCTCTGTAGTGCATTTTTTTACTATGCCCTTTTGCAAGTGTTAGTGCAGTATCCCAAGTAGGCAAGGCACAATAATTTGTGGCTGTTATTGGTATCACGTCCTGCACGGTTTAAAACTTGTGATTTTCTAGTAATGGTGTCCGCAGATCACTTTGTTTTCAGCATGAACTCATGAAAACCCATTTAAAAGTAAAGGAAGGCAGATTAGCAAGGTAAGCTTATCTCTGTTTAATTGTTTTCATGTACAAGAATGAATTATTTTAATTTGACAGAACACAGCTGTTACATTCAAGTAATATTTCTTAAAGTATGCTTAATATAAAGAAACAGTTTTATATAAGTACTGTATGTAATACAAATAAGTGTATAATAGTAGTAAGTATATAATTAAAAAGTCTAATCTTGCACAATTTTGCCTAAGCATTTATTATGTCATCCTGTTTTTGTCATCTAATTATCTGTCAACTTTGAATCTTGTGTAAATAATATATTTTTCTTGTTTCTAATTCATTCCCCTTGTATGGTTTGTCTCATTCTCCATTAAATTCGGTTCTGCTGTGCGTGAGATGCAATGAAAATTAAACAGATGTTCTATATAATTGCTTTCCACAAATGTGCTCACAGGCACCTTCTTCTGCCAGCTTTCACTGTGTAAGATTCATCCTTGAGTTTGTGCTATATTCAGAAAGGTGTCTGTGGATGAAGGATGTGCTTTATTAGAATGACCTGACAACACGATTCAGCCTAATTTTATAATCGGAAGGAAAGCATTTTTATCTGTTAATTTAAATGACACTCTAGCCAGGGCATATTCCCATTGCAGTCATACAAGCTCAGCTTCACATTAGAGTGAGAAAGAAAACTGCAGTTGCAGAAATATTCTTTGGGATATTCTGTTCTTTCAGCTGGGAAATTAGTCCTCAATCCCATGACTGAGATGGGCTGCTACAAAACTTACTGAACTCTCCTGTTACCTGGGGGAAGACCTTGGACACCCAGATATTTATTTCCTATTAGCAAAGTTTCTCTTTCTCTCCTCCT
The DNA here is from genome assembly GCF_055471065.1 of Atractosteus spatula. Taxonomy (NCBI): domain Eukaryota; kingdom Metazoa; phylum Chordata; class Actinopteri; order Semionotiformes; family Lepisosteidae; genus Atractosteus; species Atractosteus spatula. The sequence goes on along the minus strand of NC_142718.1, from coordinate 8,628,670 downwards.
TTCTTAAGGACTACTTTTATTTGTATATTTATTTCTGTTCTGTTTTTATTTGATCGTATTTTGTTGAATACCTTAACTATTGAATTGAATTTGCTTCCTGTAGAATTTATATGCCCATCACCCTCACAAGGAGTGAAGCGCTCTGCCACATACAGTAAGAAAACAACTTAACAGTTAAAAATGAAAACAGATCCATTGCTTGTTTTGTGTAGATTAGCCTGGAGTATTTTCAGCCGTGGCAGTAAATAAAAAGGGGAGTACATTTTAGATCAGTGAAATACCGAGTTAAGGTTTCTTAGGTATTTAACTTGTTTAAACAAATATCATGCAAACATTTGTGTGAATAAATGTGTACAGTTAGTGGAAATAAAATTGCTATACAATCATGTTTAAGAATGTTTTAATTATACAGTATTATAACATAGATTGAAAATTATTTGATAAAATTAGTATCAGTATTTTGTGCCCATCTTGCACGTCACTTAAAGGAAGCCTTGCATATACTTTTAGATTTGCTGTACTTGAGTTAAATCATCTTTTTATATTTCATTTTCTGTTAAATTTGGATAGTTACAGCCAAAAGCATAGCTAATAAGACCAGAGGTAAAGATTTGCAAGGAAACATTTTGTGTTGAATATTGAGAGGTTCAAAGTTGTGAACTCCTATTCCGAATCCTCCTTTTGGAATTGTTTTTGGATCGTAGCCCTTATATATGCCCCATACGTCTGACTTTGTGCCTGTGTGTGTATGTACTGTATATATTTAAATTCTGAAGCTTTCTGGTCTGGAAAAAGGAGGAAATGGTAAGGGGGTGTGCGGTGTGGTGACCCTCTGATGTAAAAACAGCATCTCTGTCAACAAAGTGTGAAAATTAGCCGCTTGTTGGAAGGGACTTGGCAGCCATGACCAGCGCGAGGGGGAAGGTGGCTTCTGACAGCAAGCTCAAGTGTGCGCTGAATCCCAGCCTTCTGTTTACACAGTACTGATAAATTTAGACTGTTAATGACAGCTCTGAGGTAGCTGCTCACTCGTGGAGCGAGCTTTAATTACCACATAACTCTTTTTTTTTTTTTAATGATTTCCTCCTGTTTTGACCTCGGCTTCAGCTGAAAGGTTGTACTCTTTCTCCTCCTTCCTCTGCCAAGGCTCCATCCTCTCTCCCTGCCCTCGTCCCAAGCTGTGCTGTAGTCTTTCCACTTTCTCTGTCTAGCTACAACCAAGAAGCCCCTACAGCCCGTCTTCCTTCTCTAACGTCTCTTACCAATTTCCTGCCTATGCTATTGCTATTGCCTCTGCTCTCTGCTTTGAAGGCCTGCCTCTCTTTGGTGATACCACTCAATTGCCTTCGGTTCTTCTCTCTTTTAATCTCCTGTTATCCGAGTTAATAATAATCATAATTACTACTAATAATAATAATAATTTCTTACACTTATATAGCGCTTTTCTGGACACTCCACTCAAAGCACTTTACAGGTAATGGGGACTCTCTTCCACCACCATCAATGTGCAGCCCCACCTGGATGATGTGATGGCAGCCATAGTGCACCAGAACTCTCACCACACATCAGCTATCAGTGGAGAGGAGAACAGAGTAATGAAGCCAATTCATAGGTGGGGATTATTAGGAGGCCATGATTGGTAAGGGCCAATGGGAAATTTGGCCAGGACGCCGGGGTTCAAGAAACACCCTGGGATTTTTAATGACCACAGAGAGTCAGGACCTCGGTTTTACGTCTCATCCGAAGGACGGCGCCTGTTTACAGTCACTATAGCTATATGTCACTATAGCTATATATGACTATAGCCCGTCACTATACGGGGGCATTAGGACTCACATGGACCGCAAGGTGAGCACCCCCTGCTGGCCCCACTAACACCTCTTCCAGCAGCAACCTTAGTTTTTCCAGGAGGTCTCCCATCCAGGTACTGACCAGGCTCACACCTGCTTAGCTTCAGTGGGTTGCCAGTTGTGGGTTGCAGGGTGATATGGCTGCTGGAATAGAGTTGGAAAGGTTATTGTCTATTGACAGTACTGGAACAAGGTACCCTGCGACTTTCGGTATGAAGTCCGATTATTTGTCCTGAAAAAAAACAAACATAACTGCTAATGTAAGTACAACTCCTAGGTATTCTATTTTTAATAATGCCATTTCAGTTCTGCCATCTTGGTCAATAAAACCTCAAATGATACTTTTGAACTTCTTTATTTTGAGGAGCAAACGTATTGGAAAGTGTGGCTGAGGTTTTGACCCAGTCTCTCGTTAGTAAGGTGTTTATTGTGGAGTAATTAGGCACATATAAAAGACTACCTGTCTTGCTTGGACTTTTTGGAGTCAGTAGTGAAAAGTCAAAAGGAAAACCAAAGAGCTTTGCCTTAAAAAAAATGCTTGGAGGCATCCTCAGCTCACAGAAGAGGAAAACATGTATTTCAATTCTTGCTTATGACCGGTGCTGATTCCTTTTGAGTTGGTGATGAAAAACCAGGGAACACATTTTTATGGACAGATGAGACCATGATAAATGTTGACCAAAGTTATGTAAAAGTGTGGAGAAAGAAGGGAACTGTAGGCACTCCAATACACCTCCCTGCATCCTGAAACATGGGTTTGGTCATGTCGTGACCTGGCCATGCTTGGTGGCTTCTGGAACTGGCTCAATCATATTTAGTGATGACGTCACTAAAATGGGCATCGGCAGAAATAAACAGGCAAAACGAATTCGTCTAATGTTTACAGAGACATTTTGTCTGTTTATTTAGTTGAAAACGCTTCCATACTTATTGGGCGTTGCTTTGCAATGAAAGGCAATTGCAATTAAGTTGATCAGGACAAAAAAGTGGAAAATTTTCAACTTTTAAGTCTTACTAGTTGATATTCTAGACTCCGACATTTAAATCCAATTAGGCATTTTATGGCTCGAGAGGGGAAAAAAAACTGGAAACTTGGAACATCCCAAGAATAGGCAAGAAAACATCACAGATGTTTACACGGAGTATTCAGATTACCTCAGGCCTCAAAGGGATATGCATCCAAATACTGACTTTTACACTGTTAAACATACTGAATAGGAGAGAGTCCCAATTCTTAAGGTCACTTTTAAATACTTGGATGAGCACAAGTATGTTTTTGCTCTAATATAATCAAAGTTTAATTTCATTGTAATATCATTTTAATTTGACAAATTTATTGTGCTTGCAGTGAAAAACACAAGCACTGGGACAGTGAAGTGAGACATGTCTTTTTTATGATGTATTAATGAAATTCGTATTTCGGTTCAATAGGTTAGTATCTTAGGAGGCAAAAGTATAGAATTTCAGCTTTTGCTTCTGGGTATTATTTTGTGTACGTGTTTCGAAATGTTAGAACAATGGAGTTTGTAGCGTTCGATCCTCCAATTTCAGGTGAACGTAAGTATCAGATGAATGACTGACAGGTGTTTCTTATTGCTCAGGTGTTCCATGTTGCATTGATTGTGAAAATATAACAAGGATGTGAGTGTATAACTGTGATGCCTGCCTTTTGAATTTGCCTTTTTGTTCCTGTCTCTTTGAGTTAACAAGCACAAACCAAGATTAAGACTAGATAATAATAATAATAATAATAATAATAATAATAATAAAAAACTTTATTTTATATAGCGCCTTTAAAGGTGGCTTCTCAAAGCGCTTTACAGAATGAGAACAATAATAAAAAAGAATACACAAGATAAAACACAATTACAATATAGAGACCAGACCGCGGATGGTGGTACTAGGAAAAGCAGAGGGGTGAAGATTGGAACCAGTTAAGTACAGGCTCTTCTAAAGAAGAAGGTTTTGAGTCTGGATTTGAAGGAGTTTAGAGAAGGTGACTCTCTGATATCCTTGGGCAGAGAGTTCCAGAGCTCGGGGGCATAACAGGAGAAGGCCCTGTCGCCCATACAATGTAGACGGGCTTGGGGGACAGTAAGGAGACCAGAACTGGAAGAATGAAGGTTGCGAGGTGGGGAGTAGGGTGATAATAGTTCAGACAGGTACTGAGGTGCCAAGCCATGCAGAGCCTTATAGGCGAGCATGAGGATTTTAAAGTCCACACGGAATTTGACAGGAAGCCAGTGCAAGGACTCCAGGATAGGAGTAATGTGATCACTTGCACTTGTTCAGGATCCTGGCTGCTGAATTTTTGACATACTGCAGTTTGTTCAAAGTAGATTTAGATACCCCAGCAAGTAGAGCATTACAGTAGTCAATTTGAGAGAACACAAATATGTTGATCAGCTTTTCAGCCACCGTTTGTGATAACATAGGGCGTAGTCTAGCGATATCTAGGGAGGTGAAAAAAAATGTTTTGACAATATGCTGCTCATGTGGGTCGAATGTTGCCAGAATCGAATATCACCCAAAGGTTTTTCAATTTAGACTGAAGCTCAAGTACAGAACCCTCTACAGATAGGGTTACAGCATTGGCTTTACAAAGTTGATGGGGGGTGCCAATAAGCATGACTTCAGTCTTGTCACAGTTAAGATGAAGGAAATTTTGAGTCATCCAAGTTTTTATGTTAGATGGTTGTCTATGGTGGGAAAAACAAGCAATTGTGATCAAAGAAAATTCCATTTAGAACTATTGCAGAGAGAATGGACATCACAATCTAATGGTTGGACATCAGTCAATCTAGAATGGCCTACAAAAACAAAACTACAAGTGGAGTAAGCAATTAGCAGACACCAAAGGAAGACACCAGTGGTGAAAGTATCTGTATGCAGAGGACATTGGCAGGAGAATTACAAGGGCTACACAGCAAGAAGCAAACCTTTGATCAGCACTAAAAAGAGAAAGGTGAGACTGGAATTTTGCAAAGATGAGCCACCGATTTTCTGGAACAAAGTGTTATGGGCACTTGAGTGAAAGGTAAACATTAAAAAGAGAGAGAGAGATGAAGTGCAGGTGATCATCAGCACACCACCTCATCTGTGAAGCATGGTGGAGGTGGTGTCGTGGCTCAGACATGCATGGCTGCCTCTGGGATCGTCTCACTGGGCTTAAATGATGATGTAACTGGTCGTGGCAGCAGCAGAATGAATTCTGAAGTGTACAGAAACATCTTGTCTGCCCATGTCCGAACAAACTCATTTTTCAGCACTTCACCCTGCAACAAGACGATGACCCAAAACATACTGCACACTTCACCAAGGAGCTTATCAGGACGAAGTGGAAACTTTGAACTGGCCAAATCAGTTTCCTGATTTTAATCCTATTGTGTGTGCATTTTACTTGCACACACAATAGGTGCATTTTACTACACTGTAGTCCCAAAATCCCACCAGCAAGCAACAACTGAAAGTGGTTGTGGTTAAGGCTGAGTAGAGCATCACAAAGGAACATATCAAGAGACTGGTGATTGTTGATGGCTCACAGACAAAAAGCAGCCATTGCACGCGTTGTATGCGATCAAATAACAGCTTAACATTAATTCAATTTATTTTGTTTCAATACTTATTCTCACCTGAAATTGGGGGGGTATTTAGTACAAAACATTTTTCGCCTAACATGGTATGCTAAAAATAAATATTTTGGAAAAAAAGTTGAGGTTCTCCTCATTTGCCTTGTATTGTATGAATCTTTTGATCTACAATCCAAATTTGTACTGTACACGGCAAAAATTAAAAATGATTTTCATTATCCCAGTACTTAGGGTTTTTACTGTTTCAATCGTATTAATCTCACGAGCACATGTACAAATTGCTTGAGTGTAAATCAAAAATAACAGTTCTGACTTTGCGGCCTCAATACATTTGGAGGGCACTGTATATAAACCCTGTTTTAAAAGTCTCAAAATTTATATCACTTATAATTACTGAATACAATTCACTTACGTTTTAGGGCTAATTAATTTTCAGCCTGTTTGGAAATAAGAGAACATTTTCTGGTCTTGGAGATGAATGTAAGAGTGCTAGAGCATGAAGATCTGTTGTGAATCCTTTGGGTGCTGGATATTTCTGTTCCATGTAAATCCAAGACCTTTCTCTGACTGAAGAAATTTTGAGACCTCCAATCAGGAATATTGTCCATGTGAAATGTTGTTGGAATTTAAGATAACCCTTATACTTGTAAAAGTATGCTGAGTTTTAATACATTTTCAGTGCACAGGAGGTTTAGTGCCATTAAAACTGGGCTTAAAATGCAGCAGTTTATGTCATAATGAATAGTATTTTGGATTTTAGAGACAAAAACACTGTTTTTATTAACACCATATTTATCCACTGTGTCCATCCATTGTTACAATTACTATAAAATAACAGTTGTATATATAATGCTACTGTATATATGAATAACAGAGAAAGGAATCTTGTTTTTGTAATTGACTAAAGTGAACATTTTGCTTTTGAAGTTAGTAGATACTTTAGGATAGATGACTAGTCTTTTTAAAAAGACTTACACCCTTAAATGTTTCTGAACTTCTTCTAGCACAAATGTTGTGTATATTTGATCAGACAAGAAATAGACTTAATTTCTTAAATTGCAGCAGAATAGACCATTTGCCACCAGTTTACTGCAGTCTTCTTTTTTTTAACACCCTGGTCCCCAGTCTTGTAGTATGAGGAAGGAATGTCTGGAGCTATGCAGTAATGGACTCATTCTAGAGCCCATTCTCAGACTGGCACTTCATGGTTACAGTGAGCTGATGCTCTGTATTTACACTGGCATTCTGGATCCATACAACACATAGAATAGACTCATTGTCTGTGAAAATTCAGTTTGACATTAAAATGAGTTTTGGCCACAATGCAAGTTTGTTGGGACAGGTTCTGCGGACGTAAGTGGCCCCCTTTCCCTCTTTTTTTTTCGTGCTGCACACCTTGCAGTCCAGCTTTAACCTGGTATACCCCCCCCCACACCGACTCCAGCTGTGTGTCGCCAAGACGTGCACTTTCCATCAAGCCTCATATTACTCAGTCCGTCAAGCATCAGAATTGACGTGCCCTCCTTGAAGAGGGTAAATGCGTTGTGCCAGGGATATTTGTCTCTCTCATCCTAACAAGGGTCTGCTTGTCGGCACGCCTGTCTCCATTCGGGGGTTTGAACCAAATCTTTGAGCTGAAGTTGCCATTAAATGCGACCGAGAATACTCGGAGAATACCTGCCGTCGGAGTTGGGGAGGAGAGCAGAGTAATGTAGCTAATTCATAGAGGAGGCCCCAATGGGAAATTTGGCCAGGACGCCAGGGTTACACCCCTGCTCTTTTCGAGAAACACCCGGGGATTTTTAATGACCACAGAGAGTCAGGACCCCAGTTTTACATCTCATCCAAAGGACGGCGCTTGTTTACAGTATAGTGTCCCCGTCAGGACCCACATGGACCGCAAGGTGAGAACCCCCTGCTGGCCCCACTAACACCTCTTCCAGCAGCAACCTTAGTTTTTCCCAGGAGGTCTCCCATCCAGGTACTGACCAAGCTCACACCTGCTGAGCTTCCGTGGGTTGCCAGTTGTGAGTTACAGGGTGATATGGCTGCTGGCTCCCAGGGATACTTGTCTGACATGATAAAAGTGTAAATGGCAGAACTTCATGGATCTGTACTGAAAGCTATAGTGTGATCTCCAGCTTGTCCGCTCGGTCAACAGACCCCCCCCCCCCCCCCCCCCGTATGCCTGTCCTCCAGATCACTCATTCGCCTGTGGGCCCCTTGCTGTGGACTCGCGAAGGGTGGACAGAACGGTCACTGTGTCTGCGTCTCTAAAGAGCGCGTCCAGCACTGATCCTCTCTCAAACAAAGAAAGCAGAACGGTCACCGGGCTTCAATTTGAGCTGCCCAAGTTGAGAAGCATTCCTATATGGTTCATTTTTGCTGTACCATGCCTACTATGCCTACCTCTCAAGCAGCCATATCACCCTGCAACTCACAACTGGCAACCCACTGAAGCTCAGCAGGTGTGAGCCTGGTCAGTACCTGGATGGGAGACCTCCTGGGAAAAACTAAGGTTGCTGCTGGAAGAGGTGTTAGTGGGGCCAGCAGGGGGCGCTCACCCTGCGGTCCATGTGGGTCCTAATACCCCAGTATAGTGACGGGGACACTATACTATAAACAGGTGTCGTCCTTCGGATGAGACGTAAAACCGAGGTCCTGACTCTCTGTGGTCATTAAAAAATCCCAGGGTGTTTCTCGAAAAGAGTAGAGGTGTAGCCCTGGTGTCCTGGCCAAATTTCCCATTGGCCCTTACCAATCATGGCCTCCTAATAATCCCCCTCTATGAATTGGCTTCATCACTCTGCTCTCCATCCCACTGATAGCTGATGTGTGGTGAGCGTTCTGGCGCACTATGGCTGCCGTCGCATCATTTAGGTGGAAGCTGCACATTGGTGGTGGTGGAGGGGAGTCCCCATTACCTGTAAAGCGCTTTGAGTGGAGTGTCCAGAAAAGCGCTATATAAGTGTAAGCTATTATTATTATTACCTGTGTTCTGCTAATACAGGGTCTCGAACACAGCTTGAGAGGTTTAGTAATGACCCTTGTCTAGCACTCAAGCCTCACTGGTTAAATGCGTCACAGCACGGTGCCCTATACTCGCATAGCTGTGGGCTTCTTTGGTGCACATGTCCCATCACCCGGTCTGTCAGGGGGAAATTCTTGATTCCGAGTCTGTTTGGCTTCCCTAGGGGCGTACCGATGGAAAAACAGTCCATTCCGGAAAGAAACCATTGACTAGGTGTTGTTGTGGTCAGGATGGAGATAGGAATCGCTTTGGAAATTTTGCAGCACTTTGTTGAGAAGGCGAATCTTAAACGGTATCATAACCGCATCGATCCCCCTCAATACACAGTCTGTGGAAATGAAGGTTTGATCCCCCTCAATATGAAGAAATATGAAGCATGACCGCAAAATTTGAAAGCAGTAGCCGGACAAGATTTTGGAGAAACTCTCCCAAGCTGGTGATCCAGCTGGTATCCTTAGAAATTTTGCCCCAATAATCACAGATTTTAGGCTTAGCATAAAACCTATGGCTATTGAGTCCGAGAACTTGGTTAGAATTAGTCTGTTCTTCAGGGAGCAGTCACTGCATCATGAATATAGTGCTAATGTTCAGGCTTGAAAAATGGCTTCAACGTGTCTGTTTTTTTCTATCAGTTTATATGATTAAATTGAGGGGAAATCATTTTAAGTGTCAGAATTGCTCCATACTCTTTGAGGACCTTATACCATGTATCCGTATCTCTTATGCTGCTGAGAAACTCTCTCTCTCTGCATGCCAGTTTGTAACACTCCTCTTTTCCGTTCGTTTGCCCACTCTTCCTGCATTGCGGCTAACGTCTCCTTGTCACAGCCCTCTATCAGTACATTCAAACCCCTCTGGACGCCCGCTGAAGAATCCAAGAAATTCCTCCTCACTGTCCCTCTCCCAGTTCTCCATGACTTGAAACACACTTATTCGCTGATTTGACATTTATTCTCTCAACTCTCACATTGCAATTTTAGCATCTTAGCATCTGTGCTAATTATCTATAATTAAATAGCAACAGCTCTTGTTGCTATTTGCAAACACAAAACCAAGCAAAGACTTTTTATATTATATGTGGGTCAAAAATATAGTTTTCCTTCTCTAAGCAATTGATTTGGTCAAAAAAACAACAACATTTTCCTTAACTATGTGTTTGTCAACAATAGATGCCCCTTGGCATTGTAGAATGGTAAGAGTTTGGGCGACTATAGTTGCCCAAAGCAATCAGTGGGTTAAAGAGTGACTGTAAAACATTGCGGTATCAAGTTACTAGAAAGCATGGATAACAAGTTAAGGGAAACCAAAACAGACCACTTGGGTCTTATGTTGAAATTTGAGAGTCATGGCCGGTCTAAAAATAACTAGCACGTGGTCCCAAGGGTCTTTAAGGAAGGAAGGTTCCCCTGGCGTAGATTTTAGGTCTATTGCGGACCATGTTGGCCAGAGCCATAGAAACCAATATTTTGATTTCTTTTTTCAGTTCACTTTTTTCGCCCGCTTCTGAGCCTGAAGGAACCTGTGACTCGCCCCTGTTAATTGGGAACTGGGAGCTGGGAGCTGATATAGCGATGAAACCTCCGGTGCAGTCGACAAATCTGTGGAGGCTGGTGTCTTTTCTTATTCTGGGCACGCTCCAGATGGCCCCATCTCTCATGCTGTTGTCCTGCTCCAGGCTGCAGAATAACATAGGAAGCCACTTGCGATTGCAGAAACCTGCTCTTCCCAGAGAGCAGTGCTTTGTCATTAGCGGATAACCCTACAGACTTGGCCTCCCTTCCCCCTCACCCTGTCTGCCTAAATTACGGGATTTCAAGAGCTTCCTGATTGTTTCAGTTTCCAACATATTGCATCTTCTGTTTTGAGGAAATCTAGAGGCAGCTTTTGGGTGGATATTTGTCTCTGTCTTCACATTGCTCTCCCTTAATTTCACTCTCTGTTTTGTGGCTGGTTCCTGTGCTTGTACTGTGGGGTGTGATGGTAGCATACTCTGTGCTGAAATGCCACAAAACAGCTGTACTTTGTGATCATTATGTTTTGAGGGCTGATTACTGTGAAGTGCGCAGGATTAATGCTAAATATGAGATCAGCAGACTGCATAGCAGCTGGTGAAAAGAAGGGTCTACATGAACATTAGTACTGAAAGGGACGAATAAGCTCTGCAAAGGAAAACAAGACTTTTATTTTCAAGTGGTAGGTTTATTCTAAAAGAAAATAATAAAGTTTGTGTGTTGGTAATAAAACGGTGAGATTGAAAATAGACTAATAACTAGGGTTCAAATTATTTTACGGTTAATTTACAGCACCAGCACTTGTACTGAAATAATGTGACTGTGGTGTTTATATTAAAGAAAGCAAACTAGAGCATTTTTGCTTTCTATAAAACAAATTTGATAGTATACTTTCATATCTTTAAATGAAAGTAAAAAAAGCTGTGAATGGATAGTGTTGGGTAGTATTTTTACAGTCTTCCTGCCTGCCAAGGTAATGTCTCTTATACAGCCCAAAATGTGAAGATGATCTAGAAGGAGGATTTCATGTGCGAGTTGAAATATGAGGGTACCATCCAGGAGTTTCAATCCAAGTGCAACATCAAAGAGGCAGCCTATAATTTTTGGTACAGTATGTAAAAGTCTGCTATCTTTGAGAAGGATTCCTCTTTAAGAGAAAAGTTTGCAGATTTTAGAAGAAGTAAAGGGATCCCCAATGTGAAATCGAGAAACCTACTAACTGAACTTGGAGAAGAGGCGGTTAATCAAGGGGTGAGTGTAGACACTGATGTGAAAGTCGCTTCATGCCAGCTCATTCTCGTCTCAATCCTGCCTCAGCTATCCACTGTATAAGAAGAAGATTCTGAGGAGAGAAGAATTCCAGTTTTCTGCTCAGAAAGTGATGCAACTGCATAGAAATCAGTGCAACTTTCTGAAGAAAAGGCCGGCTTAGTTTCGGAAAATGCTCCTGCCGCATGTTTGAAAAAAAATCGAGCTTGGCATCTTCACCCAAACCATCAAGCGTCCACATGGAGATTCCCCTTCTGAGGCAGAGGAGCAGTGACGTGTGTGCAAACAGCACAAACCAGTGAGAAGTCGAAATTACATTTGTTCATGGTGTCATTTTCAGTTGCATGGAGACTCTACTGTATAATTTACTATAGTAATATTTTCATAAGTTATAGTGTATCTTATGAACACCTTTGATGTTTGTTTGTAAATTTTTCATTTTTATGTTTTAAATTCAGTACCGTACTTCATGGTAAAGTTTACCGCTGTACTGCAATAGAAGGATTACAACTCAGTGTTGTGTACTGTTATTTTCTTTATTCTATAATAATACTGAGTTTTCATATTAGTGATTTATATACTAAGACGCTTAAATCTTGATTTCCTAATGGAAATCTTGGCCTGATGGTCAAGCTTTTACTCTTTTATACCTAACTGGGATTTTCAACCGATGTTCCTACAGCCATCAAGTAAATAATCGCGTCATCTGTTAAGATTAACACGGGGCCCTTTTCCGTTTCTTAAAACCTTCCTCTGCAGCCGATCTCTTGAAAAAACAAGGCCTTTGCTTGAATTCAAAACATCCGCACTCTGCAGATTGTGCAGCATCTATCTTGAAAAATGCTGCATGTTTTGTCCACTACACCTCCTTTCATTACAACAGAAAACGGTTTGCAGTGTCCACTTTCTGTCATGCTTTGTGCTGTTTATCTGGAACATTAGACACTGCACTGTAATGGACTGTACCGATCATACGAATGTGCTGATAACATATAGCGCTGTGCCAGTGGAGAGTGGAGAGAGATGTTGAAGCTTTGCCTCTCATTCGCTCAGCTAAGGATGACATTTCAAATCCCCTCCCCCTCGTACGGAAAGGAATACAGCCCAGGGATTTTCAGACCAATTATTTTGTTGGTATGAGTATGTCACCACTTGTTACTGACCATACTGCCACATTTTCCTAAAATACAAATACTGTAAAATAAAGAAAATAAGTTGACAAGATGCAGATGCAGATCTGCATAGATTTATTTCTGTCAAATTTAAAAGTCCACTTCCCTGCTGAAAGTCCAAAAGCAGTTGACGAGTCTACTGCATTTGAAAGGATATTCCTCGAAAACGAGACCTCCTCCGTGTAGTTCATACGTGTCCTGCATGTTTCTTTGCACATCTTTGTAAAGGAATAAAACTCCCCCACTGCACACTCTATTTATGACCATTCTCTTGATGTTATGTTCAGAATTAAATATTGTAACCCAGACAAAATCCGATGCTGGTAATATTTTTACCATTTTACTGGTTGGTACTTTTTTGTCAAAAATGATATTTCCGACTCGGAAGAAAGTTAGGATTGTGGCATGACCTGGCTGGCATCCTGCGTGTGATGTGGATGACCGAAGAGAAATTGCTTTTCCCTTACAAGAAGCAACTACACAATGGCACTGAACCAATGTACATAGAAGCTCTTAGTTATTAGGACTGAATATATTGCTTTACTGTTACGGTTTTCATACACTGTATTTTAGCCTTGAGGGAAGGAGATTATTCTTAGTAAAAGTGTTTTTCAGAAGGCTTTAAAATTTAATCAAGCCTACAATTACAGTTTAGCCCAGTCTCATCTTGCAAAGTATTTTTAACATCAGGTGCAAACTGACAGCTGAGCAACGGGACCAAGGTCAGATAGGATTGGTAGTTCTAGGCAATCCATTATCTTGAAATTTTGGGACCAAAAGCAGTCTTGCCTTTTTTTTCTTGAGTGTGCAACAAGTGCAGAGTCTAAATGTAGCTGACAGCACTGGAGCCCAAAGGGAATGCGATTTCCCATCCATTAAAGAGGCAGCTCTGTGCCAACAGGTTCCACACACGCCACTTGATTGGGCGGCTGCAGTATTAGAAACAGATCGTGGTTCCCATCTGCCGGCTCACAGACACGGCACCGTATAATTAGCGCCAACATTTCCAGGCGGTTTGCATTACCCGATGTGCAATCGAGAAAACCACTTGAAAGCTGCCCGTATTAAAGGACAAGTCTTGGTTGGGAGGGATTCTGTCATGCAACAAGACCATTCTTTTTAAAATCGGCCCACTGTATTAAGGGTAACCACTGCTTTAATCACTTTCACCACTGGAATGCTGAGGGGAGGAGACGGCAAGTTTTCAATTAAGAGCTAATTAAAGCGAGAGGTGACACTGGGCTATTACAGGGCAGGAAAACAGGACTGCCTTTCTGTTTCTCTCTCCCTTTCTGCTTTTTTGGCCTAGTGTTTACTTTTCTTGATCCATTTTCGGTTGCGAAATAAGGACAAAGTTAGTCTTTTTCCCTTTTCTTGTTACACTTTGTCTGGTACCAACTTCAGCCTTATCTTTCCCAGATTTTTCCTATTTATAAAGTAGAACAGTACAAGCAGAGTTCTGTTTTCAATCTCTTCATTCTCATTTACAGTTCGCATTCCCCAGTGTAAGCAGGTATCACCGTTGTTTTTAATTGATCGATACTTACTGTACCAGGGGACAGTTTGTCTCTCAAATCACTGCTGTGGATGCTTTAGAACACCTTAAAATAGGGTGGCTCCATTATCTGTCGTTTCATCCGCCCAGCAACAGAAAATTGCATTGTCGGCCTTTGTGAAATATCTAAAAGTTGAAGTCGAATCTAAGTTAATGCTCAAGTAATGCTTAAAAAATAAATAAATATCAACTGTGCCAGGAAAACCATGTTCGTACCAGAAGTCAATCAAATTTCACACTCCATTGACTCCTCTTAGCCCATTCTTCACAGTCTGTCCCTTAGTAGGAATCCATTGCTGAGCTGCTCACCATGTCTGTGGTTTGTTGTTAATTGATTCACACTTTTTACAATGGTGTCTTGTTGAAGGACAGTACTAACAGAAATATTTTCACAAATATATGGAACGAAGAAGTTGTACTATGCAGGGTTGCGGTCACAAAGGCACTGACCCACTTGGATATGTTTTGATGAAGGAAGGGAAGGAAGTAGGTTGATACTGTTTGGTCTGCGAGAAGGAGACATGGATTCATTGTAGGTGTTATAATTGTATTTAATTTTGTCAGTGACATCTTCATATACCAGTTATTCTTTTTGGCAGTTGGTGGAGCTTGCAGTTTTCTACTAATTTGGTCAATGTCTTGGTAAGAACAGCGTTTGAAAGTATAACATGTACACGTAACAGAGGGTTCACATTTGCTGAGAGAGCAGGGGTTTGTTAAAAAGCCTTTGTTACTTAAACAATTAGCTGACACTTTGTTATAAAAATGTTCGTTCTGCTTGTTATGTCATATTTTGATGTTTCATTGTTATTGAATCACAGGTGAATCAAGATTCTTCTTCTTCATAATAATAATAATTCAGTTGGCAGATGCCCTTAATGAGTGGGACTTACAAAACGTACTATAATATATCAAGTACATACAAAAGCCAAAATATACAAATGGAAATAACAGAGTGCGATTGGCAAATGTTAAACAGGGTGCAGAGTGAATCTACATGTCTACTGAGTGGAAAAAAGGAATCATTGATGATAGTAAAGAAGGGGTACCACTGACCAGGGCATGGAGTGCAGTATCAGTCAGGGCTCCACGTTCACAGCATAATGAGATAGATCGCAGGTGCTTTCTGTACAGATGAGTCTTAAGGGGATACCGAAAGGGGGGCAGGGATCGAGCTGATCTGATTTCATAGGGGAGATAGAAACGAACAGGCCTCGGTGTTGGGGGTGGTGGGAGAGAAGGAATACACTCTTTAGAAATCTTAATTTTCTATAAAGGAGATAAAACCAGAAGGACAGGCAGAAATGACCAGAGGTTTCGGAGTGGTTCAATAAGTAAAGCCTGGGAAGTGAAAAATAGTAATAATAATACAAATGAAATTCTGGACCCTCGGTAGGTTCACCCCTGCTCTTTTCAAGCTTCACAGGTAATGGGGACACCCCTCCATCACCACCAATGTGCAGCCTCCACCTTAGTGGACACCAGCTATCAGTGGGGAGGAGAACAGAGTGATGAAGCCAGTTCGTAGAGGGGGATTATTAGGAGGCCAGGATTGGTAAAGTCCAGGGGGAAACTTTGGCCAGAACACCAGGGTTCACCCCTACTCGAAAAACTGCCTGGGATTTTTAATGACCAAAAAGAGTCAGGACCTTATTTACGTCTCATCCGAAGGATGGCGCCTTTTTACAGTATAGTGTCCCCGTCACTTTACTGGGGCATTAGAACCCACACAGACCTCAGGGTGAGCGCCCCCTGCTGGCCCCACTAACACCTCTTCCAGCAGCAACCTTAGCTTTCCTAGGAAGTGTCCTATCCAGGTACTGGCCAGACTCACTCTTGCTGAGCTTCAGTAGTGGGCTGCCAGTTGTAATTTGCCCCGTGACATAACTATAGGCAAGATTAATTCATTGAGGGCTGCAGGTGGCAAAGCACCTCCAATTCACAATTGGTCAAATTTGACAAAGCAAATATTTCTCGATTCCATGTTGAAAGGAACAAAAATTAGAATGACCTTTACTAATTCACTACACAGCAGTACAAACCTCGATAATGGTACCCTAGCAAACCTTGGCTTTTTTAATGGATATACATTTTGTGGCTTAAACTTTGACATTAGTATGTAGTTCCACCCTCTAAAAGTAAGTAGTAAAATTCGAAATGAATACTGTTCGGACATCAAAGAACTTTAAAGAATATAGAGCACTTACATAGTTCATCATTATGTCTGAGTTTCTAATTTTTAACAGAGATACGGTATGAAAGAGAGGACTGTTTAACATCGCTCCTTAAATGGAATGCCTTGATTAAAATCCTCGTTTTTAGTGTGCAATTTTTTTTGTGTGTGTGTGCATTTACTGTTTTTACTTTTACTGTGGCTTCACTGGTTTTACTAATAATACTTCCATAATGTGCATTTTATAGAGCCTCATGTTATTTTGCTGTGTACTTCTTGTATTGCCTTGTGTCTTATTATTTCTGCTAAATGTCGCTGTTGCTTTAGCAGGGAACATTAGCTCCTGAAAAGCCTTGTTAAACCCAACTGTAACGGAGTGGCAGGGGGAACTACATTACTAGTGCACTGCTGTATTTCAAATCTTCATAAACACTGATATCTTTCTTCAGTAGTTTACTTTTTTGGGGAAAACGTCAGGAAACGATCCAAAATAAATGAAAGGCAAATGATTCTGGAAACAGATTAGAACAAGAAGCTCCAGAGCAACCAGGCAACACCAGCGTGTGCTGTATCTTCTTGAACATTTTTTTTTAAATCCACAGCGTTCTTTTTTTTCTTCCAAAATAAAAGAATAAAAGAGAAAAATATGCATTAATTTGACAAAAAGAAGGACTGAATTATTACAGAGGAGTACAAAAATAGGCCGTCTTTATTACAAGTTTGTCCACTTTGGTGGTGGAAGTAATTAGAGGGAATGTTTTTTTGCATATGAAAAGGTTGTGCTGCTGAAACCAGTAACCTCAATAAAGGCTGGATTAGAAAATGCATTTCTTTTTCCTTTTTCTTTTCCTTGTACTTTTTTTTTTGCAAACTTGTTTTATGTTTGGAACCAGCAGCTCTTCGGTGGCTAACTTTCTCAGCCCTGTGGTAGGAAAATAAGTCTTCTTGTGGGGAAAATGGAGCACCACTCCTGTACTTTTTCATGTACTGGTTGAAAGAAAAAAACTACAAGCTGTTTACTCAGATCTGAGAATTTTTTAGGATTTTGCGTCATTTGCAGTAATAATAAGAGGAGCCAGAACTCTAACTGCTACAGCCAGAAAATCACTCCATTTTCATTTTTCTTTTTTTATGTGATGTCCTCCACCTGAGAAATTCTACATGAGAATTACAGACAGTGATGTGAATGTGCTTCACACCATTACGTCAGTAGAATTTTGCAGTTTGCCATCTCTTCGATATCTTGTGGGGAATCTGTCTGATTTGAATCGGGCGAGGTTGGCTTTATTGATGGGCAACACAGCGGCATGAAATGCTGGGGCCCTGAGTTCATTTCCGGAACTGAAGTGCTGTGTGTGGGGAGTTTGCATGTTCTCCACAAGTTTGAATGCATTTCACCCGGATGCTCTGATGTCCTCCCAGTATAAAGACATGCTGGTAGGTTAGTTGGCTTCTGGATAAATTGGCCATGGTGTAAGTGTGCCCATTTCGGTGTGTGCCCTGTGATGATCTGTCTCCCATCCAGGCTGTATCCCACCTTGCATCCAATACATCTCCCCCACAACTCCGATTTGGGTATAGGAGTTAGAAGACAGATGGATGGTTGTATTGATATCCAAGTCCTTAATGAATAATAATTCCTTACAATTATAAAGCGCTTTTCTGCACAATCCTCTCAAAGTTCTTGGCAGGTAATGGGGACTCCACTCCACCACCACCAACGTGCTGCCCCCACCTGGATTCTCTCAGGGGCTCTCTTGACTCAGGACTCTTGTGAGTTGGCATCTATGTATTCCTCTCACACTTTCCTGGTATCACAGGCTGTACCGAAGATAAAAAGTAATGAGAAGCAAAGAAAGGCAAAGCACAAATCAAAATATCTGCCAGGCACAGTAGTAAGAAACAGTGTTCTTCAGGTTTTCCCTAAATTTGGTATCTTTCATAATTGACGTAATATTAATGTTATTGTGTGTTCAGCATTTGTGAAGGCGAAAGTAGCTTCTGTATGATCTGCTGAATGATCCAATTGAGGACATTCTGACCGGAGTTTTCCCGTGTAAAGTTTTTCAAAACAATTCAGATGCAGAGAAAAGCATCTCCTGATTTTCAAGCTGTCGCCTGACCAGTTGTCTTCCAGCAGCTGGTCAGGTGACTGAAATCATTCCCCCAGTGCTTCCTGGGGAATGTAGTTTAGATGAGGTGGCATCTTCTCTGAATCCGCTGTGAACTTACTGTATTTAAGTTGGTTAATGGAGAGGAAACCAAGGGTACTGATTAGGACTAAATGCTCAAACTAAGGTGGTGTCATTAGTGGAGAGCTACAGTAATCCATACTAGCTTATCTGTCTGATTCTGCCTCAGTGTTGCCTGCTCCTTGCAGTCTTGCTTCTATATCGTTGATCTAGATTCCAGTCTAAGCAGAAGTTGCAAATTAATTTCAAAAGGAAAAAAATTAGGACTGTTATACCACCAGTATAAAATGGGAAATTCAAGAGGCTAAGTATGAGATATACGTTAGTGTAGGCATCATTCCAGGCAAAGTTAAAATGTACAATTAAAATTGAGGGATACTAATGCTTTACTAGAGAGAGAGAGAGATCACTTTATTGGTCATATACAATTTAGTGTATTAGGAATTTATTTTTCACATACCCCAACTTGCTCTCCAGGAGACACACAGACAGGGAGAGAAGCTGGGGTTCAGAGGGCAGGGTCAGTCATTTATACGGCGCCCCTGGAGCAGTTGGGGTGAAGGGCCTTGAACAGGGGCCCAACGGAGTAGGATTCCTCTACCGGCCGTGGGATACAAACCTGCAACCTTCCAGCCACAGGCGCAGATCCTTAGCCACAGGGCCACCACTCTAGGAAAATACTCTCGTCAGCTTGGAGTATGGTGTACAATTGTGGTCACGTTACAAAAAAAGAGATTGCTGCTCAGGAGTCAGTGAAAAGTGACAAGATACACTCAAAGACTCACAGGAATACCCTATAATTGAATATTTTGGAGTCTTGATCAGAGGCAACTACAAGTAGACCTAATCCAAGCAATCAAAATCTCATTGACAAAGTTAACCCAGTGGAATTCCTTAGAATCAACAGTGAAACCTGAACTGGGGGGGGGTCACAGGTGAAAACTATGTGGACATGCAGTTAAACCGGAGAAGAGGAGGTGCTTCTTAGTACTTGTACTAGGTTAGAATCCCACATTCAGAAATGACCAGGACTGCCAAGTTTCGATTCAGTCAGGGCCATGGTTACCAAGACAGAAGCAGGTGTGAGAGCAGAATGGCAGTCCTGTGGCCTTCAGGGTTCACTCAAGGCCAGAACGTCCACTACAATACTGTAATACTGAAATTAATAGGCCAAACTGTTATGACACGAGTGCAGTTAGTGTTACTGGTCTAACAAAAGTCCCGGTACTATGGAAACAAAAGTCTAAAACACCACATCGAACTTGTGGCACTGGGAGATCAGGAGGTGGAATCGGTGATTGACAGTTGGAAGGCTGCCATGGTGCTCACACTAGTGACAAGCAGGGCCCCTGGTACAGGGTCTCAAACAGACAGGAAAAACAAATAAATGGCAGCCAGGTGGCCACATTTGGATTATGCAGGACTCCAGTTTTCACATACTGTATATTCGTGCTGCTGGTAGTAGAATTACACCCGATGCAGTGAACACATTTGCCAACAGACAAGGTAAGACTCTGCAGGGTGGGCTTCACGTCTCAAAGATGGGATTGTGGGACTCGTTGAGGATGTAAAAATAATCATTATCTAAAATCGGTGCAGAGGCCCATCACAAGAGTTTGTGAAGGTTTCTGAATATGCAGGTCTGCCATCTTGAATGAAGAAAGGCCACTTTTTATCCCACCTTTGGGTTACCCATTCCAGTACGCCTGCCAAGTATGAAGTTTCTCGATTTCTCAGTCTTCCAACTCTTAACAGTTTCAGACACTGGAAGAAAAATATGAATCCTTGGGAGCCAATAAGTAAAACTTGAGGACAGGGACTGAATAGGACTATATAGAACATGAGAAAGGTTACAGACGACGGGAGATCATTCAGGCCCATCTGGCTTGTCTGATAGTAGTTCTTGAAAGAAGCCAGAGTATCAGCTTTAACAGCATGGCAGGGTAGCTTGTTACAGTCTCCTAAGCCCTTTGGGTAAAGAACTTCCTCCTGTTCCCAGTTTTAATGCACTTACACGTACTGTAGTTTCTACACGTCCCCTTTTAATAAACACAAATACATCAAGTCTGCAAACAAGAGGAAGCCATTCGACCCAACTAGCTTATTTGGTTTTTAGTAACTACTTGATATGAGGCTGTCATCCAGCCATTTCTTAAAAGAAGCAATGGGTTATCAACAACGTACTGGGAGCAATACAGGACAAGCTGTCAGACAGTAATAATAATATTCCTTTATTAGCCCTATACAATTTCTCACATTAGGAATTAGTCTTTTCACATATCCCAGCTTGCTCTCCATGAGACACAGACAGGGAGAGAAGCTGGGGGTCAGAGCGCAGGGTCAGCCATTGTACAGCACCCCTGGAGCAGTTGGTGTTAAGGGCCTTGCTCAGGGGCTCAACGGAGTAGGATTCCTCTGCTGGCTGCTGGGTTTGAACCAGCAACCTTCCAGCCACAGGCGCAGATCCTTAGCCACCGCTCCGTATGACAGTGTACAGACCTGTCATGAGCCTCTGACAAATGACACCTGATGAGACGTCACCAATCCAGTTAGAGCACACCATGGGGCGATGGACAGGTGGCCAACAGGGAAGTGATCCAGAACAGCCAAGCAGTAGTTCCGTTGTAGCCAATCAACTGGCCTTTCTACGTCTAAAAATAAGAACTGCACATAATGCTCGCTGCCGAAAAGCTTGGTGCAGAATGCGGAGAAGGCAACGAAGGAAATCGATTCTTGAGAACGGTTGTTTAACAGTAGGTGGCATTTGCATAATTCCATTGAGTTATAGAGAGCCTTCGCAAACAGCTCTGTAAGTGAGAATAACAGTGGCCTATTGCTTCACCTTTATACATAACCTTTCTTTAAGAAGAGGCAAGTTTAAAGCTGGTTTTTTATCCATGTGCAAAGTTGATCTCCATTAAATTTAGTATTAAATGGCAATTTAATCCCACACTGCTAACCGTACTGTAGCTCCAGTGCAGTGCCATCTAGACTGGAAGTCTTAAGCATGTGCATGGGTTGAAAAGTTGCCTTGAATTCTTGCAGACTCATGTTAGTCTGTTCAGAATTGAGCGGTAGGGAATTCCGGTCAGTTTATTGTTTGAACTTGGTCATACGTGCGTGGACTTGTGAGATTTCACAGGGTTAAGGAGCAGATTTTGGTCCTTTAATTAACTGTCTTGTCCTGTATACCAGAGGTCATGCTTTAGTGCCTACATTTTTTTATAACGCGTTTTCAGAGCAATTTGTGACTCTTGGAAGGTACATTTTTGTCATATTTCCAGCTGCAGGATTGTAGTTTCTAAATGAAATGTGCTGCATGTTAGAAGCAAAAATATACAAGAATCCTTAATAGTAACCTATTTCTAAAGAAATCTATTAAACCGACAAGAAGGAAGGACTTTTATAAAAAAAAATAGATTAAGCAGAAGTCATTAGGAGTTCTTTGCTGAAGGAAATCTGATGTACAGACTGGTAGGAAATATGTCTGTGGAGGTAATGTTACTTATGATTTAGTCTCTTCACTTTGCTGCAGTGCAACTGTATTTTGTGTCAACAAAAGAAGCAAAATCATTAACTCCATATACTTCTGAAACGCAGACCACCACATAAATTTAAATCTTATGGCGAGGTCTAAAAGCTGTTGGAGGGGGTGGAGAGAGGGGAAGCAACTCTATTTCCTAATGTTTAGCACTCTGGACTTCAAATCCAGCTCTGAAGTAAAATTCGAATTGTTTGTGTTATGAAGATGTGCCGATGTCAGCAGACATTAGATGAGTGTTTCCTCAAGTAAAGTAATTGGAAATCGAAACGTTTCGTTTTTTTGACGGGTGACTTTGCAGACACGTCAGTTGTGAATGGTATTCTAACAACAAATCTGATGTTCCTATATCTCACATATAGGAAATTCCAGTGTAACCTTTACACACAAAAAGCAGTGTAAGTAATGGGTAGCTTCATTATTATCGGAACTGAAGAGATTTATTTTTTAAATTATCTGTGATCTTCAGGCATGCTTAAATTGAACTACACGCAATTGTTTGATGATGTAAAGCATTTAAAATTGCGTTCCGGAGTGCACCTTTTTAGAAAGCAAATCTCATTTTGTCAAAGGGAGATCCTGACAGTTAAAAGTATTTTATGATTTTATGTGCTACGAAAGTAGATCTATTAAGTATACGTGTGATGTTATTGTAAAGCCACTGAGCATTCTGCTCATCACTCAGGCTAATACAGATGGGAGCCGTCTGTGCACTGATAAATATTAAGAGTTAAGAGGCAGTAGCATTAGATTAGAGTACAGTCTTCACTCTTTTCTTTCATTAGACAGAGATGAGTTGGTTTAACCCATTATGTGCCAAGCAGTTTCTTGTCAATGATATATTGCAGACTGAACTGATTTAGTGAGAATGGTATGAGTAGCACCTCAGTTGGCCTCTTTAATGATCAGTTTCATGGACATCAGTGAATGTGCAACTGTATTTTGTGTCAACAAAAAAAGCAATTAGCAATGTGCTGTGCTAATAATTGAGTACAACAGACCAATATATGTGGAGGTCCAAGTGTGATGATCTAAGCAGAAATGTGTAGTCGGTATAGAACTTTACTTACTGTATATAGATTGATAGCGTACTGACTACATGACTCATAATTGATCAAGTTAACAGCATCTATATCTCCCTTTCTGTGATTTCATTCCGATGTGACAGCATTCAGGCAGAACAAAGCAGAACTTCAAGCTCCTTATGTAACACCATTTCCTGTTGGGAGATTCCAATGTAACGTATGACATGATCTCTGCATGTGCCACATATTACCTAACCACATGACAGTGTTACCCCTCTGCTCTGTTTTTGTGTCGTTTAAACTGAATGACTTTTAAATCAAAGGCTCTCTATATCCCCTTGACGCCCTCAAAGATCATGGATTAAATTGACAGCACTTCCGCAGGAAACAGTGGAGCTAATCAAATCACTTGCTCGTTTTATACACAGCTGTTAGTAGGGGGCAGAGCTCTGCTTTTACCCAGAAGTCTGCAGTGCTTCTCCTCCTGGTTTCAGTCAGATGTACCTGTAGTGGCGAAAGGTGCATTCCCCAGGAGGCTTGGTCTGGCAGGGTGAAGGGACACTTCCTGTCCAACCTTTTGAGCTGTGATCCAGGTGGTGTCTAGCCCTTACACTCTTGTACACAGCTAGGTGTTCTCTGGGACTGTTAGCCCTTCACAGCCTTATGGGAGATTCACCACCAAGATCTATCTCTTTCACTCCACTGCTAGGTTACTCTGTCAATCTCCCTTCTGTCTCCTAGCAACCTCTGTAATCAGGAGGAAGGCCACGCCACTCCTTAACCAATGAAGGGTCTTTGCACACAGCTGCCATCTCTGGTCTCAGCTGGAATCATGGTGTAACCAGAGAAGAAAAGCATGTCTTCTGTTCCTCTGTCCTTCTCTTGCCCAGGTCTTCACAGACAAAAAGCTCTGTGGCTTTTCCTTCCCTGATACTTTTAGGGCTATAAGCTGTTCATGACCCTGTCTTTAAGTAACACTGATAGGCTGAAAGTAATGAACTTTTTTCTTCTTGTAAAAAGACAAAGTGACCCGATTCAAGCATTCAAAGTTTCCAAGGCATTGACAAATTCAGCCCAATAGAGTTCTTCGTAATTTACAATGAAATGTAAACCAGAGGCCAAAAATGGAGACTATGGTGGTACTATTCCCCTGACCAGAGCAGCAATGCTTGTTCGTAATGTTTTCCAAAACCAAGCAAAGTTTTTATAAGATTTTCACGTACCTCCCTTAATTTGTATTTTTTCATATTTTACTACCTTTTCTGTATTCATTTCTCCCCCACATCCTTCAGAAGAAGTTAATCGTGACATCCACGCCATTGTATAAAGATTCCTCACAATTTCTACAACAGCGAAACTGAAGAGAAACGTCATTAATACACCGACTAACGACTGGAAGTAAACCAACATGCTACCCTTTTTTCAATCTTCTTAGAAGTTTTTGTCGCTTTTCATATGTTTGCGTTTCTATTACCGTGCTCTGGGTGTGAGTCGCGAGGCAAAAGTACAGTAGGTGATCTGGAATTTCAGATCAAGATGATTTGGATCAACCGATTTACAAAGAAATGTACAGTATGGCTCGCTCTTGCAGGATAAAAAAAAACAGTTCAGAATGGGATACAGAGGCACGCAGGGAGAGATTCACAGAGAGTACGGTTACTCTGCACAGGCATTCCCTACAAGGGTAGTCGTTGTGATCCCACTATGGTCAACAGCAAACATCTCGCAGCCCCCACCCACTGAAGGTCAATATTGACCTGGGGTTAATTATAACTGCGCTGGGATGACAGCACAGAGCTGACCTTTTCGGACTTCTAATTTATTTTTAAGTGCGTTCATATATTTATATGATTTAGTTATTTATTTTTCTGTGGGCTTTTTTTTTTATCATGTGAGAGGGTTATGAGCGATGGAGAGCATGCAAGTGAGAACGAAACGTCTCAAACCAGAAAGGACTGTTATGTTGTTGGGGTTTTTTTTCTCCTTCAACTTAGGTTCCATTTTGAAACCAAAAAAAAAACAGGAGGCAACAGATAGGCAAGTGTTTCATTGGTGGGGGATCGTCACAATTTTACTATTAATCCTCACCGTTCTATAGATAGCCTCACAGCATGAATACAGAAATTTACAGTGGATTTAAGTATTTCTGGAATTAAAAGGTTTCCTGTATAAATTGGACTGGAAATTGGGTAATTATGATTAACTATTACTATATATCAGCATATTTATATATATTATAAGAATGTATATTTTCTAGCCTAGCACTTGTTAAATGCAAATATTTGCATTTAGTTTCTGAATTCCTAGTAAATCAGTAATGTAATTGGATTTGAAGGTATTTGCTTATTTTTAAGCAACATTAAACACATACTTTAATCAAAAATCATAATTGAAAAATATGGGACTGTATACTGTACCACCTAGAGTGTTTTAACTTTTGTAATAACACTTTTTTCATCTTATTAATTTATAAACAGCCTTGAAATGAAAAACAGTGTGAGGAGTTATAAAGGGACAAGTGTTACAATACATCCATCAACAATTTATTCAAAGCCTCCACTGGCAGTTTCAACCAAGCAAGACATCTACTCATACAGTTTAGTATGGGTGTGAAAATCCAACTTACAAAGCTCGTCATTTAGCAAAGCTTAATTCAAATAGGTTATAATCTCCAAAAGATGTGATTAAAACGATTCAAGGCGGCTGCACATAAGTAGCAAATATGAAGTGTTGTAACTGTTAATCCATCACAGTTTCTAATTAAAATCTAATTGATTTATTGGCCAGTGTTCCTTGTCTCTACAAACGTTCTCCTTCAAACACAGTAGAAAGACACTCCAAGGCTAGGTCCATTATAATATTGCATAAGTCGGCCATCTTTCAACTCATATTAATGAATTGTGTTTTGGCAGTGTAGGAACAGCAGTCTCATTTCGTGCTAAGCTGTCAATCACTACGAAAAAATTGTCGTATTACTCTGTTAGCCCACACGTATAATTACAGCTGGCTGTTACTTAATATGCCTTAGTTGGGTTTCTGGTTTTATTTTTTCTTTCTTTTGCTTTATGAAGGAGCCCAATTGGTGGATCCTGTGATACAGGATTATAGGCCCCCACCGAATCCCCTTGTGTCACAACTTTGTATACAGTAGCTTGGTTCATTACGCCGGCGTCACACTACACGGCTTTTCCTAGGATTTTCATCATTTACATAAGCGTAAGAAAATCACAGCAAGTCGTAGAGAGTCGCAGCGCGCACCCGTTACCGTCAGTTGTGTAGTGTGACACCCCCAGCGACTCGGTCATAGCACTCTCAACAGCCCCTACGACTCTCTGCGGCTCGCTACGACAATATCAAACTGGTTTGATTTTCTCGTAGCGAGTCGCAAAGTCGTAGAGGTGGGCTCTGCGCCAGTCGACAGCCAGTGAGCGCTCATCCGGAAGTACAGTGCATGCAATGCCCACAAACTGTGCCACTGGAGGAGAGGCTCGGTGAACTTTGGAGCCAGCACAGACGTCTGTTCGATGTTTCGTGTTTGTCGTTTCTTTACTTTCGCGCGGTGCCCCTCTTCCTATTCCGGTGTGCTCCACGTTGATTGGCTTCCAAAATGAGGCGACCTCGCAGTACTTTTGCGGCACCATACAAGATTTGGAACCGTGATGAAAAGTCGTGAGGGAATCGTGTAATTAGTCACCCCCTGCGATTCCTAGTCGTATAATTTGACACCCTCTAGGACAGAAAGGGCAGCGAGATTCAGCAACCGCAGTCGTTAAATTTGACATGCTCTCCGACTAGAAGTAGTGTCGAGTCATGTAGCGTGACGCCGGCATTAGGCTACACTTTGCAAGATCATTCCCTGGTAGCTATATCTATTAAGATCTATTAAGATACCCCTGCCACCACAAGTCACATTTGTTGCAGGTCTCCTTCTCTGAATGCAGACCGACACAAATTATGGGTTGTTCCTCCAGTTCACAAGTTCTTGCCATCACTTTTCAAGTAGAGTAGATCTTACGGCATTATTGCTTATCCCTACTGTCCTGTTTTGGGCAGTAGAGAAGAAACCCTTGGAACTGCGCTGGTTAGCAACAAGAGGTTCGTAAGCTTCCTAAATCCAAAAGCTCTCAATAGGAAACAGAATGCAGTAACTAATTTTTGGTCCCTTTCCTCTTCCTAGACAACCATTGCAAAATGATATTCACCATTTGGTAAATTTTTAGTTTCTCCTAGTGCCCAGTCACTGCTTTTGTACCAGTGGCTACTATGAAGTGTTTAGTAATTATCAAATGTATTCTATTGTTTGGCAGAGATGTGGAGGATGGGGGTGGTTTTCAGGTTTCCTTAATTATGTTGGTTCAGAGTTGATTCTAGATTTCCCTTGTTAACTACAGTATAAATCAGGGTCACATGAAGGTCTTTCTGCACTAACCAACAATACTACCTAACTCCCTTTTTTCTGTGGCTTGTATGCGACCTGATCTGATCAAAACATGTTTGACATAAAACTCGCATAAGATTTACTATGAAACCTGAAGCATAACGGTAAATATTAAAAAATGCATGAAAACTATGCAAAAACATGACATTTGTGTTAAATCTATCATATGGACATAAATGTATCTGGAGAAACATGATTTGCAAAAAAAAAACGTTATGCACCTAGAAGACATAACGAGATGAAAACCAAAAGCAATAATAAGTGGTAGAAAAGCAGATGAGTATGATTTTCACAGAGACCTTGTCAATTTAGCACAAGCAATGACCGGATGTTCTGCCCTGCAGTAGTGGGAAAAGCGCTGAGTAAAGGTTTTTTGAGCTAGTCTCTCTCGTTGGAATCATGGATGCCTGCTAAGAAGATATTTCTAAAATAATATGTTTTGTAATGTGCTTAGACTAAGCCAAAGAACATTACACTGATGTAGTTTCCTCTGGTGAGTTCCTGTCCAGCTCTTTGGCAAATTCAGATGGATTGCAAGTCGCAAGGTACAATATCAACACAATAAGACACATCAGTAAAAATGGTTGTGTCTGTAGATGCTTTTCTGGCAAAGATTCAGTCATCTACAGATTTTACTGTAGGAAAATGAGAAAAGTTGATTGAAAAACCTACACACCTTTCTTCCTCTAGCTCAGAACTAGTTTAGTCTTTTTGATTCCCATTGTGTTGGAGCCCTGATTACAGCTCCACCTCTAACCCTCTAGTTCCATTCCAGACTTATCAGCAAGCTTAATGACCTGGGTATCAGCACTTCTCTTCTGGATTTCCTGACTGGCAGACCTGTGAGGGTCGTGGGAAAGCTTTCTTCCCCACTGACCATCAATATAGGTGTCCCTCAGGGTTGTGTGCTTTGCTCCCTGCTGTTCTCCTTGTTTACCCACGGCAGTGTGGCCAAACACAGCTCCAACTCCATCTACAAATATGCTGATGACACCACCATCACTGGCCGAATCACCGGTAACAAAGAGAAGGCCTACAGCGATGAGGTTAGGAACCTGGTGGCACGGTGCTTTGTCAATAATCTCTCCCTCAACCTCGGCAAGAGCTGATTGTCGTTTTTAGAGAGCAGGGTGGGGAACCACACTCCTGTTCACATCAATGGGGTGGCTGTAGAGATGGTGAGCAGCTTCAAGTTCCTGGGCGTTAACGATTTAACATGGTCCCAGCATGTAACTGGAGCTACAAAGAAGGCACTTCCGCAGACAGCTGAAAAAATGTGGTTTATCTTCAATGGTTCTTACTACCATAATACAATAATATTGAGTAGTTTGATGTACTAATTAGAGATCATTAAAAGTCAGTCATGCCACTTGTGTAGGTGCACTATTGAGAGTCTGACCGGACAGGAAAGCATTACAGGGGTTGATCAGGTCAGCCCAGTCCATTACTGGAGTCCAGCACCCCTCTATTGTGGACATTTATACAGCTGTCTGGTCTCAGGAAGGCTGGAAGTGTTGCTAAGGATAATAATCATCCTGGTTTCTCACTTTCCCCCCCCCTTTCCACTGCCTTTATGCTCCTATAATGGTAAGCATTATAGGAGCATAAAGGCACGAACCTCCAGATTCAGAGACAGTTTCTTCCCACAAGCTGTTGGATTTCCCTACCACTGGCTCACACTGAGTTTTTTTTTCTCTTCTCACACTGCTTGTGCTGACTTGTATTAAGTTGTTTCTTAATTTACTTGTTGTTGCTGCTGCTGTGTGATGTGTGTATATTTTGGTGTGTCCTTAAATTTGTTGGATGGGAGCATACATGCAAATAAGCACTTAATTGCACTTGTGCATATGACAAATAAACTGAACTGAACTGTGAAAGCCAAGCAACTACGTAATGGTCTTGAATACACCATTATTCCCAGACATTTGCTGAATCTCAATAATATTGAGTAATTTTGATGTACTAATTAGAGGAGATCATTAAACCACTTTTGTAAAAAAAAATATGACTTCTAACATTCTAAGGGGATACTGATGCTTTAGTCGTAGCTCTGTAGAAAAGCTCTATTACTGTCTTTATGACAGTAGTGCCACTATTTACAGAAGCATTGAATTGAATGTATATACTCAAGAAATGCCTAAGGAATTTAAGTATGTGTGATATTACAAATGTTGATAAATTACTGAGATTAATATATATTAAATTATACTTGTAAATTAGGTGTACTGAAAAGCAGTAATACAGTATTTGTCATGTCTATGTGTAAGACTTTGCCCCGCTATATAGAGACAATTGTACTGCCTCTCCAGGTAACCCTAAACCCAATTTAAAATCATTTTATATGTTTAAAGAAAAAGATCCTTACACTTATATTTTGCCTTTTTGGACAATATGTAGCCCCCAGCTGGTGAGCCAAAGTGCACCAGAATGCTCACCACACACCAGCTATCAGTGGGGAGGAGAACAGAGTGATGAAGCCAGTTCATAGATGGGATTATTAGGAGGCCATGATTGGTAAAGGCCAGGGGGAAATTTGGCCAGGACACTAGGGTAACCCCCCTACTATTTTCGAGAAACACCCTAGGATTTTTCATGACCACTGAGATTCAGGACTTCAGTTGTACATCTCATCCGAGGGACGGCACCTTTTTGTACAGTATAGTGTCCCCGTCACTATACTGGGGCACTAGGACCCACACAGACCACAGGGTGAGCGCTCCCTACTGGTCTCACTAACACCTCTTCCAGCAGCAACCTTAGTTTTTCCCAGGAGGTTTTTCCTATCCAGGTACTGACCAGGCTCACACCTGCTGAGCTTCAGTGAGTTGCCTGCTGTGAGTTGCAGGGTGATGTACCTGCAGGCAAGAAAATTTTTTCATTCAAAGAATGAATCAGTTTAATGATTCCAACAAATATATATACATTGGCCTTAGTAGTTCAAGTAGGTAGCTGCATCAGCAGACGTAGGCTGCAAAGGAACAAGTTTTATTCCATGCTGAAAAGAGAAGAAAATAAACACAACGTTTCGGCTGTGGAGCCTTCTTCAGGTGTCTTATATTATTATATTCAAAATGGTGATGGGGCTCAAGAGATGTTCACAAATGATTTACTTTGGAAACCGTTGATAATTTAAAACCCAGAATGTTTCTGGCTTTATTAAGGCATTTATCACATTTAATAATGCACTATTTAACTTAATTATAGATTCATATTTATTTATGTAATTATAGATATGTAAAATACATTAAAAAAATTCCTCAGCTCCATAATGATTATTCTTAAATCATGATGAAGTATTACATTTCTCATATTTTTACATGATTGTTACGTTACGTGTTGAGTGATTATATTTTGTGTATGCTTTGTAAATATTAATTGACCTATTTCATTGTTCATTGTTAAGATTTAAGGGCACAGTTACATTTTTGCAAATTAAAGGCCACGTACGCACCATATTGAAATCAAAATGTAGGATGTGTGCAAAGTAAAATAAATGAAGACTTAGCTCATTCTTAGTGCGGATTTCTGCAATTTCCCTCACGGGATCAATAAAGTATCTATCTATCATCTATCTATCCCCTCAACTCTCCAACTACAATATATATTGTTTGTATATAGTTTCTCTATATACACATAAAACCCATTTGAGAGTTCTTTCCTGGCACAGATCTCCTCAGCTCTCAAACACCGCCCTCTGCATCTAGATAAAACCCCTGAGATTTCACCAAACAAAATCAATTATCCCCAACAGGTGAGCTGTTCAGATGTTGGTCTTTGAGGTGATTTCCCAGGCGGCCTCTAGTGGCCTCTCTATTGTCATTACACCTCAAAGAAAGGCAGCCATCCACAGCACAGAGGGCCCTGTTGCTTCTTCCAAAAAAATGGCAAATGCTGCAGAGCTGGTGCTCTGCAGAGCAGCCTTTTTCATGCCTGTTGGAAGGATAATGAAACGTTTTCCTGCAGGTGGCTTTTGCTGTGAAATTAAACTTCACAAGAGCAAAACCATCATTCTAAATTGATCTACCCCAAACTATGTTAAAAAGACTGAGGACTTAGGAAGTTTAGACTTGTGCAAAAGATCAAGTTTGTGCATAGTTTTGGTTTCCCTTTTGTTAATATGGCCCATGATGTGATTTGTCTTTACCATGTTGATTATTTGAGATAAAAAAATATTCGTACGGTGACATATTATTTTACTTAAATGCGAGTCTGGTAAGCCAGCATATAGTAAGCAAATACAATTGCTACATCTCTTCGAGATTAGAGAACATTTTTATTTCCCAACTCAGAATATTTTCACGTTCATACCGTGTATGTTGTTCTTATCTTTGTGCTAGATACATAGATTGTAACTGAGTCATTCCTGAATTGCAGTATACAGATTTAGTGGGAGCTTTCTTGGTTTTTAATTCATTTAAAGGTATGAAAAACTTAAAAGTAAGAAATGTTTATTGGTTACAATCTTAGTTATGCATATGCATTTTATATTTGGCCTAATTTTGTACTGGGAATTTGTATCGGATGTGCAGTGTAAAAGGTAAAAATAATTTGAAAAGCATCCATCTTTACCCTAGTAAGTTCAATCAACACATCGTAAAAGTGGAGCTGCAAAAATTTAAGAATGCTTAAGTTAGTGTAAACTTATCTGGGAAATGTTAACATATTAGATTGTTATGGGGCCTGTAAAATGGAATATACTAACTACAGGTTACAAGGTTCTGTACTTTGATCCAGTAATGGGTAACACAAAGAAAATATTTTTTTCAAAGAAAACAGAACAAGCATATGCTAAATATCATTCAGTTAATTCTGTTCTTATATAGTGCTTTTCAATCCAGGGCATTCTCAAGACACTTTACATATTATGCATATAAAAAAGTACAGTCAGCAACAAAATACCGTAAAACCAGGAATGTAACATTAAAAGAAATAAATTAAGAGTTGAAAGGATTCAAAAACAAGTTCTGACACAACATTTAAAACGGTTAACAGAGGCTGCATTTTTAATATGGTTGTGAAGATTACAGTGGTAAGATCAGTCTTCTGTTTAATTAACAATTAACACAAAGCAATTGAACAAAACAGACAGTATTTAACAACTGAACACATGTTATATTGTAATACTGATAGGCTAAATATGCTATAGCTATCTTTTTGTTTTTTCATAAGACTGACCTTTATATATGGAATCCTAGGTTTCTGTGCTGATGGAACAGCTGAAATTTAATTCAAGACCTCAGCTTTAGCAAATGTTCAGTTGCCCTGATATACAGTACTACCATGTATTTCTTCTTCTTCATCTGCAAGTGAGAGGCGGTCATTAAGCCCATCTTGCTTGTTTGATAGTTTAGTATTTAAATCCGTCCAAAATTTCATTCAGAAATTTTGTACAGGTGGCCAGAGTTTGGGCCTCATTAATCTGGCAGGGAAGCCTGTTCCAGAAACTGATATGTCTTTCCTGTTCTCTGTCCTAAATGATTCTCCCTGAAGTTTTGAACTGTGTCCCCATGTCCTTGTTTCACTGCTGAGTGTGAAAACAGTGGCCTGTGTTGAACCGGTCTATACCCATTGGGTTTTCATATAACAGCTGAATCTAATCTCTCAATCCCCTCTGTTTTAGCTCCCTCAACCCATGCATATATGGCAGTCCTCTGTGACCAAGAATAATTGTGTTGCTCTTCCTTGAACTCTTTCTATGGCTATAATATCTTTTCTGTCATATGGTGACCAAGCCTGACCACAGTGTTCTAGATGAGATTTTACTAGTGTATTGTAAAATTTAAGCCTGATTTCCCTGGATTTAAATTCCGTACATTCTGCAAAGTACCCAAGCATTCCGTTTGCTCTTTTATTGCTTCACCACATTGTCTTGAGGATATACAGTAGAAGAATCCACAGAGGTGACCAGATCCTTAGGTGCTTGGAAACATGGAACCTGCAGCTTGGAAGCTCCCATGTGATAATAATAATAATAATAATAATTGCTTACACTTGTATAGTGCTTTTTCTGGACACTCCACTCAAAGCGCTTTACAGGTAATGGGGACTCCCCTCCACCACCACCAATATGCAGCCCCACCTGGATGATGCGACGGCAGCCATAGTGCGCCAGAACACTCACCACACACCAGCTATCAGTGGGGAGGAGAGTAGAGTGATGAAGCCAATTCAGCGATGGGGATTATTAGGAGGCTGTGATTGGTAAGGGCCAATGGGAAATTTGGCCAGGACACCGGGGTTACACCCCTACTCTTTTCGAGAAATGCCCTGGGATTTTTAATGTTCATTTACATCTCATCCAAAGGACGGTGCCTGTTTACAGTATAGTGTCCCCGTCACTATACTGGGGCATTAGGACCCACATGGACCGCAGGGTGAGCACCCCCTGCTGGCCCCACTAACACCTCTTCCAGCAGCAACCTTAGTTTTTCCCAGGAGGTCTCCCATCCAGGTACTGACCAGGCTCACACCTGCTTAGTTTCAGTGGGTTGCCAGTTGTTAGTTGCAGGGTGATATGGCTGCTGGTGATGTCTGTATCTTACTGTATGTTCCTGCTAATAGCGTGGGTCACTTGACACTTCCCAAGGTGGAATTTCTTTTTCCAAGTGTCAGCCCAATCCGTGAAGTAATTTGGATGCTGCTGTTTCTAGTGTCTGCCGCCTCCCTTATTTCAGCATGATACTGATTTGATTAGTTTGCCAGCTACACCAGAATCTAGATCAGTGAAATAGATCAGGAAGATCAAGAGACATAAAATGGATCCCTCCCTAAATACAGTTAATTTACTAATAGTGCAGTACCACACTAGTCACAGCTACCTACCCCTTAGATGTTATGATCCTTAAGATAGTACGTGGTTTCCTGTTTGTTAACTAATTCACAGTCAATATGCATACATTATTGGATTCTTATGGCTATTAATTCAAGAATAAAAAAACATGTGCTTTAGTGTTGTCTAATGTCCTTCTTGTTTGTCGGAATAATTCTAGCAAGTTAAAAAGCACCCTTCTGAACCTGTGTTGGTTTTCTCTTATAATGCCCTTTATGTCTAATTAGTGTTCTAATTGAGCTCTCATTAGCATTTCCATTTCCAAGTGATTGGTCTGTAGTTTCCTGGTTCAGTTCCGTACATCTTTTTGTTGACTGGTTCTAAATTTGCAGTCTTCCAGTCTGTGGGTAATGCTCCATTCTAAGTTCTAAGTGAAATATGTAATATTTTAGCTAGGGGTCTGTGAATAACATGCCTCATTTTCCGTAATTATGACTGGGAAAATACCATCAGGCCCGGGTGATTTATTTTTTTTTGCCATCATATCCCATCTAGAACCTCACTATTTTCCTTTTTCTAGCCTCTGCACCCAGTACAGTCTCATGGGATAGCCTGAGCCTGTCCCAGCAAGCAGTGGGTGCGTGGCAGGATACACTCTGGACAGAACGCCAGTCCACTGCAGGGCACACACAGACAAGGACACGCAAACACTCACACCAGGGGAGAATGTACAGTACAAACTCCATGCAGATAGCACCTCAGGAATTGAACCCTCATGGCAGCAATACTAAACACTGTCGGTGTGCCACACCCTTGTTATCACTTAAGCCTGTGTTACCCAGAACTATTGGAGCTTGCAAGGGTCATGTTATTGACATCTTCTATTGCAAACTCCTGTGTGAAATATTTATGTAGTATATTAACTGTATCTTTATCATTATTATTAAGTCCTAGAACTATTACTAATCCCCAGTTGTAGACTGTTCCAACTTTTACTGTTCTTTTACTGTCATAGTATTAAAAAGATGTTTCACATTATTTTTGCTTGCAATATTCTTTTCTATTTGTCTCTTGACAAATGTGGTATTTATTTCAGCTGCACCTGTAGGTCTGAAGAATATATTCTTGTATCTCTTGTACTCTTCTATCTCTGAGTCGCAATTTAATGTCCTTTGTAAAGTGCTTTCTTCCATATGATATATTTATCAATATCTCCATTAAACCATTTAGGCCATATTTTCCTGAACTTAGACTTAACTGTTTTAGGAATTAAATTCGTTTTGAGCCTTTAACATTGTTTTTGAAGTATAGCTATCCTTTTTCTATTGAGTCTGGTTCCATCTGTTCCCAGTTCACTGCTTGTAACCTCGGTCTCATTCCTTCATTTTCTGTTTTTCTAAAATTACAAACCCTAATTTTAGACTCACGTTTTTTGAGTTTTTAAAGTACACATCAAAAGATACCATATTATGGTCACAATTTCCCAGTGGTTCTATCGCATCTATTCCCTTAATTATATCCTGTTTGTTTGAAAAGATTGTCAATAAAAGCCTATTGCCTAGTTAGTGCTTTTATAAACTGTGTTAAGAAGGAATCATTAACCATTTCAGACATCTCAATTTCAGCTTCTCTGTCCCTTATCATAACATCTCAATGAATGTGTGGAAAGTTGACATTTAGCAGTATACTGTAAATGACCTTGCACTTCCTCATATAATACAATATGCTACTTGCACCTATATCTGCCCTTGGGGGTCTACAGCGTTGACGTATTGAAAACACCTTTGAATTTCTATTTTTCCAGTTCTTTAGTCCTCACAAGTTATTTTTTGGTTCGTCCCACAATAATTCTGTCCAGCCTTGCCAAAAAATCAGGTGCTCATTAATTTCAGATTTCTCTTCATTTTCCTCACCTAAGCATGTTTCGGTCGCTCATATACAGTAATGTCGAAGTTTCCAATCAATGCAGTAGCTTCAAGTTCCATGTGTTTATTCCATGTGTTTCAAGCATTGAGGTATAAACATTTCGGAATGGAGCGAGGTCTTTTGCTTTGAATTTGTATTGATTTAGACACTCAGCTCCTACGTTTACAAATGAAATCCTTAAATTGGAATTGTCAACCTATATTTTCCTCACACCTGAAGAAGGCTCCACGGCCGAAACATTGTGTTCTCTTTCTTCTTTTTTTTCAGTATGGAATAAATCTATTACTTGTTCCTTTGCAGCCTACGCATGCTGACGCAGCTACCCATCTGAACTATATTTTCCTATGGCTTGTACACACCATAACAGCTGAGTAGTCCGCCATCACCTCCCTCTTACTGGGGAGAGTTAGAGAATAATCATAGGGGTAAGGATACTCAAGGAGCTAAACACATTCATTTTTATTTTTGAAGAGAATTAGGAAGGTTTGTCTGGTCAAGTCCATGCCTGTATAATTTTTTTAAAATTAAAATTATTTATTATAATAGCATTTACAGAGGAATCTATCTTAATACATGGGTATTGAAATGTTTGACCAACAGCACAACTGAAGGTAGGCTGTCTTTCTGCATTGCAAAATGTAAAGGCTGTATTATAGACTTGGATCAATCAAATTTATACTGTGATAGTGCTCTAAAGAAGCAGATGAGGCTGGGATTGACCATGGAATGAGAGGCTGAATGTTTTAAATGAAACAAATACCACGTATTTCAATTTTTTAATTGTGAACCATAAACTTACAGGTCAGAGACAAAATGGATTGAAAAGAATTCAAAGTATTTATGTACAGTAGATATGTACTTATGGAATGTGTGCCTTTCATATCTTAATCACACACTGTGGTAATTAAATCAACAGAAAAGATAAAGAAGTTTTTCCTTTCTCTTCCTGTCACCCAGACAAGTATAAAAGACACCATGACCATCTGTTTGCTCAAAGCTGACTTTCTGAGGCAGGGAGCAAACTGCACCTTTTATCAGTGGATACAAAATTCCTGATAGACTGATAAAGTTCTGGGACGTTGGCTTGTGTGTCTGGAAAAGAAGGTGTTACGTGTGATTAAAACACATTCCAACTGGCTACCAAAGCAGATTAAGAGGAAAAAAAAATGAACCCAGATTTTGAAGGCTTACTAAGTTCTACAGAGGCTAGACACAAAACCTTTGTATAAAATTGTTGCAACTGGGAAAGAAAGTAAATTTTTCAAGTGTTTTATTACTAAATGCACTGCTATCTCTGATAACATCTGAAAGCTGATGTCCTTATGTAATTAAATGCTGAATCCCTGAATGTATGTTTTATGCAGAGACTAATGTCATAACTAATTAGGCACTATGGCAAGTGTTTATGCCGATATACTTAAATGTAAATGTGTATCATTAATGTGTTATTCTTGATGGTATTTGTCTTCACGCGAATAGTAGTGCTAATCAATCAGGCTGCGCTGGTGAGAGGGAACAAGTCAATAATCCTGACTGGTTACAGTTACAGAAAAGATGTGTATTATGATACAGTGTAAACTATTTATAACTGGAACCTGTCCATTATGAGTGATAAAACTGTTCATCACCTACTTGCCATATGGCTTCTTACACAAAGTACTCATGTTCAAGAATTAACCTCAAAACTGGCTCTGGCGGTAATATAGTTTCGATCACAACCTTCAGAACTTAGAATTGCACCTCATAGGTTATAGCAGTACTTTATTCGCCCATATTGTGTTTTTGTCTGCATGGTGAAACGTGGGCGCAATACTGTCTGGTCTTCTTCAAACACTGTTTCAAGCTAGGTAGGTATCCTTCTAGTGAGAATAGTCCTGTTGCCCTAGATGTGGACAGTAGTGTGTAATGACCAAATAATGGGGTTTACAGGTTCAGAGAAATTTCAGGAGAAATGTAATGCTTTTCCTTGCTTGGCCAGAGTCACTTTCTGAAACAGTCTGTGGGTATAAACATGTACAATTTCATGTAATTCCTCTATGCTTCATGTAATTTAGTTTAATGCATATAAAGGTAACAAAAGGTTAATGGGTCTTACGCATACTTCTTAAGAATGTGAGTTTTCGGGGACAGAATTTAGGAATGGTTGTGATTTTGCCAAAAGGTAGCTAATATCCACTGGTAGCACTGTTCAAACTAGTAATCCAGTATCTGCAAATTTTGAATAAACTATCTACCACTAAAATCTTCCCTTAACTGCAACAGGTAATAACTTACATGAAATCAGACATGTGTTGAAAGATCATGTCCGTACATGTCTGTACTGTATTTATGGGCATCTATGCACACATACGTTTTTAAATTTAAAAACCAGTGCATCACATAATTAAACCTGAGGTTCAAGCAGACCATTACAGTCACATGATAAGTACATGATTGCTAGGTATACATACAAGTACAAGCCAGCGAAAGCCTCAGTCTGCAGACAGTTGTGCCACAAACAGGAGGTTAATTAGAATGGATAGACACTGAAAGGGGATAGCTGGCCAATGGTTTATTAATGAAAGCCAAGGTGCAAGATATGCTGAGGTTACCGATTAACATGGTGTTAACGTGTTTCAAAGGATAGTGCGGAAACCAAATCCAGCAATCAGCTGAAAATATGGCAGGAGGAGAAAACGTATCTGAGGAGTTTGTCAGCTGTTATCTCCACAGCACATCCACAGAACCAGGAGCAGAACCCCCACTTCACCTAGAGCCATGTTTCTAATTCTTAGTCAGAAGCCATGTATGAATGTGACGTTTCACTAAACTGTTTATATAAGCCACAGGAGAATCTGGCCCAGCTCTCTTTCATCACAGTTGGACATCTCTGTGGCCATACTGTTTTGGGGGATTTTGGGACACACCTGAAGAAGGCTCCACGGCCAAAATGTTGTGTTTTCGTTCTTCTCTTTTCAGCATGGGATAAACCTATTACTTGTTCTGTTTCTGGGGATAACCAGCATGGGTCTCATAGAGGGAAATAATATAAAATCTTTTTTATTTTAAACCTATGTTCTGTATTTTTTATATTATAGCTATGTAAGTTGGAACCACCTATTATTTTGACTCTTGTCTCACATCAGCATCTGTTGTGCTGCACGGAGAGACATGTTGTTCTGTAAGACCCCTCCGTTGAGCCATTCACTTCTTGACACTACAAGCAAGCCCCATGGCACTTTGCCGGACTGTTCAGAGTGAATGACATCTCTTATCAATCTTACCACAGTGTTGTAGGATGTAGTCGAGCTCTCAAGATTATAATATCAATCTCAAAGCTTTATGCTCAAACCAAGATTGCTGGCCAAGCATTTCTTGAAAAGTTTCGAACTTCCCGGTAAAGACTCTGTGGCCATCTCTGTGCCAGCGATGTCCAGTGACAGAAGGTGTTACGTAGCTGGTGGCTGAAGACAGCTCCTCAGGAAGTTAGCACTGTTCTGAACTTGGGTTTTAAAACAGTCTGTGCCCAGCGGCTGACTTCTCTGACCTATGACCTCTGACTGTTGCCCTCAATCACCTGACCTCTGACCGGAAGGCAATTCAGATATGTGGCAGGAACTCGGTTCATCCCAAGTAGAGCCCTATTATGGAATATGTATGATGGAGAGAGCGGATAGTGTGAAAAAAGTGAGCTGTGCTGTGGCTTTTATAACGGGAAGTGACAGGTGGTGATTGGTCATGACATCATAAGGCGTAGTGGTTTTCTCCACCCTTCAGCTTCCTCATTGGTTGGCCATCCTTTGGGGTGAATGACTATGACCTCTGACCCGTGGTCCTAGTAAAGAGGATCGGCCTTCATGTTTGCCAGAAAGCCATTCAACTGGACCATTCATCTTTAGTGATGTGGAGAATGGACTCAATTCCCAATGTCCTGGTCTGTGTTACACACTTAGGATTTATTGCTTGTCAGAGAGGTCTTTTAGCTGCATTTTTACTTTAAGTGCTTCACACAGAGGCCTACACTGCTAGGTTACTGCTTGGTCAAGGCAACAGAAAGGCTATTAGAAATCTTTAATAATATTTCATTCCATGGTTAATAATATGCCTTGCTATGTACTACACCTCCTTAAATTTAAAACCCTGAGAATTAATTGTGGTACAGGCAGGTGATCAGAAAATTCACAACCAGCCTTCACAAGTGGAACATATAATAGTATTTTGAAAATGACAGTTCTAAAATAAAATGCTGAGGAGAGTCTGGCTAAGGAAAACAAGAGTGTAAGGTAACATCTTCATTTCCATATGTAAAATGGAACTATCATGAACAATTTGCAAAAATGGAGTGACGATTGTGCACATAGCAGTTTCCAGTTCTCATTGCCCCTAACACCATTGCTGTAATTGTAAGAAGGAGAGGAATCTCAGTCTCTTTATTTTATTTAAATGAGGAGAAAATAAAATACACGTATTGTCTTTGGCAATTGTCACATAATCACAAATCGCAAGGTCTTAGTAAATTACTAACATTAGTTAACATTGCTGCCTTACAATGCTGGGTTCAACTCCTAGGGTGTTATCTATGTGGAGTTTGTATGTTATCTCTGTGTTGGCGGGGGTTTCCTCCAGGAGCTCTAGTTTCCTCCCACAGTGCAAAGACATGCAGGCATATCCCATGCTTTCTTTTAACATGCTGATAGGTCAATCCGCTTCTGGGATTGGCTCTGGTGTGAATGTGGCATCTTGTCCAGGGTGTATCCTACAGTACTTTGTGCTTGTTGCTTGTGAGATACTGTATATATCAATAAAAAAACCATACATAGAAAACCAGAACTTAATTTGGCTCAATAGAGACACCAGTGGTGTTGATAGGATCACATGGCGGCAACACAGCAGAAAGAGGCACTTGGGAACCTAATTGGACAATGCTCACATGGAATCTGCTGAAGGTGTGATCAGTCTGGAGCTCTACAAGAGAGCTGTTCAGAAGAAAGGGCAGCTCTCCTGGAGGCAGTTCCAAGCCTAAGTCAGGGTAGTTCCTCCTAAATGTGCAGGCAGGGAGTGTTCATTGCCCAACAGGGAGGAGCTACCAGATTATGAATTGGCACTACCAGAGAGAGGGACCTGTCCTTTCTGTCTTCAGAGGATAGAAATGGAGTAAGGACCAGACATCGACAGAGGTTTCCCGTGTGCTACAACCAGGTTCACCTGGAGAAAGACTT
The DNA here is from genome assembly GCF_055471065.1 of Atractosteus spatula. Taxonomy (NCBI): domain Eukaryota; kingdom Metazoa; phylum Chordata; class Actinopteri; order Semionotiformes; family Lepisosteidae; genus Atractosteus; species Atractosteus spatula. The sequence continues at coordinate 8,587,430 of NC_142718.1, read as the reverse complement.
CCATAGCAAGAGAAGCTGGAAAGAGTGTGACGTGAATGCCTTTCTTTCACCCAAAACTCCAGTATAGTTTGAGCGATAGAGGAGGAGTTCTCTAAGCTGAGATACAAGGGACATAAAACTAATTAGCAGTAACAAGAGGTTAGGAGTCTGAACCACAAAAGCATAAGCTGCACGTAATGGAAGATTACTCCTGTAGGGCAGAATTTGGGAGACCGACAAATCCAGAGTGATTACCCTGTGTGTGTGAGACAGGCTCCCCGAGACAGAGGAAAGCCTTGTGAGTGAAAGACAAGCCTGGAAGAAATCCGAGAAGTTCATTACATTATGTCATGCAATGTTGGATGTCTGGTTATGGAGGCAACGTAATTTAGCACCTGCCACATGGAAGAATTAGGGATAGTGGGTCAGACGGTCTTCAGGGTTAAGAAAGCTCTTCAGGTTCGTAGAAACAAATCAGATCAGCACTTTATCATCAAATGGTTTCAAATGGCTTGTTAAAATTATGTGCTAATGCAGCCTATTTGTTTGACAAACCTTAGTCTTAGGGGTATGAGTATCTTTGATTTTTGTGTTTTTCATCTGACATTTCCTTCCCAGAAACCATAGTGTTCACTAGATACAGTATAAAATATGTACACTGGCATTGCTGCTACTTGAATAGGCCATGAAGCAGTGTTGAATTTTCTGAAGGGGTGACCAACAGCCATTGGTTTTGTAGCAGAAATAATGAATTATAGAGTAATACCTTTTGTGTACAATGAATGTTATCTAATACCAATATTCTCTAGAGGCTATGTTCTACAGACCCAGAAACCCAGCTATGCTGACGTTGTAGCCTGAAAAAACAGGCCAGAAAGAGAAATCAACATCGTATCTTCATAAAAGAGCAGGACTCAGTCGCCCTTCCTACCACAGGGATGCTCAAAAGTGGATGGGGATCAATCTCCATAGTTGGACGTCTGAACCACGTTTCCCCAGGAAGCTGTGGAGAATGAGCCGCTGCCCTCGGTCACCTGACCTACGACTGGATGACAGTATGTCATGTGACAATTAAAAAGCAGGAAGCAAAGGCTGCTGGTTAGATATTGCTGCTGGAAGAGGTGTTAGTGGGGCCAGCAGTGGGCGCTCACCCTGCGGTCCATGTGAGTCCTGATGCCCCAGTATAGTGACGGGGACACTATACTGTAAACAGGCGCCGTCCTTCGGATGAGATGTAAAACCGAGGTCCTGACTCTCTGTGGTCATTAAAAATCCCAGGGCTTTTCTGGAAAATAGTAGTGGTGTAACCCTGGCGTCCTGGCCAAATTTCCCATTGGCCCTTACCAATCATGGCCTCCCAATAATCCCCATCTATGAACTGGCTTCATTACTCTGCTCTCCTCCCCACTGATAGCTGATATGTGGTGAGCGTTCTGGCGCACTATGGCTGCCGTCGCATCATCCAGGTGGGGCTGCACATTGGTGGTGGTGGAGGGGAGTCCCTATTACCTGTAAAGCGCTTTGAGTGGAGTGTCCAGAAAAAGCACTATATAAGTGTAAGCAATTATTATTATTATTATTATTATTATTATTATTATTATATGACTGCTGTCTGGAAGACGGAAAGCAAATCGCCTCTTGTGCGACATCACCAGAGGGAAGGGAGAAGGAAGCCACTGACCACGGGACAAAAGGAACTTGTGAGCTCAGCTGGCAGTTTTGGAAGTGTTTTAAGAAGAGTCTCAGTGATGGGAGTTTTGAGAAGAGTTGCTTAAGAAGGCAGTAAGCAGCTTCGCTACCTAGCAGTATTGATAGAGAGGAGCTATTTGAAAAATCCTTTTTTGACAGCCCAATACCCCATGTGTCACAAGAGCTTGAAATTTACTTGTCCATTGTGCCAGTTGTGTTTATTTTGTTTTAACTGTGAATACACTCATCTTGTGATTTCTGTTTTCATATACTTTATCGCAATTAGATGCCTCAAATAATTGGTTGACCACTTCCATGGTTTTTTTTTTTGCGTTGGTAAGTGAAAAACAGTGTGTTGTAACCCAAAATACTTAATTGGTGGGAAGAGAAAACATTCTTTCTATAGCAAATCAGCCAGGATAAAACCAGTGGAATGTTTTCAGTCATGTGTGTTTATACACAAAGACTTCAGATCTTTTTATCTCAGTTTTATGTTGAATTTTTGTCACATTAGTGTCGCCGAAAACACCACCACACCATATTCTTGGTATGGTATGGCATGTGAAGACCTTATTTAAGTATGTATTTAAATATCTATTGCACATCTGCATGCATTTACCTGCATTCCTTCCTCTTATCATTGCATGTTCCGAAGTGTTTCATACTGTATTGAGTTTTATTCAGAATCAGCGAAAGAAGTAATTTTCCCAGGTCAGATCAAGATCCAGAGATATTCTCAGGTTCTCTCTTGTGGGATGACATTACAAATTAGCACTCTTAATTGGGAATCAACAAGTAAACAATGGGAAATTAGAAAACGGAAAGAAAATTACCTATATAGATCAGCTTTATTTCTACTCTGTTGGGTGTGTTTTTCCATCTGATAATAAAGGGAAAGAAAAGCCAGCAGCCATGTCACCCTGCAACTCACAACTGGCAACCCACTGAAGCTCAGCAGGTGTGAGCCTGCTCAGTACCTGGATGGGAGATCTCCTGGGAAAAACTAAGGTTGCTGCTGGAAGAGGTGTTAGTGAGGCCAGCAGGGGGCGCTCACGCTGTGGTCCATGTGGGTCCTAATGCCCCAGTATAGTGACAGGGACACTATACTGTAATCAGGCGCTGTCTTTCGGATGAGACGTAAAACCGAGGTCCTGACTCTCTGTGGTCAGCAAAAATCCCAGGGTGTTTATCGAAAAAGAGTAGGGGTGTAACCCCGGCGTCCTGGCCAAATTTCCCATGCCTCCTAATAATCCCCCTCTATGAATTGGCTACATTTCTTTGTTCTCCTTCCCCCCCCTTCCGACGGCAGGCGGAGTGACACGCCGGTTGGAGTATTCTCGGTCACATTTAATGGCAACGTCAGCTCAAAGATTTAGTTCAAACCACCAAATGGAGACGGGCATGCCGACAAGCGGACCCTGCTGATGCGGGATTAACACTAGGATGAGAGAATAAAGGGAAAGAAAACACTTAAACTATTTAAAGTCTCCACTAAATCTGCCTCCTGGTATATTGGCAGTAACATAGCATATACTGTAATCAGTAAATTGACTGATTATATATAGAACAAGAAGTGAGATGTACAATACAATATCAGACTCTTGGTTGACACAAAAGTCAAAATGTGCCTGGTTAGGCATGAACCAAAGAACTGCACCATCTTGGCAACAGACCTGCAGAGTACTGTAAAATATACTGTATACCCACATTCCACCCAGTCCGAAAACACATGGGCCTTGCCACTGTAATGCCTTTTCATGACGGACAGTGCAATCAAACTGTACTGGGCTGCAGTTGTCAGTGGAATACTCCTTCAACGTGTATCGGTATTGTCTCTTGATTGTCATGAGCACCAGATTCTGAAGAAGTGAATGTTTTTTCTACAAAAAAAAAATGAGTGGGTTGACTGAACTTTTCAGTGGATTAACTGCGAATGAAATGGAGATGTTCAAATTATAATTTTTTTTAGTTAAACCCCGTAACACGAGGTCCAGGAAAGAGACGTCGCTGTGAAGGCAGTGTTTTATTTGCGGCAGGTGGCGATGTGAATCCAGCTCGGAGACATCAGGCCGCTCAGAGGTTGAGCAAGGCTGCACTTTCCCCTGTCCCTGACCCCTGCCAGACAGCATCTTTTCCAGCCAGAAGGAGGTCAGCTGGGAGTCAGCCTGCCTGCTGAAACCTAGCACGCGCAGGCCGAAAAACAGGGGCCTGGCCACTGTAATCCCTTAACAGTGATAGCCATGTAATGTTTTAATACCCATTCGAGAGGCCTGGCTGTAGGAGACTGAGAGGAAAATAATGTCACCTACAAATGGAGTAGCACTTTATCAGTTTACCACAGACATGCAGGGGGAATCACTTTTCCTCCTCAGCTAGTATAGAGCTAGAAGCTTTCTTCACTGTTCTTTGACAGTCCTCAATCCTCTACCCATGGTTCAGCTCATTAAAATGTTCATGCAGATCTCATTTTGTTTTAATATATGATACCTATCTTTGTATGATATGATCTTTATATGATTCTTATCTTTGTAATAGTTTATACCTAAAAGAACATTTAAAATGAGTAATTGGAAAAACAATGAAATGTACAGTAAATACAGCCTTTTCAAGTATTGCGTTGTTGTACTCGGATGTGATGAGTCACCAGAGTAGTTGTATGACTAAAATATGATTCAAGGGGTAGTTTTTTTTTATCTGACTGCCTCGAAGGAGGCATTGGGAACAATTCCAGTGGTTCAGCAATAAAATGGAGAGAAATTCAAATCCAGTGGAGATCTAAGATCACATCAGAAAGCTTGACATAGAGACAAGAGGCTTTTAAAAGAGACACAAGATATGGCTGTGAGGTAGAAAATAACAACCCCTGTGGATTTGAAGAAATGACCTAGCAAGTTCCTGTCTGTTTTTAGTTTGTTTATATGCAGACATGGAATATTTAGTCTGGTGTTTGATACTTCTTTCACAATCTCATTGTCTGCTCATGTAAAGCATGCTTACCAAAGATTAAATCGTAAACATGATTACCGCAGCCATTCATGTAGTCATAATTGCTAGAATAATACAGTATGTACAGTAATAATAGTAATGCCACCTGCAGTAGTCAACATACAAAGGGATCTGTGATATTTTAATACAACAGTTTAATATGTGCACCACATAATTTCATGATTAGCCTTAGTTTGTCTGAAAAAATAGTGCTTCTAAAAAGCTGTCGCTGTGGCCATAAAGTGTCAGCATAAATAGAACAAACTACTGAAGATGCAATCTGCGACAAATATGTTGATGATACTCTGTCACAGAATTAAGGGGGAAGCACACAAAATGATCAGGTGAACATGAAGAAGAGTGAGGAAGACTATACAATTAGTGGAAGATCAGTCAAGGATATAATGAGATCTGTCCACTAGAGCCACTGTCAGTATGTAGGCTTCTAAAGCTGGTGCACACATAACAGTGTTCCAGTGTAGCTGTGTTGAAGATGCATGTCTCGGTGCAATATTTAGTACTCATTACAGTTGCAAAATGTCGTTGCGATTATTGAACAGATGTAATTTAAGAAGCGCAGTCCTGCTCCTTCTAGGATTCAAACATGACTGCTCCCTGGCATTCCCAATGCCAGGCCCAAGACAGAGGAGAATTCTGCTGTACCAACAACCTGGACTTCCTGCTAGGGGAGAATTCAGTGCTGTCCAGTTTCCAGGAGGGTGACATCATCTTCTTTCTTAGGCCCTGCGCCCCAAATATGTTCTGCTCCACATGACTTCTAAAAGCCATGCTATTAGAAAATAAAGAAATAGTAATGAAGTAATAATTATTGCTTCCATTTATAAAGTGCTTATACAGTGAGTGCATTCATATGAATGATGACCCATTTTATCCACCATTGAAGCCACCTGCGAACATCTAGCAACCTACAAGGACACAGAATAACAGGTGGAGAAGCCAGGCACTTCTTCATCCTCTGAGTTAAAGGAGAAGCAGAGAGGAAGCCCAGATTGTAGAAGCCCCCCCCCCCCTTAACAATGGTTTTAATATTTCTGCTTCTTCAAGAAGAAAGATTACAAATGAAAGGAGGCAAAAAACATCTGGGCTATAAGTGCTTCAGGATAAAGTAAAAGAAGAGTGGCAACATACTAAAGCATGGAGACAATATCTGTTGTTGGGAGCCATGTAACCCATGTATGAAGCTTGTGTGGTTTGTAGTATCTAACTGAACCAAGGATCTCCTCCTGTTGTTTCTTGATGTGGTAGCATCATCCTTCACAGTATGGCCGAAGTAGTGTTTTTCACAACCCCTTTTGTTTTAAATCCACTTTCCCTCGGTGTGCATTAGTGTTCCTTCAGATTAACTGTCAGTGGCTTTAAGACTAGTGAATATTTGAATCCTCTCTGGTTGAGACTATGAAAGATTGAGTTGTTTTCGCGTGTTGGGGTAGGGCAATATTTTGAGGACAGGAACGTTCCTGGTCACTCTTCTTTGGACAGGTTCAAGAGCAGCACTATCTTTCAATAAAAAACAAAATTACATATGCAATATAATAAATCATTACAAGTGAGTTGTACAAATTTAACATACCTTGATTTACACTCCACATATTTAACTATATACAGTATCTGTACATCATTTTCATTCGTAGAGCTTTCCTGCATCGTCTAGAAGATGGAAATGATGTGTCGACATGAGACTACCTCTTTTTCATAGTGAACTTTGTGACGTTCAGTTTCCCATTGAATAAAGTCCGTTTTTGCTTTCCGCAGTAAATACTTTGAACTTGTCTATATTCAATATCATCAGCTAGTTGTTTGCCCAGTTTTGCATTCTATCTAAATCTTTTCAGATGTTCGTAGCATTTTCCACTGTGTGTTAATCCCTCTGTTATGAAGACCTGATTACTAACTATACCAAAAAAGATATAATTGATATACATTAGGAAGAGCAGTGATCCTAGTATTTGTGCTAATAGAATCATCCCAATTTGGACATTCACCCCCAATCTGTATTTTGTTTTCTATCCAATAACTAGTTCTTAATCCAAAAACATGCATTTCATTAAATATATAATGCACACAATGTATTTTTATGAGAAGCTTTATCAAAGCCTTCTGAAAATAATGATATATCATGCTTTTTTATCTATTACTGATGTGGCTTTCTTCAGGAAACTCCAACAAGTTAGTTAAGCAAGATCTACCTTTACTAAATCCATGCTCATTATACTCTAGAATCATACTGTTTTAGTTTTGTTCTAATGATATTTTCCATAGCGGCAACTACATACAATAGAAATAAGAGTAATTGAGTAATTAAAGTACTTCGTTTCATCACTAACCTTGTGGCACTGGGACACTGGGTTCAAATCCTGGGGTGCTATCTGGGTGGAGTTTGCATGTTCCCCTCGTGTTGGCGTGGGTTTCCTCCCACAGTCCAAAGACATACTGGTAAGTCACTTGGCTTCTATTTAAACCTGTCCTTATGTGCGTGTTGGTGTCTGAGTTTGCCTGTGATGGACTGGATTCCTGTCCAGGGTGTATCCTGCCTCGTGTCATTGCTTCCTGAGATAAACTCTGGCTCCCCTGCATCCTCTCAATCTTGTGGGAGGAAACCAGTGAGCTGGATAAAGTGGTCAGAGAATGAGGAAGTGGTTTTGTCATATTTTGTGGATGTGTAGTACTTTACCCTTTTTCCACCAGGAGGTGTTACCCCTGTCTTGAGTAAGTGTTGGATGGCAGTCCTATACTGTACATATACAGTACGTCTTTTAAAGCATCAGCCATTTGACAACACTTGACTTTTATATTGATTGTGTACAAGAGCTATCCAAATTGGCTTTGAGTTTCTGTGACACAATGATTGTCTTATGGCGTTGTTAATTCCTCAGTCAGTACCGCTGTACTGCTTTGACAGAGGCTGTGGCTGAATTGGAATTTGACTCTGTATCGGTGCAGTGTAACGGTGTAATGTCTAGTATTAGACCTGTGACATGGCCCACTGTCATTCATCTGTGTGTAAGAGTTCCTGTATGGGCTCATTATCCCACATGTAAGTTGGACAAATAAAATGAATTATAAATATAATTACTCTAGTGTGTGGCTACCCTATACCACTCAGTAGGGTGTTTTACCATCACTTGGAGTGCGAACAAAATTTGAGGGAAAATTGGAGGGAAAAAAATGAGGAAGTCTCTTTGTAAATAAACGTTTTTTTTAGAAAAAGCTCTTTGATTTTGGACCCGGTTTCATTCCCCACAGCCCTCCCCCAGGCCGGAGCTGCGACCGTATTGTTCGGCTGGGATTTTGTCAACCACGAGCCAGCTCCCTGCCCTTCGTTCCCCGACCGCCGTTATTTCCGTCCGGGCAGCCCGGGGGGAAGCGGAGCCGTGCCCCCGGCTCCTCGCGTGATGTCGCGGCTGCCGTGGGCTGGCCCTGCCGCCATGTACACACTTGCGCAGACTTTCCAGTTGCCTGTCCCCGGCTCTGGCCTGGGGCAAAGTCAGAAGCGGGGCCCTGTAATTAGAAGTGTGGCAAGGCCGTGGGCTCTTTGAACTGCAAAATGCAGCTGGCCGCAGCGAGGGTGACTGTGGTGTGCCACAGAGGATTGGGCCTCAGGACAAACGGGACCGATGCAGGCATGTGGAACAAGTGGAAGGTGCCTTTTCTCCTCTCTTTCTTACTTGTCAACAATGCTTTTATCGCAGGCTTTCCACATATGCTGCACGGGGATTCCCAAAAGTCATCCCACTACTTTTAAACCAGCCATTTTATTGCTTTTACTGCTTCTTATTACAGAAAAAAAAAAATCATTTAGCTGAGTATGTGTGTTTGAGGTGTTGGGGTCCTTGATTTTGCGTTTAAACGTTTTTGACATTTAAAAACAGTTTATATTGATAGGTTATTGGTCCTTTTTCACACTGTTGCAACTCCAGGTCTCCCACTTTGTACTAGATTTGTGATAGATCCCTGCATACATGTGGCCATTGACATGTGACATTGAGTTGTGCTCCTATGTCTAGCATCAGTGTCTAACATACCGTGTGTATGGAATATATTTCGTATTGCGTTCCTATTTGGCAAGTCTAACCCATTTAGTACTTAGTAGTTAATTGTTCCTAGGGTCTCATCCAGATTTCTTTCACAGTTTCTTGAAAGAATCTTAAGATGTTGATGTCAGTATCCTGGCTAGGTGCTGTACCTTGTTCCATACTCCCACAAACCTTTGCATAAAGTACTTCCTCCTGTTGTTGGTTTCAACTTCCATGTAGTTTCCACCTGTCTGCCTAAAAGATGGAAATGATGTGTCAGCATATACACCTGAGACATGTTCATGAGTAGCCTCTTCTAGATCAGCATTGTGCGCGCAGGGTTCAAGACGTTTTCAGAAAGTTGCTTGTTAAATTGCGGGCTTATGAAAAATATATAAAACATAATTTGGAGGATGTTTCCTTCATCTTCACTAAATTGGTATAATAATTTAGCATTAAGCTGGTTTGAACAGCAATTGGTTAGTCCACATTAGTATAATATAACCTTCTCTGTGTCTGTATGGATATAATGTATGGTATGATGTTGGCATGTTTAGATTAGTACAGTTTGGTGAGTGGGAATGAGGTCTCTGCTCCCTAATAACTGCTCAGCTCCCTGTCTCTGTGTATCCAGCTGTGCTGGGCATAATCCAGTGGATACAGCCCAATTCTCCACAGGACCAGTTTCAGATATCCATCTTAACTCCCACACAATCAGCTAACTTCTCTTGGCATTAGCTCAATGGCCTGTAACCTGAGTGTGCAGAAAGCAATCTCAAAATCCCTCAGACAGACTGCCTTCTCTCAAAGATATGCACTTTCGCTCATTGATGAGCACTTATAAGATGCAATGTAAATGCCATGAAGCGTACTGCATAGCTTAATGTATGAAATCACATGCAGCATTTATAGAAAGTCTATACCACATTTCTACAGTTCACCTTTTATTGTCATATAGCCTGGAATTAAATTCTGTTATTTTTGTCATTTATCTAAATATCCTACTGCAAAACTTCCAAGTGGAAAAACTATTCCAGCCATACTTATAGAGCCAATTAAAATAAATATTGAAATAGCTTGGTTGGGTAAGTGTCCACCCTCCTTGTAACAGCAATCTTAAATTAGCTCAGGTGTAACCAGTTGCCTTCAAAATCCGAAACCAGGTTAATTGGCCTTCACCTGTGTCACATCGTACTGACTGACACAATTTCAGGATAAATCCGACAGTTCCTGCTGGGTAGTGACCCTGCCTAGATCAAGCCATCCCTCCAAATTGGATGACACTGATCAGAGAAGCTGCCAAGAGGCTAATGGCACCTAATGGAAAAACTGCAGGCTTTCGTGGGCAAGACTGCTCAAAGCATGCATATACTGTATCTACAATAACACAGATCTGGCCTGCGTGGCAGGAGGTCAGGTAAGAAGCTGTTATTGGAAAAAAAACAGCAACAAAGCATTTAAGTGATACTGTAAACGTGGCAAAGGGTTTTATATTGGCGCAAAACTCAGCACAGCACATCACACAAAGGCCATCCTCCCTACTGTGAATAGTGATGGCAGCATCATGATATCCACTTGCAGCATCCGATTTTGTGCCCTCTCACGCTCATTCTCACAGGCCTCCTCTGAGCTCTCTAGAATCCTTGCTTCTTATCTGCAGGAGACGATATGCTGCTCCCCTGCCAGGCCCTGAGGCCTCCCATCAGCCCTGGTTCAGCCGTCAGGCCCTGTTCCTCGGCAGGGCCCATCGAGCCTGGCGAAGCCTACCTGCCCAGCACTTCCGGTGTTCTCGATATAGCTTTAGCCATATTTTCTACGAGCCACCTTTGCGCTCTGAGGCCCACCTGCCTGTTAATCAGCTCCACCTGTTGCCCTCTCTGGAGTTCTCACTGTCCTTCTACTACTTGAGGCAAACTGCAATACTCTTCCTCCTGACTGTGGAAGGACCATTAAGGGTGTGTCCTCCCTTGTGCCTGTTTTATCCCCTGCAACTCTTTAGTGGTTTTTATGGATGGACTGGTGTTCCTTTTTCCTTTTAATATAGTTATCTGTTCCTTGATCACGTTATAAACCACTTGGAAAATATAGAGGGTCATTTCGTGCTGAAGAGGAAGAAGAAAGGTGAAACGTTTTCTTCCCGTGTGCAGGGAAACTGAGGAGAGAGCAGAAGTAGGAGCCGGAGGCACAGGGGGTGTGAATACAGCGTGACAGTGGATGGGGGATATAAAGGGGATGGGAGAGATGAGGCCAGGGGGGCAAATTCCAGAATTCCTTTCCCTTATTTCCCCATAAACCCTTCATAAAAACTCGACCACTAAAATATTTGTCTTCTTTCTTTTCACTCTTCCACTCGGGGTTAACTTCTCTTGAGCAGCTCTCAGTTTAACGTAGCTCCCCTCTCTAACCAGAATCTGTATCATTAATACACACCGGGAAGATGAAGGGAATCTCCCTGTGCCTTTGGAGTTATTCATGGAAGTCCGGATGGTACAGTAAATGGAAAATTGTTCTCTGTCCTCCCCTTTGCTAATGAAGTCTTTCACGTCAGTCAGCGTTTGAATTTGTCGCACATTACCCTGGCTATAGCCGCACGTGAAGCTAAAGTAGATCTCTTGGTTTATGAAGCCATTGTGTACTGGGGTTTGGAACCAATCTTTTCCCCAAGCTTTAACAAAATCCCACAAACTTTGTTTGATGAGAACACAGCAGCAAGCGCTGTTGTAATGATGAGTAATGTCCATGTAATCTTTGCTCCTGAGATGGACAAGGATGAACTCATGCAACTAAGCATTCCCAGTGTACGATGCATACCCACATCTGCAGAGATAGACTGCTGTCAAAACTAATGTCCCACCTGCTTTACTGTGTAGGAATATTTGACTCGACTGTACCTGGACTGTCTATAGAGGGATATTCTCCAGTGTTACATCTTTCTTTCTAAAAATAAGCTCCGTTTCCCAACTTCTGAGGAAAGAGCTAAGCAGACAGACGGACAGAGGGAGAGGGCCTGAGGTTTACATTGCGGTGTTTGTGCAAACCCTGGAGTTATTCAGGGACATTCGAAATCCTGTCAGCATCCCCTAATTACACACATTTATATCTGATATTTTCTTAGTGGCCGGGTGATGGACGTGGAGAAATAGTCCAGTGGCAAATAATGATAGAGGCTCAGTCTCTCCTTTTCAGCAGCTCCGATTACTTTGAAAGCGTTTTGTTTGCTTTTCAGGCAGTCATCCTCAGGATTGCCACTTTTAGCCTTTCCTCAAGCTGACTAGCAAGCGAGGTTGCTTCAGTGTTCCGACCAGCGCTTTGCTCTTGATCTTTTTCCCTTGTGATTGTTTTTTTCCTACGCAGAAATGTGCGGGCAAACACAGCTTGATATTAAATGCCTGTGCGTCACATTTTTGATACTTGGACCTTGTTGATAACTTTTCTGGTTCTGAGGTGGTGATGCTGGAAAAATGTCCCAAAGGCCCAGAGAGTTTGTGTTGTCCTCGATGAAACAGAGATATTATCTGGACACAGTGGATCCTGTGGTGAAGGTGAATTCGCGTGCTGCTATAGGCAGGGTAATGTGCGACGCTGACTGACGTGAAAGACCCCATTAGAAAGGGGAAGAGCAAAGAACAGTTTTCTATTTACCATCCAGACTTCCGTGAAGGCTTCCTGTGGTACAGTGAAAACAGCGGTGTTGAAGATTTCTTCACGTGAAAGCTACGATCTTTTAAAACCCCCAGGACATATAGTGAGACAGTGCAAAACAGATTCAGCTCGACGTCAAAAACCAGAATTGTCTTTCTTTTAAACTGAAGTGAGCTGCCTTGTTAATTCTAGGAACTGAGTGTTTAATAACAATTGTGCCAATTAAAGGCAGTTAATCCACTGGATGGATGCGTTCCTGTTACCTGTGGGGGAATTGAGAATACATGTGAAACCACATTGCTAGTCAGCCTGCCCTCGTGTTTACAAGCAAATACTCCAGGATTGGGAAATACATAACTTTCTATTTTGTCATCTTCTTTTTGTCGGTTAGCGGGGCTGCCCTTGGCTTCCCATGGTGCCCCTCTGGTGTCTGGTGCCCATGTGATGACCCAGTGATGTCAAACCCACTGGAGAGAAATGAAAGGGCCCGGTTGGCATCTTTTAAAAGGCACCCATCTCTCCCTTTGGCCTCGGTGGCCTTTTATTTTAGAGGGCAAATTAATAACTGTACAACATCAATGACTCTCCAAAAGGGCCTGGTTTGCAGGCTGAACAGCCCTCGCAGCCGAGAAAGACACTGCTTGGGATCTTTTTTTTAGGATCACCAAAAAGAAATGGTCCTTTTCTTGAGGGTAAAAGGGATTTCTTTGCTAGATTTACCACTTCTGAAGCATTGTCAAAAGCCAAATTAATACAGAGGCTGTTTTTTTTTTCTGAGGAAGAAAACATTTGTTTCAAGGCATTTTGGAGTTTATTATTAGCTGAGTGTATATAATTGCATCTCTTTTTTTTCCTTTTAAGAAGACAACATGCCCCTTCTGGTATATCATCTGTTTGAAGTAACTTCTGACACAGATGTCGTTTTAAACCCAAGACTACACAACAAAACAACCAGACAGCTAGTTAACAACAGGTGTCGTTTTGGGGCTGCTGGTATAGGAATGCATGGAGGGATGCAGGAGAAATGATGGTTTCTAATTATATTTATCTGATACAGTTTATATGTAGAAAAAGAAAATTGTTGTCCCTGTTTTGTATCTCCCGTCTGGGAGTGGCAATAGCTGATCAGCTTTGAGTCACTACTGCAGTCGTCCATGTTAATCCAGCGTGCCAAAAGGTGCTCTGTTCTTTTCACATTGTAAATCCAAAACTGATACATCAAAGCTTATGTTTCCTTTTGGGGAAACACAGAACTGTAGCTGATTTAGTTAATACCACCTCAAGGTGCCTCTGGGACTTGTAGATTCCAACAGTTGTATTATAATCCGGTGGGGCGATTTGGCACACTACGTTACAAATATCTCTTGGTGACGGATCTCAACCACGTCTCCTCATTTTATTCTGTTTTCACTTACAGGAAAACACAGCATGTACTTGAGCTCGGAGAAGAACAAGAGGACATTTGTTTTTCTTACAGTCTGTTTTTATATTGCTTCCATTTTGATGTATTCAGCTTTGATGTCATACTCTCATGTTATAGGGAAAGGATACAATTGAGAGCTCTAAATGTGTTCAGGACATTTTAATGTGAGTGGTTTTCAGTGCTGCTTCTTTGGAACTCAGGACTAGATCTATGTCCAGTTTTCTCACACAGTCCAGACACACATTCTCTAGATTAATTAGCATTTCTCTGTGTGTGTGCACTCTGCTAGGGGCTGGCGCTTTGACCTGTCTCTGCCGAGTTTGGTTTTGGCTCGATACGAACCCATGTTGGACTAAACCATTATTGAAAATGGATGGATAGACTTTTTATACTTTTGGATTGAGGTTTTATTTAATTTTATTCTTATCCAAAAGGAGGAATGGAGAACATCTCTAGATAGAAGTATACACTGTATCTCGGCAGATGTGAGGCCAGTCAGTACCTGGATGGGAGACCTCCTGGGTGTAATGGATATTATCTTTAGCTTTTAGTTCATAAAACTGTAAAGGTTAATAGAGGACTTATTTTTTATCCCCAAAACTATATACTGTACTGTACAAGCCTTTCCATGGTTAAGACAGAAATATGAAGTTACAATGACAAGTGTGTTTTCTGTAGTATTTTCTCCTAGAGTAAGCTAGCAGCCATATCACTCTGCAGCTCACAACTGGTAACCCACTGAAGCTCAGCAGGTGTGAGCCTGGTCAGTACCTGCATGGGAGACTCCTGGGAAACACTAAGGTTGCTGCTGGAAGAGGTGTTAGGGGGGCCAGTAGGGGGGCGCTCACCCTGCATTCTGTGTGGGACCTAATGCCCCAGTATAGTGATGGGGACACTACACTGTAATAAAGGCACCGTCCTTCTGGAAAACTCGCATACGAATGAAATGTATACGAATATTATACTGTATGTATACTGGGGTTACCAAAGTATACACTTGATGTTCCGAGTATACACTTGACAGAGGCCCCATTCTAAGACTTTTAGTGCTGGAATCAAGTGTGATATAGGCACAGGGGTGGGTTTTTGAACAGTGTAACTGCAGAAAATGCCTTTCGCTTAGGAAAAAGGCATTTTTTTATGAGTCAGAACACAGGTGACGAGGAGTGTGGAGAAAAAGAAAGGCAAGCAATAGAGAGAAAGAGCAGAGTGAAACTAGAAGAAACCAGAGAAGTCTATAGAAGAAGAACAGCAGAAGGCAAAGAAATAGCTGTGCTCACTATACACAGAGGTAGGAAAGAGTGCAAAACAGAGCAGATTTGTTGCTTTAGTGAAGAGGCCATTGACTGAAACTGTGCAGGACGGTCTTTCATGAAAACTCCAAAATACACTGAACGTGCTGATCCATAGGCTCAGCATCTTCTTTACTCTGAAAAAATCTCTGGTCTCTACAAAGGCAGAGGTGAAATAGATAAATACTACAATTTCTAATGCCTCCATATCGACTTGCAAACCAATTGTGAGCTTGAAAAGTAAAAAAGTTGAGCCGACATTGCAATGAGAGTTATTTGCAATATGAATATCCAGTAGCCTCAGACAATGCAATCTCAATCTTAATGCCATTTTTGGAACAAACTACCTTTGTAAGTTTTTCAAGTTTGACATAAAAAAAACAATCATACAATATCTCAATAGTTGCGTAAGAGCTCTGAGTTTGACTATCAACAGTTTTGCACTTTGAGGAAAACTTAGTATAACATTGAAATAAGTCTTGTTTCTAATATTAATAATGTAAGAGGGAAGTGTGCTGCATTTGTGTTCTGTAAGGATGAGGTGAGATGGAAAAAGTGCATCAGATCTGCTTTTTGTCGTCTTAGTAACTTCAGTTCATCCGAGTGACCAAATTCAGTTCCACTTTCCAAGTCAACCTGAGCATTAAGGTCAGTCTAACACTTCCTGTGTACCCCCTGGTCACATTTATAATACTGTATGTTGTACCAGGAACGTGAGGTTGTGAACTTCAGTTGTGCCACATTCTGTCCACTTCTCTTCTTCACTGGACTCACACGAACCGGTAACTCCGTTGTACAGTGTGCATTGCTATAGCATGAATGATGCATGCCTATTATAGTTTGCCTTGAGCTTTATGTGTCATGGTCCTTATATGCTACAGTAATTTGTTTAAAATGATTAAGAGATCCGTCCATCCATTTTCTAACTGCTTTATCCAATGCAGGGTCATTGAGAGCCGGAGCCTAACCTGACAAGCAATGAGCACAAGGCAGGATACACCCTGGATGGGCCACAGAGCCTAGTGACATACTCACACACACATTCACAGCACAGACAGTTTTCCCAGAGGCCAGTTAACCTACCAGCATGTCTTGGGAACTGAGAGAGGAAATTCACTGCCTGAAGGAGGGACTCAAATCAGAGTTTACAGAAATGGATTGTATTTATTCTAAAATCACGTGAACCACTAGTATTGCCGGAATAACTGTGTGACTTGCTAAGGAAATGTACTGTAGTGCACCTACTGTAAAATGATTTGTTTTACACATAAAAGGTTTGAATACTGCAAGCATGACTTTTCATTTTTCTTTAATATGATCAATTTCTTTTTTTTATTAGAATACAATTTGAGTAAAATGTGTGGAATAGGTGTTGTATTTAATACTGATTTATTGCTACTTCAAAGTGTCATCACTTAGGAAAGTAACAAAATGTTAAAATTGTCAAGGGTCTGAAGAACAAGACACTGTATATTGAACCATATTTTGTCCTGGAAGTACTGAATACCAGTGCTGGAATGCATCATGGGCAAGGGCAAAATGGTAAGAACGGCCTCCTCGTTTGGGTAAATTTAAGAAAAAAATGACAATTTTTTAACAGAATAAATGGCCTTTCAGAGTTCTGACACCGTAATAGCAACGGTAACAATACATTGCAAGTTTTAAACTGAATAAAACATTCTCCAAAGATGTCTTTGACAAAGGAGGGACCCAGTGTATATTCTGCTGGTCAGTTTATGAAAAAATTGGCTCCCTGTTTGCTGTGTAAGGTCGACAAAAACACATTTATTTGTATGTTATTTAAATAAACAAATACAGATCTGACCAGTATAATTACGCCTCGAGTTATTCCTTCCGAAAATGCTGGGCGACATTTTCATGAGGTAAATATTTGAAGAGCTAATTTGGTGACTTAGTCCGAAAAAGCGGAATATATGCTATCCAGGTGTATTCTTAAACCCATCTCCCCCTCTGTTCTGTGTGAGTGTGAAAACAAACTCGTGTTAGGTGCAAACAAGCCTGCTCTGTGGCGGAGTACACAAGAAGCAGAAAATAAATCAGAGTAACAGATTCCAAATAATGTCCTAAAAGGGCGGATTGTTTACATTCTGTGATTTTTTTTTCCCATTTAGTTTTACACATTGAGTTCTTTCCTGGTGATGTTTGTTTGTGTTCCCTGCTGGGAGGCTGTCTTTCCACTGTGTGTCCTAAGTGGGGTGCATGTTGTAAGCCACAGTGACTGTGGCTTTCTGACTCCTATGAGTGACGTCTTTTGTGTAGCCGGCGACCTTTGACCCTTGGAAGTCAACAGAAGCTTTACCCCCCAGAGGACTTGATGTGACCAGATCTTTTTTTATTCATTAGTCTTTATCTGTAATGTTTCCTAATGCAGTGTACTATACTGCCATTCAGCACACGAAATAGATCATTTTAAAATGTCAGATTCAAAAAGACACAAAAGGATTTAGGAATTCAGAAAAAAAAATCAAGGTGCTGAATACTTAAGATTCATCCACAGCCTAGTTGGACATTTTACGCAGATTTGGGACTTAAACATGTATTCTTCAAACAAAGGCTAGCAAAACAGCATGAATTTAGCTCCTTTTCAGCCATGTTTTTGATTAAAATATATCATTGAAAAATGATGTAATGGATATTATCTTTAGCTTTTAGCTCATAAAACTGTAAAGGTTAATAGAGGATTTATTTTTTATCCCCAAAACTATATACTGTACTGTACAAACCTTTCTACGGTTAAGACAGAAATATGAAGTTACAATGACAAGTGTTTTTCCTGTAGTATTTTCTCCTAGAGTATTTGACTGATATGCATATTGTCTCTAAAGGATGAGGTACTGAATCAGTGATAATTGTTTAATGGTTCAGCTGTTTGGTACCATATTATGTTTGATGTTGACACCCAGAGATTTAGGCTGGATCAATCTGTGTGAGTTGACAGTTTTCAAACCCTGCTGTTCAATAAAGTATATTTATGGTCTCTGTGATAGAAGTTACAAATTCTAGTCAATCATACCTGGCAGAGGTGAAGGTTAAACATCGAGCTGCTGAGAGGAAGGCATTGTGGTTAAATGTTTCATAGCTTGCATTAAAAAACATCTAAATATAGCCTGTTCTTGTCAGATCTCAGGCGCTGAATAGGACTGGCTATTTACAGGGTTGGGAATGGAAGACCTCTTATGAAACCAAGGTTGCTGCTGTAGGTCCTATTGTAAGTAGCATCTAGACTCTGGGATAAAAATTGCCAAATCAATTGTGTTGCAGGAGGTGTTGTCCTTTAAATGAGAATTAAATCAAGGTCCTAGCTGCTTGGTCATTAAAGGTCTCATGGCACTGTTAGAGTAGAGGAGCTAATCTTAGTTCCACTGTTTTCAGTTGGTGAAGTTGTTTCTCAGTTCTGCACTTGATCTGCTATATAATGAGGGTGCTGGTTACTGTGTGTCATCCAGGTGTTTGCTTGCTTTACTTCGGTAGTGGGTGCAGTAAGTTCCCTCCTAAACGTAAAGTGCTTTGGGTCTTTTTGGGATGAAAAGCACTGTATACAGTTAATGTTATTACTTAAAGTGAATAGAGAGTTACTTTTTGGACATCCTGCCATTTTTGTTGCATGCACTGACTGTAACACAGCTAGTCCTCGCTATGTAAGTAGAAGGAGAGAATTATTTTCATGCTTCATAGTTATGGGAAGGGAGTTCATAATGTCTTCATGCTAAATCATTAGAGACTTCTATAAATATAGAACAAAGACAAAGACAGTATTTGGGAAAAACAGAGAAAGGTGAACAGAGGAAGAATTAAAGGTTCTGGTTAAGTAATCTGAACATTATGTTAGAGAGCTTACTTTCTTGTTTTAGAAAAGTAAATTCTGATTTCGTGTACTGGGGAATCCTCAGGCTAAAAGCATTCTCTCCTATTTTGTAAAGTGTTTTTACAAGAAAATGCTAGCGCCTTTTGAAGTCCATGTTGCAGGAAGGGAAATTTAATTCTGTGCTATATTCTTTTATGAGGATGTGGGGTTTCTCTTTTTAGCTTTAGAACCACAGTGTGTTCAGGTTACAGGGCTATAATACAGGGTTTCGAGGTCTGTAGGACGTAGGTCTCTGAAATTGATTGATATGGATATAATGTGTAACTAGTGTATACTGTAGAACGTTTTGTGTTGTTTAGTTGTGTTATTGTATTGTTAATATTTAGTTGTTTGTCTGTTCGCGTTTAACTATGATTGATTACTCTTTCACCAGAGCTATGCCAGAAAATATTAATAACTCATATGCCTCACATTTTGCCTTCCACTCAGGTACATTTTATTTTATTTAACTGCTCTCCCTACCTTGTAACAGTTCTTTTTGCTACACACATTTATTCCCAGAATACATTTCTCAGGATGTGACGTTTTTTCAGAAACACTTTTCCAATGGCAGATCTGTCATCTAGTTCCCATATACAGTAGTTGTGCTTTGAAACCACAATAAATGAATAATTATACACATGGAAGGAGTGTGCTTGATTTACTTCACAATTCCTACAAAATCATGCTTGTGTACTTATACGACCGCAGAGGCCTACCCTTTGAAAATAAGCAGTAAATGTGACTCTACAAATAATCAGATTTCTACATTTTTATATTTGAAAAACGTTTAAAAACCTTTTCTAGTAATTTCTGCTATGTATTTCTCACACAGTAGACAAGATGCAGAGGACATTCTTTCAAAACAGATATGAATCATTTCATTTTTATTGATAAATTAAAGCTCTGTGCTCAATCGCCTGACCTACTTGCTTTCCATGTTCTTGAAGTGCCACTTCACATATCCAAAAAGAGCTGCCATAAAAATCCTGGTTTTGCTTTGGTGTACAGTCCTGCTCTGAATTTTCAGAATATATTTTCTCACATCTGATCAGCAAAGGTATATTATAGCGTGTTGTCCTACATGGGGTTACGTTTCTCCAGAGCGGTGTGTGAGGCATAATGCTTTATGTAATAAACGGAGACATGAACCAGGCCATGTGAGGTTACCCATTCAGACGTATACTATCGCACACAATTGAAAGGCCTTACCTTTACTGACTGTGTATGCAAATCTAATAATAAATATGTTATACGATAAAAACGTATAAGCATTTGTGACAGTTGCATATAGTAGATAAGCATTATTAAATGCTGATGAAACTGAACTGAGAAAGAGGATAATGTAGGATAATGCAGGGGTGTTAGAGAGATTCTAGGACGTGCATTACTATGGACTTTGGCAGACCACTTTCGACCTTGTGCAGTTCAGGTCATTGTTCCCATCAATATTTTCACATAATCATATTGGTTTGATAAACCTGCATTGGCAAAGTGTTGACTTGACTGCCATTCTATAAAAGCCTTGCAAAAGATCAGACTAGGAACTTAACTCTCGCTCTCTGAAGGACGTTTGATTTCCTTTCTGAATGAGAAACTTAAACAAAAGAACATTGCACAGAAGGAAAACAGGCCAAAGTCTATAAAGCACCACATTATGGAGATAAATGTGAGTTTACAACAACTACGTCGGACAAGTCCGATGAAGGAGTTTCTGGTTGCTTTGCTGAAAGAGATTGAGTAGATCATGAGAACTGAAGGTGAGATCACAAACTAAAGCTTTGTTCCTGGGAGACCTGTGAAATACAGTACATATTTCTAGTTTGTATGTAGCATGTAGTTTGTTTTATATACATTGAAAATGGCTTGAAATCAAATGTACTGCATTTTTATTGTCTTTGTAACTTGTAGGCCAAGGGCGTGGTGATGTACAGTTTCAGCGTTTAAATGCATAATTCTCGGTGTGCCTCTCTGCCATCAGACTTAGAACCCTTTTATGATTAATCAAACCTGTTGTCTTTCTTCTGTCTCAGAGGCTGTCGGAAGTCTCCGCTTTGCAGAACTGTTATGGGTTCAACCAGGACATCCAGAAGCTCTGCACAGCTGTAGCTGCCTGTGCGGCAGGTCACAAGCGCAAGAGATCTGACAGCCATTCACAAAACAGTCCCACAAACTCGGGTGCGTTTCGACAGAATTCTGCTTCACCCCGGCAGCAGAAAATCAGTTTTATGGCATGTTGATCTGTGATTTCCCTCTTGCTGTCAGGATTTCTAGTTAGACCATTCTGAAAAAGGATTGAAAAAGTCCTTTGATTTGGGGAAAATACTTTATAATGGTCTCGAACAGATAAGAAAAATTACCAAACATACACATCAGCTAATTAATTAAATGTATACTTCATTAATCATACTTTATGTAAGAAAATAATGCACGTCTTATTACACCACAGAAATTACGCAGCACAGTGAATTTCCAGGGCTGATTCTCTATGTGTGTGAATGATTAGACAATTATATTTTAATTTAGTATAGCGAGGTTACTCCTCTAAGTGTGCCACTTATTATCGTGTATTTATTTTAGATGCTAAATTTGATTGCAATTTTTCTACTACTCTCATCACACAGGTAACTGACTAACTGATAAATACACAGGTCACTTCCAGATGAGAGTCACAAGGAACAAGTGTTGCACAGCACTCATACTTGAATTCATTTTTTTTAATTTGCTTTTAACATTAAGTAACAGGTGGGATATTAGCTTTTAATAAGATTCAAGATTCCTTTCTCTGGTTTTAATGTATATCTTTTGGGACTGTCTCTCACAGGGGAAACTTATAATGAATCCACTGTTCCGCATCACGATGAGAAGTGTTCTTCTGCAGAAAATGCCCAAGAAAAAGCAGAGGAAGTTACTTCTTCGGGAGTAACTGATGGATTCCAGCAAGAACAGGTCAATATTTTCTAATTCAGTTTTTCCGTGTCCATTTCTGTCCTAAACCAGGTTAAAGGTGAGCAGAGACATGAGGGAAATGACCCATTATCCAAAAATCTACAATACACAGCAATATATTTAATAAGGAACAAGTAATAGGTTTATTCCCTGCTGAAAAGAGAAGAAAAAAAACACAACGTTTCGGCTGTGGAGCCTTCTTCAGGTGTGGCAGCTGGATTCCCTGGACATAAAGTTTCCTGCCAGAGACATTTT
Source organism: Atractosteus spatula (assembly GCF_055471065.1). Taxonomy (NCBI): domain Eukaryota; kingdom Metazoa; phylum Chordata; class Actinopteri; order Semionotiformes; family Lepisosteidae; genus Atractosteus; species Atractosteus spatula. The sequence goes on along the minus strand of NC_142718.1, from coordinate 8,565,317 downwards.
CACCAGGTCTTTTAAAATATATTGAATAGTTTTAGAATGTATTTTACTGTAATCGCACTCATGAATTGTCTTTGATAAGTTTCCATAAAGTATCACAGTGTGGAAAGTGTCCTGTGTTAAAGGGCAGACTCAGTCAAAGTGAAAGATTAAACAAATAGATTCCAATAAATGTCTGTTCTGGTAATATAAGAAGCAGAAATATCTAAATATCTTTCGATCAGTAAGGCCCATTTATACTGTAAGTGAAGGAATCAGCAGCACAAGTCCCAGTATAGCTGGCTTATCTTAGACACAAATCACCCACAATTAAGACACTTCATTCTCCAGATTGTATGCATCTAAACATCCACCTGTTTTCATTATGTCATTTCTACTGTTGAGGGGACAGCAAAACTTAAAACACCAGTAACGCTGTTGTGTCCTATTTTGACATTACTTAGTTTACACACTTCCTTGAATTATAAATGGGTGAGACAAACTGACAGATCTCGACATAATCTTAAAACTGAGCCTACAGTAGCTTTGGTAGTTTGTTTTACTTTCTTTATTTTCATAAATAAGTTTGATTGGTTAGCTGATAGCACTCTGGGGAAAAAGGACGAAACAATCTCAGCTTACTAGTCATTCTTGGAACTTGACTTACTTGTATCTCTGGCATTTTATATAGTCATTCATGATATTCTTTTGGAAGACCTGGTGAAAATGTCTCTGGCAGGAAACTATATATCCAGGGATTCCAGCTGGCTCAGTGGTTAGCCTTTCTGCCTCGAAGCTCTGGGGCCCTGAGTTCAGTTCCTGGGGTGCTATCTGCATGGAGTTTATATGTTTGTCCCTGTGTTTGTGTGGGTTTCTACTCAGGTTTCCTCCCACAGTCCAAAGACATACTGGGAAGTTAATTGGCTTCTTGGGAAATTGGCTCTGGTGTGAGTGTGTTTTTGTTTGTATGGACTGGCGGGACGCCCAGGGTGTTTCCTGTCTTACGCTACCTCTATTGGATAAGCGCATTAGAAAACTGAAAGGATGGATTAACAAATATATTATTAAGATATAGAGTTCAGAAATAAAATAAATACTTTTCATAAAATGTATTAAAGTACGTTATTAAAGTACACTTATCTGTATTTAAATGTACTGTACTTTAATTAATTAGAAATGAGAAATAATGAGAAATATTTTGCCAAACTTCTTTCAGGAAGACATGAGAGTGTGCTGTAAAGCTTGGGAGATATTCAGATGAAATATACTGTATAGTTTTCATAGAAGGAGATGACTTTTAGAATCTTTTTGTGCAACAGGCAGAGAACAAAGTAAAATCAACTACAGGACTGGGAACTGGGATTTTTCAACAGTATAAGGGACCTAAATCAGGGAGTTTAGATCACAGGAGGTTGAGAGGAAATTTGATTTGCATTTATACTGTAAGATCCTAAGGGACAAAGACACATAGTCACAACTGGAAACTGAAAAGGAATTGAATTGTAATGCACAAAATCCAAGCTTTATTTATTTTACAGTCCAGTACACCAATAAAAACAAGGAAGACAAACATTACCAACAGAGAACAGGGTACAATGGTGATGCAGGAGATAAGAAAGTGACTTTACATTGTTTGAGAGTGATATTGCAGAGGAGATGAAAGATTTCCTGAGTTTGACAAATTCACACCTTTTAAGACAGACACGTTTCCCAGACGGGAGGGGTGTTCATTCCCAACGGAGAGGGTGACACACACCTCATGACACTCCTGGCCTTCTTTACAGCCCTTTGTCTGTAGAGGATATTTGAGTTGATGTGATTTGTCCACTAATTTTCCCAACCTAATACAGCTGACAGTACCAATGTTGCCAAACCAACAAGTGAGACAGTACTGTATGTGAAGACACTTTCAATAAATGACTTACATAAACGTTTTTAAAGAGAAGTGTGTAAACACTTCTTTACACAGGGTTGTACAGTAGGTGTCTAGGACAAGCTTTCCAGTCAGGTGGTGCAGGTCCTTACTTTGAGTACTCTTAAGAAAGAGCTGAGCAACATTTGAGTTTCAATGAGCCACAAACTTGCCAAACAAGCAAGATGGCCAAAAGGGCTCTTTTTGTAGGCATTTATTATTTTCGGCTGCCATGCATACACAAGTTTCTGCCGTGTTAATGCCCAGTGTATACGTTTGTGTTAAGCAGAAGTGACCAGTAGTTGTTGACTTACGGTATGGAGCAGTATAGATTATAGTAGTTCAGTTGGGTTTAATTTTTCATTTTAATTTTGAAGATTAAAAATCTCTCCAAGCCCATTGTTTCCCATTTCACCTCTGACGGCCATGACCACTCTAATCTCTCCGTCTGTGTTCTCAAAGACGGTTTTCCGAACTCATACATCAGAAAGACTACAGAAACCAAAATTATCCTGCAGCTAGGATCACACCTTCCCCCTTCTCTTAACGACAGACTACTTTTCTTCTAAATTTTCTCCATTCATTGGAAGTTTCATTTCACAACTCTCTTCACCTATCCTGACTCCACAGTACCTGATTGGCCACTCTGTCTGTCCCCTGCTCCCGCCTCTTGCTCCTCCTCTCTCCCAGCTCTTGTTCTCCTGCTGCATTACCTTTGCTTACTGCCCTGTCTTTCTCACACCCGAAGAAGGCTCCATAGCCGAAACATTGTGTTTTCTTTCTTCTCTTTTCAGCATGGAACAAACCTATTACTTGTTCCTTTGCAGTATAGATTATATTCACTATTACAGTAGTATGTTTAACAGTAACCATGGATTATTTAAGGAACACCATTCAAATCTACTGTATGTGCTTTGTTTCTGAGTTACTTCTAATACTAAAGATGGCATTTTTTGCCTCTCATTTTACTAAAGACATCCAGAGCTCTCTTGTTTGAAATAAAAAAAAGGAACAAGATTCATAACATTAAAATAACCCTCCAGAAGAAACTTTTAAAGTCTAAGTGCTTGATCAGCACTGATCCCTGTGAGGGCTCAGTGTGTAAACTGAAACAATAGCCTCTCCGAATGTTTGTTAATGCGAGTCTCTACTGTTTCTAGAAAAACAAATTTGCAGCAAAGTAATGGTTACATTATTTTGTTATAAATGCAAGTAAGCAATAAATCTTTTAAAAAACTCCTTTTTTTAATTGCATCTGCATCATGATGATTTGTGGCATCATCCATATAAAAAAAAAGAAAACTTACAATGAGAACAGTTTAATCTCTAACAGATTGAGGTCTTACTGTACAGTATATGCGCAAACACTTTTCCTGTTTTATACTCCATTTTCTGTTGAACCGGAATATTTTTTTTCCATGTAGCATTCCGTGGAGTACCCTCGTTTTTCCACTTCTTCATTTTTGTTTAAAAAAATTCTAAAAATCCTTCGATATATTATCTTGAAAATGTGCAGCTCAAAGGACACAGACCCCAAGAAGGGTACCCTTCAGGATCACCTGAAGAGGGCTTGATGACCGCTGTGTTTCTCCTTCCCATTTTTCAGGATGGAACTGGCCTTTACTTTTTATCTTTGTACCCAGTGCACACAGCCCCTCCAGTTGAAAGTAATTTCATAAATGCTGCTCCTACTGGAAAAATAGGTCATTACTTACCAGTACTTAACAGTTCAACATACTATACTTATGCATTCGCATGTTTTGGGAAGAAGTTATTTAAAGCTGCATAATTCTGTGACTTGTACTGCATTTTTAAGAGAAAGCAGTAAACTGAACAGCAAATGCAATACAACACTTTTTCCTGCACATCACTATGTTGGTCTCACAGTACCACTCCCTTTCAGACATTTCCTTTAATATTACAACAGTAACCAGCTCTCCATACCAGTTGAACTGATTGCTATTCAGTTACAGTATGCATTTATTGTAATAAGTAATTGAATCATGTATAGGAAATACAGAACACCAACAATTGTAGTGTACACTTATTCAGTGATAGTTCTAAAAAATGAAAAGAGAATATCTGAAGCTCATCTCGAAGTGAGGCGTTTACTCAAAAAGTGGTTGCCAACTGCAACATTTGGTATATACCACTGTGTGTGTGAATTTCAACACTCTTCTGGCAAACAGGAATATTTACACAAAAGATTAGCAACTACAGTCTTATTCCCTTTAAAATTAAGAAAACCTCAGACTCCCCTGAGACATAATTACTGAAAACAATATGTTCCTTCAATAGTTACCACTTGTGACGCTGTATAAGGGTGTGTTTATTTGTGAAGTCTGAGTATAAACCTACAAATATGGTCACATATATTTGTGAGTTGTCAGACTTCTAAGTTTTTAGCATTGTTTTAATGAATCTGTCAGAAAATGTAAAATTTTGAAACCTTACCATTTTTCAAGGAAGAGGAGAAAGGAACCCCCTGCTCTTTCACACTGGTATCTACCCCATCTCAAAGTTAATCGCTAGAAATATGATATGCTTGGTTTAGAGTTACATTGGCACTTTTAGGTTAAACTAGAAAATTGGAAATGAAGTGATGATGCAGATAAACTGTAAAAAGCAAAATATAATAATAATTGCTTACACTTATATAGCGCTTTTCTGGACACTCCACTCAAAGCACTTTACAGGTAATGGGGACTCCCCTCCACCACCACCAATGTGCAGCATCCACCTGGATGATGCGACGGCAGCCATAGTGCGCCAGAACGCTCCCCACACACCAGCTATTAGTGGGGAGGAGAGCAGAGTGATGAAGCCAGTTCATAGATTTTTAGGAGGCCATGACTGGTAAGGGCCAATGGGAAATTTGGCCAGGACGCCGGGGTTACACCCCTACTCTTTTTGAGAAACTCCCTGGTTTCCATCCGGGTACTGACCAGGCTCACACCTGCTGAGCTTCAGTGGGTTGCCAGTTGTGAGTTGCAGAGTGATATGGCTACTGGCCATATTTGCAAAAATATTATTTTTACAAAAGAAAATACAGCCTAATACTCTAAAACACTTACAGCTAAAATATAGAAAACTGTCTTAGGGTAAAAGGTGCACACCTGGCCTTAGGATATCATTGAAAATCCGAGCAGTACCCCAGTACGGGCCACAGCTAGTTATAGTTACTTCACCACAGCATCCATAAAGCAACTACACACTGCCTGCTGCTGTGCTATTTATACTCTCACAACTGGCTCTGTAAAGGATCTCTGCAATTCTCCTGTAACCACATACTCTTCCAGAGCTCCTGGTGGCTGGTGGGATACACAGACTTGTGTCATACAACTGCAAAATACTGTATATCTAAAATATTCTGGTATTTCAAAATCTGGTGGAAATCACTTATCGGATTAGGAAAAGTACATTATAATCTTTACTATCTGGCCTCTTACTAACTGGGATGCTCGACTAACCGGCATTATCTCCATCTGCCAATACAAAATCATCCTTTACCATCCAAGAAAATGTCTGGTCCTGTTTGGCTTGGATCTTCACTTGGTCAGTGCTGTCTTTCCGTGTGCTCACTGACTGTAAACATAGCGCAGACTTAAGGTATCATCTTGGCCTTGATTCATCAATAAATATTTACACCATCCAGCATTCTGCAGGAGGCCTCAGTCTTGCTCTGCATGGCCTTGTGTGTACATCTTGTCCAACAGGTGCATTGTCTGGAGCAATTTCCTCAGTGTGTTTGCAGTGTTACTTTTAGTTGTGTCTGAAAAGAGTTCTAGTGACATGAAAAGCAAGCCAACACTAGCAATTAAAGAAGAGTTTTTTTGCAGCACTCTTGAGTTAGTTTTATTATTGAAGTACTGTACAGTGTTCTATAATGACATTTTAAGTGTATATTTTTGTCTTTTACATTAGTCTAATATTGTAAGTGCGAAAAGAGCTTATTAAAGTGTTTCGACTTACATAAATGTCGACGTATAATTGTACAAAACATTAGTATTATTGATTATGTGATAACATACAAGCACAAAAGTGTTTAAATACTTACAGTATGCAGTAATGACTTTTTCCATCTTTTACATTGTCTGTCTTTATGTTTTATGTTTATGTCTTTTTGCCTTGTGCTTTGACTGTGTGCAATAGGTTGTGTATATCACAATTATTAATTGCTACTTCAAAGTGTCATGACTGCAAGCTTTACAGGGACAAAATGTGAAAGCTGAGCAAGGTTCCGAATATGTTATAAGATACTGCATGAAACATTATTGAAACATGCATCCGAAATACAGGACCACCTTCATGGACAGAGGATCCTGGGAGATAGGCACTATGAATTAAGAACATTTAAGTCTTTCTTCTCTTTTTAGCTTTTGTAAAAAAAAAGCAACAGTCATGAGCACACACAGAGCAAACAATATGGCGTTTTTAGGTTTGTAGAAGGCTTGAAAAGGCTGGTTAATTGTTATTACAGGAAAGACTTGAAAGGACTTGGAATACATAGAAAACAAGAAGCATAGCTAAGGGGTGAATGCCTAAATTAGGGTGACAGATTTGGAGGAGTACCACAGGAATCTGTACCAGGGCCCCATTTCTTCTTTCCTTTTTTTTATTGCACTTTCAGACAATATTAAAATTATTGTAAGTAATCCATACTCGAAAATGTGTAAATCATCTGTAGTAAAAGTAAAAGCATCAGTGGTATTGATGAAAGTAATAATAAAATCATCTTCTTCCCCAGGTGTTTAGTAAATTGATTTAAAGGGACTTTTAGGATTTTAGGACCTCAAAAATCAAATCTGTAATAAAGTCTCTCATTCACTTCTAATCAATCGAACCCTAAATAATTGTAAGTATGCCTTGAGGCTGCTATTAAATACATGTACTGATTAATTCCTGTTTGATATCCTACATCCACAGACTGTAGTCCTAGGCTCTGTATCTGGGACTGAGAAAATCTCCAGCTCTCAGCGGACTTCTGTGAAACCAAAGAAGAAGAAAGCCAAGGGACTGTTTGGCTGAACCAGACCTTCCCCGCCTCACTTTTATTTTCCTTTGACTTCATCTTCCAGACGTCTTTGGTGTGTCATTTTAAATACGCAGTCTCACTTCTCTTTTCTTTTAGCACATATTGATTGTGAACATCTATTTTTAAATCATGTTTCTGTTTTTAATTGCTATCGCTAAATGTACTTTTAAACATGGCTATTTATTACCTGGGGTGGTTTTACGTCAAAATCAAAGCATGCTCAACATTAAAGGTCAGATTTCTACATTTTTTTTTTTTAAATGAACTTTTTCCTCTGTGTTTTAAAAAAAAAATCCACCTAGAGTAATATCCACACACGCACTCCATAAAACGTACATATAGTTCACTGGAGCCCAGCTCACCTCAGTTTCGTCGTACTCTTTCACAGTGAAATATGACCACAAAGAAGAAATTCATTATTCATTAATAACCTCTATAAAAATCTAACCTCTATGAATTGCCTGCACTTTCTAAACTTTTAACAACAATTGATTTTATGATGTTAGATCACAATTTCAAGATCAAATGATTTTATCAAATAGTACACAAATACAGAGATTGTACAGGTAAAAAGAAGTCGAAATGGATTTCGTAAATGTGTGGTAGAAATACCAGCTTCCGCTATTAATCTGCTGTCTAGTATACATATACTAGGCTTGAAACCTTTCCTTTCCAGCATACTTTCCTCACGTGCCACAGTACTAGCCAGGCTACAGCGTACCTTACCTGTTGTTGTGCTGATACCCTTGACCACTTCTGTTTTAGTCTTTCGGCTGCAAAAGCCTTCTGAATAAAGTAGCGCTGCCTGTAACCACAACGCTGCCATCTTCCGTACCTGTCTGAAGGGCCTCAGTCATCTCAGCTGTTCACCTTCCGAAACCGAGCAGCTTTCGGACAAAACATCAAATTCACCCGCTGTGGCCCTTCATAATTCAAAACCTTAACGCAAACCATGACTCGCATTACTAAGACACCTTCAGCAAAATTTGGGATGGGATACAGTCCTGGGTAAGGTTCATAATTTAATGGCCAGTGACTTTGAAATACTTTTGACAAGAAACCAACATTGGTCCTGGTACTAAATTTAAAATATATATACTGTATTTCCACATGGAAGACAGGCATCCACTTTACTGACCCTCTCAGAAGGTCCTGACCATTTCATGACCTATAGACCTTCCAGTGTCCCTCAGGCTATCACCTACCTACTTGTTACGTGGGACTTATTGACTTCCACTTTTTGATAATACCCATTTTTTTAGCGCACACATTTAATCGGAAAAGTAACATGATTACAAAATGGGGTTCCTGCATAAACCAAGGCTTCCATTTTATTCTGAAACATCAAACTGGCACTGTCTTAAGGAGGTCACTTAAAGACGTACAGCATTTAGTGCTGTAGGACCATTTGTTTGCAGTTAAGTTTGTGTATTTGTAGTGTCTAATTTCAAGGGTAAATTATCTCAAGTGGCTCTGAAAAGATGTCAGCTCTAGGAAAACTTATACAACATTAGTATTATTCAATTTATACTATAACATTGTATATAATATGCATCATGTGTTAATAGTCTCCCTACGCTACTGCAACAACTAGAGGGTAGGGGAAGACAGCACTCTGAGCCTCATATCTACTATCTAAGGCTTACAGTATATGTTTTCTTCCTGACCAGAACTCCAGAACTTGAATTGGTGGTGGGAGGTAGGTAGATATAAACAATTAGGTTGAATACTTGAGGAACCAGCTGTAAGCAGATGACCAATTGTCACAGTACACCATCAGTCCAGGTCCCACTTTTATCTCTGTTGCCCTGTTCCAGGTCCAGTCTCAGACTGCTCAGCACTCCCACACATCTAATGTGTCACATAATCTAATGTGACTGTGTGGCAGTTGAGGTGTGTCTAAGGTTGCCATTCAATCTACTGTATGATTCAACCTATGATTGTCACCTGCTATACCGTATGTGCTACAGGCAGGAAAAAATCAGACACACAAGAGGAATAAAAGCCCCCTCACTTTTGTAACCCTGTGACAAAAGCATTCAGGAGAGACAGGAATGATGGGAGAAGTGCAGGGCCAGATTTTGGTGTTTGTAGGCCCTAGGTACTTTTACTCGGAAATGTGCAAAAAGAGGGGTAAACGCCAATTGAATTACATCGATTGACATGATGCACTTGAAACTATTCTAATGCTAAACCACATGACTGATGGAGCGAGTTGAGCGACCATCACGTGGGTACTTCTAGTTTCTAGAACAGCTTCTAGATAGCGTACTAGTATTGGTTTGGATGTTGTTTCAGCTCGTTTTTCTTTAGTCACTAGTGTTTCCCTCCTTCGTAGGCCCTAACAATTTAGTAGGCCCTAGGCACTGTGCCAGCACTGGAGAAGTGAAGGTACAGTATGCATTAAAAAACATTCACGTGCAAGAACTTAACTTACTAAGAACCTAACTTTTTCCTCACATACTTGCCTAGCTGTTGCGTGATGAGACTGCCATTAGTCTGCCTTGAAGTGGCAGATCTTTTTAAGTAGTACTTGTCCCCTTTTCCACATGCAGTGCATCAATCACAGCTCTCATATGTATGTTCAATTATATCACCTGTTGAGAAAAATAAAAGTCCTACTACCTGAGCAGTCAAAGTTGCAGCTGTCGTCTTTTCTAAGGGGATCTATCATAGATGGAATGGAAAAAATGCAAACAGGAAACTGGATCATCCCTGAAAATATGGGTACATCATGCAAGTTCCCCCCAGAAGATACCGCTTCACATCCAGGACCTAAAAGCTTAGAGGCAGTAGTACTAAACACCACCCCTTCGTGCCACTTCCGAGGGCAAAACATTTTATGCAGTATGAAGTTATAACCTGCGCATGTAAAGGTACTTTTGCAATATTACTGCGGATGTTCTTGTAACTTGTTTTAAGTACTGTACGTACATGGTATCTATTTAAATATTTTGTCTTTCTTTTTTAGTGTTCCATTGCTTAAGAGTGGATAGAAAAGCTTAGGTTTTCATTCCTAATGCCTTTGAGACAGAACCTAGCCTCAACCAGGGTGCTCCTAGGGGTTAGCACACACAAAAACACACGATGACTGTTAAAAGTCAGTGCTGGGGGATTTACTATTGGCCATTTCAGAATTACAACAAAAGAAAAGCACTCAAAAAATTCCAAACTACTACTGACACAGTGAACTCCCTTCATATACCAAATGCGAGGCCTAATCACACCCATGTGAAGATGGGTCCTTCACCACTAATCTAATCAAATGACCCAATCACCACCAGCTGTGTATATTTACATGGTGTAATGCCATGGAGCATGGGAATGCCGAGGGGTGGAGCTTCTCTCGGGAGAAGCATGTGTTTCTAAGCAACCACAGCTGTAAAAGCTATCTGTTCTGATGAGACACAGCTGTGGGCGGTCCTATAAGTGCAGGCTGGCTAGGTCTGACCAGCCTCAGGGCTGAGAGATGGTAAGATTGTGTCTCTTTTTTTCATATGCACTGTAGTGAGCAATAGACTTGGCTTGGGAGAGAGACAGAAGATCTGGGTGTGTTTGTCTCTCTCATGCTGAGGCACAGCAGAGAGAGTGGTGGGGCTGAAGAGAAGGGAAACAGGTTGGCTTTTGTTTTTGTGCCAGTAGTGGGCTTGATGTTGCTGTCGTCTTTGTGTGAGTGCAGGCAGCTCTGTATTTTGCACAAGCTGATTTGCAGTCCGTGAGAAGAGATGGCTACATGTGTAGCAGCTGCAGATTTAACAGAATGCTGCCAGCTGTGTTTGTGTTAAAGTGAAGCAGGCTGCAGTGGCTTATGGCAACAATTCTGGTGCTAATTGTCATTCAATTTAATAATTGGGATTCAGTTTGTGTGATTGTGAAAGATAATTCAATCTTATCAAAAAGATAATTTTGGTAATAATAATCCTGTAGGGGATTTGGGATTGGGATCTGGCTTATGTGAATGGGAGTGAGTAAGAGCAAAAGACCCAGAGAGGTTTTGATCTTTAAAGAGACAGCCATTTTAGGGGGCTAAGAAGGTACAGGGCTGTTGAAGAGACCTCTTGTGAATTTCTGTGTGATAAAGGTAAGTCAGTATGGGAAGGGGGGGTTAAGGAGAGGGGTCCTTACTAGTGAGTGTGTGATGGGGAAAGGATCCTGTCCTGCTACTAACCTGTGGCCTGTCTCTTAAGGATGTACTGCCACCCTATGGAGGGTGTGAGTGGGTGTTAGGCTGCCCTGATAAGCTTTGTGTAGTAGGGTTATTGTGGCAAACACAAGTATGTGAGAAAGTGGTAAGCTGTGAGAGAGCAGTGCACAGTCCGCAGAAGATCAGGTGTGATCCCTATCTGTGACATTAGGGGGCAGGAGGCTCTGGGAGAGATGGAATCCAGATAGGATCAGGATCAAACTCCACTTGTCTACAGACTACTTTGGATGACATGAGCAAACAAGATGTTTGCTCATGCCATCCAGATGTTGTTTGCTCTAATGGGGAACATATTGCAGCACTTTTGAGTAGAGTGCAGGAAAAAATGGAAGTAATTCTGCAAATGGTTCTCACAACTGGCTGTGATGGGTGAGTTCCTCATCTCGGACCTGTGAGGATCATACTCTTAAGGGATGCCTGCTTTCTTGGCTTTGTGAAAGATCAGAGGCTAATCTCTAGTGAGTGAAGTTGTAACTGCCTTTTCACTACTGGTTTGCCACAACCTTATTTTAGAATTTTACAAAAGCTGTGAAGTTTTGAGTTTAAACATGAGGAATCTTATCCAACTCAATGTGATTCTTGCCTTTTTACATACAAACTCCAAGTAGCTCTTTTCTTCTGCCATTTCTGGAAATGGTTGTGGTTTATAAGTGAATTGTAGTGCTCCAATGTTATGAGTACATGGTCACGCTGGAAGACTGTGGACATGGTAGATCCTAGTCAACTATTCTACCATTAATAGTGCCTATACAGATTGTTCTCAGGTGTGGGTTAAGACTGAGTCCAAGGCTAAGAAGATACTTAAAAAATCCCTTCCATAGCTATAAAATAGGCATGAGTCAGTGGTCAATGGTGTGGCATGGGAGATGTGCATCAATATCCCAATTTTGTGAGCTTTACTGTGAAGGAAAAGACAACCAGGATACCAAATGGAGAATTTATATATTAAACAAGGTAGAGACCAGTGTGCAAAGTTCATCTCCTTTACTTTATGATGCACTGGAAGACCTCTCTCTCTCTGTTGAGCAGAGGTTTCTCTGAGTGAGACAATGCAGCCAAAATGAAGAACCAACCAAACACACCTCCCTATCAGAGATTGGCTTAGAGCTTCTGACTAATACTTGGTTCATGATGGCAAGCCATATAACTAGCTAGATGGATTAGCCAAGCTATGCAAATGTTGGATGATAGTTTGTGTGCAGGTGGCTCTACTTTCAGGTCCATCTGCAATGGTCAGTTGTCATCAGATTTCCTGGCGAGATTAAACTGCTTCCACCCTGATCGTCTAGCAAGCTGAGCAGAACAGAAAAAATGGGCACCCCTTCCCACTTGGGGAGAACTTTAAGAGATAATGGATGAATCCTCCTGAAGCAAAGAATACGCAATTTACCTTTCTCAGCTTCCTAGTGTATGTTAATGGCTCCTTGTGCCTTATTCTGGCATAGCAGGAATGCTCATATTGTATATTGTGCCAGAAAGGTGGCCTTGCAGCACATGGCGTTAAAGAGCCCATGAAAGCTGTAGAGTCTACTGTCCAGGCAAGAAGAGATGTGCTACTTGCATGCAATTACTATGCAAGACAATTTTGTTACCTCTCTACTTGAGCCTGAACTATAGTGGAAGCATGGACTACTCGCTATATTTGGAACAAGGCCGCCAATACTGCATAAAGGTTAACAGTCCCGGGAAAGGCAAGTCTACTTTGACAACAGTATAGCAAGGCAAGATTAATATGTCCTCAGGGTCTAAGGGAATTGTGCCAGTTGTACTTGAAGAACAAGAGAATGTTATTCAGAAGCAACTGAGGCAACTCTTCCAACAGTCATTCAAGACGGGGTTAGTACCCAGGGAATAGAGAATTGGTAATGATCTGTACATAAGAGTGAGATGACAACTGAAGTAAGTAAATACAGACTTCAATTGCAAGTATAGTAATGAAATAATTGTTAGAATGTCATTCAAAACTTACGACTTAAATTGGTGAATGATGTTAAAATTGTATGATGCAATCCGAGCGCACTTCAGATTTAACACTAAAATGTGCACCAGAGGACAAGTCAAAACTATATGGATCCACTTGAGGATCACAAGGGGGCCACAGCCTATCTTGGCAAGCAAGCAATGGGTACAAGGTGAGGTACAGCCAGGATAGGACACTAGTCTGTTTAAGGGCACCTAGAGACACGAACAAGCTCCCACCAGATCCAATTCCCCAGACACCATAGAAGGTTGATTGGTATATCTCCAACTCTCCCCCAGGTCTTTAGACTGTGGGAGAAAACCAGCCAGATCACCTGGGGGAAACCACATGAACATGGGTGAACATGCAAACTCCTCACAGATAGCACCCTAGTAATGGAATTTGACCCAGGGCAATGAGGCAGCAATGCTAGCCACTATACTGGTAGAACCTAATTTGAATAATGTGTACAATTTACCGATCGGGAATTGGTCCCGATTGAGATCAACCAGGCGTTCCCCATTTTAAATGAATGTCCGTGACTGTGACTGAAGGGCTTAAAGAATGTTTTAATGCTGAACAGAGAGGAGGAAAATATTCAGAATTCTCAAAGGTAACCCTATTGGCCTTGGAATAAAGTGAAACGCAAGCCACAAGAAGTGGTTACCTGTCCGTCCACCATGTTGTTCAATCTGCCACCCTGGCTTCCTTCACGAAACACCTGAAACAATGATCAGATGGGCAGAATAAACTCAGTTTGTTTGTTTTTTCTACTTTTCACTGTATGGTTATTTTCTTTCACACTTCTGAAAGTGTCTCCTGATTGAAAGATACCATATTGTGCCTTCCTGAAGTGAAATATATATATATTTTTTTAGTTAAGACCTTTTTCTGTTAAAATTTAAAAATTGCATTTCACTTAATAGTTAAAGATATCTGCATTATTGTTCAGGCTTTTTTTTTTGGATGACCAACAATTTGGGGAGCTCCTCTCCAAGCTGTTTCAATTATTCCTATAAAGTCATAGTTGCCTGATCATGCAGTAATGTTAAGTTATTGTGTTTAATTTCCTAGGCCTTGAACTTTGAGGTATAAGCATTTAAGAATGGAAGAGCTGTTTATTTAGGTTTTTTTTTTCTTTGTTGCCCAGCTCCCTAGTTAGTCAACTAATTATACCTCTTGTTTTCCTCGGCTTGACTGTGGCTCCAGTAGAATTCCTGAGAGGGAACTCATGATGTCCTGCTCCCTAGTATACAAGGTAAAACCTTAAATGTTTTGCAGGGCTATTGGCCGAAGTACTCCTACAGTACATTTCCTATGCCCTGGACCATGATCTGCCCCTGCTCTGACTGGGAGTCGGTCATCTTGCTTGGAGAAGACCGCAATCTGGTCACCAGGCAGTCCTCATAGACAGTATTGCTATACAGTATGTATTGTACAGTCTTCTACACTATCTCTAAAGTCCTGGACTAACACTATCTTCTGTGTTACTGAGAAAGTGGGATCCTGGGGGAATGCTTCTCCATTTTCCAGAAACCTGTAGGTCTTGGACTTGAGGTGCTCGCTCAGCTGATGAACTCCCTATGGCTATCCCTGTGCAGAAAGTTAATTAGCCTGCAAACCACACACTGCAGTAGCCTCATTTAAAAAAAAATTCTTTGCTTGTGCTCTTGAGTTATTTCAATGTTAATCTGTATTTAAACCCAGCCCAAAAAAGAAAAGAAGATGGAGTAGTTTGTTTGATGTCTTCAACTTTTTAACTTGACCTTTTCTCATGTTTTTTCCATGATCTCTGTATTTAAGTTATTATAAATTTTCATGTTATACTAATTCATCTTAACTTTATGCTTGCAATTATATGCACTATGTACTGCTATATGGGTTGTAGTGCTTCCTACCTCTTTCATTTAATGGATTTTAAAAAACTTAAAAGCTGAGCTTATGTAAACCATAGGGTCACTTTATTTTTTATTACATATTAACTTTTATAGTAAAGGCTTGTGTGCATTAAGTGCATATACTGTACACAGCATTGTAATTAAGGAGTTTAAATTCCCTCTTCTTCCAGGGGGCAGATCCTACTCTACTCTGCGTGGTGGGGGAGTACTACTACAGAATACGTCTTTCCCTAACCACCTACTCTGTGTGAGGTTTGTTGTGGTAACAGGCTGAGCAGGACAGGACAGGCCAGGCTTTCCTTTCTCGAGCAACAGCTTCTACTTTCTCGCTCCTCCTGATTATCCCACCCCAGTCTGGGGTGGGTCTGCCCTGGCCTCTTTCCACTGTGCCTGGCTGTACACGGTACACCTCCATGGGCTCCTCTTGATCCAGAGGAGAAACGACTCTCTGCAAGCTATCGCTGGACTGCCACCCCCTGACAGAGTAAACCCAACAAGCCTACACTGAAACCTCCTTTCCGCTGCTTCCAGCTGCAATCTTGTTCTTTCAGCCACTACCTGCAGCTTCTGCTCATAACTAAGGATGGAGATGGAGGTCAACCAAAAACAACAAAGAGCTTTAAACTTATCCCCTGCTTCACCACCAAAGCTCGGCACAACCTTACTGTAGCTAGTGGGCCAACTGGCTGGTCAGTCTTGCAATCCCCTCTACCCTCACTCATGAACAAGACTCCAAGCTACTTAAACTCTCTCAGGGGGAGCAATTCACTCCCCATTAGGACTTTGTCCTCTCAGATCTACTGTAGGATGGCAAGCCATACTTCAGCAGCACCTACAACAAAATACCCTAGGGTACTTGGTCTTAAACTTTCTCCATATCCCCAAAACTCCCATACTCTCTCGCATTTCTGTGAGAAGGTAAAGAGTTGGTTTACTGTTCCATGGCAAGGAGGGAATCTGCATTGTTGCTCCTGTATCTGAGGCTGAGCTAGTGGGTGGAGTCTCCTTTCAGAACAAGGTAACAAAACTCCCAGTCAGGTTTGAGGTTTTCTTGGCATAAACTGGCTGACTTGGGATCTGCTGCAGTTTCTCCAATAAGGTTTAGGTCCAGGCTTTGACTTGGTCAATAACAATGGAAATGAACAAAAATATTTATCAGCCATTCTGCTATAGATCTGTTTGTATATTTAGGATAATTGTCTTGCTGCATGACCCACCTTTGTCTCCGCTTCAGCTGATGCTTGGACAGTCTGATGCTCTTCTCCAATTTGCTGATAAAACACAGAATTCATGGTTCTGTCAATGACCAATGGACAAGCCGTCTGGGTCATGAGACAGCAAAGCAGCCTCAAACCATGATACTCCCACCACAATGCTTGAAGGTTGGGATGGAGTTCTTCTGTTGGAAGGTGCTTGGTTTTCGCCTCGCAAAATGTCTCATTATAGCCAAGAAGTTCAACTTTTGAGCTGTCCGTGTAGAAAACATTCTTCTAATAATCCTTGAATGTGGATTGTCCGGATACTTCTTGGTGAATGTGATATGGTCTTTTTAAAGCAATGTTTTCTTCTTGGCTATCTTCCCATGAGAATTATTCTGTCAGACATTTCCTGAGGTATAAACACTAACATTAGTGGCACAGAGGAGAGGACTCCAGATCCTTAAATGTTACTCTGGGGTTCTTTGTGAAGTCCTAGATGATTTCCCGGGGGTCTTTTGTTGAGACTTCGGCAGGACAAACAAGACAGTAATCTTGGACAGAATCACTGCAGTCTTGCATATTTTCCATTTGTAGACTGACAATGGATGGATTAGAACAGCAAATGTTTAGATGTCTTTTTAACCCTCTCCAGACTGATGAGCATCAACTACTTTTGATCTCAACATGATGACATGACATATTTCCACTTGCCTGTATGGTGAAGACAACACTCACAAAGCTTCTGATCATCATATAGGACAAGGATACCAAAATTCACTCATAACCTTTTATTTAACTGCCAGAGTCGAATTACCTCCTTGATTGTGCTATCGGTTAATTTATTATGTTTCCCTTCCCACTTTCTTAATTATTGTTTTTTAACTTGCATCTCAAAAATTTGAATTGGCAAATACAAATCCTTTTAGTTATCTTAGACAAGATTGGCTTTGATAAACAAGGGTACAGTGGTAAGAAATTATAATTCCCATAGTATATTGGGATAAACATTTATAAATGTTTTCTCATTATGGTACAATGTTTGACCCTAAATTCGGGGTTAGTAATCTTTCAGAAAGAGTTAGCTTGTTTTTACAGATTTGCATGCCATTGACACTTTTTAGTGTCAATAATAGCCCTTCTTACATTTTAATTAATGAAAAAATAATATGAAAATATCTAAAATTGATAGATTAGTATGCACGTCTTACCGTTTAGTGTGATCCTTGCAAAACAAAATTCCATGTAGCTACAAAATCCACGCCACTGATGTGACGATTTCCTGATATTTTCTTTTCTGGTCAAACAAGACAATTTTCATATCTGACAGAAAATTCTAATGCCAGTTCTTACATGTACACTCCAAACTCAGCATCAAGAGTGATGCTTTAACGGTTATTTAACATGTTGGAAATGGAAGTAAGTTGATGTGTTAATGCCCAGAGAAAAAATGGTAGGTTTTGCAAGACATGTCTTCCACATTTCTAAAAGACCGATAACACCTTGCAGACAAAGGCTGAGTTCATTCATATGCCTGGTAATGTCGGCTAGAACCATTAGTTTTGCAACCCAGTTTTTCATCCCACAGTTAAAGGTAAAAAAAGAGCACAAACAGCACAGTCTTTATGTTGAACAAATTAGGGCTTGGCGATATGGCCAAAAACATTATCAAGATAAAATTTTTTATATCAGTCGATATCGATAATTATCATGATAACTGTCAAATCATTATTTCTTTCAAGTTTAAAGGCAGATTTTTTTTCTCCTGAGTGAAAGTTGAAGAAACCAGACAGTTAATTGGTAAATTAAACAACTCTTTATTTTAAGAACACAACAAACACTTGCCAAACAGCATAAACATTAAACAAATCTGTTAGCTGCCCGGTCTGCGACACGCACTCGCACATTATTTTGTGCGCATGCGCAAAGCATAAACGTATATCAAACATTTATTGAACTTTTGTTAAAATTATCTTCTTCTTCTTTTTCACAGCCTTAGTCCCAGACTGTCCTGGGGTCAGCTGCTCTGGTTGCTCTTCTCCACTAACTTCTTCCTCACTCACTTCACATACCTCCATATCTTTTCTCACACAATCTATCCATCTCTTTCTAGGCCTGCCTCTTCCCCTGTTACTTTCCACCTCAAATCCCATTACCCTCTTTGTTACTTCCTCAACGTCCCTCCTCATGATATGTCCATACCACCGTAACCTCGCCTCTCGCATCTTCTCAACCACATCCACCACCCTACATCGTCTACGGATTTCTTCATTTCTGATCTTATCAGTCATTGAAATCTGCAGAATCCATCTCAACATCCTCATTTCAGTTCTTCTCATCAAGTTCTCTTCCCTCTTTCCAACTGCCAAGCATTCAGCTCCATATAGTAGTACAGGTCTAATCACAGTCTTGTACATTTTGCACGTTAACTTTCTAGGAATTTTCCTGTCGCAGATTATTCCAGTTATTTCTCTCCACTTGTTCCATCCAGCTTTCACTCTTTGTTTTAGTGCCTCCAGTGTTTCTTCTCCCTTTTGTTAAAATTATATCGAGGAAAATTATATCGCGATAATTATCGTTACCAAATTATCGCCCAGCTCTAGAACAAATCCATATTCATTTCGCCAAAAGAGCTCACATGAGCGACATCCACCCTTGCTTTCAAGGCAACGGTCGTTTTGTCCAAAACGTTTGACGTGACTCTTAAGCGTAAAACAAATTATCAGCAGCACAGATTGCAAGCTTTCCTGTGAAAACCTTAGCTTAGCCCTGCTAAAAAGAACTCGGGAAATGAACCAACTGAATAGCTTTTTCTATGCCAAAAAGCTTTCAGTGGGAAGCACACTGTAAAGAATTATAGTTAAAGTTTTTTCAAACTTAGTTTCTTTATTGCTTATTAGAGTTTTATTGCACATGCTGCATTAAAAATCCCTTTGCATCCCAATAACAGTATACATGTCATAAGCTGCTGGTTCCTGCACTAAATGATAGATCAAGAGCACCTCAGGTACAAACCTGATCTGCCAAGATATGTCTGATCACTCTTAATATTCCATTACCTTGGTCCTGGGATTTAGGATCCAATGAAGCATACTCATGTTCATGTGTGCTAGGTACTGTATGTGGGCTAGGGACACCCTGAAGTTCATTTTGTTTTCCTCTCTTCTGTGTCCTCATGGCCTACTGTTGCTGTACAATATTATACTGTTTGTCTGTATATATTGTCTATACTACTATATTGTCTGTATATATTGTAATATTGCCTGTATTGGACTGTTCTACAATTCTATACAGTATGCTGTGGCAAACTGTTGCTACGGGTGCTATACCAAGCAATTGATTGAATAGTGAAGCCAAACTCAAAGTCTGGATGGATGCTACAAAAGTATGATCAAGATATTCTCTTCAACCGACTGGAGAATGGATTTCTCTGAGAAGTGCATTGCCAGTTAGACAAAGATACAAAAACTGGGATGGGACTGAACTCTCCAAAGAGAGATTCGTCAGGCAGAGGCCTTCGGTGTGGAGACATTTCCTGCCAAACCACCAGACAGCACGGGACTATAGCACCGAGTCAAGCCCTGGGTTGCTTGACACAGCCAGCACAGACCCTCAATATTAAGATGGACCACAGCTAATGAAGTTCTGAGAAGAGATACTGGCGACCCCTGTTATAAGTCGGCCCATTTTACATCATTTTGCTATACATCAAGATATGCTGGTCCCTTATCCTGACCTAGATTATAATAGTTAATAATAATAATAATAATAATTGCTTACTCTTATATAGAGCTTTTCTGGACACTCCACTCAAAGCGCTTTACAGGTAATGGGGACTCCCCTCCACCACCACCAATGTGCAGCCCCCACCTGGATGATGCGACAGCAGCCATAGTGCACCAGAACGCTCACCACACATCAGCTATCAGTGGTTAGGAGAACAGAGTGATGAAGCCAGTTCATAGAGGGGGATTATTAGTAGGCCATGATTGGTAAGGGCCAATGGGAAATTTGGCCAGGATGCCGGGGTTACACCCCTACTCTTTTCGAGAAACGCCCTGGGATTTTTAATGACCACAGAGAGTCAGGACCTCGGTTTTACATCTCATCCGAAGGACGGCGCCTGGTTACGGTATGGTGTCCCTGTCACTATACTGGGGCATTAGGACCCACATGGACTGCAGGGTGAGCGCCCCCTGCTGGCCCCACTAACACCTTCTAGATCTGAGCTTGCCTGTACAGCCAGGATTGCTGATGCAATTCAAGAGCGGAAAGCACAGCTGAGCAAGAATACTTAACTCATGGAGTGAGACCGTCTGCTGGGGAGGAATGTGATGCACATCATTGACGTCTATAGAGAAAGAGGAACAGTGAGAGGAAGGTGGAACTGGGTGGGCTCTCGGATACTTGAGTGGTGACTTGATGTTGCAGACAAAGCTAGGAGACCCAAAAGGACTGGACTTTGCTAGAAGGACAGCCCCACCTGAAAGTCAGGGTCACGTGTTGGGGAGATGGCTGATGTGGATGTTGAAAGTGGTTTAGAGCACAATATAGCCTGCACTCTCACCTAGAAGGCCTTGGCTATAGCAGTGATCTGAGACTGCTCTCTGGATGCTTTTATCTACTGTATGTGGAACTAGACCTAAGAGACGTATGTGTGAAACACGAGTCCTTTCATGTCTTTTAAAAGCTCTATATGTATTTGAAAATGTGAGCATATATTTACGTTGTCAACAAAAACAGCATTACTTTCAAATACCAAAAATGCATTTTATTATTTTACTTTTCAGTGTATGTTTTTTTTTAATTTTCTCCTATGTGCTACTCAGTCTTTAAGGTAAATTGGCAATACTGATTTTTCTAAAAAAAAAAGTCTTATAAACTCTAAATTAGACCACTTAAAGGCGCTACACCAAACCTTTTGTCTTCATTATTGTTGTAGATATGAACAATATTAAAAGGCGGGATATTTACAAAATTCATCTGACCTAAACCATATACAGTATCAAATTCCCGAAACCCAGAGGAATCTGATTTTGAGAGGACTGTAAGATTGTATCGGGTTGATAAACTCGTTTGCCAGCAATATTTATATGGGATGCCACCTGTTGGGAAAAGGTGGTATTGCAAGTCATGAGACAAGGTACAGTTTATTCATTTTCAAGAGTACATTTTAAATAAAAAATTAATAAACCAGGGGTACCATTTTTTCTCTTGTATTATTTGAAATAAACATAAAATTGGTTAACAAAAAGGTTTAAATCGGTAATATAATAAATGGAATATTTTATGACTGTCACTAGATTAAATAGTTGCGGGTTTATTTCAAGGCGTTTATAAGGTGAGGATAATGAGATGATTAGACGAAGTTTTGCCGCTGAACTTGACGTAAGGTGCAAAACTATTCCAGGCAATTGATTTGTTTGTCCTTGCTTAGCAGGCCAATAGGTTTCATAAAGGTCTGTCATAAGTATTTCGTTCAGCTTTGCCCTTTACCCTCATATAAAGTGTATGCCATAAAGAAATGTGATTTAGATGTTTTCTCAACCATTATGCAATGATCCAAAGGTCTCACAGTTTATAATACCGGTAATGGCGCACTCTATCAATTGCAGCGTGCAAAAACTGGAAATAATAATTAAACTATGTTTTTCTTTTAAGTAGCCGAATCTCTTCTCCATTTTAATTAGGTCTTTATACAATATAAGAAAACCCATATTGTTAAAACTGCTGTAATTAAGATAATCTTGCTATACTTAACTTGACAGACGTCGATATTAAATACCACGCTATAGTACAACTTTTGCGTCTGAAAGGTGTAAATACAACTGAAAATTGTAATTGTAATTGACAGCACTTGTAACTCTAATTGTCAGTTATATATATGCGCACTCTAACTCTCCCAAAACGCGCCGAAATCTAATTTGTGCAGTATTAACAAGACCTCTAGTGAATAGAATCTCATGAGGATTGAGTTCCTATCGAGCACATCTCTCATTCGCATCTTTTCAGTGTCGGACTCTTTTAAAAATGGAGACAAAACGAATTTTAGTTTGAGCTATCTAAAGTGTTATCAACGTAAATACGCGGCAAGCTTTTCCTACGTAGTGTGCATCACAGCGATCAGTTTTTTTTTGTAAGCAATTACAATGGAAAAATGTTTAGAACTTGCAGACGATGTAATCCTTTCTTTCCCTCAACATCTTCCCTGAAGAAAGCATCGGTGTTTTTCTACCAATATATTTTAACCATTTTAAAGATGCTTATAACATAATTCTTAGACATTCATTAACAATCTTTCACATTCGGTGCAAAGGTGAGAATTGTGTTGGCAGAGTTTTGCTCACACGTTTTACAGGGAGTGGAGAGAGTACATTCTAGATTATTTTTCAGAAACGCATAATCCTATATTTAATTTTTCGCAACGCCTTGGAGGAAACACTGCATTTACTGCTGTCCGTCTGAAGAGTTTTAATATCTTTTGGAGTTTTCCGCATACTGTACATCTTTCCCCTGGCGTCTCAAGATTAATTTGCCTTATTTTTAAAAAAAAATGACTCTTTGTGCCTAAACTACATCAAAAACGGAATGACTTTACGCTCATAGATGTATTATGAGGAAAAAACAAACAGGCGCTTATATCCCAGGCATGTAGTCCAACGCCAGACACGACCAAAACACGGGGGGGGGTAAAACGCAAAACCCACAGGTGAGTGGTCGTTTGCTTATGTACCGAAATTTAACTGGCTGAAATGAATTTAAAGAAGGGGAACCGTCTTATGTGACAGTCCATTGATGTACGTGATAGTATATATAAATGTTCATGTTGGCTACACATGTGACAGTAGCGGAAGTATCGTAGATCAGTAGTGCGATGGTGTGTTGTGGATATGCAGGTGTTGAGCCTCGGCGAAGGGCAGAACGGAGCGGGTGACTTCTAAAAAGTGCGGCACAGTGTGACCCGATGGGAGGAGAGGTAGGCTGGGACAGAAAGGCAGGGCTGACAGGGTGCGGTCTCAAGCGGCTACTGATCTCGGATCTCTTCAATTTCCATTTCAACCCGGGGACGTGCTTCACAGGGACGCATTCAGAGGCAACCAGAAGCGCAAACCACTGTTGGGACACTCTTTGACCGCTGCCCAGAGTGCAACCTGGCTCGTCTGTGGCCATTCTCATTTTTAAACCGGCTTTGAACCTGTCTGCCAAGATAAACGAACTTTCCTATTTATTCCTAAGCCTGTTCACTGATTGCAGAAGGAGCGCGGCGGCGTTCAGGAGAACATACACTACAGCACCTGGTCTTCCGTCACCGGTACTTACCGCTTCTATGGGACAGGGATCTCCCTTGCGCATTGGGAATGGCAAGCGTCGAGGACCCCGCAATTAGATCGTAAGGTTCTGCCCTCCTCCCCCTCCTGTACCCCGTGGGGGAAATAAGGAGAATAAGGGGGGGGCTTCACATACAAGGGCATTTGTTTCATCGTGCCTCTCGGGTCAGAGTACCCACCGATGTGGGTGGAATGAGGCTGCCTGTGCTGCTGACGTTCTTAAGCGGCTGCGCTCTGATACTCTTCCCGGCCACCGAAGGCTGCGGGCCAGGCAGAGGATACGGTAAGAGACGGCCGCCTAGGAAACTGACTCCTCTAGCCTACAAACAGTTCAGCCCGAACGTAGCCGAAAAAACGCTGGGAGCGAGCGGCAGGTACGAGGGGAAAATAACGAGGAATTCCGAGCGATTTAAAGAGCTCACGCCAAACTACAACCCCGACATCATCTTCAAAGACGAGGAGAATACAGGTGCAGACCGCCTCATGACCCAGGTAAGAACAGAGCGCTGAAATATTCTTTTGATTTTTTTTTTCTCCTGCTGGCATTAACACTTTTCCAGGGAGCCTATTGGATACGTATTTGTTCTGTTAAGGGCTGCCCTTTGCACACTTTGTTTAAACCAGGGCCAGCCTATTGATTTGCTTTTATTGACCCGTTTTTTTTTCCCTGAGTCGAGAGCACTGATTACAGAGAATGGTATTTACACAGTGCTTTTTATATAGTCACGTAAGCTAGCCTTAGCATTGTGTAAATTCCGAACCAGTCACAAACTTAACCAGCCAAAGTCAAACACAGTTCTTCTTAACTAGGGGACGTGTCAGCAGGGCTGTTTATCTCGATGTTTTCTGGGGGCAATGAATAGCAAATACTGTATATTTCAAAGCCAACATCCATCCTGAAACCTTGGTGTGCTGAATCCGATTTCTTAGGGGATACATTAAACACATCTTTACATAACCTGTCCATCCTTCCCTTCTTTTACTTTATTGATCACCGATCGGGTGGTGGCGTTTATTGGAACGAAATCATTTTGATCTTTGCTTTTGTTTTGTAGCTCGAGACTAGGGAATTTTAATTGAAGTCTCCTGTAGGTTTCCTGACAGGAAAATGCTCTGTATCAAGTCCTTTCCAATGTTATAATTTTTAGTTTTTAAGAATATTTTTACAGTTGTAACAGTTCAGGCTGGCGCGTATTTATGCGGCGGAGAATTCCCGTTCCTACTATTGATGCGGATCCCCGTGGAATTGTTTTAATTTGAATTATTCATCTATTGACAATTATTATTCTCAACATATAATTTAATATTAAAGTGTTTATAAGGCACCGCGGATTGTTTTAAAACCGAATGTATCTTTAAGTCTCGGGTATCGTCATAAATGTAGGCTGCATTTGACTTTACCCGACGAAAATGTTTCAATTCCTATAACTGTTAGTGGCATTTTCACGATTTAGTTTTATTTTCCGAGTGTACATGTCTTAAAATGACGTTAAATTAGATTAGATCCTATAACCCAAATTGAATAACGTCGTCTTCCATCTCATTGCATTTATGAAACGTGAGTATTAACCTGTTGTGAAGGTGTGTATAAAAGGTTCTGAGCACTGTGTGTTTGCCGAGCTAGTGGTTAAGACGAAACCGCACCTGCTGAAAAAAAACGGCCGTGTTTGAAAAGCTAACAAAGTTTAAAAGATGATTTATGAACTCAAGTTTAGATTTGAAACCGCGAAAGAAAAATAGAATTCAAAATCCACACTGCCTTCTGAAAGGGTATTTATTATTGATCGTGATCTATTATTATTATTATTATTATTATTATTATTATTATTATTATTACTACCTAGGCAAAATACACTTTAATTGAAACGATGTTTTGAGGGATTTTAAAACCTTTTTCGTATTCTCTTCTGAATCTAGATTGTTTAATTTACTCGATTCTTATGTTACACTGCAAACAATATAGTCTACTCTGTAAATACACTCTCAAGAAGGGATTAGTACTTGTCCAGTAGGTCTTAAGTAGGCTCAGCTCAGGTTTGTGGTAAGAGTAAAAAAGGATTTCAGAATGACTCCCCAATGGCATAGTGTACTACATTTAATACGGGTGCCAAGCACTCGTCTTCAGAGGACTCGTGGGAAATGAATAGAAATGTTACTCATATCCAGTATATAGAGTACACTATAGCATACAAACTGTGAAATTTTCATTTGTATTATTGAAAAAATAACTTAATAGACGAACCAAAAAAAAACAACAGTATGGCGTTATGTTGTGAGAACACCCTGCGACTTAGTGTTTATTTAGTCCTAAGGCTTTGGCCCCTGGGATGTCAAGCAAAGCCCATCACTACAGTCTGCAAGCCACTGATGGGATTCCTTAATTGAAAGCTGGGGGCCGTCCCACGGGCACCTAAAGTGAATGGTCAAACTGGACTGGTTCAGCGCAGGCTCGCCCGGTTTTCAACACGTTCGGTTCCCTATATGACAATAGGAAATTAACGGGCGACCGCGATAATGGTACTCCTTCAATCAATCAATACAGCTGGACATCTTTCTGCTGTGTACATCTTAACGGACGGGAATGAGGGACGGAGTCATTGAAAAAACCTTTAAAAGTTTTTAAATGAACTACTGTATGTATAGTATTGGGGTTTTTTTGGTAATATTTTTGATATTCACGGCGTTTCTGAATTATTAATGTAAAACGGGCATATCCCTTTTAAACATAAAATAAAAATAAGCCTGTGCATGGTTTTTAAGGTGAAAATGACCGACTTGCCATTTTTGGAGAATGATATTCTACATTTAAGTGGATTTTTATGCCACGTCCCAGGTTTCACAGTTCACGCATTTTTTTTTACAAAGAAAAACATTTTCCTCGTAAAGGATTGCAAGATGTAGATAGTATCTTTCAGTTCTTAAAAACAGTTTCTCTTTCACGTAACAATTCACAATCCCGCTGTGTCGGGCATTACGTTTTAAATGTATTTTACATTCATTTATCGACGTTTCTGTGGTGACAGATACATAATCTCGATCAAATTCATAGTCCGTCCAAAGTAATGAGGGAATGTTATATAATTACGAGAAAAATGTCAACAACTAATTTTGTTTTCCTCTCCTATTAAGTGACCAAATCCACATTGTCTAGTCCAGTTTTTTGAATAGGAAAGAATTATTCAGAGTTTGTATATCCATACTCTGACGGGGTTACGTAAACTCTTCATACAAGCGCACATGCAAAGTTTTTATGTACTTTACCCTATCTTATAATGGCTTATCTGACTGTTGTGCTATCTGTGGACTTTACTATGCTTCTCACGTTTGAAGTTTCATGACACGTTTATTTTTTGTAAGTAACCTTTTGTTTTTCCCCAACACTAAAGCAAAAAGCACAAAGCAAAAATAAAGAGTGCCTTCCCCAAAGCACGCTACACATGATTGTTTTTATACTGAATGTTTTGTGAGATCAACTATATTTCCCCCCCAGCTGAATATGTTTTGAAAACTCTTTATCATTTCACTTTTTTATTTGAATTATGGTAGTGTTGTTTTCTTTTTAAAAATAATTCTGAAGTATTCTAGGGTTATTCAAATCTTACATAGGGATACATTCATTTCGATGCAGGAGGTTTGGAACACGACCCCAAAGAAACCTCAGGTAATTATTTCTTAATTAGATCCTTAAAAGGAAATTCTGGGATTCTAGAATTTAAAGTTAAAATATCCTCAATTCGATCTATTGAATGTGACAATAGTGGATCACATTCCATCCTATGCATTTTGTTAAAATGACTAAGTGATTCTTGGTTACTGTCGGGTTTTAAAACTGTTTTTCTACAGTATTTAAAAAAGTAATCAATTACAGAAGCAGCAGTACTTTTAATTGCTTACTATTATGGGTTTTAAAAATATAACTGAAACAGTTGTAATTTACCTCTTAAGTAACAGCTAGGTCTCGTACTGATGTATTGTAACCCTTTGACTATGTTACTACTGTATATAATTTAATAATCCTGATTATTCTCTCCAGTTATTATAAGCAACATTAGTAGTGGCAGTATTTAGTGTTTTAATTAAACCTAGAATCATTTTTCCTTCCTTCGTATATATCTTCTGTAGAGAGCGGTAGTCGGAGATTTTAAGCACGTAAAATACGTCCAGTGAAGCAACCTTAAAATTATAAATACATATATCACAGCAAACATTTATGTATCATAGCTAATTAACTAAAGTTGCACTGCTGGAGCTACAGTACATTAATGCCTCCATATTTTATGCTCTTAATATAAATGCAAACCTAAAAGCCTTCCCTTCATTTTACTTCGGTTGCTGAAATAATTTCTGAGTCAAATTTAATGTATTAAGAGTCCTTTATGAAAGTGCAATGACAATTGAGTTTGTTTTACACAAATGTAATCTAAAACCCACACTTCATTAAACATATTTATGGCAATAAAGTTGAGTCCGTCTCACACATATCACCATCACATGACTTTCAGTAACTGCTTATCCAATACAGGGTTGCAGGGGAGACAGAGCCTATCCTGGGAAACACTGGGCGCAAGGCAGGGTACACCCTGGATGGGACGCCAGTCCATTGCAGGACACACACAGACACAGATGCACACATTCACACCAGGGGCATTTTGTCCACAAGCCAATTAACTTAGTAGTATGTGGGAAGAAACTGAAGCAAGGAAACCCAGGTTAATTAGAGGAGAACATGCAAACTCCAAACAGACAGCACCCCAGGAATTGAACTCAGGACCTGCTGGGTTAGCAATGCTAACCATTTTGGTTAAGCAAGATATAGTGCATTCATTGGACAACTTATGTGGATGTTCAGAGCCTTCAGAAAACAGGGTAACATCAAACTGATACATTTTCATATATTGAATATAGGCCCTTGTGTAGCATTTTCAGTTTCTCTCCGGTTCAAGTGAACCTAATTTCTTAAAAGCATAAGAAAGGCTACTACAAGAGGAGGCTTTTTAACCCGTCTGTCTCAGTAGTGTCCTAGGACCTACAGTAAGTGATACATGGATGTCATCTCTGTATTTCTTGAAATAAGCCAGTATATCAGTTTTTGACAGCATAACAGGGTAGCTTATTCCAGACTCCAACAAGCCCTTATATAACAACGTCTCCTGTTCTCAGTTTTAAATTGGCTTACCTACAGTCTAGTTTTCACTTGTGTCTTCAAGTTGGCATTTCACTCTTGATGCTGATGAAGTCCAATTGATTGAATTTTCTTAGTTTTAATCAGGTTTCCTCATAGTCTTTGTTCAGCATTATCAGATGGGTGGGCTAGAACGGTAGTACATATATTAAACAGTATATTTTTTAATTCTTTGGGGAGTCAAGTTCAGATTTGGCAAAAGTTATTTGTGATATCCTTCAGGCTTTGATTCCTGGTACAGTTTTATTATCTTTATACATTACCCCTTAAGCCATATGATTTATAACCTTGTTAAAATACGTATACTGCAGTACGTTACTGTCATTCCTGATGACACTACCAGAACAAAGTTGTGAATTTGATCCTTAAAACTCTAATGAAGGAAAAACCTTGATAGTGGGTTCTCACCAGCAGGTCAGTGTGGTTAGCTTGTCAACCATAGACTTTGGTGGCAGTGATTAATTTGAAATTTGTCTGGGTGTTATTTTTTTTTTTTACTTTCAGCTTTGAATCACACCTGAACAATAATTGTTGTTACACTGCAAATACTTGTTTCTCTTTGCTTGGTGCTCACACAGTAGTCTTCATTTCAGCGAGATCGGTCTGCTGTAAACTCTTTGTTTAAGATTTATGAGCCAGTTCTTATTCTGGTTTCAGCTGTATTCAGGCGTAAAGCCCATTACTAGAGCAAGAATTAGCAATGGAAGAAAGGATATATTTCTGCATTAGCTGCCAGTGAGATATAGAATTGATTATAAATTGTCTTGTTAAGCACTAAACAGAATACTATCGGGATGTCAGAATTCTCTGGCTATCAGCTCCTGCTTTAAGGCAGACTGATTATGGGCCTAAAAGTTGCGAAATTCTCTGCCAAATCGTATTTATATTGTATGTTAATATACAGTACTGTGTTTTAAACTAGGGTTAACAGCTACAGTACTTTTAGAACTTGTCTCCCGTTTTCGCGCAGTAGTTTACAATACCATCTGCGATAGCATAAAGTAGCTCACGCATTGGAACCAAATCTCACGGTCTCGAACCCTGGTCTGGAAATCTCTTGTATTTGCATCAAGTCTAGGTTGATTCAAAAATTAAGTAATGAACGTAAAATTTTAAAGTTGTATTAGAGACTCGCGATTCCGTTTTTTTACCGTTGCGTTTGTAAAAGAAGCCATCAGTACAAATAGTATGCAATCGCAGTTTTCGACGGACGCGTTACGGCTTTGGACCCATGAGAGAGACTTTACATAAGACTAAAAAAACGCAGGTTTTTCTTGCTGAACCATCGTGTCGCAGACAAAAATAACGTGTCCCTTCCTCGCTTACCATTTAATTTTCAAGGTGCCTCAAAGAGCACAAAAGAATAGTCCTTCAGCAGCAAAATACACACAATGATGGCTTAATGCATACAGGAAGTAGCCAATAGTAACGCGCTTCAAGCACAAAGCCAGGTGTTGTGGTCAATTAACCACTTGTTCAAGGTGGCTGCAGTTTTCCTTGCGGGAAACCCTGTTTTATTTCTGATAGTTTATAATGACATTAAGTGTTCAGTCCGTTCTAGCATTTAGAATATATAATTTCCTATTTAACTGTTCATTTATTTTGTCTTTGGCTTATTAAGCGGCATGTAAAATGCTTTCCAAATAAATTGGTTCACACCTACTGCATAAGCCTGTCAGAGCTCTTTTCCTGAGCGATTCTATAATATCTGCAATATCCGTTTATACCGAAAATTGTACGTAGTATTTCAAATGAAATTCCACTGATATGGTGTCATTTTAATATACCATTCGTTGATTTAAAAGTATACACCTTTAACTGTTTAACTGCTTGCCTTTTTGTATTTCCTCTCAACACATCGTTAACAAAAGTAGGTGTCAAGATAAGGAACTCTCCTTTTCACTGATAATATTTCCACATCTGTGGTGTTTTGCAAATTCTTTTATTTTGATATGCTCACTGATGTGCTATTAGTCTGCAAACTGTATGAGAAACTAGATCAATGGTATTAGGAAAACCTACCGTATTATATTAATTAGGAAAAGTCTTAACTTTGGCACTGTGTTTAATTAAAATGACATCATCTGAATTTAAGCATTTATTTAGGTGTACTCTGTTTTCTGTACATTATTCCAAATAGAAGCATTATGTTGAATGACTTGCAAATTAATCCTTTTCTTGAGTAACGTTATTAAAAGTTTTCTAAAGTTCTAAATACACCATGTAATACAGTCTGCTCCGTTTGGATCCATTAGTGCTGTTGCATATTTAAAGGACTTTAAGTCAGACAAGCAAGACCGGCCTTTTCTACATTTAAACTGACTTACCCCCTTCCATCACATTGCCTTTCAGTTGAACCTCCAGCCCATTTCTAATTGTTGTTTCCATAACCTTGTGTGTAGTAGGAGTTTGACATATTGGCCTGTAATTACTTGTTTGGCTTTTGTTGCCCATATGTGTCAGTTGGTCTCGCTCGCCACTCCTCTGGACTCTAACCCTGGTGATCACTGCTGTTATTTTGGGAGTTGCGTTTGACTTCCTCCCAATGGCTCTGCTGCTCAGCTCAATGTAGAGCCTGGACAAGTTCTGCAGGGAGGTGTCAGGTGTCCTCTCCATGCTGTTTATCCAGTTTTATGGGCTGCTAACCTGCCCCCCCCCCCCCCACACACTGCTCCTGGTAGTATCTGGTTGACACTAGTCCTCAGGGTGCTGGCTCTCCTGCCGCCCTGGCTACCACCCTCCACCCCTTGCTCCTCTCTGTGTGCAGGCCTGCCCTTGGTTGTTGGTCTCAGGGTTGTTCTGGCTGCTGGCCCTTTGGCTATGTCGGCTGCTGCCTCCCAGACCTCTCTGGCTGTAGGTTCCCATGCTTCTCTGGCTCCTGGCCTACAAGCTGGTCTGGCTGCTGGCCTCTAGCCGGCTCTGGCCGCTGGCCCTGTGGTTATGTTGGCGGCTGGTCCAAAGCTCTACCTGAGAAGAGAAGAGAGAAAACA
Organism: Atractosteus spatula; assembly: GCF_055471065.1. NCBI lineage: Eukaryota > Metazoa > Chordata > Actinopteri > Semionotiformes > Lepisosteidae > Atractosteus > Atractosteus spatula. The sequence continues at coordinate 8,533,636 of NC_142718.1, read as the reverse complement.
CAACGTTTCGGCTGTGAAGAAGGCTGAAGAAGGCTTCGCAGCCTTTCTCTCTTCTCTTTTCAGCAGGGAATAAACCTATTACTTGTTCCTTTGCGTAATACAGCAATACCTGGCTCAGTTCTGAGGGTGCATTCCAGAGAAAGGAGCCCTTTGGGATTCAACTCTAATAGAGGCATTTACAGCATGTGTTCAGTAGTGATGCATCACCTCCAGCACTATTCCATACATATAATCGATGTATGAGGGCTTCACTGGGGTATCCATAGTGGTACTACCCATATTTCTAACCACAGAAGACAATTAAAAAAAAAAACACTGCATACAGAAAGGAGTTCTATTTTTAAATAACTGTGCTGTTACAGAAGAGTAGTTTGTCAAGGCATCACCACATTCAGTGGGAGCTTGTGTAGATTGGCCACCATCTGCCTTCGCTCCTCCAGCTTGGTGGCGATGGGAGAGTGATGGGTGGAGCTACATGTGGCAGGATGGTCCAGGCAGTGGCTATTTTTTAAGCAAAATAGGCGAGATCACAGCAGAACACTATACACACATAGAAGTGAGACCGGAATTACCAATAGCCATGGCTGTGCTGTACACTAAACATACAGTATTTTGCTAATCTTTCATTGGCTGAAAGCGTGCCCTCCATAGTTTATTGCTTCATGTCTATAGCACAGATATTAGTAGGATGCTTCCACCTGGCTCATAGGCACGTTATAGAGTGACAGGCATTCTGCATTCATACAGACATACAGTATTTGCAGTAATTACAATAATGGTCAGGACTATGACACATCAGCCATTACAGAAATAGTGCTAAGTGAGACTGTGATTACTCTTCAATTTAACTACCATTCTTGGTACAAGCCCATATATCAGTTTCTAGTTTGTGTAAAATTGCATTTTTTTTCCTCACATCTTAAGGACAGAAAATATTATTTTTAGGGTATTTATGTCTTTATGGTTACAGCATTTTAAATGACATGCATTTAATTTTCTTCATAATTATAATTGCTGTCGGAGCGATGACGTTCTGGAATGTTTAAGCTTGTAGCCTTATTATCTAAGGTTCATCCTCCTGGGACAGCACCTTGTCTGAGATTAGTTTGTTATTAAAAAGAGCTTTCGTCATAGAGTCACTTGGTCTGGAATACAGGAAATGTATTAAATTTATGTTGCAGCCCTGTGAAAATAGTAACCTCACAAGAGATCAAGAATCTTCTTTAACTGTTTTGGAATCTTTGGGAAACAGCTTTAACAATGTGGCTTTGCAGGTTGTTCAAGTGACCATTTGTGCAAAGAAATGTCTTAATGTTTTAAGTTCTAAATGCATCAGTGCATCATTTTCTTTTGTGCCTGCTAGCCCATGTTCCATTACTGAATGTTTAAGTCACTTGAAGAAAGACCTTAAATCACTTTAAATCGTCAGATCAAGACTAAAGAAATGTATTTTCACTTTAAAACCTTCCTATAAAGATGTATTCTGGTAGAACTATGAAACCTTTGTAGCATAAAGAAAATAAAAAAGGAAAACGAAACGATTTGAAGAAAAAGAGGCAGAAAATCATGTTATTTTTTTACTCATCTGGCAGTTTCTTGAAGCCTCAAAAAGCTTATAGAAGCCTCTGGAAGTCACATTACCCAGACTAAGGTTGCTGCTGGAAGAGGTGTTAGTGGGGCCAGTAGGGGGCGCTCACCCTGTGGTCTGTGTGGGTCGTAATGCCTCATTATAGTGATGGGGACACTATATTGTAAAAAAGGTGCTGTCCTGCAGATGAGACGTAAATCTGAGGTCCTGACTCTCTGGTCATTAAAAATCATAGGCAGTTTTTTGAAAAGAGTAGGGGTGTTACCCCAGCATCCCGGCCATATTTCCCATTTGTCTTTTATCAATCATGGCCTCCTAATAATCCCCATCTATGAAGTGGCTTCATCACTCTGTTCTCCTCCCCACTGATAGCTGATGTGTGGTGAGCGTACTGGTGCACTTTGGGTGCTGTCACATCATCCAGGTGGGGGCTACACATTGGTGGTGGTGGAGTGGAGTCCCTATTACCTGTAAATCGGTCTTATCAGCAACAATGAGCGAGGTAGCAGAGCTGGTGGAGTGGCGCTACAACAACCTCACAACATCGGCAAAACAACAGAGATCATAGTGGACTTCAGGAGGCACAGAGGACATCACAAACCCATCATCATTCACGGGGCTCCAGTCGAAACTGTCAGCACCTTCAGGTTCCTCGGCCTCCAGATCACTGAGAGGCTGAGTTTGGCAGAGAACACTGCTGCCATCCTCACTGAAGCCCACCAGCGCCTTCACTTCCTGAGACAGTTAAGGAAGTGGGGGATGAACAAGACAGAACTCACTAATTTGTACCGTAATAGGATTGAGAGTGTCCTAACCGGTGGTATTATGGTGTGGTATGGTGGAGCCACAGTACAGGACAGAAAAGTCTGTACTGTGGGTTGTGAGGTCCGCGCAGAAAATATCTGGGCCCAAGCTACCCTCCATCAACTGGATATATCTCAACCGCTGCCACAACCGGGCTTGAGCTATACTTCGGGACCCAGTTCACCCTGGCCACAATCTGTTTTCACCCCTGGGTTCTAGTAGGAGGTATCGCAGTATCGGAACACTGACGAATAGATTCAAAAACAATTTCTTCCCCCAAGCAGTCCGCATCATAAACGGCTCAAATTAGCACCTGCACATATTAGCACCTGCACTGTTTGCACTATGTCCTGTCTTGGCTGTATAATAACGTCTAAATTTATTGTCCATGTCTGTTTGTCATTTGTGCCTGTGTTCTTTTTCTCTAATGTTACTGGGTACAGCTGAATGAGTAAGCATTCCAATACACTAAGATAAAGATAAAACAATCTTGAATCTTGAATCTTGAGTGGAGTGCCCAGAAGAATGCTATAGGAAGTGTAAGCAAATATTATTATTAAACTCCTACAACCTTTGTGTGATAAAGTTGCTGCCTTTGCACTTCCTCATACTTTCCATTTGTGTCTTCTGGTTCAAATTCAGGTTTGAACGATTGAATCGGGTGCCTGTAACGAAGCATGGGTCAGGACCCTATGCAGATGGTATAATCCAGAAGTAAGTGGAAATGGACAGGGGGAGGAGACAATGAGGAGCTGGGCGGGTTGATGAACAGGGGGGCGTGACGACTGTGCGCTGGTGCTTGAGGGGGGGGTGAACAATTCCAGAAGAGTCCAGGGGGTAATGCAGGGCGAAGTCCAAAAGTCCAGAACCGGGTGATCCATCCAAGACAAAAACAAGACAAGGTTTAAAAACCGGAACGGGATCTGGTGCAGGGACGGGGAATAAAAACGGGTTAACGAGGCCTGGCGCTCCGAGCCCCGGACCCGGATGGTCAGGACGCCGTGGTGAAGACTATGCCGTTGGGTCACTCCTGGACCCGCTGGTAGGTGGGTGTCCGGGCGTCCATCTTCCAATGCTGAGCCAGGAGTAGCGAGAGCGTCTGGCTTAAATAAGGAGGGGCAGGATAGGAGGCAGGTGCACATAATCAACTAAAATGTGAAAGATCTGGAGTGCCCTTAAGAGGAGGGATTACGATCGTGACAGTGCCTTAGAACTGTGTTCGTCATTCATTCCTTTTCGCCTGTCGAGAATTTGATCAGCTATTTCTTTTAAGCCGAAGAATAGATTTGGTCGCTGTCCTCTGGCCAGGTTATAGAGCAAGAATATCGTTTTGTTTTGTGTTGTACAAATGTCTCTAGGGCATTGTGCAATTTTGATGTGACAAATTGTACCTCGTTAGGTGCAGTGCCTTGCAAAAACTTTCATCACTGCCAGTAACACTGGATTTGTGTTAATCACATTTTTCAGACTTTTTGGATAAGAACTGTGATGATCAAACTGACCACAGTTGTATGTGGAAGAGGTTGAATGCAGCATAACCTGAAGAGACATTCTACAAAGTGGAATTTATTGATTACAAAGTACTCAGTCAATACTTGGTGGAAGCACCTTTGGCAGACATTACTACTGTCAATAATTTTGGATAGGTCCCTACTAGCTTTGCACAGTGGGGTGCTATAGTTTTGTCTATTTATCCTGGCAAAATTGCTCCAGTTCTGACTATTCCATTGGGGATTGTTGACAGACTGAAGTTGCCACGTCTGACCATGTATTTAGTATTGGATTCAAGTTAATTCATTGGCCCAGTCAAGGACAATCAAGCAGTTCCTGTCAAATCTTTGTGCTCCGAGTCATTGTCCTGCTGAAATGTGAGTTCTTGGGTGACTGAAACAAGGTTTTTCTATAGCATTTGCCTTTGCTTTCCACTGTCCATTTTCCCCTTAGTCCTGATAAGCTTCTAAGTCCCTGCTTATAAGGGCCCACCCTCATGATCCAGCCACCGCTGTGCTTGATGTGGAGCTGACGGACTGACCTGTTCTGTGGGGTTTTCGGCAGATGCAACACTTTGCATTTAGACCAGGAAGTTTAAAGTCTGTCTTCTGTGACCGTAAAGCCTTCTGCCATATGTCTGTAAAGTATATACAATATTCAGGATGAGCCTTTTCAATCAAGGTTTCTTTCTTGAGCTTCTTGCATACAGGTCGGCTTTCTATAGGTACTGAATTATTGTCAATGCATGAACATTGACTGTTTCATAAGTATGACTTTGTAAGTCTTTCAAAGTCACTGATGCCTTCATAGAGGTGTCCATAACCAGTTCTGTTCTTGTTCAACAGCTCAGTTTAGTAAGGCAGCCCGATTTAGGCAGTGTTTGGGTGCTGTGTTGCACATTCCACTTCTTAATGATGAGGTCTGTACTTAAGAGGGGTAAGCAGCCCTCTCCTGATCTGTACCTCTCTACCACTTCTTTATTGACTCCTTCTTCAAGATCCGTGGTCCTCGTGGTCGGTTTTGCTCTATTGCTATGTGTTATGGCTTGAAATTCAATATGTGGGGATGCTTACAGAGATAGATGCATTTACTCTGAAGTAACGTTAAAGCACATAAATTACACAGAGACGTTACACTAATTTTGTGACCTTTCAAACAGGCATGCTAGCCTGTGAAGGGACTGCAGTAGCAGACAATCTGCCACTAGGGGGCAAAGCGCCTCTAACAATTATTATTGTCCTTACTGGGTGGCAATTAGTGGATTTGAAGGGTTCGTGTCAATATTCGTACATGGGTTTAATTAGTGGTGGCTTACTGTATAAATATGGATTCCCAGGGTTAGTCAGGCGTTGGGTTGGATGCAAGCTGAAAAAATGCTAAAAGCAGGAAGAGGGCTTTATTTAGACAGCCTTTTTGCTGAAAAAAAACCAGCCCAAATATTGTAATTAAGACTCCTGTAGCATGTGTAATTGTGGATTTTGCATGTGCGCCATACCCTGATGTCACTCTAGCTATTGGTGCTGGGGTCTGTCGCACAAACTGTTCTTTTGTACCTGAAGTGATTTAAGGGTTGCCATTACAAAGATCTTGAATACTGTTGCTGTGCAATTGAGAACTGTCTAATCATCTTTAAAATTTTAAGCTATTTACATACTATCATGTTTTTATCTTTGAAAATGTCATGATTACAAATTTCAGAACATAACAAAACATGAAAGCATTTCTGGGAGTACATACTTTTCTAAGGAACTCTTCTCCTGCCCTGAATTGGATAAAGTAGTTAGTAAATGGATGGATGTATATTATATAACCGTCTGTTAGATTGTTTTATTACTTCACAAAGTTGTGTAGAAAATGTAGATGTCAACATAAACATTATTTATTGGTGAAGCTTTAGATATCTATAAAAAAGATTTATCATGCCATGAATAGCTATAAAATGTTATTATATACAGTACCCCTAACTTGTGGGTTAGTTTTAGGGTTAGAGATATATAAGATCACTTTATATTTCAAGATTAGGGATTAGGTGAGATGTTAACATGTACGATAATGAGTTCACATTAGAGGCTAGTTATTATCAGATTTATGTCACTCTATTAATGCTTTGGTAACTTATCCCATTTATAAAAGGTCTGTATAGAGTGTATGGCATCTGCAGCCATTAATTTAAAATGTTAGTCATTTTGATAAGTACATTTTCAAGCAGTGATCCTTTATTACTTTATGATTCTGGTTCCTGTATCAATATTATGCACTTTCTATGGTAAACCAACACCTAAACCTACAATTTCTATATTATCATTGTCTGAATTTTGAATTTTAAATCATACATACTGGGGCATAATTGGTCCAGTTGTGTCCTTTCTCTGGACAGATGACAGCAGTTGGAGTGATACCCCTAAATTGATTGACTTTTGGTTTTGTTAGCTGTCTATAAATAGTGTATTTTGGTTCCTTCAGTACAATTGGTACAATACTATCAGGTATTTTATTTTAAGTGGTTAGCTTTGCTGCCTCACACTGGGGCCCAGGTTTCAATTCTGGACCTGGGGTGCTGTCTGTACAGAGATTGTATGTTCTCCCTGTGTGGGTTTCCTCTGGGTACTAGTGGGTATTTGCCAAAAATGTGAGGTGTAAAGTGTATGGAAGGTAGAGCAGCAAGGTGGCACAGTGGTTAGCATTGCTAACCCAGCGGGTCCTGGGTTCAGTTCCTGGGTGCTATCTCTATGGAGTTTGCATGTTCTCCTCTGGTTTGCCTGGGTTTCCTCTGGGTGCTCCAGTTTCCTTCCACAGCCCAAAGACATACTGTTTGAAAAATCGGCCTTGGTCTGACTGTGTGTGTGTGTCTGTGTCTGTGTGTGCCTTGATGTGCGATGGTGTGGCCACAAATGTCGAGTTGCAGCACAGCTCCACTTGTAGTAATTGGCAATGCCCGTCTGACTATAACGAACTATGCTGATCACATCCTGGCATTTCTCTGGGTTCCTGTGGGTCCATCCTGATGTGACAACATTCCAGCAAGACGATACAGATCCTCAGGTTGCAACAGTGGTTTTCCGGTGAGATGAGAATTGTGACATGGATGACCTACAGTACTTGCCAGACTTGAGATCCCCTGACCTTGTGTAGGATGGGTGGGGAGGACACATTGTATCTCGAGCCCAAGGACCAGCTTATGAGAGTAAATGGACCTAAGCATGCTGAAATTTGCCTACTCAAAGGACTCCTGTGAAGGACTTGGGCCAGAAGCAGGTGGAACTCTTATGATCCAGGAATGATGGGATCAAGCCTGGGCCTTGTCACCAGCAGAGTCTGACTGAGATTCTTCCAGTGGGCTGCACACAAGTGGCTGAGGGCCACCAAGTACAGGGTGTGAATAGAAAACCAGGGCTCCCTCAGCTCTCAAAATACAGAGACTGTGACGGTCTTGCAGCCTCTTGCACGCCAGGCTGTTTTCTCTGTAATGTGTTAAAAGATGAATAGCTTTAAGGTGGGTGGGTCAGGACAGTCTGCCTACACTGCACTACACAGTCTGCCTTTCTCTCCCGTGTGCATTCACAGGGTTCTTAGCTGTGAACCCAGATGTAAAAAAAACAACTTATGATTCCAAAGCCAGGTGGGTTTGCTCAAAAAATAATTGGCAAATCCAAATGGAAAAATATGCCGAGCACTTTTTTGAACAGGTTGTTTCTTACACAGTGGATCAATAAAATACACAAAATTAAAACCATCTATTTTCACATACTGTACAGTACCATCTAGTTTCATATCATTTACAGTATGGAACTGCAAAGACCTCACCTGCATTTTGAACTGCATACTAAACATAGAACAGAAAGAAACACACTTTTAATATGTGCGCATTGGTTTACTGTTTAGCAAAGTAGGTGTTTTTCTTTTGCATAGTTGTAAAAGTCTTTTTTGGGTTTCTGGACCAGAGTGGTTTAAATTCATGAACGCTGTAGATCTGATTAAAGCTGTTCCCTTCAGTTTCCAGTTTTTGAGGGATGATATTTTTCATCACACATTTCATTTGACAAGTGAAGAAATTCCAGTTTCTTGCAAATCATTTTTAAGTTGCCTACGGCATTTGACTTCTTTCTGCAAAATTTCTGAATGGTCGTCAGTGTTCAACAGACATTGTAAGGGACACTTTTGGTTTGGAAGCCACAAACATCACATCAGCCCAAAACATGGGAAGCTTGTTCAAAATGTTTCCAAGATCTGTTGCCAAAGAAAGCAAACTTGCTTACTTGTTCAAATTCAAGGTCAGCCGTGATGGTAATCCTTCTTTTTTACTTATCATCATAGAATAGCACGCTTATGGCTGTGTTGTCATGTGAAGATTCAGTTAGTTTTTGACCAATATCATTCATGTGTAATGTGTTTCACATCCTTTTCAAAACCAGTTGTCAAGTACTTGAGACAAAGTTGTGGTCCATGTGGCACAATTTCTGTGAAAGACACTTTCTTCCTTGTTTTCCTACCTGTTATTATGAGCTAAAATTTCAAGGACTAAACATAATAAATATATATAGGCAAAGCTATAGTACATAACGGAGCCAAAACAGCTCATCACGCCAGAGTTTTTCTTGGTATCAGCATACAACAAGCAGACTAGAAAACAATTTAACCTCTTAGCGGAGCTCTGTATGGAGTGCAGTTACAACACACTTGAGTTAAACTTGCATCAACGTAGCCGACAGATATTATTAAATTGTTTTACAAGGATTTGCACATGCAAGATATCTCTGATATCCTCGAAATCTAGCCATGGCATTTGTTTTCACGGTAGTGAAACTATTAAAAAAAAAATATGTTAGATAAAATTTAATACTGTTGTAATCATAATTTAACATGTTGCCAAAAAAATAGCAGTTGTATCCACATGTAGCCCCTTTCTTAGTTATTTGAAAAGAAAAGGTGGAATATGATCGTGTTTGCATAGGCTGATCACTCAAACAAGGGTGTTGGTTCAGTAGAATTAATAATTAGAACAACTAAAAAGATTGTTTAGGGTTGGCAACGTTTGTTCACTAGTGCTTCTCAGCTACAGGAAATATCCTGAATGGATAGATAACGGAAAGTTTGCCCTGGTGTGAGTGTGTGTGCGTGTGTGTTTGTGTCTGTGTGTGCCCTGAAATATTTGATATGGTAGGAAGATTTTCTGGGAGGCCTCTTGGAAAAAGTTACCCTAGTGTGAGTGTGTGCGTATCTATCTGTGTGTCCCCTAAAATGGAGGGGGGACCCATCCAGGGTGTACTCTGCCTAGCGCCCGTTGCTTGCTGAGATAGACTCTGGCTCCCCCATGACCCCGAATTGGAAGAAGCAGTTCGAAAATGGAGAGAAAATAGATGAATAAAAACACACCCACAAGCAAGAAAATCACCTCCTTGATATATTGTAACTGCATCGGCCCCATTGAGACTATTTACTTTAGCCCCTTCCAGGATATGTTTACTTTCCCTTATCAAACACTCTAATTTAGAGAGCTGGGGTGTGCTGTTGACATGAGGATGATATATAATTTTCATGTTTGTGAGATTTCTAAACCTTATTTAGTCCTTTGACCTCAAACTAAACAAAGAGTTTATAGTTTTGAAAGTAAGCACTCACATAGCTGGGTAAAATTTATACCTCAGATAAATAGCTGTTGATCTCAGGGTAAATTCCTTATTATAGAGTGAAGGCTGAGTCCTTGTCTTTTAATAGCTAATAAAGTATCAAAGACTGGGCGCCCTGTAAAGCAGAAGATGGGAATATTATGGATAGTCAGTTTCTAATATGAGAACAGCAAGAACTGATAAACATGACATCACAATTCCCTGTCGCATAGAAAGAGGGCAGGAGTGTTATTCTTTTTTTTTAGATTTTTTTGTACATTTCACTGTGTCTGGATCTATTGCAAAGAGATCAGGTCAAGTTTTGAAAAATAAATGAATGTTTGCATGATTTAGATACGTTAAAAATCGGTTAATTTAAGTACATAAAAAGAAGAGGAGACCATTTAAGTCCCATCTGACTTGCTTGGTTTCTAGTGCTAATTGACCTGAACATCTCACCCAGCCTTTTCTTGAAAGAAGTCAGGGAGTCAGCTTAAACAGTATGACTGGGTAGCTTGTTCCAGACTTTCACAATAATAATAATAATAATTGCTTACACTTATATAGCGCTTTTCTGGACACTCCACTCAAAGCGCTTTACAGGTAATGGGGACTCCCCTCCACCACCACCAATGTGTAGCCCCACCTGGATGATGCGACGGCAGCCATAGTGCGCCAGAACACTCACCACACATCAGCTATCAGTGGGGAGGAGAGCAGAGTGATGAAGCCAATTCATAGATGGGGATTATTAGGAGGCCATGATTGATAAGGGCCAATGGGAAATTTGGCCAGGATGCCGGGGTTACACCCCTACTCTTTTCGAGAAGCACCCTGGGATTTTTAATGACCACAGAGAGTCAGGACCTCAGTTTTACTTCTCAGCCGAAGGATGGTGCCTGTTTACAGTATAGTGTCCCCATCACTATACTGGGGCATTAGAACCCACATGGACTGCAGGGTAAGCACCCCCTGCTGGCCCCACTAACACCTCTTCCAGCAGGAACCTTAGTTTTTCCCAGGAGGTCTCTCATCCAGGTACTGACCAGGCTCACACCTGCTTAGCTTCAGTCGGTTGCCAGTTGTGAGTTGCAGAGTGATATGGCTGCTGAATAGAAAATGTTTCATCTTTGCAAACCTTTCAGACAAAATTACAGTCACTTTAGAGGATGGTGAAGTTTTTGGCCATTTGACCTTGCAAACTTGCTCAAGCTCTGTCAGGTTGGGTTGGATATCAATGGTGAGCAGCAAAATTCTAGATTTTTTATTGATTTCAAGGTAGGACTTTGACTGGGCTTGAGGGCATTCACTTTCTCCTTCCTAAGCCACCTCAGTGCTTGTGCTTTGTGTTTTTGTCCAGCTGAAAGGCGAATTTTATCCCAGTTTTAGATCTTTTGCAGTCAGAAGCAGGTTTTCATCTACACTAACACGTTTTTGTACTCGACACACAATCATTTCCCCTTCAATCTTGAGAGGCTTCCCAGTCCCAGATGGTGATAAGGATCAGTCCAGTAACACAATTCCTCCACCCCCATGTGTGACAATAGGTAACAGTGATGTGCTGTGCTGTTTGGATCAGATGTACTGTACCTCTGTGCACTAAAATGTTCATCACTTATCTTATTTGACCATGTTACCTTTTGCTATATTTGAAAGGTTTCATACTTTGTTACAGGATTTGATGTGTTTTTTTTTCACACTGCTGTACAGACCATCTTTGTGACTGACTGGAACATTGCAGACTTGTTTACTCGCAGAGGGAAAGTCTGGTATAGGCAGTGTCTGGGTAGCATATACGTCTTTTGCTTCTTAATGATTGACTTAATATTGCTCAAAGGTACCGTATATGCAGTATTTGATTTTTTTATACCTTTCTTCTGATCTTTGCCTTATTCCAACTGTGTGAGTCTTTTTGAAAAAACTCCTTGGTTGTTTATGTTTGAATCTTTACTTGAGAGTCATTACTTCATTGAGGGACCTTACAGAGACGGGTATATTTATTCTTTGAACCACTATTGTTGCACACAAAAAGCTTTCAATTGACAGTTGTGTGTGACTTGTCAAAGTCGTTTTGTGTACCTGATCTAATTTAGCCTTGTCATAGAAAAGGATGTGAATATTTATGCAATGTCACGGTCGTCATCCCTCCTCTAGAGGGAGATCCGACGTTTTATTATTAGTTTCATTATTACACGCACCCGTCTCCTGTTTAACCCATCACTATATAAGTATATATATCCTAAACTCTGGGTTCAGTATTGGAAGATGGACGCCACAAGGCTTGGCCCATTCCCCGGGCTCGTGGGTAGTCCGAGGGCAGGTCTTATTCCCCGTCGTCCTGACCATCTGGGTCCGGGACTCGGAGCGCCTGGCCTCGTCATTGTGTTTTTAACTTCTCTGTTCCTGTTCCGGTTCTGACCAGGTTCCTGTTTTTAACTGTTTGTCTTGGATTGATCTCCCAGTTACCTGGACTTTGGACTGTTTTACCCTCTTGGACTCCCACTGGACTTGTTTGCCTGCCCTCCCCCTGCCACCTGGATCACTGTTGGCGCCACACCCTGTCAGTCCTCCCATCCATTCCTCTCCGTGTTTTCCCTGTTGTCCTTCTCCAGTCTCTTCCGGATTATACCGTCTGCATAGAGTCCTACAGTAAATACACAGTCGGGACCGCCTCCCGTGACATGCAATTAATGGTGTTGATTTAACAGAGGCTCAGGAGGAGCTCAAGTTCTAAATCTCACTGCTGATCCTCTCCTTATAAAGCTTCCTGGCTATACACGGCACACATCCTTTCTTGCACTCTACATTTTGTTGCAGATGGAGGCGTTTCATTACCGCAACCTTAGCTTGATCACTTTCCTCCCCTACAAGCCTAGACCAGTCCAGTCCAGTCACATTCTCTCCTCTCAAACTCTTGCCACGCCGTCTGTGGTTTTCTTGCTGCTCTGCAGAGACCCTTCCATCCCTTCCAGGAACTCCAAGCTCTGAACAGCTGTGGCTTTTTCATCTCTCCTTTGCCCTTCTCTTCATCTTTTTCTAACCCCCCTAGCGTTTTTCTGGACACTCCACTCAAAGCGCTTTACAGGTAATAGGGACTCCCCTCCACCACCACCAATGTGCAGCACCCATCTGGATAATGCGACGGCAGCCATAGTGTGCCAGTACGCTCACCACACACCAGCTATCAGTGGGGAGGAGAGCAGAGTAATGAAGATGTTCATAGATGGGGATTATTAGGAGGCCATGATTGGTAAATGGGAAATTTGGCCAGAACGCTGAAGTAAAACCCCTACTCTTTTTGAGAAACACCCTGGGAGTCAAGACCTCGATTTTACTTTTTATCCGAAAGGCAGCCACTTTATTTACAGTACAGTGTCCCCATCACTATACTGGGGCATTAGGACCCACGCAGGCTGCAGGGTGAGCACCTCCTACTGGCCCCACTAACACCTCTTCCTGCAGCAACCTTAGTTTTTCCCAGGAGGTCTCCCATCCAGGTACTGACCAGGCTCACAGCTGCTTATTTCAATGTGTTGCCTGCTGATAGTTCTTCTTCTTTTGGGTGTTCCGCTTGGAATACGTCCTCATCCATTCCGTCTGGAAATGGCGGCTCTCCTCCTCCTTTCATGTCATGCGACTCTCCTGGGTTGCTTCAGCGTCTTCCACTCCTCGGAGTGCTGCCACCTCGCATCCCATCACCCGCGTCATCCCTGCTTCTCATTCTCCTCATGTACCCCTCAGCGTTTCTCCGATGTGCAGACACCTCCTTTCCGAATCGACTCGGTCAAACAAGCTCAAGCCCGTATCAAACACGCTCCTCGTTCATTCCGGGTGCCACGCACGTTGTCCTCGGTTCCTCCTGCACTGCTGCCGAACCAACTCGCTCTTGGCTCTGCGTTCAAAATTTGTCGGAGGTTTGGGGATCCGTTGGGGGAGGTATGACAAAGCTGATCTCTGACTAGCGCTGTCATTTACTCAGCCAGGTGAGCCAATGCCAGAGTTGTAAGTTTGCTATTTCCTTATACTTCTTTGTATTTGTCGGCTTTTTTCTGTCGTTATTAGAATTTGACCAAACCACTGAGATGATGTTTTTTTTAACAGACGTTCAGGAGGTCCAATTCTAATCTCACGCTTCCCCTGCCCTACACGAAAAATACTCCCCTGGTTGCACACAGCGCTGAACACATCTTTTTTAGCACCCTCCCCCCGCTTGAAGCAACATTTGCTCTCTGGCTCATCCTTTGTAAGTGAGAGGGGATGTTTTCAAGAAGATATGTGGAGGCTGTTGTTAGAGTAAATATACAGTTCCACCGGGAAAACTCAATCACCCTAAATCAGGGGATTGCATTCATCACAGCATAAAAAGATTATTGGGACGTACGAAAGACAAGTGAAAGCTTTTGTCTCTGTGAATTATTTTTTAATTGCTGTCTCAGAAGGACACACACTGAAACCACAGACTAGGATTCTGACTGATCTCCTATATCATCTCCATGACTCACAGACAAACAGGGGGGTGCGGTTATTGTCAAGAATGCGACAAAATTGATGGACTTTGAAACCCGACAAGTTGCATTTCACAACTAGCAGTTCACATTGACTTATTGTATCGGGCTGAAGCATGGGAGAGTGAAAGGCATGCTTGGAATACTGAGCTACATGGTTGTGCTCAGCATTTGTTTTACTGCAGGCTTAGACGGTATTAGGGCTATGAGGAGAGTTAAAGGGCAACTGCAATGCTGTATTTATATTCTGGGGTTAGAAAGAATCGGCATTAATGAGTGCATTTTTAACCACACTGAAACTACAACGTGCAAAACCTCCACTTTACATCACAAAATAGACAGAATTTCCAGCTATACCCAGCGCCATATTGCCGCCATTATCTGCAATTCAGAACGAGGCAAAAAATCTTCCAGTGAGGTGAAGTGGCCCTACGACATTGTAAAGAAGCAGGCTTGTGAACACATCTATTTTAAGCCAATAAAAATAGTGCTCTTGATTTTGAGACAAATACTACTTGTTAACTCTGCCTGCAGATTGTGTTGGAACATTTCTGCAGTGAAATGTCTGCTGCACAACCTGTAGTTTTTTGCTCGTACAGCGATGATCGCTTGTACAGTATGGATGAATATAGGCCACAGCTGCAGGAAAAGGTGTAGACTTCGCACAAGAGCAACACAGAGCTTGCCTTGTCCAACTGCTTCCAGGGTTTAACTTGAGACAGGTGTGGGTACTGACACGCTGAAGGAAAATGAAGGACGGATATGCACCCAGGAGCCAGCCCCACAGTAAGTGGGAGGTAGTGATTGAGGGGACTCTGGACAGCGTAGGGTGCACAAGCAATATGGATTTCCTATGGTGTGCTGCTTGCCTGGTGGCCAGTTTGAAGACCTTCGAAAGGAAATGTACAGGGTCCCAACCGGAGTCGGGGGTGGGTCCAGTTGTCGTGATTTGTGCAGGAATAAAGAACACAGGAACACAGGAACACAGGGATGGGTAGGTTGATGATTTATTTTATATTAAAATAAATCTCCCAAAGCTATAAAAAAGAACTCAAAGGGTTTTTCTGAAGACTACAAGCAGAAATAAAGCACCACATAAATAAAGAAGGGAGTGTAAATACTTTCTATAAAAAGTATGAAGTAACGTGTTGCGCAGGTGTCACGATCGCTACTCCTCCTCTTAAGGGCGCTCCAGCCCTTCCTTGTTCTGTCCCATTACCTGCACCTGTTCCTTATTTCAGTTCCTCCTTAAAAGCCAGACGCAGACGTCATTCAAGGCTCTTCATTCTTGTCACGAACAGTTCTTTTCGGGCCCTATGCAGACGACACAATCCGGATTAGTGAGGAAACACTGGGGAAAAAGTCATGCAGGAGAGGGTATGGAGACAGGGGGCGTGTCCAAGGGGTGCAGGTGTCCAGGGGCAGTGAATACGGGGCGAACAATCCAAGACGACGTACAAACGGGGAATCCAAAACAGAAGCAAAGTCCATGGCCAGGCGATCCATCCAGAGGGTTAAAAACCAGGAACTGGGTCGGGACCGGCGGGGGGGATCAGGAACAGAAAGCTAAAACCATAACGGAGCCAGACGCAGCAGGACCTGGGCTCTCACGAAACGGGATTCAATGAAGAGCCTCAAATGACGTCTGCGTCTGGCTTTTAAGGTGGAACTGAAGAGGGGCTGGAATAAGGAACAGGTGTGGGTAATGGGACAGAACGAGGAAGGGCTGGAGCGCCCTTAAGAGGAGGAGCAGCGATCGTGACACAGGTATTCATAAATACAGGCACCATATCTCAGGCTGAGGAAAGGTTTTCCATATTAAACACCAGAAATGTAGAAGAATCAAAAGTGTTACAGGTACTAGAAGGACTTGAGAATCAGTTCTTCAGGACCTGGTGGTATTCTATCGAATGTAATAATGGAAACAAAAGATTTTATTCAAAGACCATTAACGAAACTCTTCCAGTAGTATCTCCTGGCAGGGGTAATAACTACAGAACAATGCTAATATAGCACCCATCTGTAAAAGAAAGTGACAAAACAAAGCCAACTCATTATAGACCAATATATCTTACTACAAGAAAATATTGTTCTAAAATCATCCATGAGCTCAAAGGAAAGTCCTACACTTTTTTTTTTTAGTGAAAACTATGAGAAGATCTGGTTTAAATATTCAAAGTCTGAGAGATTGACAAAATCAGAATTAATGGTAAAACATGGACATTAAATAGAAACTATTTAATGTTAACTATTTAAACTATTCCATTTAAAACTTTTTTAAAAAATCATTACAGAAAGGCTTGTGGAACAAGATTGCCTACTATGAAGTAGTAGCTGACCATTGAGTCATAAATCGAATTTGATCCTTGATTCAATAAGCTACTAGCACCTTAACAGACTATATGGACTAAATGGCTTCCTTGTTTGTATCTTTTCTTGTATTGTGCTTATTATAGGGGTGATTGAAAACATCTCTAGAGGAAAATGACAGGCATGTATACAAGATTAATACACCTTTATTTGGTAAAACATGCAGGATAGGAGGGTTGATGGGGCTACTGTATACTCTAAATATATCTTGCAAGCTAGAAAACTGAAGCAAGGAGGTACAGAGTGTTTTATATTGTATAGGAGTTAAGAACTAGAAAATAGAAATTCTAAAGTCTTAACACTAGGGGTATGCTATTGATCACCTAATGCAAACAAGGATGACATCTGATTACAGTTTACTTCTTAATTCAATGGTAAATGATTAAGTAAAATATGTTCTTATTCACCTAACCATTTCAAACAGCATTGATATTATTTGGGATGTGATGGACCATTGGAAAGCTGTTATCTTATTATGATATCTTTTGAAGTAAACTTTAAATACATCTCCATAATAAAGGAGGGGGTTATTATTAAGAAAATAGTCTATGAAGAATGAGGCAGAATATGCAAGTGGTGAGCTGTGAGTCAACAGGATAAGCACGGTCATTCTTCAAAGCCAATGCTACAGTAAATGCTCAAAACAACAACAACAAAAAAAAACACTTCTCTAAAAGTACATCCAAATCTAGGAAAACATGTTAATGGAGAAATTAAGGAAAAGGTCAGCTATAAGGAAGATAACTCTTCACAGACTGCACAACAGGGCCCATGATTCAAAGGCACTACTGGGAAATTACCAAGGGGAAAAAAAGAAAAGAAAGTTAAAAAAACACAGGCAAAAGATGACACAGAGCACATTTTCCGTTTTGCAGCCTTAAAAGTAAATAGTTGATGAGATAATAGGGGATCAATAATAGACGATGATAAAGATTTATTGTAACATGCTAAATTAATATTTCATACAGGTTTTTACAAGAAGAGATATCAATAACGTGGCTCATTTTATAGAAGGAGCTCAGCTGTACTGTACTGGATCATTATAGCATAACTGGCACTGAGGTTCTTCAAAAATGAAGAAATCACTGGAGATTGATGATGTTTTCCCAGTCATGCATAAAGAAAAGATGGATATTATTCATAAAGCCCTGCCTAGGATATTTCAGCTCTCACTTAGATCGAGAGTGAGATCAAAGCTTCAAAGATTTGAAAAAATGCCCAATGTAGTAACAATTCATATTCCTAAGGGGGACAAAACTGAAACAGGGAATGATTATAATTAATTGTCACTGATCTAACCTGTCAGGTTTAATTCAGTCTTTAAACTCTCAGTGTACATCTGTGTGTACAGTGCTGTTATGAGTTTTAGACAGTCCACTCTTTGGCAAGAGATACACTGCTGTAGCATTGAATGTATATATAAGGCAACATTTCAATTTACCATTGTAATCTTATAGTCACGTTTGTGAGCTTGCTGGACATTTCTTCATGCTGCCAGAGATGGCCTATAGGACCAGTTCTTGTGATATATTACTGTATTGCTATGGCTAGTTTCCAGTGGTTCCTGGAATTGTCTATGAGGTCACCCTGAATGGTCACCATCTTATTTTTGACAGCTTTAGACAATGATGTACATTTCAGTGCTATCATCAGAGCTAAGACATGCTCCATATTTGTCTGTTACGATGCAATAAAAAAGTCAATCAGACAAAACTTGGCTTCAGAGATTGACCCTACATGTTCATCTATATCTATTAAATATGCATCCTTTGTATTTTGTCTATCAGCTGAGAAGTGGCAATCGCTACCAGTGTCTGCTGCTGTTTGTGTTCTTCATCCAAGGTCCTCCAGACATTAAATGAATTATTTAGCATGAGTGTGTGTTTATTGTTGTGGCTGAGAGAGCTGTAATGCAGTTCTTGGCAAGTGATTTCCCTCTGATGTGCACCTGAACATTTCCCTATATTGTACACTGCTAGATAATGACCCCCCCCTCCCCCCCCGCTCCTCTCCCAACTGTAAGTATCTCTCATGCCTTATGACATTCAGCTGCTGTCAAGACTTGGAACGTAGTTAAAATTTATTAAAGCAAACGGGAGGGTCGGTTTGTTGATTGTGTAGAAGTGGCACTTTAGATGTCTTTAAAATTACATTAAATATTAAGGCTTTTCCCTTGAAGTTTATCATGGTGGTTTGGCAGTCAGCTGTTGCTTACCCTATTCACAAGGAGGTAAAGAACTTAGATGATAACTGGAAATGCAAACTAAGATTGGCTTAGAAGTTCCTTGTGTGTGTACAATGGCACTGTGGCTAAGGATCTGCGCCTGTGGCTGGGAGGTTGCCGGTTCAAATCCCGTGCCTGGCAGAGGAATCCTAATCTGTTTGGCCCCTGAGCAAGGCCCTTAACCCCAACTGCTCCAGGGGCACTGTATAAATGGCTGACCCCAAGCCTCTCTCCCCGTCTGTGTGTCTCATGGAGAGTAAGCTGGAGTATGTGAAAAGACAAATTCCTAATGCAAGAAACTGTATATAGCTAATCAAGTGATATTATTTTATCTTATGTCTGGCCTGACATTTGCCACAATCACAATTTTTACAACACCAGTGTACCACCTCAGATGATATCACAATGCTAAATCACTAGTAATCTTGATCATTCTGATTTCCTAGAATACAAACAGACTGAAAATCATCCAACCAATGATGACATAGTAATGTGCAATGTGTAAAAAGTTCCTTTGTTAGATATACTGTATACACATGGGTCAGAAAACATCACCACATTATCAATCTTCAGATCACTGTGGCAGTTTTTCAAATCTTACAATATCACCTATTCTACAATGAGCTACTGTATGTACTGTATTCAGTTGAGCAAACCTTTTGCATTTTTTATGGTATGTGTAGAAATGAAACTGGCATATGCATAAAAACATACTTTGGACATTTGGGATCAACTTATTTATGAATAGTACATTCCCTCTCTACTGGAATTCTTCAATTTTTATATTGATGGCTGGGGAATTTACATTTGATGTAAACATTTGTTTTAAGTGGGAAAAACACTGAAGACCTTTTGAAAATGTGCCGCTTTTTTGCAGCTTAATACGAGAGCTTTGCCGAATGTAAGGTTTTCAGAACACAAAAAAAACCATAGATACTTTAAACATATAAATATAAAAAACTAAATACTTTTCAGGGGCAGTGTTTCAATTTTGTGTAGCTGGGTCTCAGAGGGAGGACGTTTTTGAGTATGAGAGCCCATTAACATTTCCAGATTTAAAGTTTCAGAAAGATGCAGAATAGATAGATTAAAGGTTCAATTTACATTTTTGTGGTTATGCTAGGATAATGTTCTAGAACTGTGGAATCTCATTTTGTAAACACTAGGAATGAGATCTATTAACGGTGCTTAAGGGATGTTTTTCTGCTGCCTAACTATGGTAAAAATCTCCCCCTAATTATTTGGAACAATTGCAGACTGAAGCATTGTGAGTTTTTTATGTTTCGATTGAAACTTCTGCTGGGTGCTTATTTACAGTTGCATTAAGTGTAGATGGCTACAATGGAGAATCCCAACCTTGAAACTGTTTCTTTTTACTCACTTCACATTATATTGAATGTTTAAGATATCCTTCTGTCAGTCACTTGCTAGACATTTCTTCAAACTTGCATTTGTACTTACATCATCCACCTAAGCAAAACAATTCACTTTGTAAGAGTTCTTTTCTAATCTGGTTTTGGATTTTGATATATTAATTTTAAGACATTGACTATGTACTCTGAATCTTATCACTATCCTTTGTCAGCAGAAGAAAACTGCTTTAGTGTTTAATATATTAATATACTAACTACACGGTTATGTTCGCCTCTGTAATTGCCACCTATCTACCACATCCCTATAAGTTTCTGCATTTCAAGTAGTCTGTTATTTATTCTCATGGCCAAAACCCCTGCAGACTCCCAGTTCTTATCTTTTTTTCCTCTCTCAGGGAAGCCTGTACAGACTTCTCAGGCTCAGATTGTGCTAATCTTCGTTTCTTTACTTATGTTCTTCACTAATTCTTCAGCCTTTGATGTCAGTCACTTGGTCAAAACAACCAAGCACTGGAGTTTTCAGTCCATGTCACCCAGTCACATACCTCACGAACCTCACTCTTCATGATTCACTCTTCACTAATACAGTCAGGCACTTTTAACACAATCAACTCTGCTCTTCCAGCTCTTCATTCAGTCTTCCACAAGCGCATGCTCTTCAGAAACAACCGTTCATTCTTTCAATGGAGTTAATTTAACTAAAATTTGGGAGGGATGACAACAACCATGCTCAATTATTCCCAGCCGTCAGTGATAAGCAATCACTCCCTTCGTCCTTCCTCCACCGAACACTATAAATACCGAATGCGATATCTCTCTCCCTCGCGTGCGACTTTTGCATCCCACCTCCACCTGCAGCTGCCCCTTGGTTACCTTGCGGGGGGGTCCTGGCCTCCTCGTCCTATGGCCACTAAGCCAAATATTCACTCGACAATAGTTCATTACGCTTCGATTTTGGGGTGTTGTCATTCGTCCTGAAACGTTTTACTGGCTGATCCTGTTTAGCCAGGCTGCTGCAAAAAACTCCTATGCTAGCACTCCCCATCACAAACGCACTTTCTCGGACTGCACACCTGTGCATCTTCTAATGGTAACAGTGGGAGTCCGTAGAGCCCCAGCTTCGCTCTCAACTGTGGGGGGAAAATATGCTGGAACCTTGCCGGGTGCTACACCAGTCCTCCAGGTGCTAGTACCCATCATCCCTGGTTCAGATGCCCACACCTATTGCTTAGTAATGCACTTTTACCCTGTTGAGCCTGGTAACCTAGGAATGTAGGATGTTGTTCCCCCCTTACCTTCAGGTCTGTTGGGCTGCAGATACTTACCCTCACTTGCAGACTTGTTGGGTTAGCCTTCATTGCTTCCTTCACCCACGTTAGTCTGTTGGGTAAACAATTAGCCCTTCCTAGGTACCGTGCAGTCCACTTCTCCAGCTCCTGCAGCTTGCCTCAGTACAACCTAAGCTATATTTTCTTCCCTTGCTTTATTCTTTCTCACTGAGTCCCACAGGCCTGAAATCCAGCTTCACTCATTACTATTGAGCACTCCCTGTGGATCTCTCACTCTCCTTCCTCTCACCCTGGAGCTTAGACAAGCCTAGACACAGACAGAAACTTTTTTCCTCCTGGCTGTTCATATACACCTTCCCATCACTGCACTGTTGTGGGCAATTCCACAGAGAGCTTATCCTACCTGCTCCTCTTCCTCGTGTGGAATTTCACTTCTTCTGAATGCCAGTTACTCAGTCAGCCCAGGTGTGTCTCATTTTCACTATCTTTTCTCCTTTATAGGTTTGCTTTCTCTCAATGCTGCCTCTCACTACTTCACACCAACACTTAATGTCTCTGAGTCCTGCAGGTTCAGGATTGGGGCAGCTCAGATCACCAGGCTGTGCTTTTTAAAGGTGGATTTCTCAGTTCCTAAAGCAATTTAGGCCGATTAATTTTCTCAGTCTCTCTTCTCCCTTGGGTAATGTTGAGTAATATAATCCTGACAATTTGTAGTTAATCCTCTCCAATTTACTCCAATAATAGTTAACCCCACCCAAAAAAAACCTGTCTTTGATTTTAAAGAGAACAATAATTTGTTCCTTAATTCTGTTTGTTCCAATGATTATCTACATTGTATAAAGTCGCTAGGGTGCACAGATAAGAAGGTAAGAATACCATAATAATGATTACAAACAAGAGGAGCATGCTTCTATCTATCTTGTGTGATAACCACTTATTACTTATTGCTTATTGTGATAGCTGACCTCATCCTGTCATTTTTTGAAAGAAGTTAAGGTATAAGCTTCAGCAACATAGCTGAGTAGCTTGTTCCATACTCCCATAATCATTTGTGAAAAGGCATTCCCCATGCATCCACTGGTGAGTTTCTTCCTTTTGATTCTGAATAAGTCCACTGGCTTACCCTTTTCAGTACTTTTGATGATTTCGAATGCTTTTATCAGGTCCCGTTGTAGTTTGTCCAAGACCTAAAGGTCCGGCGGTTTAAAGGGGACCAGCAATGTTATTTTGATATTTTGTGGATAGAGAGAATCGGCACTGGTGACTACATTTCAAACCTCAATGAAATGAAAGTAAAGTAAAAAGTACAAAAAAAAAACCTCCAGGAAAGAGTAATGCCATATTCTGCGATTCAGAACGAGGCAACCAAACATCTGGTGAGGTGAAGCCTTTTGCATTGTAAATGAGCAGGCTTGTGAATACATCTCTTTTAATCCAATAAAAATACTGCTCTCGACTGCGAGATGGTTTTGCCGACAAGTATCGTGCGGCATTTATGCGCTTGTACTGTACATCACGTTACGTTAGTCATTACAGTGACTAGTGCGCAGGAAGGGCCGCCTCGTGTCACAATTTTCTCAAACTCTCAACATAGTGACTATACCGTACTTTCACAAAGTTCACGATTTTGTGCTGAATTTGGAATTCGTAAAGTTTTGCGGTACCGACAATTAATTGTGTTTCTGAGATTTAATAACTGGTCTGACAGATTGGGACTGCAGTTCCTCTTTAATCCAGAGAAGCAATATCAATATAATCTTTTCCAAAAATTGTACAAAATATTCTAAATTTGGCAATTGCTAGTGCATTGTACAATTTTCACATCACATCATTTAATTTAAATTCTGCACTTTTAACAATATATTGCTTTGCTTTTCCTTCTCTATTGCTTCCTCACTTTGTCTAGAAATGTAAATATTTTCAGTTTAAATACCAAGGTAATCATAAGTATCATCTTTAAGCTCAGTGTCTCCCTTTTTGGTTTTGTTACCTGAATATAATACTGTGCATTTGTTTACATTACACATCATCTGCCACGTGTTTGCCTAGTCTTGAATTTTGACAGGTCCTTGTGATATTCCAGTAAATACATCAGTCCAATCATAGTATTCACTGTTTATATCAGTTCACACCTATATAGTATAATATGTACAGTATACTCTGTTATCCAGTTCTCAATCCAGATTTATTTCTGTGGTTGCCCAAATGCTGTAATTTAAGATGGAAAAATGAGAAATGTTATCAAAAGCCTCCTGAAAATCTAAATATACAATAGTAATATCTGTCTGTGTGCCTATTGCTGTTGTTGTTTGTTAAAATGACTTTTTGAACTTAATTCATGTTTAGTATGCCCTTTGTTGTTATTGTTAGTGATAATCTAGTTTAAATCAATTAATTATTGTTTCCACACCCTTACATACAATAAACGTCAGACTTATCGATCTGTAAGTTTATGTTTCAGTGGTGTCACACTTTCAAAGTATGACTTACAACAATACAAGTTACTCTTAAAGTTAAAGTGAATTCTGTTTGTCTGTATGCATACTGTACATATAAACATGTACACCTGCGTATGTATATTAGTAAAATAAATTCTAGAATGTTTTATTAGGAAACAGACTCACAGCCCCAAAAATGCATTGAACAAGGTAAATAAAAATCTTTGATTCCACCATCTTAAGCGTTAAATTGCTTGTATAGTGCTCATTCATATCTAGATAACTCACAAAGACACTTTACTTGATTGACATATCCTTGTATTATATAGTACATGTAACTGTAAGTACTAAAGATAGTTCATGCCCAGTGGACTACCAAATTAATTTAAAGTGAATGTGTTCATTATGGACAGTGTTTATTCCAATTGGTTCTCTTCACTTCTGGTACAGTGCTGGGTATGATGTTTTTAACTGGTTCCTGAAGAGTTATTTTCTGAAGGAGCAGATGCAGTTGTGAAACTGCAAATAATCTGTGGGCTTGTACAAAGCATCCAGTATTGTGTATGCCACAGGTGTAAATTATCTTGCAGAGAAATATTTGCACTGCTAGGCACTGATTCGTACGGTTTAATATTTGTGTTTGTGTAGACAAATAATAGCAGTGATTCTGTCAGTATTTCAGATTATCACTGAGATCTTGATTTCTAATTAAGCTCTGTTGTGTTAACTGCTGCTTCTTTCTGTTTTTATATTATTCTGTTTTTGTTTGTTCCATGTGCCTCTACCCCTACCATCTCTTAACTGCAGTGTATTGCGTGTCTGTAGTCTTTGTGCAGTTATTGCTTAAGCTGTGAATGCTTTTCACTAATGCTTTTTGCCAAAATCTGTCTTTGTTTTTAACCTTCTGTTGCTGAGCTAGTTTGTACCTGCCTTTTATTTTGCAGTGCTCTGTGTCTACCAACTTGTATGTGCAAGTGAACTTCAGCTGTCTTTTAGTTTCTAAAGTAAATTGTTCTGAACATACGGTATCTGCTTTTGTGTCTTTGGCCTTACACCTGCATCAACCGTTTGACTGTATGTGCATTTACATCGAGTCTCTGTGTGTCTCTAACCCTCTGTGTGTGTCTCTGACCCGGTGTCTGTCTGTGTGTGTTTCCATGACTGCATACAGCGCTGCAAGGACAAACTGAACTCCCTGGCAATATCGGTTATGAACCTGTGGCCAGGAGTGAAGCTTCGGGTGACGGAGGGCTGGGATGAAGATGGCCACCACTCAGAGGAGTCACTGCACTACGAAGGCCGGGCAGTCGACATCACCACCTCCGACCGGGACCGCACCAAGTACGCCATGCTAGCGCGGCTGGCCGTAGAGGCGGGTTTCGACTGGGTCTACTATGAATCCAAGGCTCATGTGCACTGCAGTGTTAAATCAGGTATGTGGAGACCAACGCGGCCATTTTGATTTTTTTGACCAGCCCCATCAACGTGATATACAACAGAAAGTCGCTTTAGATGTAAGTGAGCAGTCTAAATTAATATTGATTTGAAACAAAGTGCCTCATTCACTGAAGTGATGTGTGGAAGTCACCTCACCACGTTTTGACTACACCTCCAGTATTCGCTTACTGCAGCCCTGCTAACCTAACGTATGCGTTAGAACATGACATGTGGAACAATGACCACATAGTCCCATGTTCAACTTAATTATAAGTAAACATCTATAATGAATAATGTTAATGACCTGCACTATAAATTACATCACCAATTACTGTATCTCTTAAGGTGTACCAGGCAAATGAAGATGATATTCATTTAAGGAAACAAAATTCAATATAAGTTAGGATGTGGTAGGACACTGGTACTGTAAGGTGAAACCAGACAGTGTTCATAGATTCACGGAAGCTCACTATTAGTGGAACAGTGCATTAGAAAGTCAGAAGTGCTGCTTTATAATAAGGAAAGCCCAAAGTTAAGTGAGGGACTGCCCAAGACGTGGTCTTGGAGAAAATAAGTTGAAGGTGGTCTATCCTTCAAGAGGAAAAGTCTATGTGCTGCATGAGATCTGGAAAAATCCAGGAAAGACCGATTGAGGTTGCAGTGGCTTTGTCTATAGGCAGACTTGAGAAGTGCTTGACAGAAGACAGTGAAGATGGAAGACAGAAAAGAGGTTTGTCCTTGAGCGAAGACTACAAATGAATGGTGCCATAGAAGATTGGAGAAGGGGGGAGAGACAGGGAGGAGGTCACAAAGCTGTGATCTCAGAGCTGAAGGGAAGTGGGTATGAGGTTGGCAGTGCTGTAGTTCCGTGAGAAATTCAGGTGTAGCTGTTTGCTAGCTTTGTGTGCAGCGGAAGATTGTGAAAGCTTATGAACAATTAAGATTTCTTTTGAAATCCCCAAATAGAATCAGTGGTGTGCCATCTTCAGGAAACGTGCTCTGTGGGATGTCTAGCTCATCGAAAAAATCGCACAAATTGGTCTGGAGAGACATAGAGGTCAGTGATGTAAAAGTATAGCAGGGACAATGAGGGGAAAAGTATAAAAGTCAAAATAGGATAAGGGGGAAAACAGGATTGTGTGCCTCATCAGGAGTGTTGTATTTCCAGATGAGGGAAATGCATAAATCGGCCTCATCACCTCATCCATAGGCCTGAGGCTGGTTGCAGTAGAAATTGGAGGGGAGTGCAGCTGGTGTTGTAGTGTGATCTGGAGAGATCTTAGTTTCAGTGAGAGCCATGAAATGTTGGCAGAGATACAGTATGAGGGGTAGGCTGATATGAAGACCGCCTGACTGGCAGTTCTGAAGACCTACAGAAAAGATGAGAGCAGAGAGGTCTATAGCTGGACAATACTAGAAGTATTACGACATGGAATGACTGGAGACCTGTCAGGTAGTTCAGGTAGTGGAGAGGGAAGGCATGGTGAGTAAGAAGTGGGATAGGGTTAGTGGAATAGAGTGAGAAGAGATGACGGACACTTCCTCGATGGACTCCCACACGTACATTCCCTTGTCTTTGTACAACCTAGTCTTCAAACGATGAGGCTGAGGAGATGAAACAGCTCCTTCATTGCCGCTAACCGTGGAATACAGCAACTAAACATTGTCAAGTGCATTGCATGTTACTAGTTGAGCACAGCTAACCATTACTCCTGACATCTGTCCGTTTTCTGCTTTGTGTGTATTGCTGTTCTCTAGTATGTTATTTTATTTGTTCCACAAATAAAAAAGCAAGACGTTCAGCAAAAAAAGAGCAGAGAGAAGGGTAAGGGAGAAAATAGTTTGCTAAAGGAAGACATTTGATCCATTGGCAATGAGGATAACCAATTAAAACAGGGAATATGCAAAACCAATAAAACATGCATTGAGTTAAATACCGTTAAATGTTGAGTTAAATATTTCTTATATTATGTAATTTATGCGTGTGCAGATGGTAGAGGGTCCATAAACGTTTCATTGATGTGAGAGATGCTTATTATTAATATATTTGACTTGCACATTTATCCAAAACAATACAGCATTTTACTGACTACCTTGCTCAAGGGTACAACAACAAGATTACATAGTTGTACTGTTTTTTGGGGGGTGGGTGGGTAATTTTGTAGATACCCTTAAGTTGGTGATTTGCTGTGTTTTTACTTTTAATATACATTATTTTTAAATGTGTTTTTAAATGTGTTTTTAAATGTGTTATGTGGTCACATCCTAAGTGTCTTCACTCTTAATTATATTTTACTACATGTCTAGGAATCGTTGTTAAAGCTTGGTTTCTAGGTTAGCACTGGTTTTAGGAAGTCTTTTTCATGAGCATTTTTTATCAATTTATCGTAAGCAGATTATATTTAAGGAGACAGTAAGGCCAAACTGAATAATAGACTATTACATGATAACTTTGCTTTACTATCCTTATACAACATAATCAAAAAGTGTGTTAATGAGTGAAGTACTATTTAAAATCCAGTGTTATAATGACCTTGGTCACCTGGTGGCAGGTGTGAGACTTCAATCTGTGGACTTCATTACCATGGTGTCATGAAGAGAGCCCTGACTGTGAATAATTATTTCTGCTGTTCCATTCAGTGTTTGATGCTGTTCTCATGTCTGCAAACTATAGTATGCGAGACTATGTTGAACATTGTGCCTGTCTGCATTGTGTATTGTGGACGTGTCTGGGGAGAGACTTGAGATGCACTGTTCTGTTCTTGGTGGGAGTCACTGATTTGTTTGAATTGCTGGAGGAGCTAAAATACCATAGAATTCCTACTAATAAAAAGCACAGATCCTGAATTATAGTGCTTGGTCATTCCTCATGTCTCTTGTGAGCACCATGATATTTAAGCTTTACAGTACATGCAACAGTTTTCAACAAGTGTGGTAACCGTACCGTAGCTGATGGCCAGGTGATGATGAGCTGATGATGACAAGTACAGTATACTTTGATATTTTCAACAATTGATTGTGATCAGGGACACACTCCCCTGTTTTATGACAGTACTGTATGTTTCTGCCATGGCTCGTGTTTCAAAATTCATATTACAAGTTAGGCGCTTCCTATGTAAATATATTCCTTTCAAACAATTGGCTCATCCAATGCCATTATGGGAAGGATGAAGCATTCACAATGCATTCATATAAATAAAGCAGGAAGGTGGTGAAATGATGTCATTAAAATTACACTGGGGAAGTAGCGATGTCATTGTAAACCACATCATCCTTCCTGGTGTTTTTTTGTTTGTTTTGCACCAGGAGTATTTTCTTGGTGTTTTATCAGTGATAAGCCTGTAAACATCAAGAAAACAGGAAAACATCCTCACTGCAGGCTGGTTGTAATCATAGTAATTGCTTACACTTATATAGTGCTTTTCTGGACACTCCACTCAAAGCACTTTACAGATAATGGGGACTCCCCTCCACCACCACCAATGTGCAGCATCCACCTGGATGATGCGACGGCAGCCATAGTGCGCCAGAACGCTCACCACACATCAGCTATTAGTGGGGAGGAGAGCAGAGTAATGAAGCCAATTCATAGAGGGAGATTATTAGGAGGCCATGATTGGTAAGGGCCAATGGGAAATTTGGCCAGGACACCAGGGTTACACCCCTACTCTTTTTGAGAGACACCCTGGGATTTTTAATGACCACAGAGAGTCAGGACCTCGGTTTTACGTCTCTTCCGAAGGACGGCACCTGTTTACAGTTTACTATACTGGGGCATTAGGACCCACATGGACCGCAGGGTGAGCGCCCCCTGCTGGCCCCACTAACACCTCTTCCAGCAGCAACCTTAGTTTTTCCCAGGAGGTCTCCCATCCAGGTACTGACCAGGCTCACACCTGCTTAGCTTCAGTGGGTTGCCAGTTGTGAGTTGCAGAGTGATATGGCTGCTGAATAGAAAATGTTTCATCTTTGCAAACCTTAGCTTCAGTGGGTTGTCAGTTGGGAGTTGCAGGGTGATATGGCTGCTGGTATTAGTATTCATTAGTATTCATGGTATAGTACTCATTGCGATTGCTACCACTTGTACATCAGCTTCCTGTGGCCTTTGCTGTTTGTAAACCCTGTGCTGTTTCCAGTGCATGGTTAATTTCCTCCCACTGTAAAAAGGGAAATTATTTGGTGAAAGAGGTCGTACATACCTGTGTAGGTTAGGCAGTTAACTACTCAAGTAAATACTAATAAGTGAGTATTATGACATGATATCATTTATTTTTGATCATTAAAAACTTTTATTTTAATGAAAATGGCAATTTAAAAAGAATCGTCTTTGAAAAACTCCTAATTTAGTCCTTATTAAGTCGATTATGGACGGTTGGTTATTTGAAATATGCAGAAGGTGAATATCTTCAGATCTCATTAGTTATTGGAGCAAAACCTTAATGGGAATCTGTTACATTAGTAATAGGATGGCCAGTATGTATATATTTATATACTAAATTAAGACTCTATTAGTATTTTTGGGAATCACCTCAATGTTTAATGTCAGTATTATATCTTCAGTTTATTTAATAACTTTTATTGAAACTTACCGATTGCTGATTACTGATAGTGCTGAACCTGTTTCTTATGGGTTATCAGTGAGACACTAGTTTCGTTCTTTGTAAAAAATAATTAGAAAAATTAGTAAAGGCATTACTTTTGTGTGTTTAAATATTCAGAATTTGGTTTGTATTTGCATTATTATACAGTATTTAACTGAGTTCAGGAAGGTAAAATCATTATTAAAATGAACAGATTTCAATAAGACACATGAATGCTTTCTGTCGACTTCAGTGTAAAACAGGTATAATCAAACAATTCATAATGCTTGTCATTATGTAGTTACTTCATGTGCGTGTGTATTGAAAGAGACTGAATATGTTATGAAACCCCACTATTACATGAATGTTGCGTTTGCTTTTGTATAAGAAATGCATTTGTTCATGTGATGTTCTAATAAAAGAAGACATCTTCAAATGAAGTAATCTTCCTTAGAACTGTCACGCCCCACACTCTCCCTCGCAAACGCCGTTCCATTCCTGTCTCACCCCACACTCTCCCTTGCAAACGCTGTTGTATTCCCAAACCCACTGTTTCACAATCCCATTCCTAATTGAACCCATCACATTCCCACATGCACCAGATTCCACAAATTCTCACTCCCGAACCACTTATCCAACCACATCCCTTTCCTTTCAGTACTTAAAGTTCCCTCACATACCAACCCTTGCTCACTATCGAGAAGCCTCCAGTAGAACTCTCTTGTGTGTGTTTCTAAGCCTTTTTGACTGATCTCCTGGTACCTAATTTTGCTCCTGCCTTTTGACCACGCCTTTTGGATTTTGTTTTTGGATTCCTCTTGTTACCAGACTCATTGCCTCCCTAATTGACCAAGCCCCTGGATTTCATCTTTTGGATTGTCCCTGTGCTACTCCGCGTTCTGTGGGATTCACGGTAACGCATAAGGATCCTCCTATTCTACCAGTTGGTTTCCTGACAAGAGCACAGTGGAGACAGTGCAGTCACATCACATGTCACTTCTCGACCTATTGGGAAGTATGTTAAATTATGCTCGCTGTCACAGGAGAGGAACTGGAAAGCATCACCTGCTAACACGTTAGCACATTGACAGACGATAATCATGATGAGGCTCACTTCTGCCTGCTGTGGGTGGTTTTCTGACACTGCTGCTATGTTTCCCTGGAGCTCCCTTCCACAACATGTAAAAAGTTCATGAGAACAGTGGATACTGTGATGTCATGATTTGAGTAGTTATTTGCTCTTTATTTTATTTTTATTAGAATTTGTCCTATATGGATCTTTGTGTTATAGGGTTGATATTGTATATACACATTGCTTATTAGTACAGTGTTCAAAACGTTTACTTACACGCCTGGATCTCCAAACTGCTTAACACTGGTTGGTTGTTTTCCAAAGATTCACTTTTTTTTTTTAATGTATTAATGTAAAACGTAACAGTCATTGACAAAATGAAATGAATCTGAAAGGATTAGATGTCTGCCTGTGATGTTAGGTTCAACCTGATAACAATCTGTGTGAGTGCTCGATCTATAACTTAGATCTTATAACTTAGAATGAATACGAGCTACTGTGTTCCTATGTTTTGTGCAGACCAGTAATGGAATGATTTGTATGGGAAAAGAAACCTTTATCCATTATGTAATGGATAAGTACATATGAATGGATATGAAGGAGGGGAGGCCATTTGGTTTCATATTTTTAAACCTAAATTAAACTAGATTTTTGTCCAGCCATTTCTTAAAAGTACCCAGAGTATTCTCTGCCTTGGCCGGGAAGCCTATTTCTGATAGCCACAGCAATTTGTGTAAAGAAGTGTTTCCTATTCTCCATCATGAATAACATTCCTCTGAGACTACAAATTGCTCTCGATGCTCGTCTTTGAACTGTTCTGAAATCTAAAATATCCTTTTAGGGGGAATGGTGTCTAAAACTAAGCACAGTACATTGACAGAGGTCTTACCAGTGCACTGTAAATCTTAAACATAACTTTCATGAATTAGATTCCATATTTACCCAGACATTACTTTTTCATTGTTTCCTAACAATTTTCTTCCTGGGGACACAGAAATTTTCCATATGACGTATAGTTTACTTTATGTTCCTGAAGACTAGCCATGATTTAAAGTCATAGAAATATTATCACCTAGTTGAAGATTTTTATTTCGAACCTTTCTTTCAATCCAGGATTCATAGGGGGAGTAACTGTGTAAATTTATTGT
Organism: Atractosteus spatula; assembly: GCF_055471065.1. Classification (NCBI taxonomy): domain Eukaryota; kingdom Metazoa; phylum Chordata; class Actinopteri; order Semionotiformes; family Lepisosteidae; genus Atractosteus; species Atractosteus spatula. The sequence goes on along the minus strand of NC_142718.1, from coordinate 8,501,711 downwards.
TTCAATTAAATGTTACTTTTCTGTACATAATTACTTACAAACTGTCTAGATTGACAAATTTTAGTCTTTGGATATGATATTAATAAATATACAGTAATATACAATAATCGTAGACACTTATGTTTGTGGACTGGTATCCTTTATTGCTTATAATGTATTTCATCTGTGTTTAATGAAGACTTTTAATAAGTCATAATGAGGCTGAATGTACTGTTTATTACTTGTATCCCCTGTGGGAAAAAAATATATTACTGTATGTTTTTGAGGTAAAGATAAAATTACACTTTTGGAGCAATTCATAAACTGTAGATGTGTGATTTCAAAGACGTATTTAATAATTCAAAATCCACTGTATAAAATGGAGATATACAGTATGGAAATATTTGAGGTATTATTTGAGAAATCTACATTAGTTGTAATGAGGAGACCAATTATTCATCTGATTTATTTCATATTCAGATTAAAAATGTTTTACAAACACTTTTTCCCAACATGATGCATTAATTTTGGAATAACCCAGTATTTCTCAATTGGTTAGTTAGCCCCACTTAATGAAAAAGGATAATTCTGCTCAAAGTCTCCTTTATTAGGTTAAAATAAACCCGATTGAGCAGCAAATAAATCAACACAGAAGTAACAGAAGAATCAAATCAAATTTCAATTCTTCATGAGCACATTGTGGAAACCAAAACTGTATTCAAGTTTGGCTTCTGACCACAGCCCTGACCTGTTAACTCCCTGTACGCCTACAAATCATTTCAGCTTGTTGAACTCTGGCTTTCTTTCAGTTCTCAATGTGAGGCTCTTAATGCTTGGGGACTTTGTTACAGAAAGGCTGCAAGGCTGTAGGATGAGTACCCTTATTAGATCTTGCAAGTCAATCATCAGTTGCAAATCAGGTTTTATAAATTAGTTTAAATGTTTTTTTGTCTAGAGTTCTATTATAGTTATTGCATTCATGTGGGTATACCTATTTTTATTATAAAACAGATAAGGCAATATATAAAACAATAGATATTAGTTTTGTACAATGAATCATATAATTAGAACAATAAGTAAAACACGCTAACGTCTTAGTTTAATGTTTTCAACGGCTATGGCAACATTTTAATTTACACCGGACCCAAACGATGTCAGTGTCTGTGGAAGTGCTCACAGGTCTTAAGGGAGTGTTGTGGGTAGAAACTGTCATTAGTGCCGGTGAGGTAAGTGTCAGACTCTCACAGGCTGATAATGATGTCGAGAGCTCCATACATTGAGGTAATTACTGGTCAGCAGACCTTAAAGAGCACCTGAGCTACATACACTCAACAAGGGTGTAAATGAGACCTAGCTCCGGACTTTCTCTATTGGACACTCTGACACAGCTGAACACAATACAAAGAAAAGAGATGGGATCCAACTCCTCTTTGACCATTTTCAGCGACATACAGCTACTTAAAGGATTAAAGCGTCTAAAAAGCCATACATTGTATTGTCAAGGGAATAACATACTCTGTAACCATGGCAAGAGTTGTGTTATCAGTGAATAGACAATGAATAGACTTCCTATGAATATATAAGGCTATGAATATTAGGCTTTGAAATAAGTCTGTAAGGAATGCTCGCTTATCATAATCGGATGGATTTGAAATGCAATTGGTTAGCTTTTGTTTCCTAAATCTGTCCAACTAACATTACGTAGAAAGTGTTTAAAAAAATCGTGGTGACATTTTAGATCATTTATTCCTGATGAGGAAGGTCCACTTAGGTTGTTATATATGTTTGACAAAATATTGTATTAATATATATGTAGTGAATTAAAACTTTTAAGCAGTAGTACACTCTTATGTGTAAATGCATGTTCAGACTTAACCATGGTTATCATTGTCAGTATTATCACTGGACTGTAACAAACAAAATTCCACTATTACAATATTATTACTATGTAGTACTTTTTATAATAAAACTGTAATTCAAACAAGGACATCACATACCTTAATTTCCTTTTGGAATTTAAGGAATTTGGAATTAGGTTTCGGCTTGCTTGTCACATTGCTAGAACGTTTTTCAGCCGTGACTAAAATGATGACACTGCAAACACACGGCACCAATTATTCCAGGCAATGCACACACAAGATAAATTCACTCGCCAGACAGAAGCTGCAAATAAAGGAAGGAAATTAAACACATTACTCACCATTGAGTTGTAATCCATCTATTACAGCACAGAGTTACATATTACAGTGAAGTACAGCACAGAAAATTGCTTTTAATGATATACAGTTGCATCACTTACTAAGAAGAATAAATGGAATTCTCATAGACTTTGATAAATGAATCCAGGCCTTTTCTAGCATCTGCCCAAGATATCTTGGCTAATCTGATGGGTTAATTTTGATGTCTGCATTCTAGTTTAATCCTCTAACAACACTGTGCATTCGGTGTTCTTGACGTCCTCCAGGGTTTCGCAAATGGGCTTTCTTTTGTGAAGCCTGCAAACTCTTCATCGTAAAAGGAGTTGCTCTTGAACCATAGAAATTACTGGGCTCTCCAGTTTTATTCTTCACAGCACATGCAGAATTATGTACTGCATGTTTGACAGAAAACCGGGGCCGACATCCTCATAGTTTACCAACTTGTATGTGAGATCCAGCTTGCTCTAGAAGAGAGATTTTGGAGAATTCCTCGATTCTTGGGCTGTATAAGAGAAGTCAGATTGTCAGTCAAAACTGTGAAAATATTCCCCGACATAATATGAACCAAAAGAAAGATTCTTTGTCCATCCATTTCTTTGTGCTGATACACAACACCCTTGAAAGCTCTTGGCTTCTTGTATTTTCTAAAGATACTGTAAATAACTTATCTTGCAGCATGGACACATACAAGGACAATAAGACGATTCTTATTGTGCTTGAAGCCAGATGTTTCATGTTTGCTTTTTTGCTTGCACCTGCCATGTGCCTTGTCTTTGTTGTTCAAAGACAGTGTAACCACACACTTTTCTCCCCCAAAACATCAAGCTTTCTGATCAAGCCAGGATGGGGGCTGAGGCACGACAGCCACCATCTGAAAACTTGTGTGCTTCTGCGATCTCCATCTTCTCATAAAAGCCTTCACAGTCTGCAGGGGTTCAGAAATGGGTGTGCATTCCACACATCCTTAAGAGAACTAGCCATAGAAAACCTTATTTAAGTGGGCTAGTTTAGATTCTTGAATAGTACCAAGGGCATCAATATCTTTGCTTGTTTCTAACGAAACCTTGAATTCTGGTAGCCAAGCCATTTGAGCCTTGATGTCATAGATCATCACTAAGCTAATGGTGAATGTTCCTTCATGAAGGTATTCTAATTTTCACCCTTCTCCTTTGGCTTTCTAATCTCCAGCTTCTCCGTGACTGTAAGATTGAGTTTTTCTCCACATACTGCTGATGTAGTCATGAAGTCGGATGATGTAAATGTTTTGAGACAAACCTAGGCAAAGATCATACGTCATGTCTGCATTACATTTAATTATTTCAGTACCTAAGTGCATCAAAGGATGACTGTGACAGAGGTTACATGGTGAATAGAATAACTTATAGAGTAAAAGACTGGATAGTAAGGGTAACTGTACTGGGGTTACTAATTCTACACTGAATTAAATTTAACATGTTGAAACTAAAAATGCTAATTATCGGGATACACATATTTACAAGGGGTTGTAGCTACTGTGATGGGTTCTTTATATATTCTGTATTTTATTTAGCATGAAGAAGCAGCACAGGGGAGTGAATAGGACTCTGGACACAAAACTAGAGGATTATTAACAAAAATATAACAAAATTCCTTTTTGTGGCGGCAGCTCTTTGCATCTTCATGTAAGGTACCTATGTCCAGTTGAGATCTCCCATCCAAAAATCCCATCCATATTGTTTGTCAGCATCATACTATGGGAATCAGCATGGGAAATCGCTTACCCTGATGAGCTGCTGCTGTAGGGACAGAACATATTTTTATAACACATTGTTTGGCAGCTAACAATAGCATATCTGCTCTTTGAAATAACCGTACCTGACATCCTTGTGCTCTTCAGGAAATTATTCTGCTCGGGCCTGAATAATTTGGCTGTGTACTTGTACTTTCAGTTGAAGATGCCAGGTACTGTATTTTTTCCAGATGCGCTTTTCTGTTGCATCCAATAGCAGACATTCGTACTCATGCTGGTTTACTAATGGAAATCGCCATCTTCATGTTCTAAGCATTTTTTCGCATTGACAGTAGCATCCATGCTAGCTTGCAAGACATGTTCTGCTACAGTATGAGGGGATAACAAAGGTGAATGATGCAGCCTTTGCCACTGAAACTTCTACAGCCTGTAATGTTTCACTTTAGATCTATGTATGATTTACTATGAGTGTTGCTACGTTGGTGGCCAATGGAACGTGCCTACACTAGTATCCAATATTAATATTTGTAACTTTTGGCTAACAAATCTGGATTTTTTCAGCAACAATGTTGGTCTTTTTAAACGTTGCGCTCTTGTTTGAAAGACATTTTCATTATGCATTTGCTAAATAGTACAGTATGAAAGGTTTGAGTTACTTGCATGGATGCTCTTCTCCAGCTACAATGAAGAATGGATAGGTTTATATTTCTGGGTATGTAAGTTTTTCGTTCAAATCATTATGTCATTATTTCTGCAGTTGCCATTTTTTTATTTTCAGATTTTGTGTCCTGAACTGTATACTGAATCCTCTTCAGATCTTCAACAACACTGTCTTTCACCTTATTCAGAGCAATATACTGTAGTATAAGTACAGCATATTAGTTGGCATACCATGGATTATATCAATGTTATTGTACCATAGCATTATAAATATTATAACATAGTATAATACCTTTATAATATAATATAGTATTACTATAAGTAGCATGACATAAAATACCAATAAAGCAGCCATTCATAGATTATTACTACTTCACTTCTTAGAAGTGCTGTAGAGTAATATAGAATGTTTGATAGAGACAAAAGTTTGATTTGTTGCTATAAAAATAAAAAAAAAACATGTACATGGTACTAAAAAGTTTTGGATATTTTTTTGTATCACACATTATAGATAGAAATATATTTTAATATACCAGTATACCCTTAAATACTGTAGAAAAACATATCTTGTTCAGGGCACTGCTTGCTTAGTAATGCTCATTAATTCCAAATCACGTGTGTGGATAGATGTCTTTAGGAGATTATGAAAGTAATATTAATTGCAAATAAAATCTGTCCCATTTATTAACTATGAAAATACTATATTTTGAGGGGTTTTATACTTATCTGTACAATCTATACCCTATCTGGAATCTGGATGTAAACCACTACACAGTTTCACCTCACTAGACACATGAGCTCTTTTAACACGTAGCATCATAAGGACGGTCAGTGTCCTGTAGAAATTTTCTTATGCTAAAAAAAATTAAAAACTGGCAATGATTTTCCTAGTTGAAAATGAGACAGCCTTGATTTTTCTCTCGCTTGCTTTTTTTTTCCCCCTGGCTTGATATCAGGGCACTTTAAAACGGCACATCGAAAAGTTAAGTTGTTGTGTCACAGTCTTGGTCCATCACACCCTCATAAAGTAGCAAACGGCAACAGAGCTGTTGATCTCAGAGGCCCACTGCTGCCAGTTTGTTTTCACTTCCTTTTCTTTTTCCACTGTCTCTGCATTGTCTGAAGGTCTGTTTCTTGTTCTCTCTCTCTTTTTTGTTTTATTTCTTTTTCTACTCTTTTTCTCCTTCTGCCCAGATCGGTTCGCAGGCTACCAGGCGCAGACTTGAACGCCGTGGCAACATTGCCTTCGGGCGAACTTTTTTATGTGGGCCCAGAGAAATGGAACTTCCAGTGTCTGGCCTTAAGAAAGAGAGAGTGACAATTAACTGTAGCTCATTCCCTTGAAGAATAATGACAGTTGTTTAAATGGGGAAAGCACAAGGCAATGAGATTACGAACTTGAGAAAACTGCAACATCTGGACATTTATAATTTACTGGAATGAAAATAGAAATATCCCCATCTAGATTACTGGTAACACCTTCAAGTAGCTCTCGGAAGAGTTCTGGCCTCTACTGAGAGAAGGCTTGAGGAACTGTATCAAGAAGAATGGAAAAGATAAACATACAGTTGTGTTTGACTTTGCACATGGTGAATACTGTATTCGATTAAAAAAAAAAACACTGAAGAAGGAAATTAAACTGTGATGGCTATAAAAGCAACAGACATATTTTCAAACTAGATAAAAAATTGCTGGATCAATATAAACTACTGGAATTTAATGGTAAACGTGTTTATTTTTTAACAGGAATATTTGCTCTACTTGTTAAACCAGAATCAGATTAGAATTAGCTTGACATTATGCACCAGTATTACATTAGTAGGATATATTCAAATAGAAGAAGTAAAGTAAAAAAGTGCTCATTTGGAAAACGTGATGATGAGCTAGCATATTGCCTTACTGACAGTGCGGATAGGCACAAAATTGGGCAAATAGGGCAAAACATAAACTACAGTGGAATATATCAGTTTAGGTTAGAACTATACAATGGAATACTGGAAATACTGGTAGGTTTACAGAACACGAATCAGAACTATACTGGAATCCTGGAAATACTGGAAGGTTCAGAGAACAGGAATCAGGCTAACTAGTGGCAAATAATGATTTCTGCATTTGGATTTTAAATGGAATAGTAAGGTTAACACCCAGTTGATAATTCAGATGATGAAACAAGTAGAATGTAAAGATTGTAGATGTTAAAAGTAAATACTTTGATACTACCTTTTTGCACAAAAAGTACATATTAATGTATTGCTAAAGTTACAGAGTTATGTTGTGGACATAAAATGCTGGAATTTTCAGAATGAAACTTTATGCTGCAATAAAATTACTAAGTGAATAGGAAAAGGCTCATATCTGGTGGGTTGAGTGGCCTGTTATTGTAATTAAGTTTCTGACTTCAAGAATGTTCAGGAATTCCCCTCTCTAAGATAAAAACTAAGTTGGGTCTGATTACTGGGTCAAAATCGCCGCTCAAGCTGCACAGTTACCAGCAATATTATTGGACTGACGCTCCCATACTTCTTGAGTGTTTTAAAAGAGAATTTGGGAAAAGGCCATTCAAAGTCACAAACAGTATTTCTCATCAGGAATGCTCATGATAATTCTGATCAAGATAAATTTGATTAAAAAAGTTATTAACTGAAGTTCGGGAGGGATACCAAAGACAAGCCAATTTCACCCCTCTGCACCTAATCCCTCCTCCACCCCATCTCTACCTCACAGCTACCCCTCCTTCATTCCTCTCTGAATGGGACTCGAACCTCCTCCATTAACCAAGCGGGTTAAGACACACTTATGTCATGTCGTGTCATGTCATTTGCCAAACCGCTTTATACCGTACGGTGTTGGGGGAAGCCGGAGCCTACCTGGCAAGCAATGAGAGCAAGGCAGGGTACACCCTGGATGGGACGCCAGTCCATCACAGGTCAAGTGCAAGCCAGTCCTACATGGGGACAATTTGGAGGCCACGGTAAAGGCTGAGGGGGGAAATTTGGCCCGGACACTGGGATAACTCCCTACTCTTATCGAGATAAGCCCAGGGATCTTTAATGACCACTGAGAGTCAGGACCTCGGTTTAACATCTCATCCGAAAGACGGCGCCCACTACAGTATAGTGTCCCCGCCACTATACTGGGGCATTAGGACCCACACAGACCGCAGGGTGGGTGCCCCCCACTGGTCCCACTAACACCACTTCCAGCAGCAACCATAGCTTCCCAGGAGGTCTCCCATCCAGGTACTGTCCAGGCTCAACCCTGCTTACCTTCAGTGGGTAGCCAGCTGAGAGCTGTAGGGTGATATGGCTGCTGGCAAGACACACTTATCTCACCAAATATTCCAAACAAGTTTTTGTTCCTAGTGAAATGAAATGAAAAAAAAAAAGCCTTTTTGTTGAATTAACAAAGGAGCAAAGCAAGAGCAAATAATTTGTTCTTTGTTCCTGGCTTGCGTTGTAGCCATAGTAGTCTTAAAAAATCGCAGATGAAAAGTTCTACATGGATGTGATGGTCATAGGCCAGGTTGTGACCTGCCCCTCTCCTCAATTCCTCTCACAGCGAGGATATCTTCAGTCATCAACATAGCAACCAGGTGATCTTTATTACTGAACTGAAGCACGGTAACACTGTTTGCTCTTCTTACATGAATCCACAATATCTTTTTAAATGATTAATTCAGATTCTACAAATTCTCAATCCACTTATTTTGGAGATTTTTGTACCAAACACCGTGGACCTGGCATTTTTATGAAATCTAATGAGTTGAGCTCTGTATTTTGTTATCCCAGGGGAAAATGCTGCTTAGTAAACTAGCCTGTCTGTTCAGTATTTGAAGTGTTAATGTCATTGATCCAGTCAATTAATCTATTTTTCTAGAATTAGGAAGAATAATCACCTCAAAATATGGAACGAAAGAAAACAAAAGAGTATAAAAGCACCATGTTAAAACAAAAGCCAATTCCAAAAAACTAAAGCATCACACATTTCTGAAGGTGGATTATATAATTACGGAAAGTAAAAACAATACATAATTCTAACCATTCCTTAGCATTTATAAGAATTATTCAGTGTTCCAAAAGCCAAGTTGTTAAAAATGTTTATAATCTTTAAAACCGCAACAGTGGGAAGCCCACTTTTAAAAGGGTGGTACAGTGCTCCACAGCTTAGGGTCTGCATAGGTAAATGCTCAGCAGCCTCCATTTCTCTATGCACCTGTGAAACACGTGAGACCTATTGGGAGTGTATGGGATCACCAATTCTTTTAAATACGTGGGTTCACAGTCGTGCAGAACTTTACATCAGCAGTATTTCGAAATCAGTCTTGAACTGGAAAGGAACCCAGTGGAGATCTGCCAATACAGAGAGGCAGCACAATTCTGAACAAGTTGTAGTCATTAGAAAATGTAGAATATGATACTTGACGTCACAGACCAAGTTGCATTGCGAAAATCTCGTCTTCATCATGCATAAGCATACAGTACACTAGTCTCTTGGTGTGTCACAGAAAGCACATGTGTGATTTTGGTAATGTGTTTTTAGATAATGAAAAGATGCCTTTATAACATTTTCCCTGTCTTACTCAATTAAACAAATCCTAATCAATGATAACATCTAAATATCTGTCTTGACGTTTGAAAGGCTAATTAGGCAATTAAGCCAGGTCTGTCCAATGTTTAGGAGGCCCTGACCCAAACCTTTGCTTATACCATCATACAGGACATAAGCAAATCATGTAGTATGTTTAAATTGCAAGGTCCTAATATCATAATCTCTGTCGTATTAGATTTTAACATTTTGACAGCTAAACGAGTGTTGTTATAACATATTATAACAATTAATGAATGTTTACATATTTTTAACAATGTCCCATAAGAGTAACAGCAAAGCACAAAAATAAGTCCTGCAGGAACATGTGAAGTGACTTCATATCTGGGTTAGGAGTCAGGTAACAGATAAGAAACAAATGGCAAGGAGAAGTGATGAATACTCAAATTAGGATGTTATACATAGTGAAGTACTATAGTAATCTGTATTGTGATAGTTGCTTCTTCTAATTTATGTACATTTTCTAGATTCTTGTATAATTATTATGCGAGGGAACTTTGCAAATGATAACAAAAATGAGGATTAGCAGACACTTTAGAAACATGAAAATATATTTAGACCAAAATCAAAGCAATGCAGACATTTGGTATGCAAATAGCAAAACATACATCATTTATAAGATAGGCAATACTAAACTTGTAGAAAGAATTAAAATAAAAAATAGTGTTAAAATTATGCAATGCACTATTACAACCTTATTTAGCATATTGTGTCCAATTTTGTCCCCACATTTAAAAAAAATGCTGATCTGGGATCTGTCCAGAGAAGAACAAATATGCAGTCCTGAGTCCAAACAAGGACTGTGTGAACCTTTTTATTCTTAAAAGAGACTACAAGGGGTTCTGACTCAAATAAGCAAAATTATGAAAACCAATGGATAATGTCAATGTACAATGAACTTCTTCAGAAACAACAGTGACACATGAACCAGAGGACACAAGTGGAATTTCCCAGGTAGTGGAATTGAAAACAGGAACAAGTAATAGGTTTATTCCAGGCTGAAAAGAGAAGAAAAGAAACACAATGTTTCAGCTGTGGAGCCTTCTTCAGGTGCTCACACCTCACACCTGAAGAAGGCCCTACAGCTGAAACGTCGTTTCCTTTCTTCTCTTTTCAGCATGGAATAGACCTATTACTTGTTCTTTTGCAGCCTACGCATGCTGATGCAGCTGCCCACCTGAACTACTTGAAAAACAGGAAGTGCATTTTGCTACAAAGGGTTGTTGGAATTTGGAATAAACTATCCAAGCCTTATTGCTGTAGCTGATATCCTGGTTTCTTCATGAAGCAGGTGGATGAGATCCAAAAATGGAATATTTAGTAGCTACCAAATGATTAGAAACACCTTTTTCTACTTTAGATACAGTAAAAATAGATAAGAAGGAGATCTGAAGTTCTTTATAACAGTAGGATCTAATTCAGTGGTTTAATTTTAATGACTGCAACTTTAAAAAAGTTGTGATAAAAGCACTGAAGAGCAACCATCAATTAAAAATACTTAAAATAATTGCTCAGATGATTGGAAAACCTTCCTTTAAAGCAGCTGTAACAGAGTCTTGAAAACAAGTGGTAGATTGTACATTTACTGTCCTTCATTAGATCCTACTGACTAACACTTTTACACATTTGCATTCAGCAGAAGGAATATCCAAGACATGTATGAACACAGAAGTCTAGTATACAATGAATATGTTTTCTACTTATCAGTTATACATAATAATACATCATTTATAGTATTCAAATGCGGAAGCTATAACCGCAGATTGGTTAGTTCATCTAAGTTACTTTTAATAAGGTTTAAATAATATCTTGATTTTGTTTGATAATGAGGTGGTACTGTATGTTCGAATATTATTCTTTCAAGTAAGATAATGGTCTTATAGTTTTCGATATATCTCGTCACTAAATAGCACAACAATGACATTGTTACTACAAATGAGTTTCCTTCGATTATGATCACTAACAGCTCCGAATTCAGATGAATACGGCTCAATAAATCCATTATTTTAAAATTATTTTCAAATCCAGCCATGTTCTAACCTGCTTCATCCAATTCAGAGTCACGGGGGAGCCTATCTGGGCAAGCAACAGGCACAAAATGGGGGTACTACATGGACTGGGTACCCAGTTTATCTCAGGGCACACGTGAACACAGTCACACCCGAGCCAATTTTTTTTCCAGAAACTTACTAACCTACCAGTATGTCTTTGGACTGTGGGAAGAAACCCATGTGAACATGGAGAGGACATGCAAACTTCACACAGACGGCACCCCAGGTCCAGGAGTCAACCCAGGGCTCCAGCACTGAGAGGCTACACTGTGCCACGGTCCTACCTGTGCCAGTTTTGTTAAATTCAAATAAGTACCTGTGTCATCCAATTTAAAATGTTCTCTTTATGAGTTCATGAGCTTTAGTGAGCTCCAACACATATTCATCATCTGGGCAGTCTTGCTGGATGAACCATCCTGATGTTGCGGATGTATCATCAGACTGTGTCAAAGCCCTGCTGGACAGATTATAAGATCACGTAAAATCTAAAAAAAAAACTCATGGATCCAGTAAGTCTTCTCAGATTTGGAAACCTGTGTGTGCAAACAATTCTAGTAGCCCATGGACAGAGGATAAAAGACTGAGAACACAGAAGTCTTCATTTCAGGAAATTTTAGGCAGAATGAATGACTGGGCAGGATAACCGCCCTGCCCTTGAGAGAAAAAATGAATAACCCTGGAATCTTACTTATTTAATCAAACCTTTCTTTATTGGATGATGTGAAGCTGATGGCATTGAATGCAATCAGGTCTGAAACAATGTAAAATGAGAATCCCAATACAAATATGTAATAATGTATATGAAATGAAGTAGCAGGCAGATCCTGGGTTCAATTCTGTACTGAGAATCTCCCTGTTTAGGCTTTGCCTGATTTCTCTAGATGGTTTGGTTTCCTCCTATCTACCAAAGGTATGCAGGCTGTATGAATTCGTGTCCCCGAATGTGCCTTGCAATGGATTGGCAGTTCATCCAGGGTGTAGTCCTATCTTGAGCCCCATTCGTCTGGGATAGGCTCTGTGTTACCTCAGCCTTTGCCAGGAATGAGTGACATTCTGATAAAGGATGGATACACTGTATAGAGCAAATGCAGTAGAGTGTTGTAGTATTTCCAATGGGAACCCTGATCCGACCAGGTACAGTGACAGAAATGTGGCTGCTGTTCTGCTACAGTATATTAAGATTGAGAGGAATGAGATGGTGTAGAGAATGACCCTGGTCACGTTGAATTGGAATGCCAGGACAGACAAACCTGTAAATCTGCAAAGGAACAAGTAATAGGTTTATTCCATGCTGAAAAGAGAAGAGAGGAAAACACAACGTTTCGGCTGTGAAGCCTTCTTCAGGTGTGAGTGGTTACTGGGTTCATGCAGGCTGATCACTAGCAACTGGAATGGGAGCTATAACAGCTCAGTCCACCATTATGTCTCGATTCAAGACAGTGTAGTGCTTTTGTCCATCCCAGTAAACTGAGACACTCATGTTATTCATAGATCCCCAAAGAGAGTCTTCAGTCTTCAGTTCTTTAAGAAGAGTAGTAACTACTAAAGAGGCCCTTAACAATGCTGCCTAAAGCTTTATCTTCCACTTAATGTACAGTACAGTCTGGCTACAAGACAATCTAGTGTGATAACAGTATCGCAACATTGTCATCCAGACCCCATAATGACCTGATATTCCTCCAAATGAAATAATTTGTGATGTGATGAAATTGTGTTTCTCACAATTTCACACTAGGTTTCCACCATTATTTCAAGGGAACGTGTTGAAAAAGACAGCTGTTGCAAATGGCAATTCTGCATGTTAGAGAATCTTAGAACATGACATTTATTTCACAGCATGCACTATTATCTGATGGATATGAAACAGGTTTATTTTATAACCAGATATTCCACTAATTGCGATCCAATTTAATCCACTCACAATGTTTTATTCACTCAACAATTCTATTCCTTTACTTGGAATTAAGTTCCAGTCTATTCTAGTCAAATTCAATGTTGTCATTTTTTTAAATCTAGTTCTACCTTTGGTTCATGTTTGGTCCGTGAATTTTAAAAGGGGGAACTCGCCAAACGTCTTCTCTTTCATTTTTGTTACCGCTAATAGCAGCATGATTCCTCATTTAGATGTATATTTTTTTTACAATGCAATGGGTAAAAAACTTTCCAAGTCTGTAACATAATCATGGATACTTATTTCTTCAGGCCTTTGCAAGGTACATTTCTGAGGACTAGTGCCGGGTTCCACTATTGTTATAGGGTTTGTTACATCAAATGACATACAGTAGACATCTGACTAATGATACAGCTGGCAGGGAATATCTACTGTAGTTTGAACCAAATCTTTGAGCTGACGTTGCCATTAAATGCGACTGAGAAATACTCCAACCAGCGCGTCGCTCCGCCTGCCGTCAGAGTGGGAGGGGGGGGAGTAGAACAAAGTATTGTAGCCAATTCATAGAGGGGGATTATTAGGAAGCATGGGAAATTTGCCCAGGACACCGGGGTTGCACCCCTACTCTTTTCGAGAAACACCCTGGGATTTTTCGTGACCACAGAGAATCAAGACATTTGTGATATTTTACAATCTTTTTACATCACATTACAATTTTACATCTCATCCGAAAGACGGCGCTTGTTTACATTATAGTGTCCCAGTCACTATACTGGGGCATTAGAACCCGCATGGACCACAGGGTGAGCGCCCCCTGCTGGCCTCACTAACACCTCTTCCAGCAGCAACCTTAGTTTTTCCCAGGAGGTCTCTCATCCAGGTACTGACCAGGCTCACACCTGCTTAGCTTCAGTGGGTTGACAGTTGTGAGTTGCAGGGTGACATGGCTGCTAGCTTATTGCATTATCAGATTAAGGGATAGTAAATAATATTTTGGACAGCTTTGTCATCATCTGTTTTCCAGGGCTAGCTAGCTCCAGGGCATCAGGAACAACCGACTGTAGACTGTGTGCGTATGTAAGGAAGACGATGGCATTTGCCACATACATATCGCCTCATGTCAACAATCTTATCTTTGTCTTCACCACTGCTTTGACCTTGAAGGGAATATGATAAATGCTTTATTGTTGGTATAATTGGTAATCAATTTGTCTGAAACTTTGCCAGCAACACCACATGGAGTGAAAAGGTCCATTGTATTTCTGACCTAGACTGTCTCATAGACCAGATCCATAAGGGCTTTTTAACATGTTTGAAACTCTCTTATACAGACATTTTTGGTGGTATCACATCACAAACGCATGGTGCACAAATGCATGATGATATAGTCTTTACCTAACATTTAACTCTTCAGACGCTCATGGACAATGTGTGTTAAGGAAGTAGTTTGCACCTTGCAGGTTGAGTTGTTTCCTGTTGGTGCCTGTAACAAACAGGGCCACTTGGGTATTAGCAATGAAACTTCCCTTGTGGAGGCTCTGTCATCTCCCACTTCTTCATATCTCGACTCCAGCTAGATTTATCAGAAGGTTCCCCTAACGATATGAAGTTTGTTTTCTCTGAAACAAATGGAATTCACCAAATGTCATGTGACACATTGAATAATGAATCTGGTAAAATAGCCACTAAAACACCATATGAAGATTAGCATTCAATCACCTTACATTAATAACATTCAAGATGGAATATTGCATTTTCTGTGTTTGATCTGGTAAAGTCAGGATGGGATACAGATGACAAATGTAAATTATTCTGCTAGACTTACAGTACCTAGTACACAGGCACCATAAGGAATGCTTCTTGCAACCAATTCAAAAATAAGTGATAAGGTAAGAGGTACCCTTGAAAAACAACATTATCCTGAGGAGTGGTTACAAAGTTGACAAAAATTCATCAGTTATGTAATGTTTAATTCACCTCTTAGTTCATTAGTTATATATATACACAATACCTTTCATTAAATGTTTACTATGCACACAATTCACTGATGCTTTATTTGTGCAGCCCTGTTAGACCAGTTCATCTCCCAGATGAACCAGGTAGTTTGGGATCCCCCAAATCTGAAAGAGAGCTCTCTAGGAGTGAAGACCTAGAGGCACATCCACTCTTCTTTTCCAGAAGCCAGAAAAATCATCACAACATTTTTAACCTAAAGCAACCTAAGCACCTTAGGCAACTGAAGAGACCTCTCCAACTACGGCATAAGAAATAAGATAATAATAATAAACTTTATTTTATAATCAAAACGCTTTACAGAATGACAACAACAATAAATAAAAAGAATACACAAGATAAAACACAATTACAATATACAGAGGAGACCGTGGATGGTGGTACTAAGAAAAGTAGAAGCAGAGGGGTGAAGAATGGAACCAGTAAAGGCTCTTCTAAAGACGAAGGTTTTGAGTCTGGATTTGAAGGAGTTTAGAGAAGGTGACTCTCTGATATCCTTGGGCAGAGAGTTCCAGAGCTTGGGGGGAATAACAGGAGAAGGCCCTGTCACCCATACAATGTAGACGGGCTTGGAGGACAGTTAGGAGACCAGAAATAGAAGAGCAAAGGTTGCAAGGTGGAGTAGGGCGATAATAGTTCAGACAGGTACCGAGGTGCCAAGCCATGCAGAGCCGTTTGGTGAGCATGAGGATTTTAAAGTCCACACAGAATTTGACAGGAAGCCAGTGCAAAGACTCCAGGATAGGAGTAATGTGAACACTTGCACTAGACCTGGTCAGGATTCTGGCTGCTGAATTTTGGACATACTGCAGTTTGTTCAAAGTAGATTTAGATACCCCAGCGAGTAGAGCATTACAGTAGTCAATTCGAGAGAACACAAATGCGTTGATCAGCTTTTCAGCCACAGTTAGTGATAACATAAGGCGTAGTCTAGCGATATTTCTGAGGTGAAAAAAAGATGTTTTGACAATATGCTGCACACGTGGGTCGAATGTTAAGCCAGAATCGAATATCACCCCAAGGTTTTTCAATTTAGACTGAAGCTCAAGTACAGAACCATTTACAGATGGAAGAGGTTCATCCTCATACTGTGATGGTTTTATACACTCATCTCCAGTGCCCAGGAGTCACAGACCTCCAATCGTAGCATTGGCTCTTGTTGCTGGCCTCCATACAGTAAATTAAACCTACAGTACAACAGCAGGAACAAAGAGCAACCTGGCCACACCCCTAAAGAAAGTGAACTGTTTTCATTTTACTCCTTCCTGCTATGGGATCCAAAGCCTTATCCTAACCTTAGAGTAAGGACCCCTCCTCAAAAGTTGTATCACCGTAGTCTCACCAACTTAGAATCCTCACAATTTGATTTTCAGCAACTACAGAATTCCATTATAGATGTAAAAGCACACTTTATGAATTATTACAGAGCTTATCTATGAAGAACATTTCTTAAACATCTAATCACGACCGGTCTTGGCTTCTCTGTAGTACTATCAACACTCTTTTTTTAACATTATCTTAATTACTATATTGAGGTACATTTATTACATAAACACAACAACTATAAAGAAAAAAACTATAAAATATAAATCAAGACAAAAAACATTGAAAAGGATAAAGGTTAAGGTAGAATAGATTTACAATACTGTATATTCTGCTTAGCAAAAAAACAGCATAACAAAAAAATATCACATTATATTGAATTCAAGTAATCATTTTATTTCCAGGAGTAATAAAAAGTGTTGACAATGTAACAGATTTTCCCTAAATTTCCTTAAATATAGATATAAAAGAAAGATCTAGTGACACATACAGAAGGTTAATTTCTCTTAATCACATTGAGGAGCTTGACATTATTCTAATTTTATACATCTATAAGCAGTAATATAACACCTCTTAAATAGATCTTATATTGGTATCCTTACCAAGTACCAGCACTGATTCATCCCCCAAAAAGACAAACCTACAGTAGGATCTCCTGGAATTTCCTTTCCAGTAATTACTTTATAATCTTTTTCAACTCCCTCCAGTAGTAGTCACCCTCCAAGAGAGAGCAGGTCTAAAACATGTGCAAAAGAGAGCCATTTTCTAGTTTACTGTACCAGAATGTACTTTGTTAAGTCTCATGTGGTGTGTAGTACACCCTATGGGTCATCAACCGTTGTAAGGTATACTTTCTATTGTCTCTCCACTCTGGTCTTGATCCACATTAAAGTCTCATTTGTCATACAAATTGTTTGAAATTGTACAAATTTCAATATAGTAAATTATCTTGTTATTACGAGATAATCAAGTATCTCGTTATTACAAGATAGACAGTTATCTCGTTATTATAAGATACTGTACTACATTTTTATGTAATTACAAGATGCAAATGATCAAGGCTGTATGAGCAACCTTGTTCAATGACAGCACCTAGGAGATACCGATAGCTCAGCAGAAACTTTGGGTTTAGTGTCTGTGACAATGTTCAAAGTAGCAAAATATGCATGTACTTACTTCCAACTCTGGTTTAGTCATAATGAAATGTTACAATTTTTACTTAATGTGAACAGAATCATTATAAGCATGAGGACTTTCTGACTTATCCTTAAACAAGACAGACTGTTCTGTACAGTCAATTCCACTGCATAAAAGTGTTAGTCAGCTAATGATACGGTAGGAACAAGTAATAGGTTTATTCCAAACTGAAAAAAAGAAGAAAGAAAACAACGTTTCGGCCGTGGAGCCTTCTTCAGGTGTGAGGTGTGAGCACCCGAAGAAGGCTCCACAGCCGAAACATTGCGTTTTCTTTCTTCTCTTTTCAGCATGGAATAAACCTATTACTTGTTCCTCTGCAGCCTACACATGCTGACGCAGCCACCCACCTAAATGATACTGTAGGTCTTGTATGGAGATTGCGCTATGATGTGATTCTCACATAAAGTATGCAATAATGTACCGTCTCGCAATTAACAGATAAACATGAAATAATTTCTTTTCTTAATGGCATCAATCCACTTCCGTAATACAAGCGCTCCAAAAACACTTGTGGTCATGAAAAAGAATTATGTACATCTCTGTCAGAAAAAACACGTTTGATGTCTTTACTTCACACTTTCACCTTAATTTGTGGGAATTAAATGAGAATCAGATCTAGAGAAGAAGCTGAAGGAAATCTATACTAAAAGAAGTTCATTCATCAAGGCAAGGAGACGTTAAAAAGTTAGCCTTTGGCGTGCGTCTTGAACTATCCTCAAAACTGTCAGTTGAAACTAGGGAGACAGCAGGGCTTTTGGGTTTGAATCAACCCATCTCTCTCTCTTTCCCAGCGTTAATCCTGCATCAGCAGGGTCTGCTTGTCAGCACGCCCATCTCCCCAAATCTTTGAGCTGAAATCGTTGCCATTAAATGCGACCAAGAACCGGCGCGTCAC
Organism: Atractosteus spatula; assembly: GCF_055471065.1. Taxonomy (NCBI): domain Eukaryota; kingdom Metazoa; phylum Chordata; class Actinopteri; order Semionotiformes; family Lepisosteidae; genus Atractosteus; species Atractosteus spatula. The sequence goes on along the minus strand of NC_142718.1, from coordinate 8,483,170 downwards.
TCCGCCTGCCACCGGAGGGGGGGAGGGGGGGGAGGAGAACAAAGTAAAGTAGCCAATTCAAGGAGGGGGATTATTAGGAGCCAAGGGAAATTTGGCCAGGACACCGGGGTTACACCCCTACTCTTTTCGAGGAACACCTTGGGATTTTTAATGACCACAGAGAGTCAGGACCTCGGTTTTACATCTCATCCGAAAGACGGCGCTTGTTTACAGTATAGTGTCCCCGTCACTCTACTGGGGCATTAGGACCCACATGGACCACAGGGTGAGCGCCCCCTGCTGGCCCCACTAACACCTCTTCCAGCAGCAACCTTAGTTTTTCCTAGGAGGTCTCCCATCCAGGTACTGACCAGGCTCACACCTGCTGAGCTTCAGTGGGCTGCCAGTTGTAAGTTGTAGGGTGACATGGCTGCTGGCGCTTGAATTAACCCCTCTATCCTTCCATTTTCTCAACCGCTTTACACAGTACAGGGTGGGGGAGCTGGAGCTTATCCCAACAAGCAGTGGGTGCAAGGTGTGATACACCATGGACAGGAAGATACACACAGACACACTATCAGCGCTCATCTTGTAGAAGCCAACTTAACCTACAGTACTAGCATATTCTTTGGACTGTGGGATGAGACCAGTGCACCCAGAGGGAAACCCATATGAAAACGGAGAGAACACTTCATGCAGATAGCACCCCCAAGAATCGAACCTTGGGCCCAAGTGCTGATGGGCACTAACCACTGTGCCACCATGCCACCCTATTTAATTAAATGATAATTGTCACTGAATACATATAACACAAAGACATGAGTTCTATTTGGATTATTTGTTCATCTAACAGTAAATATTCTCATGAATAATTATGTGATCCTTAGATTCAAATAACTGGTGGCACACAACTAGATGTTTCCAGTAGCTGTTTATCGGTCTGTTGTATTGCATTTTAGGGATGTTGACTCATTTTTCCTTGCACAGCTGCTTCAAGAAGGTGACCTTTGAGGTTTTCCTCGCTAGAACCGCTCACTTAAGGTCCTACCATACAGTAACATTTCAGTGGGGTTTAGGTTCATATTTTGACTTGGCCAATACAAAATGCTAAATTTCTTCTTCATCCAGCCTCTACTAGATCTGCTTGTATGTTTAGGACCATTGTCCTGCTGCATGATCCATTTTTGGCTCACCTTCAGTTGACAAACGGATGTCCAGTTGACATTCTCCTCCAGCAATGGCTGATTCGATGCCAAATTCATGGTTTTGTCCATACGCCAGCAGCCATATCACTCTGCAACTCACAACTGGCAACCCCCTGAAGCTCAGCAGGTGTGAGCCTGGTCAGTACCTGGATGGGAGACCTCCTGGGAAAAACTAAGGTTGCTGCTGGAAGAGGTGTTAGTGGGGCCAGCAGGGGTGCTCACCCTGTGGACCATGTGGGTCCTAATGCCCCAGTATAGTGACAGGACACTATATAGTAAACAGGTGTTGTCCTTCGGATGAGATGTAAAACTGAGGTCCTGACTCTCTGTGGTCATTAAAAATCCCAGGGTGTTTCTTGAGAAGAGTAAGGATGTAACCCCAGCATCCCGGCCATATTTCCCATTTGCCTTTTATCAATCATGGCTTCCTAATAATCCCCATCTCTGAACTGGCTTCATCACTCTGTTCTCCTCCTCCACTAATAGCTGGTGTGTGGTGAGCGTTCTGGCGCACCAGGGCTGCTGTCGCATCATCCAGGTGGGGCTGCACATTGGCGGTGGTGGAGGGGAGTCCCCATTACCTGTAAAGCGCTTTGAGTGTCCAGAAAAGCGCTATATAAGTCTCAGCAATTATTATTATTAGATAATTATTATTATAATATGGGTAACCTGTCCTAGTCCTGAGGCCCCAAACTACCATACTCCCACCTCCATGCTCTGTGGTCCGGATGGGGTTCTTCTGTTGGAATGTTTGGTTTTCACCTCACAAAACGTTTCTAATTTCTGCCAAAAGTTTTGACTTGTCTGTCTAGACAGCATTCTTTCGGGAGTCTTTTTTATTCATTATATTATTAATCCTGCTCTCAGGACTCGTCAGTAGGCAGAATTCCAGAGCAGCTTGAACCAGGTTGTGCCATTTTAATTTCCAGCCCAGGCAACTGTGCCTTGCGTAAGCAGTAGAATGCCATCTTTCTGTTTGGAAATGGTGGCATTAGTGAGTCTGGCATACACCACAGCTTCCTTTCTGCTTAAAATCTAGGCATAAACAGTCTGACTCAAGGGGCATCCCTTACTGAAGTGACCTCACCTATTATCCCAAACCTTTTCACATTTGCCCCATTTCCTAGGTCTGTGCAACTCTTGACACCACAACTCAGTACACAAAAAAGCCATATAGTACATTCAAAATTTTGGCACTAATGGAAAAATACCAGTTGCAGTGTATATAATAGGTACCAGTGATCTGGTTATATCTGGTAAACAATGGGTCAGAACCCCTTATCCCTCCCTCCCTTTTCTTCATATAATAGGACCTGACATTGTATTTTTCTAGTCCTATTCTGAATTAATAATGAGGAAAGAGAAGACCACACCCCTGATTGTTCCAAAACAGCCCCACAACATGAAGGTTATGGACCATAATCACTCAAATGTTCATTTGAGAGAGATACGTCACCACATGTGATGTTAGTGGACCCTCTCTTGCCTTGCCCCTACAGTACATTGCTGCAATAATACGTTCCTGGTGGACAGTCACCTAAATATAGTCAAAAGATCCATTTTTCAAGCAAGATTTTCTGCCACTTCAACCTCACGAATGTCAGCAAAATGTTTCTAACAAACTCTGTTAATAGCTTCTGATCCTACTTCCTTTTGAACCACAAGGCTGTTTCATTCACCACAGTCAAATTTAAATTAAAAGGATCCCCTGGAATACCTCTGCCATTGAAAATGCGCCATTGGAACTCAAAGGAAAGGCCGAGAGCAAATGCTGAACCACACTAGCTGAAAAAGCCCTCCTTGTCTTTGAAAACATTACAAAGACTGTTCGTAAGGCTGGGACTTAAACCTACAGGGAAGCTTGTTCCAGATACAGTACTGATGTGCTAAAGTAACAAACAGCAGTTTATTAGTAGAAGTTGTTACTAGTAATGTGCCTGTGTCTGAGTGTCTTTCACTTTTCACCCACCACCCACAACTCGCAGATCCCAGGCTATCCTAATTTTACAGAACAATTTAGACTAATTGGATTTTCGCCAGCTTGACATTCAACCAGGATCCTGGCCCACCATTTCAGAGTCTCCCATGCTGCTGTTGATGAACCATACTGCATCCAGAATCCACCATCCAGCCTACCACCGATGACACCCTGTGCTTTTCCGAGTTCTCTGGGAGTGAAGGGGTTTGACTGTTTCTTTAATCCCATCCGGGATTGGTGATCTCCAAATTTCCCCCTTGTGGGCAAGTTTACAGTTTTGTCTTGAGATAATGCTTCCTTTGCCCTAATCTACCTTCCAGCTCCAGATGATCTGTTTCACCAGCACCTGTTGTCTTGATTGTCCCCTGGTTAACAGTGTTAGTCAATTTATGCTTCAGAGGTACGTGCTTTTTTGCCCACAAAGCTCTAACATCTCCAACCCCTTTTGTGGTCAAGAATTACTTATCCCCTTCTAAGTGGAAAGAAGACTCTTCTTTAACTCCTTCCTGACACTGGAAGTTCGAGGTAAAGCAGGGAAGCTGAATTCTCCAGTGGTGACCACTCTCCTCACAGCTCCAGTGTTCCTTCGAAGGATGTGGGAATAGCTCACACCTTCCTCTGTCAGAGCTGGTCCAGGTCCACTTATGTCTTTGCCTTCAGGTAGTGCTTTCCTCCATCAGCTGTCCCAGTATATAACCATGTCTTCTTCTGAGGCAGCACCAGCCTCCATCACTTGATTCAGAGCTCAGCTGCTCTTTTCTTTCTTGTAGCCACTACCTGTATCAGGACACCTCAGTTACTGACCGCAACTGTTTCCTCCTGTTCCTCCTGTGCTGAGGCTTGTAGCAGAATCTCCCTTTTCCTCTCCGAGTAGTTTTTTATACATCTCCTGAGACACTACTCACTTTTGGCAAATTTCACATGAGTAGTGTTATTCAATTAATGTCAATCTCACATGAAATTCCAGAGCTGTATGAGTATCCTGCTCTTCAGGGAGGTGTTGGCCTCATGTGGTTGCTACCCAGAACTTCATGAGCCCAAGCAGCCACAATTCAACATCAGCATCAGGATGTTCTCCAGCACCTGCAACTGTCTTTTTAACTCTTGAGTGTACTGTATTAGTGAAAAGGTAATGCAACTAATGTTACAAATGTTTGTTTTTTTTTTAATTCAGTTCCTAACCTTTCATCAGAAACAATTTATACAACTGTGGTATGTTTCACTATTTTGGTATAGTCTATAGTGGGGAGAAAAAGTTTGAACCCACAGATTTCACAATTTGAATCCTGCAACTAAATGTTTTCTGTAACCGTTTCACAGTCTCTCGTTTTTGATTTTGGGGAATTTAGGCACATTCCTCCTTCCAGAAAGTCTTCAGCTCTACGATAAGATCTGCTTTACACGGACAGCTCTCTTCAGGTCCTGCCACAACGATTTGATTGGGTTTTGGCCCGGACATTGGCTAGGCCATTGTAAAAAGTGAAATTTCTTCATTTGTAGATGTGCTGGTACAGTATGTTTTAGATCTCTGTCTTAGTTGCATTTTATGTACATTTAACATGTTATTGAGTTGCACCATTATACTGATCACTTTTCTCAGCTTTTGTACTGCATGACCAGGCTCCTCCCCAGCTATGAATCCTAAAATTTAGAATGCTCTGTATAAAAATCTTCTAAAAAAGTGTTAACATTGTGCTTTCTACTTTGAAACTCCTTACGTTCCTTAGGAAATACAACCTTTGTTGCGCTTATGAATACTTTGCCTCTGTTTTGGCAGTCCAATTCAATTTACAATCAATTAACAGTTACATCATAAGAATAGAATCCTTAATTCTAAAATCAATTATCAGTGTTTTCACCAAACATGTTTCTCATTCAGGCCAAAGTGTTCTACCTTTGATTCATTTGTTCAGAGAGTATTGTTCCAGAAGCCTTGTGAATCATCCAGTGTGTGTCTTTGGTGAACATCGAATGGGCAACCATGTTCTTTTATCCTTCTATGAACAACATTCTTGTACAGTTGTTTTCTGATTGTTGAGTCACATGAACAGTCACATTTCCCAAGATGAGAGTGCCCTGCAGTTCCTTGGATGTCACTTTGGGGTTCTTTGTAACTTCCTTGATGAGTTTGTTCTGGGAGAGATTTTAGTTGGAGTGCCACTCCTCGATAGACTGCTGTCTTGAACAGTCATCTCCATTTGTTTGTCTGACAGTGGATTAGTGGAGCCGCAGATCCTTAGAAATGGTTTTGTAACCCTTTCCAGACTGATGATCATCAATAACTTTTTCTGAGGTCCTCAGAGATTTCCCTCGATCATTGCATGACTTCTGAATGGTGAAGACCAATCATACATTTCTGATCTTTATATGGGGTGCAGCCTTCCAAACTAATTAATTCTAATTAGTCCCTTAATTGACCTGATGAAACTTTGGATTCACTTATTTTTCACCTTCTTTGTATCTAATTTATCTCTTTGTCTAATTAATTCATACAGCATTTTGATTCACGAGACATGGAATAAACATTATGATTATTTCAACATAAACTAAGGTTAATCTATGATATTTCCATATTTATCTTTGGGGTTCACAAACATTTTCTCAGCATAGTAAAAGTGTGTAAAGGTATTGAACCAATGGAACTTAGTGAAATAATCTTCTCATTAACATATTTAACCAAACTTTATTTCTTGTTTCTCTGGCATTGGAGTCAAAGGATACATACTTAGTAACATCACTAGCCTACCAAGAAAGATTGTGAAAAGAGGACTTTACATCTTAACACTTTTTATAGGCTTTGTGGACTGTTAAGTACAGTGAATAATACTTATCGATTATTTATTTCAAAAGTGTTAGAAAATGCATAAAGCACAAAATAAGCAAGGCTGAACGTGGGTTTGGAAAAGATCAGGCGCAATATTTTATAAATACTGTAACTAAAGATAATTGTGAATGTTTTCAATGCTTAATTCAGTGCTAATAGGTAAAGCATGATAAGTAGGCACTGAAGTGGATGACTTGCTTGCTGTGCTGGGAAAATTAGTGAAGCCCTCAGGTTTCTATCACTGTGAAAGACTACAGATACAATGGGGAGATAAAACCTCAGTCTGATAATTAACTGACCCCTTTGTCTCTAGGAATGTGATTTATTTATTGACTTTTTCTGATCCGTAATCTCTGTAAACTGCTCTGGCCAGTTTTTTTCTTAACTTTCCCAAATATTTGTTCTTTACATCAAATCTAGGAACTGTTTCTCTTATCGTCAGCTTTGCAGAACTCATTCAAACACTCGAAATACATCCTATTAAAGGGAGACTATACTAGGATTACTGGGATCCACTTAATCTTCTCATGGCACATCGGCATTTTAAAGCATCCCACCAGATATAGGCGGATTTTATTAAAATAACAATCACGTGTGTTCATTCAAAGGATGGAGTAGAAGTAGTTTGATTCATGAAACTTTGAAAGGATCCCATTTCCTCTGAGCTTGGGTGTCAGTTTTGATCAACTTAAAATAGAAAAAAATGAGTGTTCTTGCATCGTACTGGACCCTGGATTTTTAGGATCCAAAATCTCAATTCAGTTGAATTGTGGCAAAATTAACAGCATTCCAGTCTTTGAAAAACATTGGTCAGCAACAAATATTGTTGTAATAATTTAGATAGATAAATACTTTATTGATCCCGTGAGGGAAATTGCAGAATTTCCCTCATGGGAGTGTCAACAGGAGTGTCAAATCTTTTTAAATTAAACAGCCAGAACTGTGAACTGCTATTATTCCAAAGAAAAAACATTTAGCCAGTTGGAAAGCACGAGGGCACGGTATTTAGCAGTGTTGCTTCACAGAGCAGGGATCCCCTGGCTTCAATTCCTGGGGTGCTTTCTGTGTGGAGTTTGCATGCTCTCCCCGTGTTTGCGTGGGTTTCCTCTGGGTGCCCCTCTTTTCCTCCCACAGTCCAAACACATACTGGTCGGTGAATTGGCTTCTGGAAAATCTGTCCCTCTTGTAGGTGTGTGCGTGTTTGTGTTTGTGAGGGCTCCCCCTCACAAAATGACTTGAAAATGAGTGGATGGTTGAATGGAAATTTCGCCAATTAACTTCAAATGTGTTAGCTGTTATCCCAGATATAGAACAATCAAAGTATTTTAACACGGTTTTTCTCTCATAAACCAAAAATTTTTTATTTGTAACTTAAACCTTTTGTCCCTTCAAAGACAGTGTCATTGACTCCGAATCAGACTTGTATCGCTCCTGGCAGAGCAGGATTCACATTATCTTAAAGGTATGAGTAAGAGACTTACAGTAGTGAAATTGTTCAAAATGAGGCATACAATTATGAGGCATAAAACTCCCGTTGTTCAAATACTATTCAGCCAATTAACTCCAAATGTAATAGGTATCTTTCTGGTACTTTGGCATTCAAATATGGGAAAATTGTGTTTCTTAACACAATGTTGACTTTATCGATAGCTTTCAGCACAAATTTTAAATGAGCCTTTGTTGCCCTCTGCTGGTTATATCATGAAACATAGCAGCCTTACAAAATAATAATAATTGCTTACACTTATATAGCGCTTTTCTGGACACTCCACTCAAAGCGCTTTACAGGTAATGGGGACTCCCCTCCACCACCACCAATGTGCAGCATCCACCTCAAAAATGAGAAGCAACACTTTTTCTCCTGGTCATCAATTTATAGATGTGTTAACTCAGAAGAGGTTAAATATAATTCATTAATTTTACTAACATGGCTTTATCCAGTAATTAATGGCATTTTTCTGTACTGATACACTGCTAAAATACAGCTTATTTTTATAAGGGCTCAAGTTAAAACACACTGACCATAAGCAGATACATATTTCTTTTGAAAAATACAAATAAATGAAGACATGAGAAACCATCCATCAAACATCCACTGCAGAGCAACCTTACTGCTACATTGTATTACTACAATTTTCATCAAATCTTTTCATCCAAGAATTATGTGAAGACCAAAACTGGAGTCTGTCCTTGAAGTAAGAAGTTAACAAGACTTGACTACACTTACTAAAGTGAAGCGATGTGGCACAAACTTGTTATGATCTGTAGCAGTTTACAGCACATACAAGCATTGTAATGACAGTGGAACAAAAGAATAGTCAAAAGACCGTAAGAAAGTTTTTGCAAGAAAACTTACAGATGTGAAGAGGCCATTTTGTCTCTCTCATTTAATTGTCTGTAGAGGTCAGGTTGTCAGCTTCCACAACATGCCAGGCTCGCTTGTTCCACTCTCCCACAACCCTTTGTGTATAAAAGTGGTTCTGTTCCTCTAGTTTCCACTTATGTCCTTGTTTTGTATTTCACTCTTGATTCTGGCCACAGAGGTTTTCTCTTCTTTTTAGGTCCACCAATCTTGCCTTTGTTTTACTAGAGTATTTTGGATTCTACCTGTATAGCTTCAAAGTATATTTCAGATCATATCATGTTGTTATCACAGATCCCTAATGTTTCTTTCACCTCTGTTTTCACCTAAGATCAATACAGACATTCCGTCTTGTAGATACTCGGATAAACAGTTGGATGGTAGAGATTCCTGTATGTTTTTTCTCAGTGTGAGGAAGTTTCAGATCTCCTACGACAAATAAATATAACCTCAACAATCTCTATTACTTTTTCAAAGCACGTGATGTCCTGTGCACGTATTTTAACTATTGTCACCTCTTCATTTACTGAAGTACTTTGGATTCTATCTGTACAGGTCCAATATATACACCAAAACTGTGATCACAGTTCCCTCATATGGTAGTTCTTTTACCTCTGTTTTCCTTACTTTGACTCAGTGAAAAGACAGGTCAATATGGACATTCTTGAAGATACTCTGATAAACAGCTGTGCAGTAGACATTCCTATTGGTTTTACCCAGTCAATGCTACAGATCTCCAACAACAACAACAACAACAACATATTTCTTCTTTTGCACATAGATCCCTGCTTTATTTACACACTCTTGAATTATAATTAATATTTTAAAAATGTCAACCTTAATTTTTCAACACAATGATGAGCTCCACATGACACAGGTCACTGAAGATATTCTGCCTTATTATGGGATTGCCAAGTTATCTACAGACTCTCTTATGAGCTCTCTGAATAGGAATGTACGCTGTGCAAAACTACCAGTTTGAACTGGTACTGGTACCTGTTATGGGACTACACACATTATAGTACCAACACTGGGGAGCTGAACATTTTGTCACTGGGTAGATACTGTATTTTTTATAATGCAAAAGCAGTCACAGAGTGCTTTTCAGAATTCTAGATAATTGTTCTATATCATTCTATGTCATTTACTGTAGCAGAACACTGGAAAGCATCATAAAGCAAGTGCAGTGTTTGATAGACTTCTGCACGATGTTTGCTAGATAGTTCTGGTTTTATATGGATGGAATCAGTCACTAATACTGAACAGAGGCAGCAAATATCATTTCCTGCTGGTACTCACGCTATAACCAAGCTTTGATCAATCTGATGTGGTAGGTTTGGCAGGTTTTATAATTAACCCAACCTTCTTGTTCCCAGACTTCGTATGATTTCTGCTGTCTGTCATACACCTTGCTATTGTGTGTAACAGGCTTTAACCATATTAATGGCTAGATGTATTGGGCTGATTCCCAGTGATCATAGCTTTTACTTTGACTCTTTCAAACTTCCTCTCTGTGTTTCAAGCCAAGACCATTGTCTTGGCATTATTTTCCCAAAGGGGGATCGGGTGTTCTTAATATGACATGGTTATAAATTGCATATCATATCATGGCTCCTCCCACAACTCCTCATTGATGTCTAAATTCCCTCTAGAATTTCTCCCGCACAGTAAATCAAAGGGAAGCACATCTAGAATGGAGATATCAAAGTCATTTGCTATGGTGGGCCAGACCTAATTTAAATTCGGGTGTCACAGATGTCGGAAGGGACGAACCGTGGAATGGCAGGAGAGCGAGAAAAAACCCTATGCGTAGCGGCGAGACGGGGGTTAGCCCGGGCTCAGGAGGTCAGACAATGTCGGGTAGAAACCTTTGCCCTCAGGCCGCGGAGGAGACGACCTGGTGCTAGGCGGGTCTCAGGACATCCGAACTTCAATGCTGAGCGAGGAGGAAAGCGTGAGCCGGAAATATATAGCCACAGACAGAGACACACCAGAAGGACAAGCAAAGCACCGGGAAACAAGGGAAAGACAGAGTAGGAGCGCCCTCTAGTTGTAGAGGGCATAACACAGGGGTGTCAAACTCATTCTCCAGATTCACATACAGTATCTCAGCTATGATTCATCTCAATAGCACCGAAAAATAAACGAGCAGCTATGTATTCCTACCACTCGATTTATTCATAAAACTCAACTCATAAAACCTTTTGCTGCAACAAAAGTTGGGGTATTAACTGTTTTTTTCCTGCAGCACAAAGACATTTGCCTTAAAACAAAGCTGCTTCCCTCGTAAACTTAGTGTTTAGCGTAGTGTTTTTCTGGCGTTCAGCTTCTTCCTTTTTTTTAACATTATGTCAGATAAATAGGGTCAGTACTTCAAGCATGACAAAAGGAAAGAAAGTAAGGCGAGCAGTTCCCCTGCCTGTACACCCTGAAGTGACGCAATACACTGAAAAAGACATTTGCATTGCTTGAGCCTAACTGCACACTCAGTATTCAGCAGTTTACCATTGTACGTGCTCTGTCTTGTTAACTACCGTATTAAGTGTATAAAATATAAAGTGGATTTATTATCAAAAACATACAATAGTGTCCTTTATTTTGACAATTCAATGAGCAGTAAATTGATAGCAAAGTAATAGTGGGAGATTTTATAGACCTCTGGAATGGCCTCTTCAGCAAATTATCGTAATGCAAATTTTTGTATTACAAACAGATTTTCAGGAACAAATGATCTTAAACCAAAGCAGGGAGGTATATTTACATGAACTGGTTAACTGCAGATCTGAAATCAGAGTTATACAAGCTCTGAGATGAGTGTCAACTGCCTCCTCATTTAGTTGACTTTGTTTCATGATTAGTACAATTTTTGTGTTTTAACATAGGAAACAGAATCAGCAGAAGGTAATGTTTTGAGGACATTGGGGGTAATTAATCATTGAAAACATGGCATGCTATGTACTAGATATCAGCAATATAAAACCCAGAAAGTAATAACAAAGCAATGAATTCTACAACAACTGCTATTGCTCTTTGGAAAGCACTGTACCTTCCAGTAATACAAATCAAGTATGCGGGTTTTCCATTCATATCTATAAAGAAACATTAATTTCTCCACTCATCTTGAACCACACAGCAATCTTTATTTGTATTTTTTGGCTATTTTTATTTATTTGTATGGCCATTATTACTAGGTCAAAAAAATATCCTTGTGAGATCATAAAAACCACTAGATCAGCAAGATCTACTGTGGCTCAATAGCTGAGCTTGCTCCAAAGTTTGGAGAAGGCCGTTTTTGAGGACATGTGTACAGGTCTCACTGTGTCAGTGTTGTTTTTCCCCCAATTTTCAAGTAAAGGCACACCCCATTCACACTAGACCTAGATCTAGACAGTAGAGCTGACCACAGCAACAAGTAGAACATACACCCTGAGAGGAGAAGAAACAGGTCATGAACCAGAAGCCCTGGAACCATGACTACAGAGTAAATGGGCAACCTGAAATGGGAGACTCACAGTCACATGGCTGTGGCCATTCAAGTGCATGACGTACCTCAACTGATGGTGGATACAACACAAACACTTCTAAACAAATATAAACAAGGGTCTAAACAAGTGTCATAACTGATAAGTGAGATTTTAAAAAAAATACCTAATTTTCACATTTTTAACAAATATTATAGGAAGTATAAAGTAGTGTGCCAACCGCATTTATAATCTTTAAAAGAGCATCAAAATTTTTTGTGCACAGTTCAAATTCCCATGTGTGCTGATTTCATAATCTGTGTGCACGCGCACACAACTGAGAGGGAACGTTGTCTGGAAGGTTGCCAGTTCGAATCCCGTGGCCGGCAGAGGAATCCTACTCCGTTGGGCCCCTGAGCCAGGCCCTTAACCCCAACTGCTCCAGGGGCGCTGTACAATGGCTGACCCTGCGCTCTGACCCCAGGCTCTCTCCCTGTCTGTGTGTCTCATGGAGAGCAAGCTGGGGTATGCAAAAAGATAATTCCTAATGCAAGAAATTGTAAAGGGTTAATAAAGTGATGTTATTATTGTTATTATTATTAAGTGTACTGGAAGGATTATGGGGTGCTTTAGTTAAAATTTGGCTTAACCCGCTTGGCTGAGGACTGATCTCCTGGACCGCAAGAGGATAAGGAGGCTGGGATTCCTCTGTAGAGTGAGGAGTGACCCAGGGGCAGCTGCACATGTGGAGAAGGGGTGGAGGTGGGATTGAAAAACACATATGCAAGGGAGAGAAGGGGATAATGGATAGTGTTTATAATGTTTTAGGAGAGGAAATGATGTCAGGAGTGTTTGCGATTCACTGATGGCTGAGGCTGATTGAACTTGGCTGTTGTCATCCCTCCCTTTATTATAAGCTCCATGTCACCAGACCCACAACCATGCTGTGTTCCAGTCATATCTCCGCCACCAAGGTACACATTTCAATATTGTAAATACAGCTTATTTCAGTGTTCAATCTGAGTGTGCCTTGAAATGCATTAGTCACCTTTTGTTGGCAGGAATTGTTGACAGTGATCTCAGATGTTCTCTGCTTTTGTTTTCTTTTACGTACATCAAGCAAACAAAACAAGATCGCTCTTTGGCTTCTTCCCTTTCTGTTCTCCTCGTCAGTTAATTCCTTGCTCTGTTCTCACTTTTCCTCCTCTTCGAATACATTTTGATGGTTATTTCAGATGGTTGTATTCATTTGACTTTTTATGAAATCATGCATTGCATTAGACTATAATAATAATAATGTTAATACTACAGTAAATACTGGATACACATACAGGTACTACAGTGGGAGAACTTCTATTTGTAATGTAAAGTTTCATTAATATGTACCATATCATATTGTTAGCTATTGATGCAAATACTGTATGTCCTAGATTAGATTAATAACAATATACTCAGTTTTATTAATGTTCTATTATAATAAAAATCCACTTTTTAGAGATTTAGCCAATAACTTTGATTTGCTGTGTTCAGACATAAGAATGAAATGTCCTGTTATTGTTTAATTATTTTCTTTTAGCTTCCCACTAAAAAGGTAGTGTCTTTGTTCCTTGTTTATAAAAAAATGAAAGTCTGATGTCACACTGTTGTGTTTTTCCAGAATCTGCTACTACAGTATAATGGGTTTGTGAAAATTCATTACAATAAAATAAGTTCTTCGGAAATATTTTTTACTCGTTAATATTTTGCTGCCTTCTACCTTGCAATGTACAATTTTAGGCAACAGGCTATCTTTTCTTCAACTAAACTGTCTGTGATATTTTTTATTTTCACAAAAATAAAACTACATACTGGTGTGAATCTGGTCAGTACCTGGATGGGAGACTTCCTGGGAAAGCTAAGGTTGCTACAGGAAGAGGTGTTAGTGGGACCCTTAGAAAGTGCTCCCCCTGAGGTCTGTGTGGGTCCTAATGCCCCTGTATAGTGACGGGGACAATATACTGTAAGAAAAGGCACCATCCTTCGGATGAGACATTAAAGTAAGATCCTGACTCTCCATGGTCATTAAAAATCCCAGGGTTTTTCTTGAAAAGAGCAGGGGTGTTACCTCGGGTGACATGGCCCTTGTTTCAATAATTATTTCTCTGAACATAGTAGTCAGTGGCGCTGTGTCATTTACTGAATCAAACATTTCATTTTTTGAGTCGTTCACCAGCTCAGCTTCCATTCGGTAGTACTGTTTCATTCAGGTGAACTCTTCTTTTGAATCTGTTCTGTATAACCAGACCAAAAACCTGGTGTCTAAATGTACATTAATTTACACAGTTTCAATAAACATATCTTTAACTTTGCATGCTATCTGCCTAAAACTATCTCAAGCTATCTGCGGACATTTTTCCCCTTTCTGTTTAAAGAAAACCACTTCTTCCTTTACACATGATATTATAACTATTTTGATATAAAAATGTAATTATGCATTAGTATCTTAATTTGGTGCTCTGTAGTGTACTTCTAATACTATCCTTTATTCACTATCACTGTGAATTGGAGCTCAGTGCTGCTCTTCTCATTACAATGTAATTTATGCTACCTGTACATACTGTATGGTGTTTCTTGGGGTCAAGAAAGCTGAAGTCTTCTTTAGACTAGCATTCACCCATGTCTTATGTTTACAAATGACTATTCCTGAGAATGCCCCTCATTCATCGTATTTCCTTAGGCTTGTTGCCTTAGCTTGTAGATCTTTATGTTCATGAACATGCAATATTTCAGCCATTCTTTATTATGAGACACAAATGATAACTGATGGTACAATGAGCTAGTAATATTGTGTAGAATGCATCTGTCCATTTGTTTAGTCTACAGTATGAGCTGCTTTTTAGATAGATCACTTTATTAGCCCTATACATTTTCTTGCATTAGGAATTTGTCTTTTCACATACCCCAGCTTGCTCTCCATGAGAGACAGAGAGAGAAAGAAGCTTGGGGTCAGAGTGCAGGGTCAGCCACTGTACGGCGCCCCTGGTGCAGTTGGGGTTAAGGGCCTTGCTCAGGGGCCCAACGGAGTAGGGTTCCTCTGCTGGCTGCGAGATTTGAACCAGCAACCTTCCAGCCACAGAGCCACCGCTCCGCCCAGCCTTCCAGCCACTTTTGTTTTATCTTTAAAAGCTTTTGTCATAGACCTAATTGAAGCCTGTTTCCACTAGGGAGTAAAAAAAAACACCCTATGGTATCTCGCAATTGCGACTTTGTATCTCAGAACTGCGACTTAAAAACTCAGAATTGCGATTTCATATCTCAGAATTGCATCTTAAAAACTCAGCATTACGAATTAAAAAATCAGAACTGCGACTTTATATCTCAGAATTATGACTTTATATCTTAGAATTGTGACTTAAAAACTCAGAATTGCGACTTTATATCTCGCAATTGCGACTCTTTATCTCACATTTGCAACTTCGAAGTGGCCCACATTTCACTGTCTGTCCTTTTGTTATTGCAACGAATTCGGGTTCTAGAGCTTGTGCCCCTCGCCACTCCCACCCTAGTTTGCACTTCACTGCATTGGCTCGAACCCAGGTCCTGCCAGCTGAGCTGAAGAAGACCTTTTTTAAGTAAAAAAGGAATTGTACCAAAGTTGTTTTGGATAGATTTCCAAAATGTTATTGTTAAACATTTAAAGGTAAATGTTAAATTTAACGATTTGGATAAAGGATATGTTCTTATTATTAATCTGTTAATTATGTTGGCGAAATACTTCATCCACAAAAGTTCAAGGTCTAATACTGCTCACTCTATTAATGTTTTTAAAGTACAATTGCTTCTTTACTTAAATTCTATTAGAAATTGAAAAAATCAAAAGGCAAGACATACAATGGAAATATCTAAAAAGTATAAGTTTCAGCTTTTATAATTGTGAATTCCTCTGGATGTGAAGTGTCTATTTCTGTATCTTTTTTCATATTCTGTCTCCGTTTTTAAATATTCTGTCTCCAGAAATTTTTGTATTTCTGGTGTTTAAATAAAAACTTTTTTAAAAAGCCCACCATCCGCTATTCCATCCAGGTACTATGGAAGCCTCCCTGGCGGAAATGGGATTCCATAAATACTAGTGTAATTAATTTGATTTTTATCAGGGCACTGTACAAGACAAGTCTTCAGGCCTATAGATCCTAGAATCCTGGACGAGTTATGAATATAGTGTAACGGAACGGCCGACATACATGTTGTACGATCTGGTTGCAGTGTGGCAAGTCTGGCAAGACCTGGGTTTGAGCCAAACCAGTGAGGCATGAACTAGGGTGGGAGTGGCGAGGGCACAAGCCCTAGAACCCGAATCCGTTACAATAACAAGAGGACCGACGATGAAATGTGGGCCATTTCAAAGTCGCAAATGAGAGATATAAAGTCGTAATTCGGAGATTTTAAGTCGGAATTCTGAGTTTTTAAGTCGCAATTCTGAGATACAAAGTCACAATTGCGAGATACCATAGTGCGTTTTTTTTCTTTTACTCCCTGGCGGAAACGGACTTCCATAGTTTTGAGTCCAGAACTGTTAGCAGAATCTAAATACAATCTATGCGAGTAAAAGGCCAGCACACCAGTGTCAATTCAAGTAAGATGAATGGGAAATTTAAAAAGGGATAACTGGAAAAAAAGCCAAAAGGTAAAAATAGAATACGGAATATTTTGTTCTGGGCATTTTCTTGGAAGTTTTGTGCACCTTGTGATTTTGATGGACTGACCTTCTCTTTTCTTGTCTCCAGAACACTCAGTGGCAGCCAAAACGGGCGGCTGCTTCCCTGGAGGGGCCAGGGTCAGCCTGGAGTCTGGGCGGCAAAAGGCCGTGAGAGACCTGCAGCCTGGGGACCGCATCCTAGCCGCGTCCGACGACGGGAGCCTCCTCTACAGCGACTTCCTCGCCTTCCTAGACAAGGAGCCTGCCGCCCGGAAACTCTTCTATGTCGTTGAGACGGGAGAGGAGCCCCCGAGGCGCCTGCCCCTCACCGCCGCCCACCTCCTGTTCGTGGCCGGCAATTGCTCGGGAGTGGCTCCGTTCCGAACGATATATGCCAGTGAGGCGCGGCCGGGGCAGTGCGTCCTGACGCCGGGCGGCCGCGGGCCCCTGCAGCCCGTCCGCATCGCCTCGGTGAGCTTGCAGGAGGACCGGGGGGCCTACGCCCCGTTAACGCAGCAGGGAACCGTGGTGGTGAATGGCGTGCTTGCTTCCTGCTACGCCGCCTTTGACAAACACACCCTAGCCCAGTGGGCGTTTGCCCCACTGCGGCTTTTCTACGATGTGATCGGGCCAGCCACCAGGCAAGGGGATGGACTTCACTGGTACTCACGCCTTCTCTACCAGCTTGGGACTCTTCTCATGGACTCAAAGCATTTCCACCCCTGGGGGATGTCTGAGACAGAGAGATGAAGGACGGAAGAGGGACATCTAATATTATTAACGCAACAACTCCCAAGAGTTTCTTTGACTATTAAGAGACCTCAGTAGTGATGGTTC
Organism: Atractosteus spatula; assembly: GCF_055471065.1. Taxonomy (NCBI): domain Eukaryota; kingdom Metazoa; phylum Chordata; class Actinopteri; order Semionotiformes; family Lepisosteidae; genus Atractosteus; species Atractosteus spatula. The sequence goes on along the minus strand of NC_142718.1, from coordinate 8,465,849 downwards.
ACGGACTCAGAATCTGGGGGGATGTTGGTTCAGTTCTAGGTGGATGTGTCAGGGGGAGTTAACATACAAAGAGAGATTTTAGCTGTACAGTTTTGTGGGACTTGACAGCAATTGTGAGTCCTTATAGTCTCCCCAGCAATCCCTCCAGTACCGCCACTCACCCCTTAACTCGTTGGGTATGTTACACGTCAGAGTCGTCTCGACAAGAAGAACGTGTCGGGAGGAACTGTGGTGCGTGTCAATTTTTTGAAAAGGTGGTCAGGGATCCTGGTTTTTAATTTTGATTGCTGTATATTCTTCTCAGATGTTCTAACATGATTTCTTAACGTCGTTGAAAATATATTAAGATAATTAATTTATTTTACCGAGTCAAAGCGTTTTCATCTATGCGACCTTGCACTGGTACAAAAGAGTAACGTGGGGCACTGTCACGTGTTAATCGTAAGGCCTTCTGCACCATTTGTCCTTTCACCACCAATGAATGTATGATTCGTGCATGAGATTTCATTTGTACATGTAAAGCGTTTTTCAGTTACTAACCATCATGTGTTTTACAACAAATTAATTACTTGAAGGAAAGAAGAGCAATCAAAATTGACGTCAACCACGCCATTCATTAAATAGCCACTTACTGTACGTTAAACATTTGCTGTATAGATTGCATTATAGTGCATATATATATATTATTTTTGGAATTGCCAAGTATTTTTTTAACCTGCTGATTTTTAAAACACTAATTGTTATTCATCTTGGACTCACTGCAGTGACCCAGTGTCTGCATAGCGGGATGCAGATTGTGCCAGCTCTCTGCCAGTTTGATATTGTAGGCCCAATCACTCCCATTAGAGAAGATTGAACATCAACAGTCAACTGACAAACAGAAATAGGTGTCCAGTGTATTACAGCTGTTGTATGATAAGCCAAGACATGCTTTCCAGCACAAACCCACCCACCCTGGACAATTACAGTACAGTATGTGCCTCCACCTGGAGAATCTCAGTTAGACAAAAAGTAAATTAAAACTAGACCATATCAAGCATGAATCAAATAACCATCACATCAATTTCACAACAGAAAATCCATGAATACCTCAAGATACTCTGAAAAGTAATCTCAGACAAGCGTCAAAACAGGAATAACTGACATTCTTAGTTATAATATAGCAGTGGTTCTCCACCTATTCATCACTGTATGTATATGCCGTATCTCTATGTGTAATGTGCAGTCTGTGCATTTCAGATATAAAGTTATTTGAAAGAGACATAATTCAAACTTGTTTTCATTTCAACACTGGCAAGTGTCAACAAGGAACATTTAAATAAAATAAAAATAGTGTTATTCTGGAAATATGAGTCTGTTGAGTATTAAAATAATTTGGCAAAACACTTGTCTGGAGGCATATTTTCACAATTCCTTGAACATATACTGTATATACTACACTGTCCATTTACGTTGCTCCAAGTTACTACAAATCTGTACAATTCTTCTTCCTGTTCCTGTTGTAGGAATAATGTCCTTTAAGCTTTAAAGCAGTGAAGATGTAAGGATCACATAGAAAAGCACCAGCAGATGGAACTTTTTTTGTAACTGCTGTTTCACGAGGAATGACAGCAGCCGAAAGGTTGGGAGAAATTAGAATCATTTATTGGGATGTGAGGACTTGGCTTAACCCACTTGGCTGAGGGCCAACCTCCTGGCCGTTGGACGGGGAGGATAGGACCCCCATGGGACCAATTGGGCAGCTGCAAAGGTGGAGGGGGGGTGAAGGAGGGATGCAGAAAACGAACGAGGAAGAAGAGGGGGTGACGTTTGGTATATACAGTATGGAGACCAGTTGCTTACGTCAGAAACCGGCTGCCTTCATTCCTCCCAAATTTTCCTTAAAAACTCCATATCAAAGCAGCACACATGATCTATTTTGTCACTTTCCAGACCACATGCACACACTCCATTTAACATCAGAAGATGCACAAAATGTAGGTGACCTTCATCAATTTGAGCAATATGCATGTACAATTCCATCTTGATCCTTAAACTGGTAACAGTGCACAATAACTCATCATTTATCTTTCTGACACTCTGTAGATGCCCAATGAAATACAGTAGGCAAGATTAAATGATATGGGAGCTGTCATATTTTAATCTACGATATTTATCCTAGTTATCAGTTTTAGAAGGAAGCTGCATAACTTCTGGTATACAAGAAATGTCTGAAGAACTTTACTTTCAATTCAGCTACCTAACTTCTCTGTTATTATGTCACCGTATAAGGATTCAAGTTGTTGAAGCAAAGACAATAAACAGTGGTATAGTAAAGTCATTTAAAGTCATTTATGACTTAATTGTTGAGTCCATTACTCTCTTCGGTGTCTGTCTCCTACCACACAGCACTACTGTGCCTTATCATTCAAAATACAATTAAATACCAGGAGACTTTGGAAAATAGATGATGTTTACCAGTCAAATGAGTTCCCCATCTCTTGAAACAACTGAATTTAGAAGAAGAATAATTTCATCTCAGACTCAGTAAACATTCATGTATGTATTTTTCACCATGTGAATGATCTTTTAGTAACTGTAGCAAAAGCATGTGTTGGTTTTTTCTACCTTGACAGTATAAATGCACTGAATCTAGATGCCTTCTATGTTTGTCAATTCATTAGCTGTTAACCTTAAAGCTGCATCAAGGTGAAATTCGAATTAAGCTGGGCAGACAGTTGTTCCCAAATTTTCTGATATAGGCCTACCAAGTTGTTGCTTAACTGTAGATGTTTGATCCTTCCATATGACTTTGGAATTGTTTCTCTAATCATTTAAAAAGATTCTAAAAAGGATTATCTTCAGTAAGCTTGAATCACAACCAAATTTAGTCAATGTTTAAGGTTTTCTCAAGATGGCCTATTTTCAGCTCTCTGGATATTGCGTTTGAAATCCCGATGTCTTGTTTCAACGTGACTTTCTATATTGTATGCTTTGCACAGTGAGATCTGTACAACAAAATAAACAAAATGGTTTCCCTTCTCTTCCTACAACACATAACGTTTTTTTCTCCATTAATCTTTCACCTGTCTACCCTCGGCTGTCAAACTGCAATGGTTCGTAGTTTGCTTCATCTCTCTCCTCAGTTCCCAAAGACAAAATCTTGTTTTTTTTTTCTGTGAACAACAAATTTTCTCATGTCCGCCTCACCTGCTCATGTCTGCCCCAAGACACTCGGCTTTACTCAAGCGCTTGAATGTATCTTTTTTTTTTGTAGAATTTCACATGAGCAGCAATGTGCTGAGAGGGCCAGTAAAGACCTGTGGGCTGTAGCACAGAACTACTGGGTTATAGTAAGATAAGATCACTTTATTGGCCATATACAATGTCTTGCATTAGGAATTTGTCTTTTCGCATACCCCAGCTTGCTCTCCACGAGACACACAGACAGGGAGAGAAGCTTGGGGTCAGAGCGCAGAGTCAGTCATTTATACGGCACCCCTGGAGAAGTTGGGGTTAAGGGCCTTGCTCTGGGGCCCAACGGAGTAGGTTTCCTCTGCCGGCCGCGGGATACGAGCTGGCAACCTTCCAGCCACAGGCGCCCAGTAGTAACATTCTCCATACATTCATTATCTATCCTCTTCATCCAATCCAGATATTGTTTTAAAAATAGGGGGGAGTCAGAGCCTATCCTGGCAAGCAACAGGTGCAAGGCAGGATACACCCTGGACAGGACACCACTCCATTGCAGGGAAGACACACACACACACACTCACACCAGGGCCTGTTTTCTGAAAGCCATTTAAGCTACCAATATGTCTTTGGACTGTGGTAGGAAATCAGAGAAACTGAAAGAAAACCACATGAACACAGAGAGAACATACAAATCCCACACAGGTAGCACCCCAGCAATGTAACCCCCAATGCTAAAATCCTAACCACTGCACCAGCATGGCACTCTAGTAACATTTAGACATTCTTTTATTTCATTTACACCTCAGCTGTATGAAAATAATAATAATAATCCCTTACACTCATATAGCGCTTTTCTGGACACTCCACTCAAAGCGCTTTACAGGTGATGGGGACTCCCCTCCACCACCACCAATGTGCAGCCTCCACCTAGATGATGAGATGGCAGCCATAGTGTGCCAGTACTCTCACCACACACCAACTATCTGTGTAAATGCCTTGCTCCCGGTGAGTGTGCGAAGTAGCTGAAGCGATGGCATTGAAACCATGCCAGGGCTCTGTGGGAGAGCCACAACTACACTGTGCAAGAAAAAGAGGGTATGGCTGTCCATCAGTCCGAGACAAACGAGCTACTGAAGAATTATTGTTGTTCTTTTGCCTTTCGTACAAAAAGGAAAAGAATGGCACTGAAGGGCCAGTTCTTTTTCTGATCCATGCATGCCCTCCTCTCTACAGCCCATAATGAACGGTGAGTCCAGAACGTGGTTAAAATGCTGGGTAAAAGTTACATACTGTACAAGATAAGATATTGTGTGCATTACAAGAACCTAAACTTAGTAATTTATTTTTTCTGGTACAGAAATGGACCATTTTCTCTTTCGGCTTCTATGAAGTGGAGAGGGTCAGCAGTTTTAAGTTCCTGGGAGTTAACATCTCAGAGGACTTAACCTGGACCCACCACACCAACATCGTGGTCAGGCTCCGCAGGCTAAAGAAGTTCGGCATGCCGTTACATATCCAGGCCAGCTTCTACAGGTGCACTATTGAGAGCATCCTGACTGGTTGCATCGCTGCCTGGTATGGGAACTGCTCCGCCCGGGATCGCAAAGTATTGCAGAGGGTGGTGAAGTCAGCGCAGCTTATCACCAGCTGTGAGCTACCAAGCATCCAGGAGATCTACTCAGCTAGATGTCTGAAGAAGGCCAGGTCCATTCTCAAGGACCCCAGTCATCCCAGTCACAAACTGTTTTCCCTCCTACCGTCCGGTAAACGGTACCAGAGCATTTGGTCCAAGTCCAACAGACTACGGAACAGCTTCTACCTCCAGGCAATAAGACTGCTAAATAGCCAACCTGCAGCTCCTTTAGCAAATCACCTGTAATGGCTACATGGACACACAGTTTTCACTGTATTCAGCATAACTGCACTACATGTATATATTGCACACACCATGGTCACATAACAGCTCTACTCATATTGAGTTTTATTCAATTTCAAAAATGTAACCTCAATTTTGTGATTTTTGTGTTTTTGTGAATTTTGTGATTCTTGTGATTTTTTTGAGCTCGCAGAAAAAGACATTTCATTGCCAGCAACTACTGCTGCAACCCGTATTGTTGTGGATTTGATAAACCAACTTTGATTTGAATTTGAATTTGAAAGTGATGCGGAACCCTGAAAGAGGATATGAAGTAGAGGCATTTTTTTTAATGAGTTATGATATTTGCCACGTGCTAGACAAAACCCAACTGAATCCCTCACTTTACTAAAATAATGGCTACAAAAATTTGAGAATCGAACCTCTCCTGTAGAACTGCTTACAAAATATATGACATGAAAAAAACTGCAACACAAATTGTTTCCGTATTTTGTCCCCAGAAAGAAACCAGGTCTGTCTTCATTATAAACAAAATAATTCACACGGGCAAGGCACTCTGAGAAGCTGCTTACGAACATCTCTGAAGACAAATGTTACAACTCTATTTAAATTTGAAAAAGCCTTAGGGGTGATGTCACACAACCAGTTCCACCTGTAAATTGGGAATGTGATCCTAGATACCTGCATATTTAATTTCACAAGCATGTTATTCTCTGATAGCAGTGAGGCTTGGGATATAAAGTGATCATTTATTGTACATTAAATCTACACCTCCCTCATTTAGAGAGTTAGCATCACCCTTGTTTTGGCATGTCAGGGGGTGCATCTCCAGCCAAGGAGGGGATCACCTAGACAAGCTGTAAATGTCAAAAGATCACATTTAGATTGCAGAGTTCACTTTCCAGGTCTAATCTACTGCTTAGACTAGGTAAAAAAAGCATCAAACAAACAAATGCAAAAAAACAGACAAGAACCTTAATACCACTGAATTGAAATCAGATTACACTTCTAAGGCAGAAGTGGTCTATATTGTTCTTGTAACATAACTATTGGTATGAATGAAGTGCAGACTCACTGCACACATTGCTTGGAAAATACAGATGCTGTTTACTACTTTGTACCATGGTATTTCAGTTTCCAATTTGTATTGGGGTACATCAACAGAGTTGTTAATAAAACTGCCACCTAATTTAATATGCACTTTCGGAAGTCAGGATTTTAAACACTCATAATAACCTCAATATGCATTAGACGTCTCATGAGTGTGACTTGTTCTTCCTGCAATTAAAAATTACAAAATAATACTGAACGTGAACAGTACTTTTGAGGTTTACTTACTTGTAACCCTCTACTGGTTTACGTTGCAATTAGCTTTCAGATTTCAGGTTTGCTCTTTCAGTCAAAAGGTACAGGTAGTTAAGGAATTGGAAGATGTAATGCAAATCTTTATAAACTTTCACACAACATCCATCCTTCCATTTTCTAACTGCTTCTTCCAATTCAAGGTCACTGGGGAGTTGGAGCCTATCCCAGCAAGCAACGGGCACAAGGCGGGATATAACCTGGACATCATCCAACATTTTTAGCTTTAATTGTTGCCAAATATCGAATACCCTATCCCGATCATGATGTATGTGCTCTATAGTAAGAAAAATGGATAAAAGTCTTTTTTCTTATAGAACACATAGGTCATAAGGAAAACAATGATTTATTTATTATTAGAGCATAAAATTGAGGCAAATCAAGAGAAAATGATCTGGCCTTTGGACAAATATACTTTATCACAGACTGAAATTAGCTATTAGTTAATGTTAGAGCAATCGGTTGCTGGACCTTAATTTAACTTGGCTCTGTGTGCGCCAATGAGAATGAAAAAGGGGATCGAATTAATACAATTTATAGTACATGTACATGTAGTGCGACATACAGGTAAGCGGAGGAAAAGTTCACTTTCGAGTCCGCTAGTCGTCACCAGAGGGCCCCAGAGACTAGAAAATGTCTCAGTTGCCTTAGTCACGACTATATTTAAATACTCACATGGCTGCACAGCTGTTCGTCCTAGAACCACGTCAAGAGTCCCCGACTCAGGTGCAACCCTTTCTCTGCACAAGAGAGAATCAAGCTTTTACAGAGCCTTATCGCTCGCCCTTAAACTCGGATAATTTAGAACCCATAACGAAACGATTTCATATTGGCGCTCTACATGTATCTCTTACAGAGATTTCAAAGGTGAAGTCACGCACTAATAACCCACGCACTGTCACAGTAGCTTGATAACTTGTGGTAGCTGTAGTATTATAACGCTGTGTTTTCTATGTTTAAAAGATATCTGGTCTTTATCTGTCTAACCTGTGGTTAGGTGGTGCATACTGTGTATACAAAGTTCTATTTTGTTGAAGAATGTTTACCTTTTTAATATACACAGAGACATCAGCGTGCAGAATTAACAATTCTATATTTTCACTATTGCCAGATGCAGTACAGGTTGTGTCACGGAGCGACAAAAAGCGTGAGTAAGGCAGTAGCCCGGGGACAAAATTGAATTTAAGTATGTATATAACGGCTAGTGTTTTTGTCGGACTCTTCAAGTTCTCTAGGTGCAAACCCAGAGGAGTTTGGAAAAAAAAAAGGATGTCTACGCAATGATAATTTCAATGAGGAGATATTTACATGCTGAATTATTGGTATATTGTAAGGCTGTGTGACTTTTTGTAAGAATTCAAAGGCAAAAGAGCAGACTTAGACCAGTTAGTGTTACAGTATGTCCCAAAAGTATGCTAAAATATATGAAAAGTCCTCTGTGAGGAAGAGAGTGCTTTAACAATATAATCCAAAAGTAACAGGATATTGTCCCCACAGGGAGAAATGCAGTGTTTCAGATTTTTAATGCTGATGGGACAGTCTCTCCCAGAGACAACAAACTGTGGTTAGTACTTGGTATCTAAGGATCTTGGTGCCCAGTGAGGCTGGGCAGTGTGGTGGCTCTGTGGCTAAAGATCTGCGCCTGTGGCTGGAAACAATGTTCGATCTAATTTTTAATGGCCTGTGTGCGCATACATTTCGAGCTGTGCAAATTTTTTCCCCAGTGACAAAAACTTGGGCACACTAAATTGAGTGTATGTAAAATTGCAAACCTGAAATTATTTTTTGTTAATATAGTCAGCATAGAAGCATAGAGATCCAAAAGACCAGGACAGAGATTCAACGAGCCCAGTCATAGAGACTGCATGAGCAGTGAGGTTCGAGACTACGAGAAAATAGATATTGATTATCGAGTAGCAATAATAATGCCCACAGCCAAGTTGGGCCTCTCGCAGCCAGTCTCATGTGGTCAGTTTAGCATTTTTCAATTGACAACCGTGTTTGTTTTATTACTATAATTTTTTTTGGAATTAAATTTTTTGTGCACAGTTCAAATTCCCATGTGTGCTGATTTCATAATCTGTGTGCACGCGCACACAGCTGAGAGGGAACGTTGTCTGGAAGGTTGCCAGTTCGAATCCCGTGGCCGGCAGAGGAATCCTACTCCGTTGGGCCCCTGAGCCAGGCCCTTAACCCCAACTGCTCCAGGGGCGCTGTATAAATGGCTGACCCTGCGCTCTGACCCCAAGCTTCTCTCTCCCTGTCTGTGTGTCTCATGGAGAGCAAGCTGGGGTATGTGAAAAGACAAATTCCTAATACAAGACATTGTATATGGCCAATCAAGAGATCTCTTACCTTATCTTATGTCTTACATAAATTGTATAATCCTAAACATATAGATCACTTTTACTGGCTCCTGTGAAAATTGTTCCTTGTGTGAGTGTGCATGTCTGTGTTTTGAGTGTGCTCTGTGACAGTATCTCATCCAGGGTGTATCCCATCTTTCACCAGTTGCTTGTCAGAATAGATTCTGGATCCCCTGTGTCCCTGAATTGGATAAACTGGTTAGAAAAAGGAAGATAGAAGGTTTTTCTCTATGTAGCAGTCTGAATCATCTTGGATAGTAATGACTCCAGGTGACACCAAAAAGTGAAAAAAGAAACTCGGAGGGTATGTTATCACTCGTAAAGGGCTTATCTTCCTAACATCAGTAGGCTTCAGAGTTGCTGACAGACAGACCAGCATTGCTTCTCAAAGTCTAAATAAAGAGAAAACTACCACAGACTCTCATGCATGTTGGAGAGTAGTATCAGCTGTTTGTTCTTTTTGGAAACCTTCAGACAGACTGCCCTGCTCCCATTTCTAGAGCCTTAATTTCGTTGATGGTAGCTGAGGAAAGAGTGGGATCCTTATTAATTTGATTCAGGTGTTTCCTTGTCCTCGATGTGTCGGTATTAGTGAATTAAGCTCCGTTAGTAACAGTTTTCATGCCAAGTGAATGAGATCCAACATAGAGCAGGGGCTCCAGATGTAAATCCGCAGGCTCAAAACCACTGGGCCGTTATGTGACTCCCACCCTAGCCAGCATCTCACGTTTCAGTACATAGTACTTGGATGTGGCACTTGGCATGCAGATCACAATTGGGCTTCTGGGCTTCCTCCATTAAAAACGGGGCAATTATATTGACCCACTGGTCTCAGGAAGGTCACATTTTCCAGCCATGCTTTCAGAAAACAACAAATAAGCCTGTGTGTTGTCCCCAGCCAAGTGCTGGTTGTGCCAATGGAGTGGCTTTAGGAGTTTCACGTACAATGTACTCGTCAGTTGATGTTGTATTTATCTTGTATAGCCCTAGAATGTTCTTAGTGTTGTACTAGAGCTCCTACTGCTCCTTCTGAGTTTTCCAATTTGAGTGGATTAACTCCAGTTAGATTAAAGTCATTCATTGCTACACTGAAATAGCTTGAATGAAGGACTTTAGGGCAGCTTTCATCACTTACAGTACGGTTTTCTTAAACTCGAGTATTTGCAATTCCATAATTCACCAGTAGGGGGTTCTATCCAACTATTAGACCTGTAAAGGAACAAGTAATAGGTTTATTCCATGCTGAAAAAAAGAAGAAAGAGAACACAACGTTTCGGCCGTGGAGCCTTCTTCAGGTGTGAGAGAGACAGGGCAGTAGGCAAAGGTAAAGTAGCGGGAGAACAAAGGTTGGGAGGGAGGAGGAGTGAGAGGCGGGAGCAGGGGACAGAAAGAGAGGCCAGTCAAGAGGTGTGAAGTCAGAATGGGTGCAGAGAGGTGTGAAATGAAACTTCCAATGAATGGAGAAAATTTAAAAGAACATTAGTCTGTCGTTAAGGGAAGGGAGAAGGTGTGATCCTAGCTGCAGAATAATTTTAGTTTCGGTGGTCTTTCTGATGTATGAGTTTGGAAAACCGTCTTTGAGAACACAGACGGAGAGATTAGAGTGGTCGTGGCCGTCAGAGGTGAAATGAGAAACAATGGGCTTGGAGAGATCTTTAATCTTTACAGCCCTGACGTGTTCTCTGAAACGGTCTCCGAGTCTCCTTCCTGTTTCTCCAATGTAGATGGCTGGGCATTTACTGCAAGAGATACAGTAAACAAGGTTGCTGGAGGTACAAGATGCTGTCTGGGTGATCCGGAATTGTCCTGAGGGGCCTTGAATGAGTGTGGTGGTGGCTGTGTATTTGCAGGTGATACAGCGAGCTCTGTTGCAAGGGAAAGTGCCTGGTGTGGATGGTTGTTGAGGGCGGTCAAGGGAGCTGTGAACAAGGAGGTTACGCAGATTAGGTGGTCGGCGATATGAGATAATAGGGCGATCAGAAAAGAGGGCCCCAATGGAGGGATCATCCTGTAGGATGGAAAAGTTGTGGTTAATGGTCCTGGGAATAGGAAGTGTGTTAGGGTGGTAAGGAAGCACCAGAGGAATGCGGTTGTTACGGCGGGAGTTCCTGATCGGGTTGATGGTCCGGGGGGTGTTTTTGGCTCGGGCAAGTTGCCTTGTGCATTGTCACAGATTTATTTCCTCAAAGATTGATTCGGCCTACCCTGTGATGTTCAGTGTAAAAAAAAAAAAGTATATAATGTTTTGAAGATCCAGAGGAAAGCTGCATGAAGCCTAGGTATTCCATCCAGTTTCCATGAGATGACATTATTTCCAGAAAAACAAATCAGTGTTTATTCTAATTATAAGCAGTGCTAACATCATAAATTGAACTTAATTACATGAGTACATGCTAAAGGACATCAATATTAAGCTACAAGAGTGCAGTAACACAAAACGTATCTTTAAGGAAGACATCAGCGAAACAGCACAGCACGTGGCAGGAGTATGTACAGTATCACACTCTTCTGTGCTAGACGGTGAATAGTCTTCCACACACCACATTTTCACCTGTTTCATTTAAACTGTTTCACTTTAGTTTAAACTGGTACACATCTTCATTCCTTCTTTATATCATTCCACTGCGTTTAACCCCTATCTTTCATGTTGGGATTGTGTGATCTCTTTCCGGTATCACAAGTGCATTTCGCATGTGGTGTACAAAGTATGCTATTTTGCCGTTGAACAAATGATCCACTATGTCCACATAAAAATATATATTTAATTTTGTATTAACGGGTACAATAGAAATTGAAATCATTTGTCCTGTAAGACGGGTTAGCAATAACATTTCTAAATTTCCTTTAGATTAAGTGGGCACCATAAAGCATGCAGTAGAGGAAGTCTCCTCAATTTAGTGATTTCAGAATTTTTCAGTTTACAATAGGTTTGACTTTAAAACACCTATGTTACGCTGAATATGAAAGTAGAAACCTCTTTCTTTACATAGATAAATGTCTAACATGTAAAGTTAACTACTGTTTGATACAAAACCCATACACAAAAAGACAAATGTGCCTACAGATTAGCCTTTACTTTTTGAAGGCTTGGGTTTAAATCCTGCCTGAGGTACAAGAGGAAAAAGTCTTTTTCTCAATTAAGATTTAATAGACAATTTTATGGAGGCCTTTACAGAGGCCCATCATTGATGTACAAGAGACCCGTCTTATAAAACTCCAGCTTGAGATACACTTGTTAGAGGAGTTAGCCCAGTGTTGACTGTACTTAATGACAGTCTCCCTGATCTTTCACTTACAGTACCTTCACGCTGTTTTTAACACATTCAGAAAGGTCATTTGCTCAGTCCAGACTCAATTATTTTACTCTGTTTTGCATTCCGGACTATTCAGGTTTAGCTCTTGCCGGTATGGCTAGCATTCTGAAACACTGGGGATATTGTTCATGCTTCTGGGGCTTTGGTGAGAAGACAGGACCAACAGATCAGTTGCTTCTTCTGGCAATGTCACTTCTGCCTTGACTGTCTGGCCATCCAGTAGACCACAGGCACGGAAGGGAAAGGCCTGTAGCCAGGGGTGGTTTAAAAGTCTCCTCACCACAGAGGGAGGGTCGTAGACTAGGGCTAGCTGGTCAGAATAGCCTGGTGTTTTCCTTACCAGGGCCTCTGCTCCTTTTCCAGTTACCCCTGCATGGAGACCTCTTTCGACTGGAGTGCCTGAAGTTAAAGAGAGCAAAAACAGAATGTTTCATCATCTCCAGTGAGACACGATAGAACTTAAGGACGAGCTCAATCGGAACTGAGCTTGTTGTGTTTTAAAACCTAAACATTTGCAATATTATAGTCCATATCTAGGGCAATTCCTTCCATCTGTTCTCTAACTACTTCATCCAATCCAAGGTCGGCGAGGAGCTGAATCCTAATCTGGCCATCAACGAGCACAGGGCAGGGTACACCAGCACAAGATACCAGTCCTTTGTAGGGCACACAGATTCAAACATAGACACGCACACACTCACACCTACTGTAGGGCCAGCTGTTCCCAGAAGCCAGTTAACTTAACAGTATGTCATTGGACTGGGATGAGACCCACTTGAACACAAGTAGAATGTACAAACGCCACATAAATTGCAGCCAAGGCCCAGAATTGAACCCAGTGCCCCAGTGCTGTGTCAACAATACTAACCACTGCTCCGTGCCACCCTCCAGTTAAACTGACATGCATAAATACTTAATAAATCTTAATTAATGGACTTTTGCAATATACCAATATGAGAAAAAAACGAATAGAAATTTGTGTGATAGAAACAGGAGGCAAGTTGTTTTCTAATCAGCATTCAATGTTCAATGTGCGGGTTTCGGTTCTTAATTAAATCTCTGCAGATTCTAGAAAACAAAGTAAAGTCAGATTCTAGAAAACAAAATTAAGAAAAGTCCAAACAAACCATATCCCTAATGTAATGTGCAGTGTTGTTATTCAAAATCTTTCTTCAGACAAGTTTCACAAAAGCAAGGGGGCATTGTGGGGAAGAAATCTGGACATTGTTTTCCTTAAACACTTCCATGTTAAAATGCAGATTGTGAAATACACTGAAGAGCTGGTGAAATGAACATTAACTGGGAGTTGTCTCCTTACCTGAAACAGTGTTGTCTAAGAGAAAGGCCAGCACTCCCACAAGGAACACAGGCATGGTTAGCAGAGACTGGATTAAGACATTGATGCTTGAGACACCTGTTCAGAGACAGCAGTTCAGCTTTTACTCAATCGTCACATATCGTTAATGAGATTCTGTTAACATACCGTAATATAAACAAAAGAAAGGCGATAAACAAGAGAAGGCCATTCTGCCATTTTTCTAATGCATTAGTTTTGTAGATAAATGTATCTAAAATTTCATCCAGACATTTCTTTAAGGCATTTGCAACTCAATCTCAACTCCGGTAAGCCTGTTCTAGACACTCACAATGCCTTGTTTAAGAATATGGATTCTATTCTAAGCTTTTAAAATTTCATAGTAAGTTTGAAGTGTGACACAGTGTCCTTGTTTCAGTATTGATGCTGAAAGTCTCCTGGATTGAATCTATCTATACCCCTTACTATTTTATATGCCTGCATCAAATCTCCTCTTACTCTGTTTCTTCTAGACTGAAGAGATTTACATACTTTAACAAATACAAATAATCCAAATAATACAAAATAAATCTGAATATATATAAAGAAAGGTTTATAGTTTAAAATCTTCATACAATCTTTAGCTGTACAAAGAGTTTGTTTTTAATTCAAGAAAATAGAATACAATAAAGGGAAACATCATTAAGGAGTGGAACAATACAATAAAATTAATTAATTTGAAGGCCATAAACACCATAGTACCTTCCCTCTCTATGTACGCCAGTCAGCAAACTGAAAAACTTTTTTGTTTTTCACAGTTGTGGAGCATCACAATGCATTATTTAATTTCACTTTTTAACATTTTCTCAAATGGTGCACATTGACCTGTTCTGTTGGTGGAAGACGAAGTTTTACAGGAGAAAGGCTTTCAAAATCATCATCAGGGATGGTTTTGTTAAAAAAACTGTTACTTGAAATTCCTGCCTCCTCCAGAAAATGTGTTAGCAACTGCATTCCATGAATAAATGTAGTTGTAACTGTCCCCTGGGGAAATTTTCTATGGATTAGAAGATGGTAATACCTGTAGAGATTATGCTGGGGTTCCTATTAAACCAGTGTGGGGCCAGGAGTGCCATGAACACTGTAAAGCCAATGTTGAAGATGTTGCGTCCTGAGTCCATATGAGTGTACTGGAAATACGTGATGCCAGTGGCCACAGCTATTGCATACGTAACACTGAGAACACCACCTGAAAGAATAACAAAGAGGTCAAGAGAAAGCTCATAAAAGATACACTGCTTGTAGGCCTCGGTTCTCACTTAGGTCTCAGTTGAAAAATAAGAAAGTTTACAAAGGTGTGTCAAAGCTAGTATTAACAAAGAGGGCATCATTATTGAGCTCTTAAAAGGAATCATTTGTTCCCCTTTGCCAGCCCTAAAGCAGGTAATTCAAAGAGATATTAAAAATCTTTGTAAATGAGTTGGTAGACAGTTGTAGTATCTAAAGGTTCCCAGCAAGCCTCAGTGATAAAGCACAGATATATAAATGGACATACACGTACAAGTACTAAAGTAAAGGCTTTTCCTTGGGAAAAAAAATGTTAAAATATGAAGCTGCTCTATAAAGACAGTGAGAATATTCGACATAGACCCTTGGACATAACACAACAAACTGATCATAATGTCACACCTCGTGTGGTGGTTATGTTGTCTTTTGTCTGGAGTCCTCCATGCAGCTATTTCTGAGTAGATATGTGAAATCCATGGACTGTCAGAGGCTGGTAAAATACTTAAGACAGATTGTGCAAAAGGCTCATTGTCTTAGAGCGCCTTTCAGATTTTATCAACAGGACTTTGCACCTCTGTTCCTGGAATTAGAATGGCCAGGATACACCCTGTACACTCCTACGCCACTATTCAGAAGGCCCATTGGATCAAGTGCAAGTGTCTCTCTCCCACATTCGGGTGGTTGAGTGTGAGATTAAAGTGCTTCACTAAACTTTTGTTCATAGGGGTGTGAGGGGGTTGCCCTTGCATGCCTCAGGAAAGACTATCAATACAACATTTCAACTAGCGTGACTATGCAATCTTAACCTGAACTAGTGAACACAACCGCCGGAAATACATCTTCTACAGTAATGGTTGTGCTGCGGTCTAGGTTGGAAATTAGACTTGTAATTCTCAAGACTACCTGTTTCCAGGAAGGGAAAGGAATTGTTTCAGTGGAGCATTGTCCTTTGAGCCGGTGGCATTAGTCCCATTAGAAACCCTTCCTGAGGTGCCATTGGGTTTTAGCTTCACCAAATCATCCAATGACATAACCTGCCTGTACTGTAAATAGATCCATCTCAGCATCAGTCACCTGCTGCTCCGGAACCTCCTGGCAGAGCAATGGGACAACACATCCTCAGTGACAGTAGCTACACTTACCAGCTCCACAGGGCCTCCCACAAGGTTGCACTTACAGTACTGTACCTGTAGCTAGAATACCACCTGATGCTCTGGCTCTCTAAAACTGACACAGGCAGAGAAGTGTTACCCCATTCCCAGACAAACTGGGCTCACTTTCACTCATATTCAGTCTAGCATTGTACTCTGTTACTGGATGTCTGGTCTGTCTGCAACACCACCATTGTTTGGAGTAGTAGGGCTGTTTCTTCATGCTCATTACTCAGGGGATATAGGTGATGGGCTGGGGCTGGGCAAAGAATCACTCTCCTGAGGACTTAGATATGCCCTGCTATTATCAGCACTTCAGCAGGCTTCACCAGATCTATATGCTCCGCTAAGTGCCATAGGCAACAAGTTGGAGATAATAATGGTTTTATTGTGGCTAACTGCTTCAACAAATAAATAGGGTGTTGCTGTCTTCACTGTGTCACCTGACCTCACTCATGTCTCCCACAGATAATATCTACACATGCATACTAGTGAAAAAAAGTGGTACTATATTAACTTTAGATTAAGGCGTTTATTTCAAAACAGTAATAAAGATTAATTCAATGGTTATGTTTTGCAGTACATTATTTTATAGACAAGAATATCCATCAAATTAACAGTGGGGTCAGCTGATAATATAGAAGTACTGAAATCCAGAGCCATCCTTCAGCTGAATCAAGTAATTAATTATACTCCATTACTGTCTCATTTCCAACTGCGTGTCTAATTATTACACAGCTACCTCTACGTCTGCCACTCACTGTCTATCTAAATAATTCGTCTACCTAGTTCCTACCCAACCACTGACCACATCACGTGTTACAGTACTGCACTCATTTTCCCAATTTAGTATTTTTACCTAAAAAGGCAAAACTATTCCTTTGATGCATTACATAAATATTTTAGTGATAATTGTAAAATGCCACATTGGCTAAGAGGCTATTAAATGAATGAGCTATTAGCACTCATGATTGAGTGCTAATAGCCATGTATATTGCTGTAAAACTACACAATTATGCATGGAAATAGTAGTAATTAAATGACTCATGTGGTGATGATTGTTTAATAAGTGGCCTTGGAAGAGAATATATCTCTTGATGCTAAAGGTCTGACATACAGATACAGTAGTTCAGGCCCTACGTATACACTGTAAGTGCTGTGGGTTTGTCACGATCGCAAACCCCTCCTCTTAAGGGCGCTCCAGCCCTTCCTCATTTGCATCACTCCCGCCACCTGTTCCTTGTTTCTCTCCGGTTCAGTTCACCTTTATAAGCCAGGCGCTCACTTTACTCGAGGCTCTGCATCTGATCCCCGCATCGTGCGAGCCCGGGATCTGGTTGCGCCTGGCTCCGTCATGTTTTTAACTTCCTGTTCCTGTTCCTGTTCCTGTTCCTGTTCCTGTTCCTGTTCCCCCCGCCGGTCCCGACCCGGCACCTGATTTTAATCTCCTGTTTGGACGGATTTCTCAGCCTTGGACCTTTTGCTTTCGTTTTGGATTCTCCCTTTGGAATTATACTGGACTGTTCGCCTCGGCCACACCTCCCCGGATCACCAGCACCGCATGGACACGCCCCCCTGTTTTCATCCCCTTTTCCTGCATGGCTTATCCCTAGTGTTTTCTTCCTCGCTTTTTCGGATAGTGTCGTCCGCATAGGGTCCGGAAAGAACTGTTCGTTACAGGGTTCTTCAGGAATAGGGAGAGAGGGAACCAGTGCAATCAACACACTTTTCACTGCTTTCTGGGGATTGAAGATCCAAGTGGCTGCTGCAAAGGTTTACCCATTAATGGAGATTTTACATTCCAAAGGATTATGTGGATTTAGATAAAAGGATTATGTGTACAAAGGTTATACAGTAAGTGGTCAATAAAGTATGCAAGCCTGCTCAGGTGTTCAATAAACTTTGCAAACATTACATTAAATAAGTCTAGTTTAATAAACATTTATTAAAGAAAATTAATAAGTGAATGTGCTAAAATATTTGTCAGATGTGCTCTTTTAGCTGACTTGGCTGACTAATATTATGTGAATACTAGGCTGTGGGCAATAGAGTGTTTGGAGCCTACTAAACATCCATGGATGTAACAGTATTGGAGCTTGAACCAATAATTACAAGAATCAATCCAGTTTTAAACCTGACTTGTGTGGGTTGAACACCTTTCAGAATGTATCAGTACAAACAGTATAGACATCAATCAGACAAAAGATATATTCAGCAGAGAAGAGTACCGTGCACTGCCAAAGGGATGGTAGTCAGCATCTGTGTGAGTTTGGGGGACACTCCCAGGCATACACAGAGCAGCGCAGAGAGCTGGATTGTTTGTCTGGAGCCACACTGTAAAACAAATTGCAGAGGTTTAGATGCTTCATAATGACAGACACTATACCGGAGGTATAGTATATGGCACCCATGTTTTCTAGTGCTGAGGATTCAAATGAATATCATCAATTGGGCAACTGCAGAATCAGAGCTTCATGATTCCAAATTTCCCTTCCCCTTGTCTGCTGTCTATTGAGATAAGTGCCTTGTTTCCAGTCAAGAACGACACCTGAACAAGCCTGCTTTCCCTGGTTCACCCATGATGGTAGATTTAAAAGACTGTATTTCTAGTCCTATCTGGACTAGGCATGGTCCTTTCTCTATTAATAATGCACTATATAATTATGCATATCTTCATGAGTACTACTTTCATTAAATGTGGGGAAGAGAGTTACCATCACTATACAGGAAAGGTTAAAATTATAAAAGGACTGTTTACCTTAATTTCCTAAATAATAATACAAATATGTAATTCTCTTGCTGTTTACAAGAGGTTCGGTGACACTGTGACAACTGTTAAATGCTATTATTCTTTTACAGCATCTGAAATGAGATTTGAGGTTTCAGTCTGTAAGAAGGTATTCTTTCTACCAAAAGCACCATTTTTAGTTTTTTAGATTTCTATTTAGATTGCTAAGTAAAATTCTAGGTGGTTCCCACCTTTTGTCCAAAAAACTTTATCCATTGGCCGGACACGCAGGATATATAGATATATGGAGATCATTTTTTTTAAAGGTTGTAACAAGCCACAGGTTTATATTCTGAAATTTCACTACTACACCATTTCTGAAAGGAAGCAAGGCTGTCTGGCTGTCTGGCCCTTCTTTTTGCCATCTCTGCGAATTGTGCTTAGTGATGGCCATGATTACATGCATTAGGTAACACTAATAAAAAATTAATATAATAAAACTTGAGAAAGAGAGGAGATCATTTAGCTCGTCTTGTCTGAATTCCAACTGCCAGATGATCTTGGTGATCTGTTACTTGAAGGATCCCCAGAAGGTCATATCTGAGATGTTTTTTTCAGTATACATGTTACTCCTTATGTGACAGTGTGTTTTGTAATTGAGGTCTTAAATTTCCCTTCAGTACTCTCGAATTTTCCACTTTTGACCCTTGTGTGGGCCCACGGTTATTGATCTGTTACGGTCATCTTCCCTCCTCTAGAGGGCGCTCCTTCCTTCTTTGGTATTGATTTTAGTTTCATTATCTCCAGCTGCGTCTGCTCTCTGTTGTGTTATTTAAGACAGGCGTCTCCGTAGTCCTGGGCTCAGCACTGGGAGAAGGACGTCCGAAGGCCCGACTATCACCGGGCATGGAGTGAGCCTGAGCGCGTAGGCCTTCACCCCGACGCCCTGACCTCTGGGCCTGGGGCTCGGAGCGCCTGGTCCCGTTAAGGTTTGACCTTTTGTGTTCCTGGTCTACGTTCCTGTCCCGAGGATGTTACCTGTGTTTATGTCTTGGATGGATCTCCCGGTTCTCGGATCACGGACTGCACCCTGATTACCCCTTTTTGGACCTGCTTGGACTTGGTCGCCTTTTGAGTTTTCCCCTGTGCACTGCATCACTGTTGTTGCCCACTGTGTGTGTTCCCCGAATAAACCCTGAAGTGTTTCCCCTGATGCCCATCTCCAGACTCTTCCGGATTATACTGTCCCACATACAGTAGGGTCTTTACAACACACTTCACGGGAGTCAGAACCGGCTCCACAGAACTTTACCTTCATGAGCAGCTGAGACACTGTTCCAGTACTTTCAAATATCTGTCCGTGTTCCCAACCTTAATTGTGAACATTAGAATGACAAATTTTAAATACTGAAAAATACCACGATTTTCACTGCCCTAGGCTTTAATGCCTAATAGCCACAGTGTTGCCCATTTAGGTACCTGCAGGCCCTCCGAATTTTTTTTCATTCATAGAGTGCATTTTACAAATAAAAAAACATCGTGATTACATAATTGTATATGTATGATACCCATTACTTTGCAGAGAAAAGCCTGGGAGGATTAAGGCGGGCATTTTGAAACCCCTAAGGAATAGTAGATTCGGCAGTGAAAGGGGGATGTTTTCTCACAGCTGTGAACTTTTTATTAGAGAAACACGGTCTATGGTAAAAGTTCCAAATTCGACTCAAGTCGAGAAACACAGCCAAAGGGTTCAAGAGGAGGACCACGCGCCCTCGGCTGAGGTGAGGTCCCCCAGTTGAAGCGTAGTTCAGGACCCTATGCAGACGGTATAATCCAGAGAAGGACAACAGGGAAAAGACGTAGAGGATCAGGATGGGTTGACAGGCAGGGGGGCGTGACAGCAGGGATCCCATGCTCGGGGGGCGTGGAGCAGGCAAACAAATCCAAAAGGGGGAATCCGGGGCGCAGTCCAGAGTCCAGGAACCGGGGGATCCATCCGAGACAAACAAGGTTAAAAACCGGAATGGGATCCGGAACAGGAACAGGGAATAAAAGCCAGGGTAATGAGGCCAGGCGCTCCGAGCCCCAGACTCAGACTGTCAGGATGCTGTGATGAAGCCTAAGCCGTTGGGTCTCTCCTGGACCCACAGGTAGGCGGGCTTCCGGGCATCCACCTCTCAATGCTGAGCCAGGATTAGTGGGAGCGCCAGGCTTAAATATTGGCAGACTAAACAGGGGGCAGGTGCACGTAATGAACTAAAATACGAAAAGGTCGGAGTGTCCTTAAGAGGAGGGGTGACGATCGTGACACCAGTGAGGTGAGGCCTGGGCCAAAAAGATACAAGCCCAGGGCAGCACAGGTGTTATCTTAGAGTACGTAATATTAGCAAAGCAGCAAAATAGCGTATCATTGCCTAGAAATTCGAGGCATTAATACCTGGTTGAGCCCCAGTGCACAGGCATTAGGAACGCTAGTGCTGGTACCTCCCACGCTGCCCAGCATGCCAGCAATGATGCTGCCCAGGCCTTCTGAAGCCAGACCGCGGTTACAGGCCCCAGGGGGAGGAGGGGGGGCCTCGAGGAGCCGGGCGGTCACCATGTAGCAGCCCTGTGAGCTGATGGCCGCGGAAAGGGCAGCCGCGATGCCCGCAGTGATGCAGCGGGGGGTAAGTAGCGGCAGGTCTCCCCCTCCTGTAAAACAGAGAGAGCTCTTGTATCCACCGGCCGCCGTCAGCAACAAGAACAGTGGAGGCAACCAGGCCTTTTCAACCATTTTCTCAGGCTAATTCAAGTACAATCACAGCTAGTGGAATATTTGAACATTACGCACATTTAGCTTGAGAAACACCATTGACTTTCCACAATTTCACTTACTCTTTTTTTTAAAATATTTTTGTGTTAGAGAATTTGGGCTAGACCGATATTCGTGGGCTGCATTTTTTTCTGTGATAACTCGGAAGCAAGATTAAACGTGAGGACACTAACGTGCTTAAACCATCACGGGGGAAACAGCAGAATAGAAGACGGAAAAAAAGATCATAATTGTGGAGAGTGTTAAAGAGTAATAGCTGAAAAGTAAGTGGCTGAAATGGTACAGCAGAATTATTCCTATACTGTATATCTCTGGTGTTTGTGGTGATATCAATCTGTGCTGGTACTTGGTGGGTAGTTTAGCTTTCCCCCATATTTTCTGAAAGGGAAACCTCCTGTTGCTTTGCCATTCTCCATGAATGGGCGGCATTACTCTGGCTTTAGTGAAAACAGTGAGAATATTGCGGTGCGAGATTACAGCCAGGTGCAGGAGGTCCAGTAGCCACAGGGGTAGGGGGGGAGATTATGACCGAGGGGTCAGGGAAGGTGAGAGTCTGGGGTCTCAACTGACGGGTTCGGAGGGGATCCGAAGATCAAAAGCTGCTTAATTCCCTGGTACAGCAGCTTGTCGTGGTCATGATCCGAAATGATATTTCTAGATATTTATCGATATTTTAATATTTACATTTCGAAAAGTTGATTGAAGCAGGAAGCAGGCAAAAAAATTCAATAAAGAGAACAGCAAGTATTCTGAGAGCATGACTGCAGCAACGAGTTGGGAATGAGAAGCAAAATGTCTTGAAATAGGTGAGCAAGACATATCAATAAAATCGAATATTCAGGCTAATGAAGAGCCAGTCTTCTGTCTTGAACGCTTACTGTATTGACAGCTCTAATTATTCACAACAGTTGCCCTTTAAAAGTATTCAGACAGTAAAGTCTCAATTAATTATCACTAGGAACTCTATTATGCAAACAACATGATGGATTAGTACAACTTAGTGTTTTGTTTTTTATAGTCAGACCAGTTCTAACTTAGTTCAAACTCTTAGGGCAATTAAACAAATTGATACTGTCAAACCTTTTTATTTTGAAGGAGCAAAAGTATTGGGAAAGAAATCATCAATTTCAGTGGTGCTTCATCATGCAGCATGACACAGACCCAAAAACAAAAGCAAGAGAGTTGATCATCCGGAGAAAAAAATATAAATGACCAAGTTATTATTCATGTTTAAATCCAATTGAGCTTTCAACCCTGAATTGGATAAAGCAGTTAAAAAGTGGAGGGAGTATATGTTTCTTTCAGATGTTTAGTGTTTTCTGGGGCTGGACAAGGGGAAAAGAATATATACTGTATATAAATTGATTATATTCAGTTGTTTTTTCTGAAGCATTCTTCCCAGCCAATCATTCTAACTTAAAATGCATTCCAAAATTGAACTGGAGATTCAAATATAAGTTTTTCTGGATTGATGAAATAAAAAAAAAACAGAGCACTTTTTAAAAAATGCATTAAAATTATAATAAAAAATGAATGAAAAAATACCATAATTTCATTTTTCAGTCTCATGAAATGGAAATCAATTTGACACAGTTGTTCGTAATCATCATCATTCTGGAAGTTAACTATAAGGGCTGCCTAGGCAGCCAAATTATATAAAAGACCACCTAAACAGCCAGAGAACCAAGGAAGTGGACCCTGTGGGCAGCTCCTGACACCCTTGAACATCGTCCCGGCCAATTAAAATCACGGATCGTGGAAATACCTTTAGACTGTAGAGATTTAACTCTACTCTCATCTGAATAAGTAAAGGGCAGACCTGCAAGCTCTCCTGTATTTTTACTACAAGAGGCAGTAGCAGTGCACTGTGCTGTTCATCCAGCAAAATATCATAATATTCATAGAACAACAATGTGAGCTTTAGTTCACAACACTATGATTATGTTCAGAGACAATGAGTTCAATATTCACTGTACCAGGACTACAATACCTGGAATAGGCAGTCTCAGCCAGGGAACTTGGTAGGTGAGGTTTATTGGTCTTGACAGCTGGCTGAGTTCCTTTGGGTGTTTCAGAGGATAGACACCTGTGATTTCCAGAGGGACACAGATGATCCAAACACACAGAAGAGGAAGTAGCACCTACAAAGGCAGGAGAAACACTGGAAGTGAATCACTGTGCAATGACTCTCCAGAGGCCTGCATCCTACAGTCACTACTCAGAGATAAATCTTAAGATCACTTTATTGGCCATATACAATTTCTTGTGTTAGGAATTTGTCTTTTTTCGCATCCCCCAACTTGCTCTCCATGAGAAGCACAGACATGGAGAGAAGCTTGGGGTCAGAGTGCAGGGTCAGCCAGGAAATCATTTATGATTAGTGAACCTTGGCACCTTGTAAATGAATTGAAAACTAAAATGCGGTCTTTTCTGGGATTCTGCACCAAGCAAAGGTTGAAAGGCTATAATCTGTAACAGCATACATGATAAAGGAAAGGAGGACACGTGTGGCTTCAGCTATTTTGGTCATCTGAAACCTTTCTATAGCAAAGACTGTACCTGTCTGCACAAGTGCATCTGTGCAGACATGATGGATTACATCAAACATTTGTTTAAAACTTCATATTTTAGAATTCCCACCAGAATGTACAGCGTATACTGTATTACACGTATAGCAGGTATAACTTCTGGTATGTATACAGATAATCTGGCACAAGATAAAAAAAGGCGATCATTTAGCTACTGTCAAGTTTGCTTGATGGGCCAATGGCCTCCTCTATTTTACAGCTACAGTATTTTTAATTTCAGATGTACATACGTGAACTGCAAGAAACTGCAAGAAAGTTATTTTAAATGTAATTAAAAATAATTCTTGTGATTACAGAATATATCTAGATATATTCGTGAATCTGACTGAAATGGGATTCCAGATCCTTATTTCCTTGATAGTAATTAACAGAAAGGAGACTATTACAGATGTACTTGGCCTAGTCCTACTATTACTAGGAATTTTGGGTAAGATCCATTCTCTGAACTTTGCTCCCTAAGAAATGCATATTTTTTACTAAAAAACAACAATTAAATTCTACACATTTGAAATGAAAATGACAGTGTTCCTTTAATTGTATTGCCATTTGTTTGCTGTTTGAAGTTTGATTACAATATAATATTCTAGCCCACTACAGTAGCTGGGACTGACACCAGAATGTGACTTCTCAGAATTCATACATTATATTAAAATGTGAGTTTGCTTCAATGTGCAATACAATAAAATAATTTGTATCTCAGGCAAGGAAAAGGCCAAAATGCTGTCTCATGTCCCTTTCTTAACCATTTTTTGTTGCCGCCAATGTTGTAGAGAAACAAAATCACAATTGCACAGTAGACTGGATTTCTGGGTCATTCATTACTGTATTTGATTTTTTAATGCAGATTTACTATGCTCTTCTATAAGGTGATCTGATGTATTTTAAGATGGTTCTCAGCATGAAAAGCTGGTCATTAAGATGTTCTCAATCCCTGCTTTGCTGTTTATCAAAACTTTTTCCAATGGAAACATAGGCCAACCTCGTACAAAAGACATATAGAATCTATAGCATGTCTTACTGAGAGCATCCTACAGGCTGGGTAGTAAGAAGGCTTGGGAGAGTCTTCTGGTACGCACGTTCCCCAGGCTGGGAAAAAGCAGTCATGCAGGTGTTGAGACAAGATGACAATGAGGAGTACTATGCTGCAGAAAGAATTAAAAAAAAAACATTACACCAACTTCTCTGAGCTTATCTGAGCTGTAGAATTGCCAGGATTCTAGTGAAATAGCACAACTCACAAATGTCCATAAGATCGCTAACAATATAAGGATTAATCTTATTTTCTTTCATAATGCACTAGAGGTTTTAATCCATTTTTATCCTTCATCATATAATGGCTATTTCTGTCTTCTTTTTTACTGGTAGTCCGATGACCAGGTTTCAGTAGAATAAACCAAACAAACTGGTTCATTTTGTTTCTCCTTTCCTCGCCGAAAGGAACTCCCATTGGAAAAAAAAGAGACACTTTAGTTCTACCTACTGTATAATAAGCAGTTTTTTTTCCGAAGCCAACTGCAAAAAGACAACTTTTCAGGAGAACTTCCACGACGAGCACATTCATAACTCACAGTGTGGCAATACCCCAGTGTGATGAGCAGAGCAGGGCAGCTTCTTTGTAGATGGAAAACCCAATGATACAGAGCATGGGTGCAATCACCAACGGGCCACAGTGCCACAGGATTAGACCACTCAGCCCCGAGATTCCCAGGAGCACCTGAACTAGTCCTGCCACTACAACAGCTCCTTGGAGCTGCAGAGGAAAGAGACAGATTGAGTTGTTATTGAGTGTTATACAGATTGGTCCTCTTTCTGCGCTGTAATTTTATAGCGAGCGTTATCATTTTAATCTGGGGAGCTGCATTTATTATCTTTACTTTTCAAAAGGAGTTGCTTATTAAAGGAGTTTACGGCAAATACAGTAGATTGCCAATAATAAATCAAGATTTTTTCTTGGGTTTAAACACTTATCTGTGATTTAGATTCATCAAGACTTTACTAGAGAAGCACTTGTGACGTGGCCTTCTCCAGTAAACCTCTATAAAACGTCTGCAAGTGCTTGCCAAGCTTGTGCCTGTTCACGGTTCTCTATCAGGCTTCAACCCAGCTCGTCCATTACATGTTCAATGGTATGTGAGTCTGTTGCAAAAATGTGACATTCTCATGTCGCAAGAAAGCTGTTGTTATGTGAGCATCGTGAGGGTGTGGGCTACCCTGTTTTGTACTGTCACATCAGTCCATGGTAAGGGAAGCACTAACCCAGGACTGGATCCATATCGCCCCACATGATTATACACTCCTTTGCAGAACATTTCATTTGACTTCCCTGGTCAGGTGTCATGATTGTGGACTGTCATTCGTGTACTGCATTTGGCCTCATGTCTGCCCAGGTCTTACCAGGTTACAAATTGCTGACTGCAAGCACCAGAGATAGAATACAACACTTACTAAGTGAAACTACATCATGTATTCCTACATACTATAACTAAGGTGTGATTATATTGATAAGTGTGCATAATGGCTCCTTTCTGTGTTTTTCTTGATTTTTAACTGGTAGAAGTTACAGTTAGGTTTCAACTCATCCAATACTCCTACTGTAATTAACTCTCTCACTAATAATGTGTATAAAGATATGTACAGTTATGTTCTTATCATCAATGATAAGTTTGGTTTCGTTTGATGCTCAGTTTAAAATTCTATGTTTGGTTTCTTCTGATGCTCAGTTTAAAAAAACAGTTTAATATGTGGTCCTGTACATAATGTATACTGTATAGGTTCAACCCATCAGACTACTTTAGATTTAGTAGCATAACAATGACACAGTTTGACAAGTAAAACTAAAAGGAAGTTCAAATTGGGATAGCCAGGGATTTAAGCTCACTTGCTGGGTCCTTTAAGAAACATCTAGACAAAACTTTAGATTAATTTAACTTAATTTAGATGAATTTTATTAATTTAGCCATTGATCCATGAAACATGTTCTCAATCTTCCTCTTGTCTGTGATTGTTTTATGCCTGTAACATGTATGCCTGACATGCTCCTGAACTGTGGTACGTCATACAGTTTTGCTGGCTTTCATCCTATATTAACATCTTTCCCTTTTCTGAAATAGAAGCTAAGTGTATTTACAATTGGTAATTACTTATAGTTGGGCCAGAGGGAATTGAAGCTTATGGAGGGTTTCATATATAGTGCATACTGTACTGTATATACTGCATTTTTCAGTGGACATACAGTATCTTGCATCATGTAATCCATAAAGAAACGCATATCCATTTATTAGTTATCGGTGAAGGCATTACCTCTCTGATTGGCTTATTCCAGGTAATGGTGTCTTCTTTAGTTCCACACCATGGACCACTGCATGAGACCTCACTTCCTGAAATAAAGCACTCTGAATTAATGTTTTACCAGGCAAAGTCAACATGACCCAGAGCTGACTATACTGTCAGTAGTTCCATTCCAAGAAAACAATGCCGTTTTCTGTGCCTAAAGAAAGCACTGTTTAAGCGGTTACTTGATGACAAACGCGTTCCAGAATATGGAAAAGATGTCATTCGTTTCTTTCTTGGAATGAAAATGAGCTCTTCTAGCCTTTTCTAGCTTTTCTAGTTTTGTCAAGCTTGACTTTGATTGATTGCTTTGTCACCTTGCTGGAGAATCAAAAGAACTCACATGCTTCACATTTTACCTAATGCTCAGGTTTTGTGCTGACCCCAGCTAGTTTATAACAGTATAATGCTGAGATAGATCATTTTGATTTTGAATTGCCTGAACAGTTGTCTGAACTCTTGCTTACAAAGTTAAGACTTTCAGGGGCTTATGTACAATATTCGCGGTAAATCAATGAATTAACATTTCTTTTATAAGGATTATATTTCTAGTATATTTCAAGGAACTAAGACACCTTTGATCCTGGCCACATCTGCATCATTGGAAGTTTTTAAAAAATTGAATACCCTACAAAGGGTTAGATAATGCAACATTACAATTTCACTGGATCTCTTTAATAAAAGCTAAAGGCTAAATGCTTGCTTTCTTTTTAATATATAATATACAGTACTACTGCATTTCCCATGTGCTTAGTAAACCTGGTGTGACACTGCCTAAGAGATATGGCCATATCACGCTGCAACTCACAACTGGCAACCTACTGAAGCTCAGCAGGTGTGAGCCTGGTCAGTACCTGGATGGGAGACCTCCTGGGAAAAACTAAGGCTGCTGCTGGAAGAGGTGTTAGTGGGGCCAGCAGGGGGCGCTCACCTTGTGGTCCATGTGGGTCCTAAAACCCCAGTATAGTGATGGGGACACTATACTGTAAACAGGTGCCGTCCTTCGGATGAGATGTAAAACCGAGGTCCTGACTCTCTGTGGTCATTAAAAATCCCAGGGTGTTTCTTGTAAAGAGTAGGGGTGTAACCCCGGCGTCCTGGCCAAATTTCCCATTGGACCTTACCAATCATGGCCTCCTAATAATCTCCATCTCTGAACTGGCTTCATTACTCTGCTCTCCTCCACACTGATAGCTGGTGTGTGGTGAGCGTTCTGGTGCACTATGGCTGTCGTCAGATCATCCAGGTGGATGCTGTACATTGGTGGTGGTGGAGGGGAGTCCCCATTACCTGTAAAGCGCTTTGAGTGGAGTGTCCAGAGAAACGCTATATAAGTGTAAGCAATTATTATTATTAATTAAGAGCTGTTGATCTGCTGCTATCTGACAGCTGAGCTCCTCAGTATTTAGTGGCCTGTGACTTCTCACCAGGTAAAGCTGTATACCTGAGCTCTGCAAGAGAGCCCAAACTGCTGAAAGAAGCTCGAGGGAAAGGTAGAAATGGAGGACTGAGTGAGTTTCTTTTTGGGAGACAAACAAGCCGAGAAAAAGCCTTCTTTTTTCACTTTGAGAAAGAAAAATAAAAAGGCTCTGCCTCACCATTCCTACACAGCCCAGATGTGCTGTCTTTATTTTTGATCATCTCATTGATCAAGCGCATTAGGAATTGTGCTCTAACACGGGGTAGGTTTTAACAATCTGTTTCAGAGTGGTTAGAAGTCTATGTAAAGATATCTGCCTCCTCACTGAGAGATCTGCCTGTTGTGGTTTTGTTCAGATTACAGGGAAAATCAGTACTGACTAAGCTGTCAACTATATGGAAACGTGAATACACAAATTGATAAAATTATGATAAACACGTATATGGCCAGTTGAAACACATGACTGTAAAGCATAAACATTAAGAAATGCAGAGTAAAGAATAGATACACTGGAATCTATTCAAAAACTTCAAAAGCATGGAACAGCCCTTTGAGTACTGTGATGTCAATCATTAAGAAGCAGAATATGGATCATTACATCCAGACACTTCCTAGATCCTTCCTGACTGAACAGATAGAAAAGGGGGGGCTTCTCAGTGATGGAACTGTGAGGCCAATGGTGACTTTGAAAGAGCTACAGAGTTCAAAGGCTGATGTCACCCCCAGTACACCTAGAGGGCGCTCTACTTCTCTCCTGTTCCTAGTTCCCTGCGATTATTCTTGTCTTTCTGGTGTGTCTTGTTGTGTAGCCTATTTACTTCCTGCTTCTGCTCTGCTCCTCACTCAGCATTGAGGTTCAGATGTCCTGAATCTAGTCTAGCACCAGGTCACTCCTGTCCACGGCCTGAGGGCATAGGTTTCTATACGGCATTTCCTGAACAGCTGAGCCTGGGCTAACCCCCGTCTCGCCACTACGCACAGGGTCTATTTTCGCTCTCCTGCCATTCCACCGTTCTTTCTTTCCGACATCTGTGACAGCTGAGCTGGCAAAAAAACATGCACGACACAATACCCCAGTCACTCCACAATGTTGGCCTGAATGGAAGAGTGGAAATCCTGTCCAAATCCCATATAAACTTTGCAACAAGGTATACTGATGGAAAAAAAAAACGCCACATTTTCTGGAATGAGAATAATAAAGTTATAGCTTATGTACTTTCAAAAAAGTTGTCGAATTGTTTTAAGCCCTCTGACCGGCAATACAGCTTGTGCAGTGAGGAACTGTCAATCACATGAGAGCTCGTTAGGTGTACTTTTACCCAACAAGGTCCGGGTGGAACAATGCCTGATCAGGTCACCTTTAAAAAGGCCTTCATTCAAAGCTTAGGCCACTGCAAGGAAAAGGCCACACTTCCAGGCCAGTTTTCTGTGGATTCCATAACACCTCGAATGTCACCAGAAGCAAGGGAGAGGGCCATTGGCATGCTGCAGGCAGGCATGTCATGTGCCAGCGTTGCCAGACACTATGGAGTAAGCCGCCCCTCTGTGTCCTGACTGCAGAGAAGGTTTCAGCAGACCGGCAGGACAGATGTCCAAGATCCGGTCGCCCTCGAGTGACCACACCAGAGCAGGACCGACACATCAGACTGGTCCATCTGAGAGATCGTTTCAGATCTGCCACCCATACTGCTGCTGAAACTGCCTGCAGACACAATGCCCGCATCAGTGACAGGACAGTGAGGCTCCATGCTGCTGGCCTTAGAGCAAGGTGACCTGTCAGAGGCCCTCTGCTCACACCTCCTAGACGTCACATCTGACTGGCCTGGGCCAGACAGAGGCTGCGATGGACTCGTCAGTAGTGGCATCAGGTCACTCTGGATGAGTCACTCTTCAGCCTGTTCCACGCAGATGGGAACATCAGTATATATGCAGTAAGTGATACTGTAAACATGTGGCAAAACGTTCTGTGGTTGGTCTAAATGAGAACCATTGCAATTGATGCAAAGACAACATACTGCATCACACAGTTAACACCATTTCTACTGTCAAGCAAGGTGGTGGAAAGATTATGTTTTAGTTCTGCTTCCCATCAGAGGGGGCTTGTCAAGATTGATGGGAACATACTGTATACGAAGCAAAGAAAAAATCTGCTTCAGACTTTAGACTAGGACAAAAAATCACCAAGAGAATGACCTAAAGCACAAGGCCAAAGTTACACTAGAGTGGTTTAAGAATAGGAAAGTGTACTTGACTGGCCTGGTCAAAGTCCGGACTTGAATCCCACGAAGAATCTGAGGAAAAACTTGAAAACTGCTGTACATAAGCGACTCCTAAGCAACATGAGAGAGATTAAGAAAATCTTAAAGAATAACGGGTTATAAGGTTATAAATAATTGTGCCAACTAGTGTGTCCAAAGTTGGTAGGAACTTACCCTAAAAGAAGTGTGACTGTAATTGCTACTAGCAACCAAACAAACAAGGAAAGACAAATAGGCTCCTCACACTGTAAACTATGTCCTTGTGATAGTGCCAGTTAGAAAAGGAGTGTTCTATCCTCCATAAACTGCAGTAACACTCTTCTAAGTTTTTCCTACTGGAGATGAAACTTACCATTTCCATGATGATGTCCTTCTTCCTGGGACGTGAGAATAATAGCAGGTATAAGGAATTCCATAGACGGAGCCTGAATTAGAGGCAACCTGAGTGGAAATAAAATTATGCGATGTAAATATTTTTTGCTTATGTAGTTTTAATGGCATTTAACATGTTGGCGCTCAATACAGTATATACTCTGTGAAGAAATATCAGTATTATGGCTAATACAGTATTGGAGTGATTGCATAATGCATTATGCTTGGATACAAAACAAATAAGTAACTCGATCAACTCTATCACAATTGTAAAAGTTGTAAGTTGGACATTCTGTGAAAGCACTGTAATACTGTTGCATTTTTTCCTGGTTTTCCATCGACATACTGTAGATGTTCGAAAACATTTTCTTCATGAAAGTGCACATACTGTAGTCATGGTATTTTAAAATGAATACACATTTTGCATTTACAGTTCATGTTGCAAGACAGACTTCCATGAATCATCAGCAATTGTTTCTCCATCTGGAAATCAGGATTAAAATGGACATATTTTTGTACAGCTGTATTAACTTGTCAGAAATAATTACGGACACATGAACACATCTGAATCTTTTTGATGCATTTGTATAATATCCACCAGTTAAGTGTTGATTGCTTCATATTATTGTTATTTGGTAAGATGTAGCACTATTTCAGACTGTTTAAGGTACCAGATAAATAATAGAAGAAATTCAAATTATCTATAACGCTATTGTGATTAGTATCATTAGCACCTGCCCACAGTTTATTTTTAATCATTAAAAATGTGAACAGGCTATTATTTAATAAATTGAATTAAAGATAACCCCTTGGACATTTTGTCTGAACCTTTTTTGATTTTTATATGTCTTTCTCTTAAAAAGACGTGAAGTGTGTATTCCAAAGAAATATCATTACATTAGAAACATGTTCTAATGAAACATCATTTCATTAGAACAAAACCAGCTAAAAAGCACAGACGCATTTTAATGTCTTTCTTCAAAAGTCAATTTCTCAGGTTGCGGGACACTTATGATGTAAATTTATTTTTCTTGTTCTTCTTTAAAATGTCTACTACCACGAAAAAAAGTTTGAAAGTGATTAAAGAAATGTAAAATAAAATAATAAAAAAATGAAAAGAACACATTTTTACTATAGTATTGCAATACTGCTAGCCCTAGAGAGGCTTTTTATAATGTTTACATTTTTTTAAAAGTGTTTAAAAACACTTTTTAAATTATTTTGCACTTTCTGCACTTTTATTATACAGAAATACCTGGTTTACAGAGTACTCATAAACAGGTTTAGTAAAATAAAAAAAAACTACACCTGCATGCTATAGAGAGGAAGGTTTAAGCCTCTGAATGGTCAGAATTCGCTAAATGACCGCTATTTTAACCTATCAAATGAGCTTTTGTTCTAGAGCCGGTTGATTTGAACGTACTGTATAGGCAGCTTCAGCAGCAATCTTTGTTGCAGAATGTTTTGTTTTCACAAACTCCTGAATTGTCATAGTAAAATCGTAAAATGAACGCACTTCCTCAAGGTAAGGTAAAATGTTCTTTATGTATTTTAGCGAATTTTTGCTTTTGTTGGAGAAACGATAAATTATCCTGTATTTCCTGCTTCTCTCAAATACAATGCGAGATGAACCTATGAACACAATGTTCATTTGCTTTATACTGATGTGCAGTATAACATAGTTCTGAAAGGCGCAGTTGTCTTGTGTTTTGTGATGTATTGTATGTGATGTGTTTTGTTTTTGCTGGTAAATATATATCTAATTCAACCGTGGTGCAGCTGCAGTGAAAACAAACTTAACAGTCGTGTTTGGAGACCATATTTTGAGAAATGACTTAAAATATTGTTTTTAGTAACAAAAAGTGTAGCACACGCTACAAAAACACACACGCTTAGGTACAGTAGATACGTCTAGCTCGGGGTGGATGGAGAAAGCAGAGTGAACAAGAAAAACAAGCTATTTTCGCGTTAGCTGGACAGAGCGCTCCTGGAATATAAGATGCATTTGATTTCCAAATTCACACTGAACCATCACCTTGCGGACTTCATTTTCTAAAGACTCAATGACACCACCTTCAGCGGGTGGTGAAAACTGCCCAGTCCATCACTGGGGTTGCCTTCCCATCTATCCAGGTGGACATTTATGACAGACGGTGCTTGAGGAAAGCTCTAAGCATCATCAAAGACCCCACACACCCCAGCTACAGACTTTATGATCTGCTACCATCTGGAAAATGGTACCGGAGCATTCGGGCCCGGACTACCAGACTCAGAGACAGTTTTTACCCCCGCACTATCAAACTGTTAAACTCCCAGCCTCTCTCACTCTCACCTATGATCTGAACCTCACAGTGCCTTCTTTCTTACCAAAAACCCAAACACACATTGAAAATCTACCTCTACCATACATGTCAAAAGCTCACTCCCCATAATTTCTATCCCTTTATTTTATTCTGTTGATGCATATTTTTGCACATAACCTGTTACCTTTTTTGCACATCGCCTGTTGTTGTTTTTTGCACACTGCCTGTTGTCTCTGTCTTTCTTTTGTTACACAATTGTATTGTTGTTGTTGTTGTTGTTGTTTTTTCTCTTTGTACTACTTATGTCCGAGAGCTAGCTAAATAGCATTTCGTTATACCATATACCATGTATATGAGTGTAATGACAATAAACTTGAACAACCAAGGCGCCAATACAAGTGGCCCTTTCATTACGTTCTTCCTCATTCAAAATCATATGTAAAACTTCCAATCCTGTTTGAGCTGCACACCGTGGTCTGTCTGTATTCGGGTTACCTCTCTACTGAAATTCAGTTTGG
The DNA here is from genome assembly GCF_055471065.1 of Atractosteus spatula. Lineage (NCBI taxonomy): Eukaryota > Metazoa > Chordata > Actinopteri > Semionotiformes > Lepisosteidae > Atractosteus > Atractosteus spatula. The sequence continues at coordinate 8,431,696 of NC_142718.1, read as the reverse complement.
TTTTTCAGACCCCATTTACAAGCCAGTTGGTGGTCAAGGTACTGGTTTACAGTAGGTCCTGTGTGGAAAAGGGAGCCCAGGTCACCTGGACAGCAGTATACACGCACTATCATTGCACAGATATCAAAAGATATCTATCTTGCCTTAGAGGTTGCCAGTTGGCTTTTGTGAGTTGCTAGTGGACAAAATGGTGTTGTGAAGAAAATCAGAGTAATAAAAAAACCTATGAAAGTGGTATATAAAGCCTTACTACAGCATAAACTATGAGCCACCTAGTTTTGGTACTGTATGTGTATATGGTTTTTCTCCCACTGTTTTGCGGACAATACTCAGATCTGTGTGCCTATATCACCAAATTCTCAAACTGTTCATTCAACACTAATCAAATGCCTTGAAGACATATAGTGGTGGATGGCTCAAAAGTACAGTATCTCCAACTGAACGAGAATAAAACCAAGATGTCTTTAAACCGGCTCATTGTGCTGGGCAACTGGATGCAATTTCTGGGGTGCCATCTTCATGGATTTTGTATGTTCTCCCCATATCTGGTGGGATTCCTAATTGGCTTCAGGGAAAATTGGCCCTGGGTGTGAGTGGGTGTCTGTTTGTGAGTGCCTTGCAACGGACTGGTGTCCCGAGCAGGGTGTGTATCCTGCCTTCACCTGCTGCATGCTGAGATGGGCTCTGACATCCCCGAAACCCATCCATTCAATTTCTCACTGCTTCTTGCAATTCAGGGTTGTGGGTGAGTCTAAGCCTACCAGGATTAGCGATTAGGAATGGATTGACGTATGATTTTAATTGCTTCTCTCCATCAAGTCTCAAAATGAGACTGTCTAAAACTCACTTGTGGTGATACAGAAGTTGTCCCTTAAATTGCGTTAAAACACTTAGGGGGTTATGTTAAACGTTCCCTATCCTTCTAATGGCACGTAAGCAAAGTCTGCAGCACATCCTTCTTCCATTCAATTAAAATTTCTCATTTAAGACCAATTCTTTCTCTTATTCACGCCAAGAAATTAGCCAGTGCATTTTAGACTGCGCCTACTGTATGCTTTTCAAACTGCATCATTCAAAAGTGCGAGTAAAGATTTATTCCAGGCTGAAAAGAGAAGAAAGGAAACACAACGTTTCGGCTGTGGAGCCTTCTTTGCTTGTGAGAAGGACAGGGAAGTCGGTGGAGATTATATAGCATAGGAGGACAAAAGCCGGGAGTGTAGAGGAGGCTGGAGCAGGGGGGAGGCAGAGTGGGCACGCAGGTGGTGCGAAGTCGAGAGGTGTGAAGGTCTTTCTGCTATAGGAGTTAAGAAACCCTTCTTTGAGAATGGAGACAGAGAGATCAGTGTGATCATGGCCATCAGAGGTGAAATGAGAAACTCTGGGCTTGGAGAGATCTTTGATCCTTACAGCCCTGACATGTTCTCTGAAGCGGTCTCCCAGTCTCCTTCCTGTTTCCCCAATGCAGATAGCTGGGCATTTACTACAAGAGATACAGTAAATAAGGTTGCTGGAGGTACAAGATGCCATCTGGGTGATCTGGAACTGTCCTGAGGGGCTTTGAATGAGTGTGGTGTTGGATATGTACAGTATTTGCAGGTGATGCAGGGGAAGGTGCCTGGTGTGGATGATTGCTGAGGGCGGTCAAGGGAGCTGGGAACAAGAAGGTTATACAGATTAGGTGGTCGGTGATATGATGATGGGGCGGTCAGAAAAAAGGGTACCAGTAGAGGGATCATCCTGTAAGATGGGGAAAGTTGTTGTTAATGGTTCTCATCTAAAAGTTTGCTGCTATACTGCTAACCAAGTCTACAAAATGCAGTCTTATTGATCAATCAGGTGCCACAGGGATTTTTCCTGGGTAACTTCAAGAGTTACTATCCCCACATATCCCAGTTTGTTGTGCTGGTTTTAGACTCTTCAACGTACCAAGGACTTCATTTCATACTGTATGTTAGGGGAACTGAGCCTTTTCAGCTGGAGCCCCTTGTCTTTTTGTACACACTTCCTGACCATATTGAAAATGCACCCCCTGCTAATGTTTTTAAATCTTGTCTCAAAACATATGTATTTTCCATGGCTTTCAAGCCTTAATCTAATTTTATTTTCTTTCAATTTCATTTTTATAAATCTTTTTTTCATGTTATTATCCCTTATTTTTAGTCTACTGTACAATTTTTATGTGTGTAAATTACAGGTATGTAGAATTCCTTGAGAGTGCTCTGGATTGAAAGGTGCTATATAAGAACATAATTGATTGATTGTCTGGTTCTTTCTTTGTTGGCTTAGTTGATTGATCGATTGATTGACTGATAGGCCAGCAGCCATATCACCCTGCAACTCACAACTGGCAGCCCCCTGAAGCTAAGCAGGTGTGAGCCTGGTCAGTAACTGGATGAGAGACCTCCTGGGAAATACTAAGGTTGCTGCTGGAAGAGGTGTTAGTGGGGCCAGCAGGGGGCGCTCACCCTGCAGTCCATGTGGGTCCTAATGCCCCAGTATGGTGACAGGGACACTATACTGTAAACAGGCGCTGTCCTTCGGATGAGACGTAAAACCGAGGTCCTGACTCTCTGTGGTCATTAAAAATCCCAGGGTGCTTCTTGAGAAGAGTAAGGGTGTAGCCCTGGCATCCTGGCCAAATTTCCCCCTGGCCTTTACCAATGATGGCCTCCTAATAATCCCCATCTATGAATTGGCTTCATTACTCTGTTCTCCTCCCCACTGATAGCTGGTGTGTGGTGAGTGTACTGGTGCACTATGGCTGCTGTCGCATCATCCAGGTGGGGCTGCACATTGGTGGTGGTGGAGGGGAGTCCCCATTACCTGTAAAGTGCTTTGAGTGGAGTGTCCAGAAAAGCGCTATATAAGTGTAAGCAATTATTATTATTATTGATTAGTTGGTTCAATGATTGATTGACTGGCTGTCCCTGAAAAAGCTGGATTTCACTACATGTCGAAATGACATTGAAATTTGCTAGGGTTGCTGAGTGTTCATATTCACTGGAAAGTGATTGTAAGTAATTCATGTTTATAAATGCTAGACTGTTCAGTCTACCTGGTGCCCAGTGTGGTCTGAAGGAGAGTCGAGATGCCAGAGCTGAACAGGCTTGTTGCCATTAGGTGGTAGATAGATTGGATCCGGGCTCTTTTCTCCTCCAAGAGGTGCTGCTGGAGTAGGCTGTGGACAAGGACCAGCAAGGAAGACTGGATCAATACATGCTGCAGAAAGAGAAACAAGATCTGGCTTAGAAGAGGCAGGTGTAGGCCGTTATGAACTCGAAATTACAACTATAACAGAATCACAGCCTTCAATATACTTACAAGAAATAGAAGTACAGCACCAAGAATGGTAATTTTTTATTTTGTGCTTTGTCAGTAAAAATATGTATGTGTCAAGTAGTGCAGCAATCAATATTTTGTTCAACGACCAATGAATTCTATGGTACATAGACACTCTAGTAAATCTCAATACCAAGTGAATTCCAAAGTCTTTCTCCATTACAGAGTTTAATATCAGTAATACAGACTTGAACCAATTATTTGTAAAGCCTCATAGAGCATCAACAGTATCAAACATACTTACAAATGTGGTAGGGATTAAGAAATGTCTACATATTAAATATATCCTCTGTATAAAGCACTATACATTGTTGAGTATTATTAAAAGTAATTAAATTGATCGAGCTAGAGATTTGAAAGACAATCCAGACAGTTAAAATGAATATGGGCATCCGCAACAAGATACAGCAAATTAGGAAGAACACATTTTGTCCATTAACATTATAGCTGGCAAGCTAATATTTACAACTTTTACCTATACTTATAAAAGATCACCCAGGCTCATATACTGTGGAACCAACTATCAATACTCAATCAATAATGTGTCTGTGTGTCTCATGGAGAGCAAGTTGGAGTATGCAAAAAGACAAATTCCTAATTCAAGAAATTGTATATGGCTAATAAAGTCTCTCTCTCTTTCCCAGCGTTAATCCCGCATCAGCAGGGTCCGCTTGTCGGCACACCAGTCTCCATTTGGTGGTTTGAACCAAATCTTTGAGCTGACGTTGCCATTAACTGCAACCGAGAGATACTCCAACTGGCACGTCGCTCCGCCTACCATCAAAGGGGGGGGGGGGGAGAACAAAGTAATGTAGCCAATTCATAGAGGGGGATTATTAGGAGGCATGGGAAATTTGGCCAGGACGCCGGGGTTACACCCCTACTCTTTTCGAGAAACACCCTGGGATTTTTAATGACCACAGAGAGTCAGGACCTCGGTTTTACGTCTCATCCGAAGGGCGGCACTTATTTACAGTATAGTGTCCCCGTCACTATACTGGGGCATTAGGACCCACCTGGACCACAGGGTGAGCACCCCCTGCCGGCCTCACTAACACCTCTTCCAGCAGCAACCTTAGTTTTTCCCAGGAGGTCTCCCATCCAGGTACTGGCCAGGCTCACACCTGCTGAGCTTCAGTGGGCTGCCAGTTGTGAGTTGCAGGGTGATATGGCTGCTGGCTTATATGGCTAATGAAGTGATCTTATCTAATACTTCTTCTCAATTAAATGGAAATTCTTCGCAATATACTGTATGCGGAGCCGTGGTAGCTCAGACGGGAAGGGTGTCTAGCTCCTGACTGGAAGGTCCTGGGTTCAATCCCAGGTAGGGGCAAGCGATGTAGTTTGCTCTAATTCCTTCCAGATGGCTCCCAGGTCCACTCAGCCTGCTTTCCAAATGAGTACCGGGGGTTAATTCTTCTGGGGGTAATAGGCCGGCTGGAGAGTGATGCTGACCACATCGCCTCCACCCCCAGTATTAGATGGTTGAGAAAAATGGTGGCCCATTCCCCCATGGGCCTTAATGGCCTGAAAAGGGGACCTAACCTCCCTACCTATGTACTGTATGCTCGGAGAACAGTGCAGGTGGAAACATTGTACATACTGTATACATTTTTCAAATGTACTGTATAATGTGAAGAAGGTGGGGAATGCCAAACCCCCTTTAACAATGTGCCGTACAATTATGTTGAACTAATTCGGATATATAAATCTCCAACTGGCATGAAAGCATATTTGCATACATTATAGCCTATGATGATGTCCAAGCAAAGTAGTGGCATGGAATTAACAGATCACTTTAATATGGTATGATTATTCTTTAGCTCATATACATACTGTACTGTACAGGACACTGATGTTCTGATCTGAACATGCCTGTGAAAAGAGCCTTTTCCAATTTCAATTTATCAGATCAAGCAAAAGCATGGGGCGGTGTGGTGGCTCTGTGGCTAAGGATCTGCGCCTGTGGCAGTAAGGTTGCTGGTTCATATCCCATGGTCATCAGAGGAATCCTACTCCGTTGGGCCCCTGAGCAAGGCCCTTAACCCCAACTGCTCCAGGGGCACCGTGTAAATGGCTGACCCTGCGCTCTGAACCCAAGCTTCTCTCTCTGTCTGTGTGCCTGTGTGTCTCATGGAGAGCAAGCTGGGGTATGTGAAAAGACAGATTCCTAATGCAAGAAATTGTATATGGCCAATAAAGTGATCTTATCTTAAAAGAGGTGTCTTGTCAAACAAAAGAGAACTAACTGAACAAAATGACCCATGAAGTCCAGGAAAGATGCTAGAAATGTCAGGAGGTTTCCATCTGGCCATAGGGAACCAGTAGTTATGCTTCTGTAACTTGTAACTGGAAGGTTGTGTTTTCATACCCCTGGTGAGACATTTCTATAGTACCTTTAAGCCTTGACTAGTTCCATTAGCATATCCAGCTGATATAGATGGGTGCAATATAAGAAAATAATATCTAAAATAAAATATCAGTCAAATAAATGAGCGAATTAGCTGACATTTCTTGCACTGCAGAAGAAAGCTAGGTAAATTAATCATCATAATAATTCCTTAAACATGTAGCGCTCTTCTGGAAAACTCCACTCAAAGCACTTTACAGGTAATGGGGACTCCCCTCCACCACCACCAATGTGCAGCCCCCACCTGGATGATGTGACGGCAGCCACAGTGCACCAGTACTCTCACCACACACCAGCTATCAGTGGGGAGGAGAACAGAGTGATGAAGCCAGTTAATAGATGGGGATTATTAGGAGGCCATGATTGGTAAAGGCCAATGGGAATTCTGGCCAACACCCCTACTCTTTTCAGGAAATGCCCTGGGATTTTTAATGACCACAGAGAGTCAGGACCTGGGGTTTTACTCCTCATCCAAAGGACGGCGCCTTTTTACAGTATAAGTCCCCATCACTATACTGGAGTATTAGGACCCACACAGACCACTGACTGACTGCCTACTGGTTCCAACAACACCTCTTCCAACAGCAACCTTAGTTTTTCCCAGGAGGTCTCCCATCCAGGTACTGACCAGGCTCACACTGCTGAGCTTCAGTGGGCTGCCAGCTGTGTTGCCAAATGAAGACAATCTTAAAAACGTACACCTATTGCATCTAAGAATGAAATGTCTTGAAACTTGTTCTGCGGGCACTTAGTCACATTTGATTTGCTCTACCTGCCTGGCTGAAGGCCAGTCACCTGGATGAGGAGGATCAGGAGGCTGAGACCCCCCTTGCAGAATGAGCAATGAACTAAGGGGGGCCTGCAGAGGTGGAGACGGGTTGGAGGAAGGATGAGAAAGATGGTCATAAGGAGAAGAGGCTTCCCTAAGGCAATTATAGTATTTTATTTTAATTTAGGTAATGATATCTGGAGTGATTACATATTAGAGCAGCTGAGATGAGCTTGAACTTGGCTGCTGTTGTTGTGAACCCCATCACTTCGTAAACCAGGAGACACAAGTGCAGATTGCATGGAAGGGCAAGACTCCTGAGACATCTTTTGGAATCTGGCTTCATTCAAGAAGCAACTGGATCGATTAGCTACTAAGAAACAAATGGGCTAGACAGACAGAATGGCTCCTACTCGTTTCTGTTGGTCCTTATGACAATAAAATGAAAAAAAAAACAACGAGGAGATTAAAATATCATCGCCCGCAAAGTTAGGGCTGAAGAATCACCTTCCCCCCCCAAAAAAAAAATGAAAAGATTTTATGTAAGAAAGTCTTTTAATAATGAGCCAATGTCACACCTATACTCCCACAAAGGCAAAGCCAAGATAACAGGATTCACATCGATATTTCACCATAGCTGTCTCGCGTAACAGCATTTCAGATTTCAACTAAAATAAAATCCACACTCCTTTTCATCTATTCATTTTCTAACTGTTTTATCCAAAATGGAGGGGTGGTTGGGGAGCCGGAGCCTATCCTAGTAAGCAAGGGGCTCAAGGCAGGATACATCCATCGCAGGACACACGCAGACACGCACACACTCACACCAGGGCCAGTTAACCTACCGGTATGCTTTGGACTGTGGAAGGAAACCCACACAAACGCAGAGAGAACATACTGTGCAAACCCCACGTGCTGCAGACACTGTAGTTCCCCAGGAAATACATCCAAGGTTCCAAGCAGAAATGTGACCCTGTGCCTCCTTAATAAATTCAATTTGATTGTAAAAAGTTTAAGTGTGAAAATAATTGGGGGTATTTCCCGTTATTCATTACCTTGTCGAAAGATCACTAATTTTCCATTTTCACTCGTGCACGAGTTCAGAATTACATACTGTATATTGCTAGTGAATGATTTCCAAGATGTGACTTAGTCTGTTTTTCTTCCAAGTGACCGGAGGAGCTTATGATGAAATGGAGGTCAACAGGAGTTCCAGAACAAAGCGATACTCCATGCCTGAGGATTATGTTTTAAACATTCTAACGCAAACAGACTACGTCAAAACGGCTATTTATTTTTTTGTGTTAAGTTTGCATTCTGCACACAGCAGTGTTCTTAGTATGTCTGGACTCATTGGTATTGCCCGGAGTGAATCAAAGTTCTAAAAAGGTCTGTAAAATGTCTCTGGTTGTCTCTAGGGCTAGCTGGAGTGTGTGGGGGACGACACTTTCATTTCCTTATCAATAAAAATGACAAGACTAGCAAAACAAATACTCAAAAGGACGAAAATCCACTACATATAATTTATCCACAGATATTGAAAAGTAGTACACAGGACTGTTCCTGTGGCGACTATGTTTTTGTTGTTGTCTTGTGCATTAATTTTCTAAAGAGTAGCTACAGTAAAGCTAATTAAAGCTAAATCCATTCACACATGCCTTAAGGCAAAGATAGCGATCCACCAATCAGAACAAACATTGCATAGTGATATAGATAGATAGTACAGCATAAGAAATGTGAATTATTCGTTAATCCTAAATGCAAGTACAGCACAATTTAATCTAATGGCAGGGCTTGTTTAACAGACATGATCAAGGCTCTGCCTTTCCACTGGTCTTATGCAATAAAAGTAGCTAGACCTGTCTATCTACTGTACAATGGGTCTCCATTATAGTGCAACACCAAAAACAAACATATCTCTTGTGTGGGATGTTGTTAAAATCAAATAATGGCACATGGACCCAGCAGATCAAGTAGAAATCGAGTTTACTTGCGTTTGAGGACAAAAACGGAATACTGTTCTTTATACAGTCATGGGCTGCTCTCTACATGTTTTTTTTTAATCTGGCTCTTAGATGTGCAGAATAGCTTTCTCTCATTTGTAGCCTTTATTGCCTTCATATAACCTCATCTGCTAAGAGGATACAAATCAAAAGCTTCTTCCAGGGAACCGAGTCACATAGCCAAAACAAAGTTCTTTCCAAACCGCAAACATAACAGTCTTTCACACTGATTACCTCATTTGAAAACACCCGAAAAAGAAAGCTGATTGGTGCTATGATTTTTATGGTATGCAAGCTTATCGCATTGTAATTTTATTTACCTGCACAGCCAGGCAGATGTTGAGGAACCAGGGAGGTCTCTGGTCTACCCTGAAGCCAGACGTCCGCGATTCCACCTGTGTCTTCTCTTTGTCTGTCACGAAAACGGGACCGAAACTACAAATAGCCATCTTTCCACTGCTTTCCTCTGGCCCTGCTGGATTCTGACATTTACGCCCCTGACATCGAAGCCTTTTAAAGTTCTAGTCACTGATCGGCAATCTTGAAGAGAGAAAGAGCTACCAGCTTCTGAGGCGTCCTTTTAACCTTTGCCTCTGGGTTGTGTAACCAGGTTTGTTATTAACCCCTTTAATCATTATGTTAATTGAATGCTTTGTTTTTTGCATAACTGTTTTCTGTTTTGATGTAAGGGGAGGGAAACGTAATGCAGTGTTACTATGTCTTATATGTATAAGTGCATGTGGCAATCCTTTGCATAAGGTTTAACTCAAAACTACAAAAAAACTGTTCAGAATGTAAGAAAGAGCAGAGGAGAACATTGAGTCCTGTTTTCTTATCTGTTTGCTTGAAGCTTATTGATCTAGACATATTGATCTTTTTTTTTAATCCAGTGAATCACCCTCAATTAGTCCAAACAGTACAGTAAGGCTGTATACAGAAGTAGGCTTTCTGTCTGAACACATTGGCTCCTCTACAGTATACCAGCAGCCATATCACCCTGCAACTCACCACTGGCAGCCCACTGAAAGCTCAGCAGGTGTGAGCCTGGTCAGTACCTGGATGGGAGACCTCCTGGGAACCAGCAGGGGGTGCTCACCCTGTGGTCCATGTGGGTCCTAATGCCCCAGTATAGTGATGGGACACTATACTGTAAACAGGTGCCGTCCTTCGGATGAGACGTAAAACCGAGGTCCTGACTCTCCCTGGTCATTAAAAATCCCAGGGTGTTTCTCGAAAAGAGTAGGGGTGTAACCCCGGTGTCCTGGCCAAATTTCCCATTGGCCCTTACCAGTCATGGCCTCCTAATAATCCCCATCTATGAATTGGCTTCATCACTCTGTTCTCCTCCCCACTGATAGCTGATGTGTGGTGAGTGTTCTGGTGCACTATGGCTGCCGTCGCATCATCCAGGTGGGGCTGCACATTGGTGGTGGTGGAGGGGAGTCCCCATTACCTGTAAAGCGCTTTGAGTGGAGTGTCCAGAAAAGCGCTATATAAGTGTAAGCAATTATTATTATTATACCTGCATTCTGCACTCAGTGAATTGGCAGTATTCCTTTAGATGAACTTAGGTAGTTTCTTCCATGATCCTGGTTGCTTATTGTCCTTCAAAAAATGGCAGTGCTACATCTTTTTACATTGGAAATGAAAATCAACTTCGGTCAATGCTCGAAGCCTCACCAAGTGCCAGAAAAATGAGAACCAATCTTTTAAAGCTGTAAAGCCCACAGTCTAAAACAGAGTATATTAGAATAGGACAGCGTCTCAGTGAAAGCACTACAAGCTTATACCTCTAACAACCAAAGCTTTTAGCATGTCATAGGACATCTGTCCAGCTTAACACTTGAGGAGATCTCTGCCAAATTGATTAATTTGCTGAAGTCAAAAGTCTAATTTAAGTCAAAGTTGTTGGTATGTTTAATGGAATAATCTCTAAACTTCTTTTCGTATTTGAATATTCATATTCATCGTGTCTGACTTGCCCATTTGTGCATTTAAGATCAAATGCATGACAAGCATTGGGATAATACAGAGTTTGTATTGTTAGCATGGGTTTTTACCAAGTGCTCTGGTTTTCTCCCATAGTCCAAAGACATACTGGTAGTTTCATTGATTTCTCGGAAAACCGGCCTTGGTGTGTGAATGTGTGTGTTTGTGTCTGTGTGCTCTGTGACAGACTTGTGTCCCATCCAGGGTGTATCCTGCCATGCGCCTATTGCCTGCTGGGATAGGCTCTGGCTCCCCCGCGACCCTGAGTTGTATAAAGCAGCTGGAAAATGGATGGATGCAAATCAACAAACAAATATTGCCACCTTGTGGTGGAAATAAGTTACTCTGGTGCTATTTCATGTAGTTGGACAGGTACAGGTAATATTACCTGAGAATATGTAATCTAAGTATCTAAACATGAATTCTTTTCTCTGTAATGAATGCACTGTGCAGGGTTATCCTGCCTTGCACCCATTGCTTGCTGGGATAGGCTCCGGCTCCCATGAGACCCTGAATTGGAAGAAGTGGTTAGAGAATGTTAGAAAAAGAAATATATTCTTCTATAATAAAAATATACATTTCCTGAGGCCCAATAACACGTCTGATTTATCTTCTCTTTATTGATTCCAAACCAGCAATATCTGGTTGTGGTGATCAGAAACGTACAGACAGTTCTTAATGAGGTAATATTAGTTCATTGTGGATTTATAATATAATATATTGTGGTTTAAGGGCAGCACAGTGGCGTAGTGGGGTTAGCATTGCAGCCTTGGAAAGCTGGGGCCCTGGGTTCAATTTCCGGGGTGCAGTCTGTGTGGAGTTTGCATGTTCCCCCTGTGTTCAGGTGCTCTGGTTTCCTCCCACAGCCCAAAGACATACTGGTGGGTTAACTTGGTTCTGTGAAATGGACCCTGGTGTGAGTGCATGTGTGCGTGTGCCCTGCAGTGGGCTTGGACCCACTTTTACTATCTGGATGCTGTTATTTTTTAAATATGTTTCTTAAGATTTCTAAGTTGAACTTTTTCCAGCCATTGAAAATTTCCTTACTTTTGGGATGAATCTGTTCTAGACAGTATCTTTCGAATCCTTGACATGACATCATTTCTGAAACTTTTTTACTGTTTTCACCAAATGTCAGGTCATAATTAATTGCATAATTATGGGGTCAAAACACTCTACAATGTCTAAGAGAACACCAATATAAATGCAATCCTGGAATGGAGAGTTGGCTATTTGTGTGGGCTCATAAGTAACAAATTCATTTGAAAAATAAAAAGGAAAAGGCACAGGTTTCAGTTGTGGAGCTTTTTTTTAATAAAACCTGAAGACGTTTGGATGGAAAGATCAGTCTTTCTTCAGTTAAAACCAAGTTAGGGGAGTGCCGTGGTTAAATCAAAGAATGACATGCAGAGCGCAAGAAATACATTCTCTTTATTTCCGAAATTTAACAGAGATGGCAGCCTGCTGTTCTCTCAGAAGGCAGAATGGAAAATCTAGTTATGTATTGATGACTTTTTCCATACTGTATATATCTAGAAATAAATGTACTTTTCCTTAGAGACCTAGTGGGATAGAGAGGAATTATATGATTGAATTAAAATAAGACAAGAAAAATAGGGATATAAAGGCAACATTAACATTCCTCAGAAATCATCCATCCATTTTCTATCCTCTTTATCCTTACAGTGGAGCCAGAGCCTATCCTGGCAAGCAGTGGATACACCTTAGGTGGGACGCTAGTCCATCGCAGGACGAACACAGCACTGCGTTACTGTGCTACTCATAATACCATACATTCGCAAGGAATTAAAAAATTGTATACCAACTGTGTTGGGCAGTTCTTACAGACTTTATAAGGAATTCTGTCCGGTCCTGAGGCTGAACTCCCTGTCCCCTTGATGGGGTCTCACTCCGGAGGCCTATTTGATCAGTAGGCAGCCGTCCTTATTTTAAAACATATAGAATCATCAAATTACTTTCTTTTGTACCCACCTGATTTGGAAAGCGGATGGTGTGTGTTTTTCACATCCTACTCGGAGTTATTATCTGTGTGACTGCACAGAGGGGGGCACTGTGACCTGCCCTCTTTTAAGTCATTCAGTGGAACATGTTCAGTAGTGCGGTAGCTGTGTGTGGATAAAAGAAAAGACTGAACTACATAGTATGGTGGAAAAAAATAATCAATTAATTTAAGGTATAGTGCACCGAATATATAAATGTGGACAAAACAAGTCAAAGATTTGCAGCATAAAACTGGTCTCAGTATGACATTGGCGAGGTGAAGGGAGATATTTTCACTCCTTTGGCTGCGTCAATCAATGATCACCTGCGTCCTCTTTTTCGAACCTGAGCTTTCCTCAGTCAAAGACTGATGACACCAGACAAGTCGGTGCAAAGGACCTTAATGGAGAGACTCACAAACAAAGGGACAGCGCTCTGAACAGCACCGCAGAGACGAGACATTGGCGGTGTCCTTGTGCCTTGCTCCGTGCGTCCAGTTTGTCATCAGTTTTGTTTATGGTGTTGCTGGGCAGAATTCTGGGTGAAGGTCCGATTCGAATGGCACCGTTGCTCTTGTCGCACGCCTCCTCTCGGACACTCTGCAACTCGCTGCGGCGCAGACGGACTCCTGTTGCATTGGCGTGGCCGGGTGCCATACTCTCGCCACTCCAGGCCTCAAGCAGCTCTGCGGGTCTCCTGATGGCAGCAAGCCTCCCAGGAACCGTGAGCAGCTGGGGCGACTGTCTCCACAGTGGCTTTGCCCACCCCCAGCTTTCTTGCTAATCTCCCCTGCTCCGCTCTCTTTCTGTTTCTGTTTGAACATCCGACCTGCTGCACCAGCATGTAGCATATATATTGTTTTGTCTCTCTCCTCTCGGCAGTGCTTCTTTTGCCTGTCCACCACAGTAGCCCCAGTGCGAATACACCATGCACTGGCTCCAAGCTTCCTCGTTCTCCCCCACTCTGTCCCTAGCGCAGGCCTACGCAGCTAAAATGAAGGGGTTCCCTTCCCCATTTCCCCTAACTTTTGGGTGACATCCAACTGGTTGGTATCAGCCTTCGACTTTTCCAGCTTCCGTAGCTCCTGGCTGCATACGTAGCCGATATCCCTTGTCTTATCGGGGGTTCAGCTTCACAAACGTTCTTTTACATCTACCTTAATTCAGCAAGCTAACCCTGTTCTGTATCGGCCAGCTCTCCCGGGACACAGCCAGTCCTGCTACTGCAGCTCACCACGAGTAGCGCCTCCTGTTTGCTGACTCACGTTTTGCCGTCCGTAGCACGCGTGCCTCTCGGGCACTGATCCGAATCCACTAGCTCAATCAAGCACCAGCCTGTATCATATACTGTACGCCAATAGTGTTTGTTAGGGTGAAACCATAGCCATTAACACCACATATACAGTATAGGCTTAGCTGAACACTGCACTGTTCCATATGCCTGGAAACTCATCCCTCCATCCCAACATCACTGCTGCAGCAATTCTTGCCTGGCTCAAACTGTACCTAGGGGGGAAGTGACATCACTTATCTCTGCTCATTGATGTCGGTTCCTCAGCCAGGCAAGTTAAAGCCAAAGTACCAAGCATGCTGTCTCTTTATTTGTCATTATTAGAAGTTGAATAACCGAATTCTTTTGCTTGTTTGCATTGTTACAAAGGGTGGGTTACAAAAACAGAGGAAAAGAAGGAATTGACCGAGCGGGTTAGTCAGTGATAAAATAATCATAATCGCCAACTTGTAAGTGAATTCTCCAGAATATACCCGAGAGGTTGGTTGGTATAATTAGAGGCACGTGAATTCTTTGTTCTCTTGCACAGCTTTAATCCAGTATAGATACTTTATTTACAAGTTTGTACAGACAAGGCATTCCAAAGGCCTAACCTCCTAACCACTCTGAAAACCCCAGACTGCTACCAAGTATTCAGCTCTTAAATAATGCCTATAGGGGCCAAAGTAAGAGATACTGTAAGCTGCCTTCTAAATAAAGCAGAATGCAATTCAACCTGCAGTTAAATCTCTCGGATGCCACAAAATAAATGGGAGCCCATTTCCCTGTTCTAAAAATGCTTCTCCAAGCAGGAAAGGCCGTCTTTATCCGAGGTATCTTTTACAAAGGAAAACCAAGGTACCTAAAAACACACAATAGGAAGCTCTCTCCAGCAAGGTTCAAATACTTAGCTCCATTTGTGTTTCGTCTGGATGACCATGAAGTACAGTAGGCTCTCTCTTCCAACCTTCCAAGTTCCAACCTCCTACTCTCTCTCTCTTCTTTTCCTCTCCTTTTTTCCCTCCTGATCTGATCTTATATGGTGTGTTTCTAGACTGTTAATGGACACTTAATCATTTACCCAGAACTTAATTAACTAAGGTAAACGAAGGTAAATTTAATGATGCGCTTTGATTACTGACTCTGGACCTCCTACAAACACTGCTGGGTGTTATACACTTTATCTAAACTGTTCGAGGTACATCCAAGTCACCTTTAGCTGTAACAGTACTGGATGCATGTATTACAGTATGTATGTGACTTCATCATCAGAGATCACCCAGTAGGCTAAATACAGTAGCTTTGTTCTGAAACCTTGAATGTAGGAATTATTAATTTTTTTAAACGAGTTGAGGCTAAACACCAACAGGAATGCCTATTAATACTACTACAGGTTCAGTGATAACGTAAAGTTACACTTAAATCTTTTTGCTGTTCATCTACAGTAGCAATGCTGTTCCATAATCATACGATGGAGACCTCTGATACTGTATATTGAGCTTTTTGCTAGTGATCTTATTAACAATGTAATGCAGTTTGTTTTTTCACAGTGGCTTGTTTGTTTGTTTTTTACTCTCTTCAGGAATAACAGCCAATCAACAAACCATCACAAAGTTATGAATTTAAATTAAAACTTTGAATACTGCATTTGGCTCGGGCGATCATGTCACTGAAGCATGCACTACTATTACGATGGTGATGGCGATGGCTATTATTAGTGCATTTATGCTGAGACCTTTTTCCTAGTGACTTGGTTACTGTGAACTGTAAAATATTAATAGGCCAAAGTGGTGTAAACTAAAAGAATCAGCCAAAACAGTAATATGACATAAGTGGAGGTGGAGCAGGAGCTGGATTATGGAACAAAGGAACAGGGAAATTGAGAAGCAATGTACAGTAAATGAGATCAATTTTTTTATCCAGACAGTTTGTCTAAATGCCCGCATATTTGTTGTGTTAAAAAACTAACTTCAGTACTAAATCTTCCTGTACTTGATTTCTGATGTTGCCTTTGGGTGTTCATCTTAGAGGGCGGTAATTCTCAAAACCTTTCTAGATTGTATTAGAACAAATGTGTGTGATATCTCCATATAATTTCATACTGTAAATTCAACCCTTAAGATTTCCTGAATATGAGTCTCTTAAATTTTCCCAATCTATTTAGGTTCGCTGGAGGTTCATTGTGTAGTTCACCCAAAGTTGTTTCTTCCCCAACCTATTGATCACTCAGTAATAATTTTACCTATTTCAGATATATTTTAAGTACAGTACAGGGTTCTCCCACTGCTGCTACTGTATGCATAATCAGACTGCTATATGAAACTCATTGTCTTTATTGTGCGACTATTATATTAAGATGTATATACATTTCTTTTAGTGTACTTCTTTGTGTCCGACTATGCATGTGATAAAATGCATTTTTGCATTTCTACATTGTTCTATTGAAATTAAATTTTTACTACATGAGAATGTCATGTACATGTAGCTTCATATTAGGGTAGTATTTGTTTCCTGTTAACTGAAGAGGATCATTCTCTTACAACCTTCTTTTTAATTACTATTTAACTTAAAATGCTGACTGACCGGTAAATGAATGCCCCACTTAAGCAAATTGGTTATGTATTTTGCATCATTAAATGAAGAGAATTTGCTGACTGTAATTGTGAATGGAGAGAAGTTCCAGAGATTCAGAGAAAATTCTGTACAAGCAGCAAATTCCTATCCAATGATTTCGAGACTAACCACACTCAGGAATGTTTAAATTCAGATGTTGATTAATCCCCCCTGATTTGAATGAAAACTGGAATAAAATGTCTCCGAATAAAGGTAATACATTTTATAATGTTTTCTGAGTTAAATCAATACCATTAGCCACTCAAATGCCCACAATATTTTGACCCACAAATTAAGTGTCATTGATATTTTCGAGGGTCAGAAAAAGAAGTCAACTGTATTTGCCATCCGAATGCTAGTTCCTGCAGGACACACAAGGTTGGTACCAGATACAACTTGCGTTACCAAAAATGAAGGCAGTTCAGAAATTTAATTTCGCATCGGTGAATGTCGCAAAAATCGGCGCTCCGCAAAGCGTTACGACGCGACGCTGCCGCTGTGAGACGGGCTGAGGAATCCCAGCGCAAGGTCTGGGCGAAAGCAAGCAGACAGGAGGGGGAGAGGATGTGAAGAGCACGTAAGCAGGCGAGGGGGATGTTCTGCGCAGCCAGGCAGAGCAAAGAATGTGCTGTACACACGGTCAGCGGCTGTGCAGCACGCGGAATACAGGGGAAGAGTCGGGCTCGTGGTAAAGGTCCAGGCAAAGAGTCATACCGGAGGAATGCTTAGCACAGACAGGCAGGTTCATGCGAGAAGCACTCTCTGGGCACAAACCCAAATAACAGAGCGCCAGGAAGAGGACAGGACAGGGCTTCAGTATCCAGTGCCCATGAGGTACAGAAAAGACCCATTAAGTGGGGGGCAGGAGGCAGAGACGGCCCACCCGATCGTGTTCTCACGGCAGCGCGAGGCGTTGGGAGTCCACGTGCGAATGTGGTCAGTTGCCATGGCGATCTGGGGCTGTGAGCCTGGGCTCAGCTGGGTGTAACAGCAATGTATTCGTTATTTATTTGCTATGTCTTATGGGAGCTACAGTATATTAGCACATACGGCATAAAATCACTATAAAATGGACACAAAACTGCAGTATACTAAATCTTGTACAATAATGTAAAACTGTAAATCATTAATCTATACTAATTTTCAGTTATTTTACTGTGATAAAACCAGGTGACTCCAGATTTTATTATTTATTAACCTTTTTCAGGATTAATCAAAATCAGCTGCAATTCTTTGACCCCATCTCAGAATAACATTTTATTCGCCTAAAAGCTTTCCGTTTGAACCTCATTTATTTGTTATAATTTCTGCAAAATCAAATTAAGAAAATTCATGACCACAGCCATAACATTTTAAGCCATTTTAATTTCACTGACTAAACAGCTTGTCACAGGATGGACAACAAAATCACTTTCACAGGTCAAGGAATACATTTTATAGCTTCCGATTTTACTGAACGGCCCCTTTATGCTCTGGGGTACATTCAATAAGCACTATTCTAGTTAATGTTACATTTGGTCTAATGCTGAGGTTGACATGCAGTTCTTGCTAACAAAAAAAGACGGTGCTCTTAGCAGTCTTTTCAAGGTGATGACTTAACAGTGATCATCTTACAGTGTCAGGCCAAGTGTGTGTGTTTTTTTTTCAGAAAGATGCTGTGAAGTGCCTCTTGCCATTTCCATATACTCAACGTTTATGTTACAGAACTTTCTACTTAAGTTGCAAACAAAAGAAATGTTTTATTTCAGTCACAAATGTTAAGCACCTCCTTGCCAAGAAATTGGTTGAGACCAATTATTTTAGTTTTGTAAAAAGAATAAAGGTAATGTGCTCCAGGCTAAATTTGTGACATGTTCATAAGAGGGAAAATGTTTTAAATCTGTAAATGTAAGGGTATATGTTTATATATACATAGTTAGACAAGTTAAATGTGCACAAACTAAATTAAAGGTCAGTTTACAAGACATTCCTGAGTTGGACTAATAAACCCTTCAGCAGCTACTGATTAAAATACAGTGTACTGTACAGTATGTGGATTGTAAGTTTGTTGTACCTCTGTTGTACAGTAGCTGTTGCAGGTGCTTTATTCAAATCAATGTCAAATTTCTCAGTTCAGAGAATTGCAAAAGAAGCCTTGTATATCGGATAGCTGAACAAAACCACATAAATAAATCCAGAAACCTTGGTTGTTTATATTTTTCTTTTTTAAGGTGCTTAAAAACATCAGATAATCTTGTAACCTCCATCTAATTGTTACACAGATGTGCTTATTGAATGCACCCCACCCATCAGACTTGGAAACACTCCCAGTTTTATTGATACATAATTCCCTGTTACATAGTTAAATATCATAACTGAAGCTTTCCTTTCATCAACGGTAGTATAATGTATCCCCGAGGTATGTTCCATCCAAGAGAATCATAAAACAGCTGTAACATTTATCAAACACGAAACAAATAAATAGATATGTAATGTGTTTTTAAACAAAAAGCAAAGAAAAAAAAAGATTTTTAATTGGTTGTATGCTTTGGACTGAAAAAAAAAACAGCATCCAGGTCACCCAGGCCAATTTCAAGTGTGTTGGCTGATGTAATCGACGTTAAATAAAGACAGCTGAAGAAATAGAGATGATCAACACCTTTTTTTACCTTTACCCCTGCTATTGGTTTTCAGCAGCACAACAAAAAGTTACAGCTAAGGGCTGGGTTAGAAGGGTGCTGTGTCAGTCAGTCCACTTGAGGTTGCTCATCCAAATGATTGATAGCGAATGAAAATAAAAAGTCACACATGGACCAATGAACAGAATGGATGATCCGTTTGTGGATTCAAATTTAAACCAACCCCGGCCAGATTTGCAAGGAACCTAAAACTGAGCTCATGGAATTGTAAGTACCAGAGCATATTTGCCATCTTACATATGTTGTTTCCACATTTCCAGTGCATTCCAGTTTAAGAGTGACAACAGTGTCACTGGTCAGCCATAACTTCAGGCTATGCTTTGAGATGCTTTGCTTTTTCCAGGTTTATGAGTCTTGTTGTGATCTTGATTTTGATGAAGCAAGTAGTATGCTGTATAAAAATGTGTTTTTTATAGAATTTGTTTCATATAGTATGTCAGTTGCTACCCAATACAGTTTTGAAGTTCAGTGCAAATTTACCCCAGATGTTATATGGAGAAGATAAATGAATTTCAAACACAAATAATCCATCTCTGTCTTTCTAAATAAAACAGCTCTTCCAATAAACAGCTCTTGCACACCCTTGATGAAGATTCTCCAAAACAGAATTATTTTTTTGAAAAAGCACAGTAATTTGGCAATTCCTTTCCTCCAAGACAGCCACTCATGGGTAAAAGCTGATTTAACAACATTTAAGGCTAGAATTTCAATTGCAAAGTAGCTTTTTTCTTTTACATACAGTATAATGGACTTGATTTCAATAGTGGAACAGATGCATCAATGTAGCAACTATTATTTATATTAGAATTAATGACCGAAAGAGTTGCTTTCTGTATTCCTCTATCTGAATACAGGTTCAGAAACACATTAAGGGTAATGTAAAAGCAATTCACAGTTTTGCTTATAGTTCATTTGCATTTCAAGACAAAAATTCTGCTTATAGAAACAGATAATCCAATTGCAATTGTAAAAACAAACCAACAGGTAAGAAGAAATGTTGTTCAATCATTGAATATCTTGTTCCAATAGATAAGAATGTTCACTGTATTTTCCTCCACATATTCAATTATATGTGGCTGATTTTCAAAGTAAAAAGTGCCTTCATACTTATAACTAAACATGATCTGATTTCTAAACAGCAGGAACTCAACATTTTATTTTCTTCACTCTGTAGAAAGTTTTCTTTATCTCTGAATTCCATCTGAATCCACCCTCCATAACGTCTAAAACGTCTAAAAACGTCTCAAATAGGTTTAGTCTTTTAATGTCTATTCACCAAATTTCAATATTCTAAGAATGTTCTCAAAAGTTTTGCATAATATAATAATTCTGATGTAGTACAAGGCACCTGATTTTACCTGTGGGGAAGCTGGGCTTCTAATTGATTTTTGGTTTATGTCAATGTGAAAAAGAGGAATCAGTGTAGGGTTATTGTAAGTTTTCTTGCGATCTTTATACAGCAGTTTGGAGAACACAGACAGAAAAGAAAGAGGAAACCGCTAGTTGGATAATGCTGCTTTAAGCTGAAGATTGAAAGTTAAATGTAAACAAAATGCATTAATGAATGCACTGATTTGACTGGTCTTTGTTGGGTTGTCAAATTGTAAATTAGCCATTAATTCTGTTCCTGAAATGATTTGTCCTCAAATCAGGTTTCACAAAAATTACTGTAAAATGTATCAAACCAAAACCAGGGGCCTTTAGTACTTGGAGGAAAAAACTCAGCAAATTTCCACCATCACTATATCATGGCCAAGAAGACTGAAACCATCATTTTCTCCTCCTACTTGGTTTTCTCTATTAGAAACACAGAGAATATTTTTGTATGGATGGGACTGGTACCATTTTCCATCTCACGGTTATGCATTTTTCAAAGTCTGCTATCAACTAACCACAAGATAATTGTCATGCACCATTTCTTTCTTCTTTTGCACGGTATTAAAATAATTTGGGTTTTTTTTTTCTTTTAATGCCTCATTTACAATATGAAAGGATATGTTTCCAGAGGAATCACCAAACAATAAAAAAAACATAAAACACAGAAACGCTTCCGGGGATGTTTTTAGTGACACGAGTTCATTGTCATTCAACTAATATTTCTGAAGATCAATAGGGACCAGTCTAAGCAAACAGTGTGCACTGTTTATTTCCCATTCGCACCTCTAAATTTTATACCCAGTTTGAATGTAACAATTCCACCCATCCATTTTCTAACAGCTTTATCCAATGCAGGGTCATGGGGAGCCAAGTGTATCCCAGCAAGCAAAGAGCACAAGGTGGGATATACCTTGGACAGGACTCCAGTCCATTGCAGGCCCACACACACAGTTGCACTATGGCCAGTTTTTCCCAGAAGCCAGTTAACCTACCAGCATGTCTTTGGACTGTGGGAGGAAACCAGCGCACCTTAAAAAAAAACCCATGTCAACACATGGGGGAGAACATACAAACTCCACACAGACAGCACCCCGGGTCTGGAATTGAACCCAAGGGCCCCAGCGCTGAGAGGCAGCAATGATAACCACTGCCTCACCATGCCACCTGTCATGTGCATCGTCTTATGTTAATTCCATAATCGTCGACTAGTCTCTTCCATGTGCTGCAGGTGGTTTTCTCATTTCTCCCGAGAGAATTTGACACAATAAGGAATGAATAACTTACAAACTCCTCAATACTTAATTGCAACAAGAACAAAACAGAAAGAAGTGAAGCTGTAGAATGAAAATACAGGCAAATGAACAAACCAAACCTGTTTGGTTGCTTGAGCTTACTGCTCAAAAAATCCCACTGAAATGTTTGTTAAGGACCTGTAGTCTGTGCAGAAGCCATTTTAACTGGAATGCCTCAGTGTTTTGTTAAAACTGGGGGGAGAAAAAATCACGTAAGATATTTGAAATAGGAGATGGACCAACAAGGAATGGAGAAGGCGCATAAATGCTGTAAATACATTAAAAATCCACTAAGTGTATGGAGGCACCTGTTTCCATTAATTTACTTGAAGAGTAGAATGGAAAACAGATGAGAAATTCCCTCAAATGACGTTGGGATACTGTGAGCAAATTCTCATTTCACTGCCTAAAATGGAGGTTGACAAACCGGTACAGTCTTATACTGTAAAAATAGTCCTTAATTCATCAATTTGTAAAAACTAAGCACACTCAAGTTGTGATCCTTGACAGCTACTGTATATGATATGGCGATTTTTATTTCCAACTACTTCTAAGCAGATAAAATGAATGAACAATTCACAATAATTTGGTTTAAAATAGTTCAAACAAGGTTGTTTCACATGTTTAGAAACCTGGTGACCCACACACCGGCTTGTTTTTTATCCCACGTTCATTAGATACACGAACTTGATTACTTGTTAAAACGTTTGACTTGATCTAAGAATTCATTGTATTTGGCATATTGTAGATTGCACTTTTTGGTCATAATACATTGTATACTGTACACCTTGGACACATATGTAGGAGTTCTATTCATATGTTAGATTTTTTATTTTATTTTATTTTGATTCAATCCTTATCGTGTTATTTATTGTGTAATTTTAAATCATAACTTTTAGCTTGCAATTTTTATATTCGATTTCCTCCGGTGAACTTGAAAAAAACATCTCCTTGCCGGCAGTTACTGCTGTAGGCTATATTGATGTGCGTTTTGATAAATGAACTTTGAACTTTGAACTTGCAGTGGCTTCCACTGAATATTTGTATTTTGGTTCAAGTTGAAAGCTTGAGTTTTTATTTCACTTCACAAAAATACAACAGTAAAATCTAAGAGCTGAGAGCTTTGTTCAGATTAACCTCATTATTATGTCAATGAAATGTAATCAAGGGCTCAGCTGGAACACAGACCAACAGGTGTCTGGGTCTCCAGGACCAGGATTGGACTAGGATTGGGAACCACTGACTTTAAACCTTAAAAACGTGCTGGACTGTTACTCTCCAGGACCTGTCCTGGTCATCCCTGGCGTAAGAAAGTGTGTTTTGTTGGTATAAAGTGGAACTTCTTACCTGAGTATTTTTTTTGGCAAAAATACTTCCTGCATAGCCTAGCCCAGTAAAGCCGAATCTCAGATATCCCCACAGAACCAATTATTCCCTTCAGGGAATATTGAAGTAATGAATTGGGCTCAATATCCCATCAGTTGAAAGCTTTCAGGAAGTGGTGGCAATCTCACCTATTGGATACACGTAGTTCCAGAATTTAAAGAACAAAATACACATATTGGAACTTTTCACAGTGCTCGTATTCTAAAATATTCAAATAATACTTTCATATGTAGTAGGAGACTGTCACTATCTCTGAAAACAATCATATTCTATTGCTGTGGTACATGCAATGTGTCACCAGAAGGCAGGAATGCACACACACACACAAAAAAATATGCCCCACAGAAACTTTAGTAAAATGACAATGAACTCCTCGAAGCAGATCAACAGGTGAAAGACTCTACCGGCAAATCTGAGCTGTTCCTTTCATTTTCTGTGAGCCCAAAAACGACAAAGGAGAAGAAATCCATCTGTTGCGGTAGAGACCGGGTCCGTGCAGGAAGACTGCTCACAGCCTCTGGGTGAAGTTTTCAGGAAACACTCCTTTGTTGCCGAGTTCTCGGTGCTGAAGCCAGTCCTCCTCCTTCACTCCCATCAGCCAGCCCTCATCCTAGAAACACCAAGCACAGCCCCTTAGTTTTCAGACTGAAAGGGAATTTTGCTGGTGAGGGCGAATTTTGCTGCATAATCCATTCAAACCTGCTACACAAGAGGTTCTAATCACATACATAACGCTTTATATATTGAGAAAGAGTTCACATAGTTACAGCCTTTTACAACGTTTACATAGTACGTTTATCTTAATCTCACCTTTATAAGAAGTGAAATACAACAAAAGATAAAAATATTCAGATTACACATATATTCATAGTAGTCCTATGCTGCTCAAAGTTAAATAATAATGTTGTTGTTGTTAGAACTAAAATAACATCATGTAGATTCTAAAATGATGAGAATGTGGCCGAATGTTTACTAAAGGCCACAATATACAGTAACAGCGCCACAACATG
The DNA here is from genome assembly GCF_055471065.1 of Atractosteus spatula. Taxonomy (NCBI): domain Eukaryota; kingdom Metazoa; phylum Chordata; class Actinopteri; order Semionotiformes; family Lepisosteidae; genus Atractosteus; species Atractosteus spatula. Next base: position 8,407,560 of record NC_142718.1, on the reverse strand, counting down.
TGCGGAACGTGTCCTGCCTGATACTGTATTCGACTCTTGATTACCATGACAACTAAATAAAGACACATTCAATTGTGAAAGAGACAAAGAGGGGGAGGTTTCCCCCCCCCCCCCAGACATTTAAAAAAAGAATGATAATGTTCTCATCTCACCTGCTCTTCCTGATTTTCAAAGGGAATCACCAAAACCACATCTCTGGCCTTCAGAGTCAGTTCATCTCCGTCAGTGGCTGTATAATCATGAATAGCCTGAACCTGTAAGGGAATTGCTTTAAATCAGTGTGGGGGAGATCTAGTCTATGACAGGGTAAGGACCATTTGATGACTATATACAGTACAGTAAGTAATCTTCTGCAGTATAACATAGTATACATAAACAGTATATATATACAAGTGAATAGCAAATCTAGCTGGTGTACTTTCTTGGAATACGTCAAAGAAATGCTTTCAAATGTTGCCATTTATGTCTTATGTATTGAATTACTTTGCCCTATTCTAGAACGGCAGCTTCAGATTTTTATCCTTATACAGTATGTTTTATTTAAGTTTGTCCAGCCACATAGGGCTGTTGGAACTCAGTTCTTCAAAGGCAGATGGACAGCCAGGCTGTTTCAGATTCTCTCCAGCAGTGTAGACAATTTGCAGCACAAATTTAACCTCTATTTTGCTTTTATTTTATTAAGACCAATGAGATGAAAAACAACATTTTTCTGAACTCTTTTTATTCCTATTTCTATGCACGATCCTATTTTGACTTTGCATGATTATACAATAAATCTGTAATATACTGTAAGTGCAGTCAGAATCCTAAACCAAACGTGCCCAAAATTGGTGACAATTTAAGCCTTTTGTATATACAATGGAACCAACTTTTATTTTATTCTTTATTGCAGTTCATTTCTAAGATCAGGATTAGTATACTGGTAATGTATTAATTAGCTGCAATTCATAACTATCAGCCTTTATGTGGTACAAAGGATCAAGCAATTCTTTGCACATACTGTAGGAGAGGACCTATTTCAATCACCACTGTGATATACAGTAATTGTTAATAAAGGCTGGTGAAAGAAGACGTCAGTTTAAACTCATCTAGACAAAATAAATCATGTTACTGATTCATTTATGGTTGGTTGGATGGTTAAACCTTATTTTGGAACTATAATATGTGATCAGAATACCTAAACGTAAAACATTTTTTAACAGCCTTGCCATATAGTTAAAGAGAGTAGATTTCTTAGTTTACAACAAAGGAGATTTGATCCAAGATCTTAATCTGTTTGGAGATTTGTATGGATACCTAGCCCAGACTACTTCAGACTCAGCAGAAACTCAATGGGAATTAATTTAGGATGTTGAAAAGAAAACACTTCTTTGCATAAAGAATTCATGGGTTATCTAAGATTTACTATTTCATTAGTTGAGGCCCAGACACCAGCTTTCTTCAAGGAGCAGTCGGATGAACTTTTAGATTCACTGAGCTACAAACACACAGAACAAACAAGATGGGCTAAATTGCCTTCTCTTGTGGACAACTCTGTGATGTTCTTATGAATAACAGGTACTCTTAAATACAGTGTATTACACTCACTTACTTTGTACAGAAAACCTGGGGGATTATCGACACCCTCTGAAGAAACGCTTTCATGCATGGTACCATTGGTTGTCCCAGGTAATGTCTCTGCTACCACAGCAGGGAGTGCATTCTGAGTAAAATTAATACAAATACAGCTCAAACACACTTTGATAGAACACAATAATGGGAGCAATATCAAACTGACAAAGCAAATGATTCACTTTTCTCATGGCAAAAGCTTTTTTTTTTTAAATGTTCACATTGAGAGCTGTACTTGATTTATACCGTCGACCTTCCATATTACATATGTTGTGCAATATAAATTAAATGTATATAACAGGAATAGGGACAAAGATGGGACAGGTTTCCATCCAAGGCATAGTCCTGCCATGCACCTAATAGTCCTTCCAGGACAGAATCTGGTTTGCAGCTACCCTTACCATTAGTAGGTGTCTTTCTGATAATGGACAGATTATGCTCTTCATAGTATTTCATGGCTGAATTGCTTCATTACGGTTTGGCAGGGATGAGAAGAACTACATTTCCCATCGGGCCATGCAACTGCCATGCTGCAGATCAATGTTTAAGGTAATGAATAATCCTTACGTTTATATAACAGCTTTCCGGACACTCCACTCGAAGCACTTTACAGGTAATGCTCACCACACATCAGCTATCAGTGATCAGTGGGGAGGAGAACAGAGTAATGACGCTAACAGATAGATGGGGACTATGAGGAGGCCAGGGAGAAATTTGGTCGGAGTGCCGGGGTAACACCCCTACTCTTTTAATTAACACCCTGGGATTTTTAATGACCACAGAGAGTCAGGACTTCGGTTTTACATCTCATCAGAAGGACAGGGCCTTTTTACAATACAGTCTCCCCGTCACTATACTGGGGCTTTAGCACCCACACAGACCACAGAGTGAGTGCCCCCTACTGGTCCCACTAACACCATTTTTAGCGGCAACATTTTTTTCCCAGAAGGTCTTCCATCCAGGTACTGGCCAGGCTCACACCTGCATAGCTTCAGTGGGCTGCCAGTTGCGAGTTGCCGGTTGATATACAGTAGCTGCTAGTTAAGGGTTTAACCTGTTTTTTTTTTGTGCCTCAGTGAATTTCAGATAGTGGTAGAAATAATTCCTATATTTTTGAGGCGAATAAGACTCAGCTCTGTGTGGAGAGACTTTTTTGTGTTTCGTTTGTGTTTTGTGCTTGATAGTCGGTGGGTGGACTAGCCACATAACTGAAGAGCATTCAGACAGAAACATTCAGGATAAAAAGATATGACAAAAATGCACAGAAGAGATCATTTTAATGTAATATTAGCTTTTTTAACTTATCGTCCATCACAGATTTTTTTAGTTCTATTTGTAGGGTAATGTCATTGAAGCACTACAGAAAATAACTTTGGCACCTTCATTAAAACACGTCTGGACTTACAATTGTCCTACTAAACGAAACTATCAGTGTCTAGCTGTGCATGACATTAGCTAAAAGACTGAAAGAGCATCTGTCTCATGTACTGTACATACACATTTTCAACTCGAGCAGTTTTCGACAGTCACATGGCAATCTGAAAATCATCAGCATTTTAAGACAACTACCATGTGAGAACTTGGTAATACTAAAAGTATTATAAGCTTATTTTTTCATTCGCAAACTCCCATATCTTTCCCAATTTTCTGTGGTCAGGCTTAAATTTAGACTTACAGCATCGGTAGATTCTGTCCCTGTTGTGTCCACAGTGCTGTCGTTCTTGTTTGCCTAGGGGACAAAGAAACTGCGATAGATTTAAGCAAGTATGCGATTACCAAAACAGCAGCTGTCAAACACTTCTCGTTCATGGGCAAATGTCTTAATGGCTGAATAGGCCCACACTGTTGTGGAGACAAATCCACTGCTGATCAAAGCAGGAGATAATAAAATCCTACCCAATTAAAAACGAGCAGCCTTGCCTTAAAACACAACTGTACATATCAGGCTGCAAAATGGGTGGAGAAAACAACATATCTGGTGACCTGGTCTCCATGGATCATGAAGGGAATGACACAACTTGTCACAGGCTCAGCAGTTCAGTGGGGAAACTGGGAAATTGGGGAGCTCTCATTTTAATATGATAACCACGTGCAGACGACAATCAAAGCTGTCACCCAGACCACGCCATTGCAACACCTTATGTGAATCCAGCACTTTGTGTTTAGAACATTACACCGAAAACACCCTTTTCGAACCTTCGCTATAAAAGATTCGAAATTCCGAAGAATGTCTTGAAGAGGGGAGGTAAGAAAGAAGAAAGGGATGAAGAAATGTCTTAATGGCAAAATGTGCAGTGCTTGAAAATTTGGTATATCGGCTAAACAAAGTATTAGCAAAAAGAAGCTTTAACACAGAACTTCCAGAGAAACAGTGAAGATGTTTTAAGCCTTGTTGAGACTCTGAGTATCTTTTCCATTTTCATAAATCGCTAACTTGGCGAATAAGACCTAACTGCCCTATCTTTTTGCAAAAAAAAATCATTCTTAATTATATCTCCTAAAATTGACTTCTTAACTCTATCTTCTGAGGCCTTCACTTTTCAGTCTATTGACTGACAAAAGCCCTACTTTGCTTCTCTATGGAAGGTGACCAAGTATTGAGCACCCCAAACCCTGATATTTCAACATATTAATCTGCTTCCTTGTTCCACACATTCCACCGGTGAACCAAACAAACAAGCACCGCCAAATAGTGTTATCCACGTGCTTTTTATCAACGGAAGATTCATTTCGGCTCTTTAGATTCCTTGCGCTGGGACAAAGAAATGATCCCCAGCAACATACCACAAAATGACAACTGCTTTGCAATCCTTTGCCCTGTGATAGAAAAGGAACACAAACGTACAGCTACAAGAAAGTATCTGGATGGATACCTGTTATACACTGTGACTGTCGACCTAACTATGCCTTGTTTCATTGGATTAACCATTGATAAATGTAAAAGGAGCTACCTGCTCTATAATGAAGCCCTGTCTTGAGCAAAGGCACTTAGCCAGCTGGGGAAACTGAAATTCTAAGGCTACACTGGATGACGATCATCTAACTCTCCTAACTATTTTGAACTTACGTTCTGAGGTTCACACTCAACTGCAGGATCACCCTCTGCCATAAAGCTGCGGTCTGCAGTACTGCATTCGTCCCATTGCATATGAGCAGTACCGCTGTCGCCCCAGGGCAGCTCAGTGCCACTCTCCTCCCTGTGTGGCTCGGCTGCACTGCCACCATCATCCCAGCACTCCGCCTCGACATCAGGTGTGCCCTGATCTGGGGGAGGGGGCGAGGGGCTCTGCTCAGGCTCGGGGGGGGGGGGGGCGGGAGAGCGAAAGGCAGCAGGGAGAGGGCGTGTTGTGGGAGAGGGCCGCACAAACACAGACACGGTGGAGCGATGAAGAAAACAAAGAAGAATGTCGGGAAAGGGGGGTGAAACATCGGAGGTGAAATGCAAGTGTTTTTAACCGATCTGACAATTAAACTGTTGTCCTTTTTCCTTTTACCACATGTACGGCACATACTGCTCCAGAAGCTGGCAGCTCCAGATGATGGAGGCACTTTTTAGTGTATTAACGTTGAACATGAACAGAATCGATTGTACAATACCACCACCTAAATGCTAAAATAAATGTAGTAGGAGCCTTGGCAAGCTATACTGTACTTCTGGTGAACACTAGACACACACACTCACACCAGAGACACTTTTCCCAGAATATAATGTGAAAATGGGGAGAGCATACAAACTCCACACAGATAGAACCCCAGGAATTGAAGCCAGGACTACGGGGCTACTAGGCAGCATTCCTAACCATTGTGCGACATGCAAAATGTATTTAAACGCACACATAATTGTAAAGTCTCTTAAAGTAGTGTGTGCCTCAACTCCTGAGACATTGGAGACCAACAAGAATGCTGAAGAATGAAAAAGCCAAGATGTTAACAAAACACTTTTTAAGGACTGTTTTGGCAAGAGTATTGTTCCACTGAGGTACAGTACCTATACTTCACAGTTATCACCATTATTTCTTTATTAATTAATTTGCACAGCTTTATCAACACAAGTCCCTGGTTACTGCACTGATAAAAATCATGTTACCATACTGTATGTAACAATCAGATTGGTCAACAATCAATCGGACATTTAGAGCATTAACAAAATCTCAGAAATCTGCTGACATCTTTGAGCTCTGTGCGTTTCTCTAGAGAAGCCTGGAGAAATATCTATTTCTTCTTCTAATCAAGACAGCAACCAGTTAATTAGTACGCATCAGTTAGCTACTTGTTTCTTCCTCTTTGTAAACACTGTGGTCAAAGTAAGGACTTTTTGTTATGATAAAATAGAAGTAGAAATATTTTAAAAAATGTTCATCTTGTTTTGTTTCTTCAAATCCTCTGTATGGTTCAACAAAACCCAAAAAAGTTTATGATAATTAAAATACAGAATCACACAGATTCAATTTATCAGCACATGTATATTATCTTCATCATTTGTGGTGTTTTAAATAAGTGTTACAATTATTTTTGCTATACCCAACCTGTTTGTATTAGCCAATGGATGTTTTTCATGTCATAGTTTTCAGCTGCAATCTCTGCACCTACACACAAGAGAAAATGCGGACTGATAGGCAGAGTCCTTTGACCTGTTCTCTTTCAAACCATTTGTCTTTAAAGGGGAACTGCAGTCTCAATTTCTCAGACTGGTTACTGAATCTCGGTAACAAAATAAATTAATTGTCAGTATCGCAAAATTGTACCAGCACTTTGTGAAAGTACCGTTTGGTTGCCATTTTATTGAGAGTTTGGGAGAATTGTGACGTGAGGCAGCCCTTCCTGCTCACTAGTCACTGTAACGACTAACGTAACGTGATGTACGAGCGAATAAGTACAGGTTGTGCAGCAGAAATGTCACCGCAGAAATATTCCAACGTGATCTACATGCAGATTTTTAAAAGTAGTGTTTGTTGGCAAAACTTTCTCAAAGTTGATAGTAATATTTATCTTGGATTAAAAGAGATGTATTTACCAGCCTGCTTGTTTACAATGTAATTGGGTCTCTTCACCTCACCGGATGTTTTGTTGCCTCGTTCTGAATCGCAGAATATGGCCCTACGCATACCCACAATATTGTTCTGCATATAATTTCGTTAATCATTATAAATGTCATAATAAAATAACCGCAAAAAGAAAGCTGTTTTTTTTTAATGAAATCCTGTGGTAGAAAGCTTGGAGAATGATCAACTGTGATGACCAAAAGGAGTGAAGAAGATGTCCTCAGCTGCATTTTTGCTGCAGAAGGTCAACACATCTAGAGACAAATCAATATTGCTGAATATTCCCCTTTTCAGTGAGACTGTTCAAGTGACCCCGTAGTTTTGAGCTCTTGTTACTGTCTTATATCTGTCAGACAATAATTTTCCATGTTGACAAAGTTCAAAACTCTGAAATATTTTTCTTTAAAAACAATTTCAACCCATTAATGCTTTGCTTCACAACCGGTGACTAGGAAAACAGAAATTCCTCTGCTGGAAACCGGAAACCGATAACGCAAAACGTTACATTTCGTAATGTCAGTATGGACAGAACACGACTGCATGACAAGGTTTTGCATGCATCCCAGAGTCCATTATGCTTAGTATAGCTACCACATAGAGACATTCGGCTGCCAGTCTGCCAAAAGGGTGAACTGCAAGTGGAATAAAACAAAAGAGTCAATGGAAAAGGAGTTTTTGAAATTATACAAAATGGAGAAACGAAGAAAAAAATGGGAAGGGCAGCCACTAGCAAGACCGATAAGACCATACAGCCACCTGTGAAAGCATGGCGACACTACAGTATACGAGGCTCGGCGGGTGTTCGTATATCGAATGGACATAAAGAGAGCACAGAACGGTGATGCACATGCCAGGATATCAAGAGGATGAATAAAACCAGAATTTCTTTTCTTACCTCCCACAAATCCCAAGGTAAGGCCTTGCAAGTTAACAAGAACAAGAGAGGGACAAGTCAATTCCAGAAACATACTGACGACAAACAAAAAATCAGATTCATCTGCGCACCGCCATTTTACCATACCTAACCCACAGAAATCAAACTGTACAAATACTTTTTCTATCCATAGGAAAATAGTCTCATTTTGCTACACTCATACTAACACTTTCTTGTGTGCAACTCTATAAATGCTTCTATACAGTAAACATTCTGGAACACTGGCATCATACCATTGCCATAAAGACATTCTGAAATCATATTTGATTAGTCTGAAAATATGTCAATAATTAGTTCTTCAAGACCTTCAAAATCATTAAATTAACTTGGATGTTTACAGGAGAAAAAATAAGATATCCTTAACACCATACATGGTTGTTGGAACTCTGAATCATTTTTTTCTAGTTAATTAATCAATGCACTTGTAAATAGCCTTTTCAATTAATAAGATGTCAGATCACAAATAAATGTGCAAAAAAGGTTGATGACAGACTCAAAGGCGGCTGACTGACTCATTTCTCAATGCATTTCAAACTGCTCATTGAAATGAACTCCCAATTTCAATCTCAGACTTTCAGTCTGCTCATTCGAACACTCCAAGTTGCCTGAACTGGTTGTTTCTGTCCTGCACTTGACTATTTAATCGGCCCAACTCCAGTTCCCATAAGACTGATGAGTCATCAGACCTACCCTGCATTAGAGCTGCCATGAGCTCCCTTTTAGAGTGAAAAGAGGTGGGGGTGGACTGAAACACTGAAGTGTTTTTAAATTAGAAACGCATTTTCTTTAGAGTCATACGTTAAAAAGCTATATTTCTATTTCATGATGAGGAAGTTATTCCTTCCCCATAGTGAATATAACGTACAAATTAAAATCTTATGGTCTCTTTAATTCACCATAGCATATAAAACCAGACTTTCACTGAATGACACCTACTAAGGAATCTTCTAATGCAACCTACTTTACTTGCCCGTCTGATTTTTGTACAATGATCAAATACTGTAGCAGTAAATCCATTTTTTTTATTTCTTTAAACTCGAAAGACATTCATTGTCTGATTTTCTTGCCTTCTTTAGTGAAACCTCTAAAAAGTATGATACCGCATGAGTGAAGTTTAGGTTTTTGAAAAATCGTCGATAAACTTCTGCTAATCAGTTCAAGTTGGAAACCAAGTAAGCACTCACAAAAATAACCACAGGATTCTCTTCATTAAACATTCACATTCTGTGAATACTCATTGTGTAAATACTACAATAATCAGTACTCTGGCCCAAAATGACCTTTAAACAATGTTTAGAAAAAAAAATCCCTTTTCTCATACAAATAGGTTTGGCTTCAGTGCTCAGTTGTATTCATCATGAAGACGCACTATATAACATTTTCCACTTCAGCACATCATTGTCAGATTGAGGAATCTGGTTATTACAACAAGTAAATAACAGAAGTTAGGTCAGCTGAAAACATTTTTATGTTTTCGCTTTTCTTACGTTTTTGGGCATATTTCACTTCTTCTGAAATGTACTTTTAACGAGCCCATTTTGAAACTGAATTGATATAGATCCCATATTATGCAGCAGCCTCAGTTCACGGAATTACTCCCCTTTTTAACCGGGATTGTGAAAAGTGCGGTGTGTCAGTTTCTTTGAAAATCAGCCTTTGGCCTTCCAAGCCCTGGTTTCTAAAAAGGACTGGGTTCCCCCCCCCCCCGAAACGGCATGATTAGCAATAGAGCCAAGTGGTGCAAAGTTAACAACGCTAAACTGTTTTGAAATGGAAGGGGAGTTAGATATTAACCAAGGTCTCGAAATGTCAAAAGGCCAGGGAAGAATGAAGTAGCATGCAGGACGTTTAGTTATTTCTGTCATGTTCATCAGCAAAGAAGCCATGTTTTTTTTGTATGCATGTACCTGTGTTACTGCGCTCAGCGTTCAACGCACGCCGTTAAGTAAACGCATACGACACGGAAACGTCACTCAACGACAGCGCGTCCGCTCTGACGCTTCTGTACGCGATGTGGTTCCGATCCAAACCCCCGCCCGAGCACCGGGCGTGCCAGCTGGAGAGACCCACCTGCGAGGCAGGGGAGGCCGCCGTGCCCTCTGGGCTCGCCCCCGGTTTAAGCGGATCGAAATCCAAATCGAGGAGACTGGGTCCGTCCTGCAGCGGCCCTGGCGCCTCAAACTGGCAGCAGGAGGGAGACAAGCAGGGCTTTTAGCAAGTGCAGCAGAAAAGGAGCGGGGCTGGGCAACGGGTTCAGTCCCGGGAAGACCCGCTAGTTTTCAACAAGCAGAATTGTGCAACACGAATAGCTGACTTCCCCAGGTGCAGGAGGCAGCTCCCAGTTTAAATATTAAACTGTTTTTTTTCCAGCGCTAAACATTCAGAGGTGCACAAAACATAAAAGCAACAATATCTGCACCAGTTTTTTTTTAAAATGAACTGCTTTTGTGCGATTTCAGGTCTTTTATCAAAGGTCTTAAAAGCATGATCTTTGTAGCTTGCACTGAGGCACTTCTGGAAGATCATTAAAATGAGTGAATTAAATTTTATCCACTGCCCTGCCCCCAGACACCCTATTTATTTGATTCCTGGAAGCCAGCATGATTCCAGCATCAGACAGGTACTGTATGCTGTAAATCAAGCTTGATCTCGGTTGAGAAGAGCAGTTGGTTCCGACCGCAGGAACGTGAAAGGGTTCAGGGAAAAGAAAGGGTTCAAGGGTCAGAACGGGTCAAGGGTCAGAAATATGAGGGTTAAAAAAAAAACTCTGTGTAAGCCAACTGCAGATGACACCCGAAATAGAATGGGTGGGGTTGACAGAATCCCGTAAGGCAGATTTTAATGGTGATGAAAATGAAGATTTTTCTTGTGTCAAAATCTGAAGAGTATGTGAAGAGGTTTTTATTTGGTTTTGATTATAAAGCTCACAGAGGTGGGGGGGCCCTTTATTACAGTCGTTTTTAAATTTAGAATCCCCAAATCCTGTCTAACATGAGGGCGGGTCATACACCGTGAGATATGGAATATGAGCTGTAAATGTTTCGGCGACACGACAGCTGGATGAGAGTGGAGAAAGAACGAGGAAATGCTGGGGGAGATTTGTTGCCTGACCTGCGACGGAGTGGTAACGCTTATCTCCGGGACAAAATTGTCATCAAAGAGACTGATGATGTTTTCTTGTTTGAGATCTTTGGAAGGAGTAACTTTAGGAGGAGGGGGGACAGGTGGGCCTGGCTTCAGCTGCAGGTTCCACACAGAAGAGCACAGAAGTGGCAGCAGTTAGGGAAAAAAAACAACACAGGAACAGCACAGGCGTTAGTTAAAACAGACATTTCCAAAAGCACAGGCACATCATATCTTCTCAGAAATCTACACCTTGTCACATAAGTCCACTTAGCGTCTTGACAAACCAGGCTCTACGTTAGTGATCTACAGAACACATGCTTTTCGATGTCCAGGCCATTTAAAATTCCATATCAGAAACCTTACTCCTTTCAGCCTGTTCATATATCTAAGAATAATACTTCACTGCCATAGTTTTTCCAAATCTATTTTATCGTATAATTTAAATTTAAAATGGGACACATTAAGCACAAATGATGACATTGCTTAGATCTATAGTGTAAAAATGTTCGTTTATGCACTATATAGTTTAAAATTGTACTTCTGTCATATTTTATTGTTTTATTACCATTAAAGGAGAAGACCTCCACAGGGAGAAAACTGCTGTGTTAAGTTCCCTAATCATTTAAATGAGACTTACCAACGTTTGGACCAGTTGGCATTAATAACGTGGATTATTTTCAATAAAAGCTGAAACGGGAGCATTTGTCGCATCTTTTTGTTTTGGTCCCTTACTACTGAAGACGAAAGGCATGTGTTTCTTTATTTTATTGTCAAAAATAATTAGGAACAGATCCAGACAAGGCATGAAAATGACAATGCATTTAAGATGGATTCATTAACTGAGGTGGATTTCAAATAGTGCACAACATAGTTTTAAAATCTGATCCTTTAATTTTAACTTTATTACAATTAAGGGAAAGACATTTACTTTATAGGCTTAATATACAGTAGGTGCAGCAACTGGGCTGCTATAGCCCTTCTGGACTCTGTGTATTCTGACTGTACTCTACTTTTAAGAGAGGAACACAAAAAAAGCATGATAATGACGGAATCCCTGTGGACACAGTTGATAAGCAGATCAAAATCAATTTCTGGCAGGAAAGAAAGTAAAATCTTCCAGTTTGTACTGGTAAAACAGAAATGAAATAGACTGTAGTATTTTGTGCTAATTACATTTTGCGTTTAGAACACTGGCTTTCTTTCCCAAACGTAGTCTGAAGACAGGTTGTTCAACTGTATGCTTGGGCTTTAGAGTAAAATGTAAATGATTAAAACACTAGCAATGTTTGTATTCATTTAATCTAATGCGTACAGCTAAATGACTCTACATTATAGACAATAGACAAAATGTTAGTCAGTTTTTCACCACCCAAGAGCAAGACGACGATGTGACACGTGCAGTTTTGCCAAATTTAAGTTGTTAACATGGCAAATCACACTCTAAGAGGAAATAAGAGGGAATCACGCAAGATATCCATAATATGATATGATATGCGGGAGCACTACAGAAATTAAAAAAAGGCGAACTGATATAAAGGACCCCTGTTCGCTTTTCTTTAAAATCACTATCAGAATTAAATTCATTAGGAACTTCACTGCAAGGAACCAGAACCCTGACACTACGGCACGCAGAGTGAAACAATCTACCATATACAACCTCTTTTCAAGACTTTCCGTCTGACATTATGACAAAACAACACAAACCAGAAAAAGAGCACCTATTGTATAACGTCTACAGCGATTGCATGAACTACACGGAAGAGCCAGACTTCGTCTTTTAACCTTGCTATGTTCTTTTAAAAATATTTCCAAAACGTGACTTCAAAAATGTCATCTGAAACATCAATCTAACGTTACACTGCATAGAGATACAGCTTTGGTTTCACAGACGTATGCTTCCAGGACATCTTTTAATGATCGTGTCTCTCAAATATTCTGCTTTAGAAGAAAATGCTACTCTCACTGGATTTTTCCCTACAACTTGTGTTACTTAGAGCCTCTTAACTGTGTCGAGTCCCACCTTCTCTCTTTAATTCAGGGATCAGGAATGATAAAGTAGTTTTAATTTTGAGGAGATTCACTCAGAAATTTGTACTAGCTGAGGTGGTTGCGAGAACACCAAAATGGACATAGAAAAATGGGAATCTTGTAAAGTGATCAATACCATTGCATATTGCTTGCGCCTAATGAAAGTGTCTGGACAGGGCATGTCAATAGGAAACAGCTCAGGAATATTTCTCACTGCTTTGGCAGTCAAAGTTACCAAGACTGTCAGTAGGTAGTGTGGTAATATGGGCAACAATCATTGCTAGTCGGAATGAAACTGTAGAGATTCACAAATCTACCAACTCAATAACACACCGTGTCACAAAGCTGAGAGTAAAATACACAAAACAGGATCAGAAAATTCATAACATGCTCTGATCTCAACCTCAGATGGGATGAGGCACTCCTTCTGTCATTGCATTAGAAACTGAGCTGGTAGGAACAGTGCAACTACAGTATAAAAAACAACAAGCTCCTTATAAGCTCATACAGGATCTACATTACTCAATAAGCAAAGGGCTTATTTGATAATACAATGTACAGTATATGGTGGCAGTGCCTGCTATAGGCCGTTAACTGAATAGTTAACCATGCAATGAAAAGAATATAATTTAATATGCATAAAAGTATGTACGTGTAAGTGCAATTTACAATTACTTAGGAGGTCTTAGTTGTATGTATATGTAGACTACATGTCTTGCAAAAGAATTCAGACCACTGCACATATTTTTAGTTGCTTTAAAGCAGCTTGTAATCCCAACACTTGGAGGTAGCAATTAATATTTATAACGCAGACAACTTTCTCCACACAATTCCCGGATAAAAACTAAATGAATTTAATACAAAGAAAAATAGGGAAGAAAAATAGAAATTGTATATTCAGGTGCACAAAATTACCTCAAGGAGCCCACAACTAATTGAGTGGCCTCTGTCTGTGTTGTAATAATGGTTCGCGTGATTTCAGAATAAATACATCCGTCTCTGCAGTCAGGTAGTGAATGTCGAGCAAAGATTCAACCATGAAAGACCATTAAGACGCAGAAGGCACCTAGCCTCTCTCTATATGAGGCTGTCCCTAGCAGCTTATGATATATTCCAGTTGCTTTCATTAGTGCAAAAAAATGTCCAGTAGTTACGAGAAGCAACAAACGATGAACTACAATTATCTGTAGAAGAGACAAACCTAAAATCTTTTGACTGCTTATCCAGAGCAATGATCACTCCATGTAGACATTACCTTAGATGGTGATTTGGGAATGGCTGGAGCAGACATTGCCCCTGGAGAAGCTACAGCAGTGTGGTTAGTTTCTTTCCGGCTTTCGGGGCTGGTGGGTGGAGACTCATCTTTAACTTGGGAAGGATCCTTATTACTGTGAAAGGAAAGGGAGGGATGTAAAGTTAGAAGGAATTTCTCCTGTCTTTATGCGTTGAGTTACTGGATCTACACTCTTTCAGATTAGGCAACTGATAAAACAATTAAAAACAGAAGATCTAGAACTTTCTTTCCCCGATAAAAGTGTTCAGTTTGTACATTCATTCATCTATTCATTTTCTTCCAATTCAGGGTTGTGGGGGAGTTAAACCCCATCTTGGCAAGCTCACACTCACACTCACACTCACACTCACCAGTGTCAGAAACCAATTAACCTACAGTACCAGTATGTCCTTGGACTGGTGGGAGGAAACCCACATGAACAAGGGGAGAACATACAAACTCCACACAGACAGCACCCCAGGAATTGAACCCAGGGCCCCAGGGCTGTGAGGCAGCAATGCACTTTCCAAAAATCTGTCTATTATTCAGTTTAACCCATAGTTTCTAAATTGCCCTATAATATACATATATATTATGACAGTGCTCTCAATAAATACTACTGTATACTATCCTCTTGCATCTGTTCTTGAGCTTCCAGGTTATTTTTCATACCCATCTCCCCTTCTATCTTTTTCTATCTTTAGGGAAAAAATGCAATATCCATTAAATTTAAAAGTGGTCGTTATCCTGCCCTACTTTCATCTAATGCCGTAATTACCTACTAATACAGTTGCCACACATCTGAGCATCCCTGATGCTTCTGGTATTGACATACAGTATAATGGATTTAGGAGTGGATATGTTATATGTTATAATTCGGATCTGATTGCTGTACAGATCCCTGACCTGTTTTAAGCTCCTTTCTCCCCAGTGTGCTAGTCAGCAAAACACCTACCGTACTCTGCGCACAGGCTTCCTCATTATATCAGGGCCCCTGTGGTTCACAAGCAACCCATTCGGCTTATATAGGTCCCATTGGATGCTGCAGGATCCCTCACGCCCAATAAATGTAAACCTCTCTTCTTTGAAGATGTATCATGTATGCACACTACATTAAAATTCTGTAGATTTTGATTTGCATCAACATATCAAATGCAGAGCTGGATAAATTAATTTTGCCATGAATTCATTTGGAGGGTGCATGATTAGTAAGAAGTGAATTTCTGCATGTTAGTAACTTTTTTAGTGCTACAACTTTTAGCAAGATGACTTTATTTGCTCCTTCAGAGAAAGAGGCATTTCGATTTTGTTCAAAATCTGTTTCTAGCATCCAAAATAATTGGAATCTAGTCGGTTTTACTTAAGAACCCCTTTTTTAACCTGTTTGTTGTGCTTTGGCTCAAAATGAGACAGCAATTATTATTCCCACTAC
The DNA here is from genome assembly GCF_055471065.1 of Atractosteus spatula. Taxonomy (NCBI): domain Eukaryota; kingdom Metazoa; phylum Chordata; class Actinopteri; order Semionotiformes; family Lepisosteidae; genus Atractosteus; species Atractosteus spatula. Next base: position 8,392,114 of record NC_142718.1, on the reverse strand, counting down.
CACACATCCAGGTAGCCTACCTAAGAGATTTCGACAAGTTCTGCTCATCCAGTTTGGTCATCACTTCATTCAGGTTTTGGTTGAGCTGAAAATGGAAATACATCGCTGAAACACTGTAAAATACATAGACATTAAGACTTGAAAGACTGACACCATTATTTCCACATTACAAAAGTGTATCTGGTAGCTTACTGCGTCTTCTCATGTATGAAGCTCTACAAACTCACTTCAAAAAATGCTTTCAAAAACATAATAATAATAAACTTTATTTTATATAGCGCCTTTAAAGGTGGCTTCTCAAAGCGCTTTACAGGATGACAACAACAATAAATAAGAAGAATACACAAGATAAAACACAATGGAAAGAGGAGACCGTGGATGGTGGTACTAAGAAAAGCAGAGGGGTGAAGAATGGAACCAGTTCAGTGAAGGCTTTACTGAAGAAGAGGGTTTTGAGTCTGGATTTGAAGGAGTTTAGAGAAGGCGACTCTCTGATATCCTTGGGGAGAGTTACATGTTCACCATAGACACAAAATAATGCCATTTTAAATTATTAAATTAAATTATTATTAAATTATGGATAATTTTAACTAGAGGTATGTGGTCATAAAGGTTTAGTTGTTGCAGTACATCCTTTAACAAAAAAATGTCATTATATTCAATGTATGTGCAGTACCATGAAATGTTTGTGAACCTGCCGGTTGGTCCATATTCTGATGTATTTTAAACCTTAAATGTTATGAGATCTGCATGCGGGTCTTTAGAAAAGGAGATAACGGACTGAACATATAACACGAGGACGTAAGATATTTCTGGACTTAACAGGCCTTCAGCTAAATATTTGTGAGAGAGGCCACAGCTGTTGCTTGTTACTCCCACAACAGACAGCAGCTGCGGGTCACTCTATAAATAAACCAGGGCTCTCGTTAGGTAGCTGTGTGAGCTTGGAACTACCAGGGCTCTGTGTGGGAACTGAGCTGGAGAAACCAGCGAAGCCGCTGACAGCTCACACAGAAAGAAAAGTCTGAAAGAGGCAAACAAGCCCCATTAGGGAGTTTTGATTCCTTTTTTTCCCCCTTTTTCTATGAATAAAAAAAAGGTGCTTCATGCAAACCTATGACAGTATCACTGGATTAATTGATGAGTCTGATACCTGTTGATTACATTCTTTATCTTGGCAAGGATCTTGGTACTGTTTACTCTTTTTAGAAATTGATGGGTTTTATTTCCACCTATAAACATATCACCTCACTTCTTTGGTATGGGAGAGCTGGAGACAAATGGATATGATTGCTACAATAAATCCAAATTTCACGTATCATTATCATCTCTGAATAGGCTATGTCAATCTCAGACAATACAACTCAGGTGTGCTTTTATAGGTGGATTATCTGCTCACATTGTATACTCAAGAGGTTTTTAAAACTTACGTAACAGAGGTATTTTAGATAAAAGTGATCGTGTTTTATTATGATATCTTTTGCACATCTAACGTGAATATAAAAGCAGAAAGTCACAGTAATCAAACCTATTCTACCTAAATACAATGCTATTTCAGAAGCTTGAATATAAAAACTGTTGCCATCAGAACATTAAATCTGAACTTAAACTTAAATTAAACTAATTAGTGAGGGCACATGCTGTGACTTGCACTATCAGGTAAAATATTCATCCCTTCCAAAGACATCCCTTTCTGTTTAATTGCAAATGATGTATACACATTCCCTGGATGAACATTTTGAACATTTTAATGAACACCTGAATTGTCAAACTGAATGCTGTTATGAAATTAGTTAAATGTCAGAAAAAACAGCGCAGAAGAATCCAGAACTAAAGTATGTTGATGGCACAAGCATTCACCCCCTAATGGAGGGGGGATTGACCCCCAAAGTCAGTATTTGGGTCTCTACCATATTTGCATTCCAGGAATATACAATTTTCACTCATTTGTCTTTGCCCAGATTTGCTCAAGGTGTGTAAAGTCAGTCTGGGATCACTGATGTGGGATCACATGACTTGACACAGATTTTCTATTAGATTTAAGTCAGGACTTTGACTGGATCTGTCTGGGATATTGACATTTTTCTTGTTAAGCCACTGCGTTCTAACTCTAATGGACCGAGGTCTACTCAGGGTTGGGCTAGACCCTTGCAGTCACTCGTAACAGTGAGAAGTGTAGCTTTGCGGTGGGAATTCCGCTCATTGGAGGGAGGTTCAGCGTTTCAGGGCATGTTGTCCAGGAATAGGGAGACGCCTAGAAAGAAGATAGACATCAAGGAGCAGAAAGGCTGCTGGTAAAAGCTCATCGAGAGCAGGGGAAGGTTCTCCAAGAGTAGCAGCCTCCGTTGTTGTCATGTCAGCGCACCAGTAAGGTAAAGAAGCATTTCAACAACAACAACATCACTTTATTAGCGCTATACAATTTCTTGCATTAGGAATTCTTCCTTTCACATAGCTTGCTCTCCATGGGACACACAGACAGGGAGAGAAGCTTGGGGTCAGAGCGCAGGGTTAGCTATTGTACAGCACCCCTGTGGCAGTTGGGGTTAAGGGCCTTGCTCAGGGGCCCAACAGAGTAGGATTCCTCTGCCAGCTGCAGGATTTGAACTGGCAACCTCCCAGCCACAGGCGCAGATCCTTAGCCACAGAGCCACCGCTCCGCCCGATCCACATTTCCATTAAATGGGGACGGCTGAGTCGAGAGAGATTTCACTGCTGCTACCCGAAAGGAACAGGAAGGAGAACCGCGAGCAAGTGACTGACGAAATGCGGGAAGGGAAGGCTAATCACATCATGGTTCTCCACATAACTCCCATTAAAATCGAGGGGTTTTGTGTGTGCAGATGTTCCACGCTGTGCTACCAAACGAGGAGGCTCTGTCCCTGAGCTGTAACACAGACTGTGTAAAACGTGCTTACTTACTTTGCCCATTTCTCGGTGGAACTTCTCTTCCAGGCCAGCCACACTCTGGAATGTGTTCACGTAGAAGCCAACCCGACTACAGGACACAAGAGGAAAAAAGGTTAGAAAACCGAGAACTGTCCTGGTATACTATCACAGATGGACAGTACAATCGTTAAGTCTGAGAATATTAGAAAAGTGTAGCACAAGGTCTTGTCCCCATTCCTGGGGTTATCACTGACAATTACAAATTTAAACATCAGGGAAAATCGTTTACAGATCCTGTTGCTACCCTCTGTAGAAATAAAATGTACATAGCATTATACGTTACATTAGTTACTGAATGTACTGTAGGTCAGAGCAGAAGTAAACTGAAGAGTACTGTTAGTGTCTCTAGAGAGCTCCATTGCTCAAAAAGTAGGTTTCAAGACAAATACTTTTGAGTACTTCCAAATATTTATTGCACATATCTTTTTAACAATATATATTTTCCCAGATATATATAAAATGATCGTAACAAATAACAGAATTTTACATAATACATTGCATGCTACAGTATACTTGAATTTAAGCTTAGGTTCCACAATAATTTGCTGTATTACTATTTGTATTTCATTGATGCCTTTTATTAGGACTTGCAGGGGTTACAAAAAAAGCCAAATGCATCATGTCAAATCATGTAAGTGGGAAAACAAAGTTATTATTTTTCACTGATATTTTACACTGTGGACTAAACATCACCATACAGTAAATGCCAAATGACAAATCCAAGTCATGTGCAGTGAAACACGATATTTCTGCTAGGTAATCAAACAGTAGATCAGCACTCGACAGAAGCACAATTATCGTATTGTGGAGATATAAAAGGCAGTACCCAAAACAGTTAAGAACAGTATGCTATTCATAAAATGTGCTGTTATTGTCATATCTTTTCTCACCCTTTTACTGTCATGTTACTGCAAGTTTAGAGTATCTTTACAGCATATTTCTAGGAATTATCTCTCCAGAGATCTAAGAAGTGTGGAAAGAAATCAAGAGATTCTATTCACTCTGTTCTGCCTGAGGTATTCACGGTACTAGACACAGCTGTGTAACTAACTTTTTAAATGAATTCATGACTTGAGCAACACCCCTTGTTTTCATCCTGACCCTATAAAAGCACTTGCCAGCATTTCTGACTCACCTATTCCACAGGGAAGGCAGCTCTTCCTGCAAGTCCATGTTGATCTCTTCAAACACTTTCTGGGCTTTTCCCAGATCTTCTTCTGCCTAAGCAGTGTATAAACACAAATTCAACTGTAGGCACTTGGAACCACATCAGTATTGTTATAGTACTTTTTTTTATATCAATAGAAATTATATTGGTACTCGCCAAATACTCGCTGAACAGTTTAAAACCTACAGTACAATCACACTCTTTCCACAAATGACCAGTGACTTTCTAAAGTTCTGAAGTAATACAAAAGATCAATATTCCTTTGGGCCCATATTTAAACTACTACTCAAACTAAATATTTAATAAACCATAGAAATCCACAATGGAGACACACTTTGGGCTTTTCTAATAGCAGCTGGGGTGAGTGTTTGTTTTCAATCATGTCTTGGTTACAAATAGAAAAATAAGGGATTTATTGTATAGTGTTTGTGAATATTCATACACTGTACAATTTCATGAATCCAATTAAGTACAGCTATTAATAAATTATGGAAATAAACATTCTAAAATTCCATATAATTCTATAATAAAGTAAAAGACAACTGCTTCATTGTGTCACATTTATATAAGGTTAAATAAAACACTAAAAAATGTCATATTAAATTATTATTTAACACTACAAAGAATTACTGTTAAAACTGTTAGCTGTTAAAATGTACTTGTTTCACTTTTTAACTTCTGTGCCAATGAAAATCAATCAATAGTTAGCACATTTAGCTAGTTATCGTGATAGCTTTGGCTAGTGTGAATAAGTGAATAATTTGGGTTTAATAATTACGGTGACATACTGTACAATGAATGCAACAAAGAACATCCACTTTTCCATTATAGCACATGGTATAAGATGGAACCACAGCCTGGACAGGGTACCAGCGCATCACAAGGCATACACACATAGACAGTGACACAATTTAGAGAGATACCCATTAACCTAGCCAGCAAGTCTTTGGAATGTAAAAGGAAATGTACATTTGAAAAAAATGTAAACGAGTAAACTCCACAAAGAGATTGTCCCAGTCCCAAATCAAACCCAGGACCCAAGACCATGGTACCCTGCTCTCGTATGGGCTAAACCACCGACAGAGAATATGCCCAGGTGCCATCCTACTGCTTAACCAGGGCAAGTATTGGAGACCTGCTCTGCGTCTCCCCTGGGAACACTATATCAATACTGAGCTTAGTGTGAAGATCCAACTGCAACTCAGAACTCCCAATCATGAATTTTATATTGCATTTACAGATCTATTTTATTAAACTATACTGTATATATAATTGTCAGGTGAATAAAAGTAAAGATGAAGATACTTAAGCTAAAATATATCTGTATACAGGATGGCAAAAGGTTGTATACCACAGCCTATTAACCTCACATATTTATCTTTTTTTTATTTATTACTAAACCATATTGTAATATAGAGACTGTAAGCACACTCTCAAAACTAGTTTGCCAAAAATATCAGTCATAATATCCTGGTGCATGCCAAACTGCTTCATTCGTTTGAGAAAACATACTGTTGCGGTTTTATTTATTAGCATTGACATTGAAATCAAATACCTCTCAGAAACAAACATAAGACTGTTAAGAGTTAAGAAATTTGTATGAATAAACTATCTCTGCAGTCTTTATGACCAGTGCTGCTAAGGGGATCTTCCTCCTACTGTTGTCAATGCTAATTTCTTTTCCCCCCAATATTACGCTGTTAAATATTAAATGTTCTTTTCTGAATACTAAATTACCAAACTGTCTACTTCAGCACAATTTTCAAGTTTAATAGTATTATTAACCAATTCCACAGTAGGGATACCATTAGCATTTTTTTAAATCGATACTGAGTCATGCAGAAACAACAATATGTCTCCGGAGCACTCTTTTTCAGTAAAACTGATTTTGATCAATTCTAATTAATTTTATTATCTGGGGTCAATCCAAAAGGAAACCAAGCATACAAAGATACAAACATGAATTACCAGCGAGAGGTTTCGTCTGATCAAAAACGTTTCTCTGGAATAATGGTATTAAACGCAGAACTGGAATCCACAAACATAATCCTTGCACTGGTTTTAGGAAGCCCAAGGTGATTGAGATAGATGACTGTGTCACCCGTTAACGGCTCACACTCGAGATGAATGGTTCAAGTATGAGCCATTAACTGATGACTCAGTATCCAGTGTTCACACGTTTCATGATAACTAATGGAACATTAGGTCTGCCATTGATTTTAACTTTCGCTTTTGAAATGTTGTAAACCACTTTGTTATTCCTGTCAATATAACATTCAATGGGATGCAGGGTTCTTTCCAAAACCTCATACAGGATGGAACTACGTTCATAATTATTATGCATATGAACACATTTAAGAAGTTACGTGCTCCAGGCAGTATATTCAAAATATGAACTGATCCGAGTTACGGCATTATGGCAGTTTTTTTCAATTTCTGTTTATAATTTGGTAAAACGTACACCAAAATGCAGTCACAATGATTTTTAATAAACATTCAAAACTGTGCTGTGTCAGGGATGAATGATGAAGTCGCCTCTTGTTTATGTTTGGGAAGATTATTCTCAAAGCTGTCTTGTATTAAAGCCACCGGCCACAATCAGAACACATTCATTCCTTAAGTGAACCTAATCTGATATGCTAATTTAGCAGTCAACTGGCTGCATATTATAACAGCTGTAGATACAGGGAGTGGAAAAAAATGGACACCTGGGTAAAGTAGACACCAACTATACTGAAAGCAGTTGTGGATCAACTCTACGGACCTCCATTAATCAAGCAATTAACATTTGTCTGATTAATAACCATTAATCAAGCAAATAACACCCCAGCAGGCTTAGAGTCATGGGTAAAACTGCTGGACATGCCTGCTTGCCTATATTTATGGTTTGCATTGCAAGAGGAGTCTGTGAACGAAGGGTGACCATTAGACAGAGTCTGGCAAGCGCTTTAGTGACCAAAACACCTAGACTTGCAGATGTTTTACGGGCAGCTATACGAGCTTAAGACGCTGTGAGAGCAAGGGGAAATGGTGAATACTCCAGGATTGTGATAGCCACGCGTTAATGCGAAGGCAAGCAGGAGAGCAGCTGCAGATCAATTGATTGCAAATTGCAAATCTGGGGCAAGAGCACCCATGTTCACCAAAGACGGCCAGCTGAGAACTCCACAGAGTGAAAGACTGGGGATATTCGGGCTGCGGTTGGGGAGCCTAGGGGTGCAAACAACACTACTACCAAGCAGTGGGGGCAATAGAATCTGGTCAGATGAAGCACCCTTCACCATATTCTTGACAAATGGACAAGTGCATGTGTGACATCAACCTAAAGAATTCCACAGCCCTGGGTGTCTTATTAACAGAATGAGGGGTTCTGGCAATTCTGGAATGTTGTGGGGAAGCATTTTCCTGGCTTGGTTTGGTTGCACACATTCCCTTAGAAGCCAAGGACTGTAAGGATTGCTATTTAATAGCACAAAGCGATTATCTTCATCCCATGATGCAGAATCATTCCTCCATTCCAGCCAGTAGGGGTGTCTTCCAGGATTCTCCATCTACAGAGCTTGGTCTGAAAAGCATGACACCGATATTACCTATATTTCATGGTCTCCTTGGTCACCAGGTCTGGACCCAATGAGCATTTATGGGATACTCTGGAACGACACCTGAGACAGCTTTCTCCACCTCCATCACCCAGGCACGTGTTGACTGACTTGATCATGGAACAGTGGTGCCACATCCATTTGGATGAATTCCTGATGCTGGTAGACACCACTTCTCTCTATTAAATGACTTTATACTCTGGTGTTTCCATTTTTTTTGTCCACTACCTGTACAGGATGTTAGAAACAGCATTCAAGCTGGAACGATATGTTCTTTCATCTCCAGTAACCGAAACCTGTTCGGGAAGGGCTGTGTGCTTCTCTCAATGTTTTCATTAAAATTTCAAGAACATACACGACAGACACACAGTATCATGACATCTATTAGTATTTCACAGAGCTTGCAACATGCAGGTGGGGGGTGAAAGCAGTAGTTATAAGTCACCTGGTTCCTCAGTAGATTAGTTTGAGCAACAAGATGTGCTTGCAGTTTCCCCTGGGCCCACTGGGGGGCAGCCTTCTCAAGCAGCGAGACTGGCTGGTGGTGCAAAACAGAAAACAGATGCGCGGACAGAGTTACCAGACAAACAAACAAGAAACAGCGCAGGGTTATGAAATCCACTCAGATCCCAGGGCTGAGTCTCAGTTCACAACCTGTAATACCAGAAATGCACCTGTAAAACACTGAAATGATATCTTAGGGTTTTCATGAAGTTTCATGAAGTTTCAACATTCCTGCAGAATTTCAAATAAAATATTTAGCAATATTTATTTTGAGGGCCGTACAGATCATAAACCTTGCTGCTCAAATACGTTTAATTTTTTTTTCAATTTTTGTTTTCCTTTTACTAGAATATTTAGAACTTTTGGGGTTATTTTATTAATTAAATAGGATGAAATGTTAATACCATGTTATCATTAAAGGGGAGTGTTTTACTAGTTATGTAAAAGTTTTATATCAGTTTCATCTAATTGCACATACAGGTGAATTTCTATACTTCAGAGAAATCTTGGTCAACGATGCCAGTACTTAGAAATATAGAACTGAGACTCATCCTGAGGAGAGACAGGAAAAGAGAGTATTTCCCAGCTTGGGGATCAAAGGCAATGTAAAAATAGTCAAATCTACAAGAAGCAAGCAGTGACTCAGAACGCCCTCTACCACATATCTGTTAATTGTTATCATAACAAAGTTCATACTGATGCAAGGTTAATTAACATTATCCTCTGTGTCAGGTTGACTCAGACTAAGACTTTTTCAATCGTTTGTTGCCTGAACTCTTTTAACAAGCATTAATAGCATGCACAGACAAAAATGGTAGCAAATGGAGAAATGTAGTTTGAAGTACAGCTGCCCAGACAAAAGGTGTGCCTGCCAGGAGAGTGATATATCTGCGTCATTTGTGTCAAAGGAAATGGTGTATACCGTATACTGGATGACATTTAGTGCCAGCAGCCATGTCACCCTGCAACTTACAACTGGCAGCCCACTGAAGCTCAGCAGGTGTGAGCCTGGTCAGTACCTGGATGGGAGACCTCCTGGGAAAAACTAAGGCTGGGCGATGTGGTCCATGTGGGTCCTAATGCCCCAGTATGATGACGGGGACACTATACTGTAAACAGGCGCTGTCCTTCGGATGAGACGTAAAACCGAGGTCCTGACTCTCTGTGGTCATTAAAAATCCCAGGGCGTTTCTCGTAAAGAGTAGGGGTATAACCCTGGTGTCCTGGCCAAATTTCCCATTGGCCCTTACCAATCATGGCCTCCTAATAATCCCCATCTATGAATTGGCTTCATTACTCTGCTCTCCTCTCCACTGATAGCTGGTGTCTGGTGAGCGTTCTGGCGCACTATGGCTGCCGTCGCATCATCCAGGTGGGGCTGCACATTGGTGGTGGTGGAGGGGAGTCCCCAAAGTGCTTTGAGTGGAGTGTCCAGAAAAGCGCTATATAGGTGTAAGCTATTATTATTATTACCGTAAGCCGTAATATTATTATTTAACGTACTTTAACAGACTTCAGATTTAACGGACAACGTCGGCTAAAAAGGCATATTGACTGTAAAATCAGAAACAGACCATATGTCTTTGTCCATTATTGCATTATTCCCTACAAAGTATCAGGCAATTTGTGTAGGGGCAGGTGAATTGCGTGCACCAGGTGTTGTTTGTATTTGTTTGCTCTACATACAATATATTTATGACACAATAAATATGGAGCTTGTATATTTGTGGTACAAAAACAACAGGAAGAATCTGAATTGTCTGTGTTGATTACAAAATTTACAAAAATAAGTTTAATGATCCAGAAAGTGTATATTATTGTATTTATGTTCTTCTCACATAATAGTGTGTTTTGGCAATAATGGACACATCTTCTCCCCTATTAGTCCATTAAACTGAGGGTGCCCTGTATTCAGATCTGAAAGTAGTAAAAGGTCTATCACTCCTTCTGAAGTGATCAGGATAGGTAGGATCAGCAGAAATTGTATCAGGATAAAGTTGCAAAACAAATGAAATTACATTTTAGCTGGCTTTTCGAGTATTTTTCTTCCTTTAGAATGAAATTTTACGCACAGTTTTCCATTTTTGCAGGATCCTGCAATAATGGACAAGATTGATCTATCAGCAGTTGTGAATATTACATCCATTTCACTGATTGGTAAAGCTATAAATCACAGTGACCTCAGTCAGGGTGAATTACTGTACTTGGTTGGTACTGTAATGTAGCAAAAACACAACATTTCTCCCTTGTCTTACAGAATTACAGTATTTCATTAGATCAAATTTAGAAACATAAAATACTGGATGTTCTTCCAGTCATAATCCTAGAATATAGAGGCTTAAAAAGTCCACAGAATAAAAATAACTAACTCTTTCAGGGATTTTTTTAAATTAGTTTTATGGCTGAAATCTGAACTTTAACATTCAAATCAATCTTGCATACCTACTATTATACCTTATACTGTATCTTTATTCTTCATTTCAGGTTAGAAATAACCTGGAATTTATGAGTGATATAATAAAACTACATTTGAATTTGTGTTGAGAAAATAGTACTAAGGGGATTTATTTAGTCTAAAATCAATGTTTATAAAAACAGCTGTAGCTGGATAGACTGAAAACTGAAAACGAACATATTAGTAGTAGTAATAAGAAGTCATTTTTAATACAAACTACACCCATCGCTCCATTTACAAACAGAATTTGGTCCCCAAAATGTGAAAACATCCTTCACATTTCAAAGCTGCCAACTAATTTGTGAGGTCTGTGATAACTAATGTTACTTATCTTTACCCTAAAGGAGCACTGTATTGTCAAGGTAAGAACTCCATTACTTGTTTTTGATAATTATACTATTTTCCCCAAGTACAATAATTAGCATGAAACATTGACAAGACAAAAAAAACAGACAGAATGCAGATGCAGTGAGGAACTGTGTTTTAGGATTAGCAGTGGGAGTTCATACTATGAGAATGGCATCTTCTTTTTGGCTATGAAGGACATGCCTTCATTGTAGCAAAAATCTCTTCATATCTGTGAAAAACAAGTACATGTATGAATGTGCATGCTTTTTCTGCCAAGTGTTAGTAAATCAAGGGATGCACTGCTTGAACGTCTTAGGAAACATTTGTTCTGATGGTTGTAGCCGTTCAGTTTTCATCAACGTCGCCCGCAGCCATATCACCCTGCAACTCACACCTGGCAGCCCACTGAAGCTCAGCAGGTGTGAGCCTGGTCAGTACCTGGATGGGAGACCTCCTGGGAAAACACTAAGGTTGCTGCTGGAAGAGGTGTTAGTGGGGCCAGCAGGGGGCGCTCACCCTGCGGTCCATGTGGGTCCTAATGCCCCAGTGCCCACGGGTACACTGTACTGTAAACAGGCGCCGTCCTTCGGATGAGACGTAAAACCGAGGTCCTGACTCTCTGTGGTCATTCAAAATTTCTCGAAAAGAGTAGGGGTGTAACCCCGGCGTCCTGGCCAAATTTCCCATTGGCCCTTACCAATCATGGTCTCCTAATAATCCCCATCTATGAATTGGCTTCATCAGTCTGTTCCCCTGCCCTCTGCTAGCTGATGTGGGGGGAGCGTTCTGGCACACTGTGACTACTGTCGCATCATCCAGGTGGGGGCTGCACATTGGCGGTGGTGGAGGGGAGTCCCCATTACCTGTAAAGCACTTTGAGTGGAGTGTCCAGAAAAGCGCTATATAAGTGTAAGCAATTCTTAATTGCAAGGTTATGTTAATAATAATAGTCTCTCAGGATTTCCCTGACTGGGATTCACCCAAGCAGTGCTGCACAAAGGACCGAGCATGGCCTGGGGACTGTCTTGTGACAACCTGGGAAACATTAGCTTGTTACCTCTCTCGCTACTGAAGTGGTGTCAGTGAGTACACCCTCACCACTTATGTTAACACTCCTGTACAGATTGTGGGACTAGCAGCATGACGAAGAGCAGATGGCTCTGGCAAAGTGTACATTTTGGAAGACTTGTAGATTTGTGGTGAAGAGCCCTGTTAACTGTCAATTCATGCCCCCCCCCCCAAGCTGGATGGATATAAAAAAAATTAACTGAAAGCTCTGAAAAGAAAAGCATTGCTCAGAATAAACATTTAAGAGACATGTTTTTCCTTACGGAATGGTACAAGCAGAGCAAAGCTGACCAGTGATGTAGGCGCTCCACAGTACTGACATGAGTCACGTTATAAATGTGAAGGAAATGATGTCATGGCCACAATGAAATAAGGACTATTATAACCAGTGGTAACATTAACCTCTGTCCACCATTTTAATAATAGCAATCCTACTGTGGCAGCCCACAGCCCAGATTATGCCTTACCTTGGCAATCTTCACCTCATCCTTCTTTTTTGCGTGCTGCAGAGAGGCAAAATGGTGCCTGGCGCTGTCATAGTCCACCAGCTTCCTGCCTCGCTTAGCGATACGAGTCTGTGGGGAGCAGAAACACAGGGGGGGTGGAAAAAGCTCACTGTTCTGACAAAAAAACGAGTGAAAGACATGAAAAAGGAAAAAAGGGATTGATGGTGAACTGCACTTACGCATATTTCATTTAAAAAACACAACAAGCTGTTGACTAACCTCTGTACTATGTCTCACTGCAGTAATTAATAGTACAACAGATACTCTATCTTATCAAGTTGTTTTAAAGCCTTCCATCATCACAAATTTAAGGTATTAATCAAAAACACAGATTTCTGAATGGGGAAAAAAAAGCATTTACATAAACTGAAGCAGTAGTAGTGAAGTATCCCCAAGAAGTTCAGAACTAAAGGATATGGAAAAGAGAGGGAGTTTTTAAAGAATGAAATGGAGAAATCAAACATTATTCTCACTGTGAAACATTATTTACTGAACATAAAATATTTATCAGTCCTCCATTAAGACTGTCAGAAATCCTAGATTATGAAGGTGTAAGTGTGTGTTCAAGGCATACGTTACATGGTTGTTATATATAAAATACATATAAATAACCATTGTTTGCCAGAAGTCTAGTTCTCTTGTGCAGAATGAAAAAAGTCACAATGATGTCATGATTTTTAAAGATTATATTTTTCAAAAGTGGAAGGAGATTGGTAGTTTTTAGATTAAGATGATTTATCAAATAAAAAAAGAAAGTTTGCTAACAGTTATTACTTAAAAGTAACTCACAACCAACTCCTGAGCTACGTGCTTCAATGAAAGCAGGAACTTTAAAACCTGAGTGTTGTCCTATGGTAAGTAGTGCGCTTATAAAAATAAATGGTTAAAAAGAGCAAGCCTGTTTCCAGTCTATTCTTTGACCTCACTAGCACTCCTGTGCACTTTTTAATTGAATTCTCTGTAAGTCAGAACTTAGAAAGTTAGACATCAGCCGGTGTATTCTCAGGCCAGTAAAAACAAACATGTATTAAATACCTATGACTCTGTAAATCACTATAAATAAAAGCTTAAAATAACAAAGCTTTTTTTTTTTAACTTAATATTTGTGACGTGTCGCCACATTAATAAAAATTTCCAAACAAGATGTTTTTGTACAAACCCACATTTTGTCTTCACCGAGTCTAAGCAAACCACCAGGGTAAAAAAAAACAGACTGCAAATGAGCTGGTTTGTAAAAGTGTGAGAAACAGACCAGACAGAGCTGTTGAAACTTTCTTTACAAATTTCGAATTGTTATTTTGTCTGGCAGCTAACAGTCAGAACTGAAACTGCAAAAAAATAGGAGACATTGTTTTAACTGGCAAACAGAATTTTGTTTTCATCAACGGACAAAATAATTTAAACTTTAAATGATTTTCTAACATTCTTTTTATGTTTTTTTTTTTCACTGAAGCATTTTAAGACCATCTAACCAACATATTCATAGTTTACTGGATAATTAAAACTTAAACTCCTAACAAACTCAATTATATTTAGTGTGACATTAACATTTGGCATTATTTTTTCAACAAAATTATCCTTAGTCCCTGATAGAAAATGATGTGAACTCTTCCATTTTCTATCCACTTTGTCCAATAAAGAGTTGTAGAGATCCTGGAGCCTATCCCAGCATGCAATGGGTGTAAGGCATGATACAACCTGGATGGGACGCCAGTCCATTGCAGGGCACACACAGACACAGACACACTCCCACCTGGGCCAATTTTCCCAGAATCCAATTAACCTACTGTACAGTACCAATGTGTCTTTGCACTGTTCGAGGAAACTAGAGTATCTGAAGATAAACCCACCCAAACATAAGGAGAACATACAAACTCCACGCAGACAGCACCCCAGGAATTGAACCCTGGGCTCCAGCATTGCACGGCAGGCTAAACACTGCAACACTGTCCCACCCCATGATGCAAAGTCAATTAGGAAAGGTAAACGTGTGCATCTGTTTGCCTAGCATATAAAAGGAATGAGAAATCATCCAGCATTCATCCACCTGACCGTAGTCCAGGAAGTCTACTGTGCACGACAGTCTAAGCATTAATGAAAAACCACTCAGGCTGAATTGCAGTATTTGCAAAACTGGAGAAAAAAAAAAAAACTCCAGTAGGCTTTTTCAGATTTTCGGGTGCTTTAATTTATGAGCACAAGTTTCATGTTTAATTCCTTGCACAGCTGGCTTAATCTTAACAGATCATCTGATGCTGGCAGTTTTTAGTAATCTATTTTCTACTGTAGTATTTCTGCTAACAATCTTTCCAAATGTTTATTGCATAATGAGTTGAAAGAATAATGATTTATGAAAGGAGTGGTCTTCAAACGATCATGCACAGATGTTCATAGACTTTTGACCTGGGCTGGGAAAAACTGTGGCAGGCAGAAAGACATTTAAATAGCCAGCTAAATGTGATTTATCCATATTTATTTAGCACATACTGTATACATTTTCTTCACATGTAGAGTATGGATAACCAGGGAAACATAATAATGATATACAGTATGAATCAGCTTTAACATTTCAGCTATGTCAGCATTTATGATAACACCTAGCAAAGGAGGTGAACAAAAAGGTTAATATTTAGGTGACTGATGCTCAGAGAAAAGCTACCATTATCTGTTGTTTTCTCAGGCTTTTTCTCAGGCTATAGACCGAATAGTAATACAACAGGATTGCCGTCCGCCTCTTTGATGCTACATTTCGGCCCTGACAGAATACTTCAATTAATGGGATATGGATTATTTTAGATTATGTCTCGTTCACTTCACTCGCTCTCTAGTGCGGAATAATACGGCACCGTCATGCTGCTCAGAAAAATCAGTTCAGGCAGCTTAGCAATTATGTCCTGATACGACGAAAGAAAGCACTCTGATCAAGACTGTTCACACCTGAGCAAACCTCTAATGGCTAAATAGTTCAATACACTGCCAACAACTTTATCCATAGCAATTTACTCATTGATCCAGTAGCTCATTTCGAAAGAGTAATCGGGAAGAATCCTTGCTCAGACATACAGCCCTGAGTATAGCTCCATTATATGTTGCCCTGTTGTGTTTGCAGCCATTCTGCTGTATGGTATGTGGGGGGCACGCTGGTACGTTGAGCTTACACAAAGAAGAGATTCAAAGGTCATTAACAAAACTCTTCAAACATTATGATGAATACAGTGCCAATCCATTAACAAGGTGACAAATTAGAGCCAAGTAATTCTATACATAACTAAACAGATCTTCTAGAGAACCACTGTGGCGCAATGGTTAGGACTGCTGATTAGCAGCACTGGGGCCCTGTGTTCAATTCCGGGCCTGGGGGGCTGTCTGCCTGGAGTTTGTATGTTCTCCCTATGTTTGTGTGGGTTTCCTCCCACAGTCAAAAACATACTGGTAGGTTAACTGGCCCTGGTGTGAGCTTGCCCCCATGGTGAACTCATCCCAATCAAAGGGGTAATTAGTGTCTGATGTTTGCATGCTTTGGTTAACTGTCAGGCCTGATTTAGCTGGTCACCTGGGTAATGCTCATTCTTCTGCACTACTGGTCTCGTCAGATCTCAGCATGGCTGAATCTTTTCCTGGGATCAGGAAAATCAGATTGCTACTGTAAATGGCGCCAGCCCAACCGCAGAACTCCTCCTCTGGGGTCAGAATTTCCTGACACATACCCCAGTCAAGGGACACTTTCCTGGAGAAGGTACCATCCTTTTAATATTATCATTAGAGGCCATGTTCAAATAATAAAATTCTTAAGAGCAAGAGTGTTAGCCCTGGTGTCTGGGCTAAATTCCATTTTGGTATTACACAACCTGGCCTACTATTTTAGGCTACTGGCCTATTTTCCTAAATTAGAGTCCTGCGCTGTAAATGGGATCCTGTGGGATTTGTGGGACCCATCCTAACTCACGGGGGCACGGGACATTTCGTCTCTGTCGTGGGCACCATGGAGTGAATTGATTCAACGGCGGGTGGTTAGATATTAAGGAGTAGGGGATTATACAGGACTGTTATCTTTCATATCCATGTTGATTATGCACAGAAAACGTGCTTAGAATTTGGCACACAGAATAGCACACAGCTCCTTTCTTATCTTCCTAGTAACAAATCATACTCCTCAGACTCCCGTGATGTAATATACCGTATGTGCTGCTTTTTAGAATAGTGTATACAGTATGTGAGGGCACCGATGCTACCACGGCAGATTCCAGTGCAAAGACAGTCAGTCAGATAGCGACATTCTTTTTATTCATAGTAAGATGAAGCAAAGTCATAGAGAGATTTACATTTGTTTTTAGTTCACAGGTGTTTACATACTGTAGCACAAGAAGGATGTTTTTGAGATCTGTAATAGACTGTTAAAACTGCGGCTCTTTAAAGCATTAGCTTTGCAAAGCTTTCCATATAGCAATTTTGCAGGCTTTTAGGTTACTTACGCTTACAACACTGAGATACCAAAGACATTCCTTTGTTAAAAACAGCAGAGCAACAACAGTTCTTATTTCATGCAGTGTTTTTAAAAGACAGTCAGTCAGATAGCGACATTCTTTTTATTCACAGTAAGGTGAAGCAAAGTCATAGAGAGATTTACATTTGTTTTTAGTTCACAGGTGTTTACATAGCACAAGCAGGATGTTTTTGAGATCTGTAATAGACTTTTAAAACTGCGGCTGTTTAAAGCATTAGCTTTGCAAAGCTTTCCATATAGCAATTTTGCAGGCTTTTAGGTTACTTACGCCTACAACACTGAGATACCAAAGACATTCCTGTATTAAAAGCAGAGTGAGGCGTCTGCAGCCATTTGTTCTTGTGGGAGATGGCAGGCACAGTCAAAATATTAGCGGGGGTTGGAGGGTGCGGTCAAGAATGTGGAGGAGGCAGGCAAGATTGATTGGACAAAGGAAATAGTTCTGCGCAGTGCACCACCCTAAATTCAACTGGTGGAGAAAGTTCTCACTTGTTCATGCCACCTGATCTGCTGTAAAGTGTGGCTACTGGCAAATGATGTAATAACAGTTCTTATTTCATGCAGTGTCTTTAAAAGACAGTCAGTCAGATAGCGACATTCTTTTTATTCACAGTAAGGTGAAGCAAAGTCATAGAAAGATTTACATTTGTGTTTAGTTCACAGGTGTTTACATAGCACAAGAAGGATGTTTTTGAGATCTGTAATAGACTGTTAAAACTGCGGCTGTTTAAAGCATTAGCTTTGCAAAGCTTTCCATATAGCAATTTTGTGGGCTTTTAGGTTACTTACGCTTACAACACTGAGATACCAAAGACATTCCTTTGTTAAAAACAGCAGAGTAACAACAGTTCTTATTTCATGCAGTGTCTTTAAAAGCAACTGTCTCAAAGTGTTTAGCATGACATAAAATCACGCTAGATAAAATAAAAAAAAAAGAACTTTGTGGTAAAATACATTTTTATATATTTGGATTTAAAAGCAGGTCCCTGATTTGTTTTGGGGATGATTCTCCACAGTTCTGGAGGACACGTGTTAACGTAGTGAGAACACACTACTGCACTCCAGTTATGGATGAAGTGGAAGACTGCTTTTCCATGTGAAATGTTTTGTGATACTTTAGGCTTAAAAGCACTTTTTAAATGCCAAAAACGACTAGCTACTACTGTTGTTATTATTATTGCATAATTTTGCTTACCACAATTCCTAGGATTATAATAAAGAAGGAGGGACAGGATTTGCTGAAGAGCTACTTAGAACTACCCTGACGTCAAGGAACATAAATCTTAAAATATTTTAAAATGGATTCGCTGAAAAACATTAGTGTTCGGTATGTGTCCTACCTTGATGTCAGGGAACTGTCCAAGGTACGTGTCCATGGAGATGAGCGCATGGTCCACAAGTTTCTGGTGGAAATCTGTCCACAGAAGATCAGTATCCTGCAAAAATAACAGATTCAGGAAAACGTCACTTCCAGTGGAGTCCAAACGCAAGATCGTGAAATGCTGCACAACGTTGCAATAGTTGCAACCTCTAAACGAAATTGTTGCTACACAATGTTTTTGCTCCACTAAGTATTAAGTTCTTCACTTCAAGATTTTGTACTTGAATTGGGCAGAAAAACACCAGGACCCAAGCTGACTTATAGCAAACTTGCATTTCCAGAAAAGTGGCGATATCATTTAAAATTGTAGGTATAATTCAGCCATACAAAAACACCAGAAGACCATACAGCTTTAACGAATGTAAGGATTCATCAATCAATATTTTTAGGATAGAGTTTCTGACAACATGGCAGCATGGTGGTGCATTGGTTACCATTGCTGCCCTGCAGCGCTGGGGTCCTGGGTTTGATTCCTGGGATGTTATCTGTGCAGTTCTCATGTTCTCCCCTTGTTTGCATGGGTTTCCTCCAGGTGCTCCAGTTTTTTCCCCCACAGTCCAAAGATATACCAAAAATATCAAAACTAATCACCCCCTTGGCCTTTTCACATTTTATCGGATTACAGTATGGAATCATAATGTATTTAATTGGGATTTGTTTGCTATTGATCGATACAAAACACGCATACAACACCCCAGTGATCCTTCCTGGGTTCAAGGCATCATTGCTAAACACGACAACACTGTGCCGTCATTTTAATCTTTATGTTGATCCTAAATATACACTCAAATGGCTTCCTGAGCTGCACTGTGACTTCTTGCATTCCGACGAAAACTATAAACACAAAAAGGAGAACACCGAGCTAGATGAGGCTTCTGAAGAAAAACTAAGGTGCTCATGTTGAACCTTTCAAGTTTTGCTGGGAACGCAAAAAAAACATTAGGGTATAGAGTCAAAATGATATATTTGAAGATATCTGTTGACAAATAACAAAAACTTTCTGTTTGAGTATGCAACTTTACAAAAAAAAAAGTACTGTTTGGAAAAAGATGTGTATCATTAGTAATCCAGCAAACATTTAAAAACTTTTGAAAAGACTGAATACGTTTTCAAGGCACTGCACTGGTGCTCTACAACCAGCCCAATGAAAAACAACCAGACTCATTTCGGGGCTTAAATGAATATGCAGCACCGACAGGCTGAAAGAACTGCCACTTTTGTCTGGAACAGAGAAGACTGAGTCGCATAATGAAACTCATAAATTGCTGGAGATAACTTCTGTACATAACCCAAGTATATTTTGAATGCTTATATATGATAGGGATTCGAGATCTGTAGTTAGGAGTACAACATCTAGAACACACCATCATGATGAATATGTGGGAAAGACATCACATCTGGAGGTTAACTCCATGATAAAAGGGGCAAACAGTCAAATTAACAGCTGTGGATCAACTTCAACAGTCCTACACAGAAATGGAGGAGGAGGAGGTGGTCAGGTGGTACTATTGTTTTCAATCTTAGCCACAGGTAGCACACGGAGATGCAATATGATGAATATGAGTTTCCTTCTTAATGAGTCCGCTATGTCCTCTTTCATGTGAGTAAGTCCTGAGAGGACGGAAGACAGCAGGAGGGAATCAATTTGGAGAGGAGCCACACAGAGGTGAAATCTCTCATGTTCTCAGCCACTCCTGCAGCTTTGCGGGATCCAAACAAATCGGACTTCATTTCCTCTCGTGATTGGACCCAACCTGCAACGGTTATTCCCTTCTCCCCATTGCTGAGACATCCCAGTGAAGGACCTATTCCTCTTGGAATCTGGTTTAACACAAAATTAATTGACCGAACCAAGCAGGCAATCCTGGAGGGGACTACGGAAGGGGATTTGGTTGTTTTTCCGTTCGTACGTTCATTTTTTGTTGGCTTAGTTCCCCAAATAAAAGTTGATCCAAAAAAAAGCAAGTAAGTATATTCTAGAATTAACTCAGGTGGGTAGCTGCGTCAGCATGCGTATGTTGCAAAGGAACAAGTAATAGGTTTATTCAATGCTGAAAAAAAGAAGAAAGAGAACGCAACGTTTCGGCTGTGGAGCCTTCTTTGGGTGCTCACACCTCACACCTGAAGAAGGCTCCACGGCCGAAACGTTGTGTTCTCTTTCTTCTTTTTTTCAGCATGGAATAAACCTATTACTTGTTTCTTCTAGAATTAACGCTTAACATATGATCCGAAAGTAAAAAGTACAAAAATGTGTATAAATTGCCCTACAAAAATATTAGAATGTGCTTAAACACCATGAAAAATGGAATCTAGGAAACATGAACAAACACAGAGCTATACAGAGCAGCAGACTGCAACTCTGCCATGATCCTCATTGACAGACCAAAAACAAAGAAGAAAACAAGCCCAAATGTACTTCAATCCAGCATCCCCCAGCAATGGTATGACGATGCATTCTAACCAATTAGTTCTTTGTAGGATTAAAAAGAGATGAGCACCTATTGTAATAAACAGGGGGTGTAAACAAAATGAATAAGGTATAGCAGGGCGGAGTGGTGGCTCTGTGGCTAAGGATCTGCGCCTGTGGCTGGAAGGTTACCAGTTCAAATCCCACGGCCGGCAGAGGAATCCTGCTTTGTTGGGCTCCTGAGCAAGGCCCTTAACCCCAACTGCTCCAGGGGCGCCGTACAATGGCAGACCCTGCGCTCTGACCCCAGGCTCTCTCCCTATCTGTGTGTCTCATGGAGAGCAAGCTGGGGTATGCGAAAAGATCATTCCTAAAGCAAGAAATTGTAAAGGGTTAATAAAGTGATGTTATAGGTGAGGTTGAAAACTGATCTTTACACCAGCTTGCCCTGGAACCAAATTTATAAAAATGAGCAAAAATACCTCATTAGTCAGAGAATGTCCAGCAAAATAGGCTTTTTTTATTCCTGGCACAGTGCAGCTTCAAAGAAAAGGGATAAGCAATGACTTAAAAGACGCCATCTATTTCCAAAACGAATGGACAAAAACCCAGTGGTTGTTTACCACTATTTTTAGACAAATATCCTTTCTCACTATACCCTCCCTAGATAAAGGCAGCAAAATACTACAAGACATTACTTCTCTCTAGTGAATTCCCCAGGAAGGAAACTGACATTTCAATAAATAAATAACACATTCCTTTTTTTCTAAATGTATATTTACTCAAATTCTCAACCGTGTACCTCAAAATGGTTCCGTCTTTCAAGGTGAAGGCCCCAAAAGCCTAAAGACCGGCCTGTCAAAACTGGCGTTTACTCACACCATGATGCCACTTCAGTTTTATAAATCAATAACTTGTTTGTTTGTTTTTTTAGCTGAAATTCACCTCAGCTTACAAAGTTTTTATTTTTTTATCAGGGCATCTTTACTCTTCTTACCTCCTACTCATATAAGGAATTTGATTCACCCTTCTTATTACGGTACCACCACTTCACAGCTTTGTACTGAACCAAGTGGTACTTAGAAAGATTAATGGTCATACAATAATCAATAGAGGTGTTCTTCTGATACCTCTATTTCTGTGGCATATAACAGGAAAATGGCACCCTAGGATTTACTGAGTCATTCAAAATTGTTGTCCACACTCAACATGATTGTCTGCACTTATTTTATTCAGGTGACTGCACAGTGCAATATAAGTTTATCAAAACATCAGAATAAGTTAGAGATGGGATGATGTTTACTTTGCGTAAAAAAATCCCAAAATGTTCAACGCAATCACTATAGCAGTGCAGAGAGCAAAGCCATATTTTTTCATAAATAATTCAATTCGAGAAAACATGAAGAGCACATTTACTCACACCAAAGTATTCCTTCAATTAAACCTGAACCACAACAAACCAAAAATAGCGTTCTGTTCTTTAAAAGTGCAATGGAAGCTTCCAGAACTATACTCAGGCCTACAGAGCTTTCCCTGGTGTAAGACAAGAAGACATTCAGTCACAGCATTTAAGCAGACGTGGATTTAAAACTGAAAACAGGAGGCAGTTCTTTATGGTCTGTGGCTGTGTGAAATAAAATAGCCAACCGTGTTGTTGAAGCCAATATCCTGGTTTCTTTTGAGAAATGGCTGGATGAGGTCATTGGATCAATTAATAACTAACTAGCAAATGATTTAAATGGGCTAAACGGCCTCCTTTCAGTTGTAGTGTTCCTTATATTCTTCATGATCAAAGTCAAAGAGTTCTTTTAGGACTGCTCACAAATGGCCAATGACCTCCACAAGATGACAGTTGCAGTATGACAGTGTTTCAATGCATACATGAAGTTAAAAACACATGGTCAACAGCACATAAAATAAATGTTCCAAACTAGCCACAGCTCAACATTGTGGTTAGAACTTAAGTTCACAAAAACTGAGATCTGAAAGTATGGAGGAATGGTCAAAACTCCCCTCTCAAGACATGCCAGAGCCTTATACAGTGTAGCATAGTACAGGAATTACTTGTCAGTGTATTTTCCAAAATATCCACCCATTTTCTAACCGCTTTGTCCAAAATAAGGTCGCAAGGGAGCAGGAGTCTATCCCAGCAATCAACAGCTTGGATACACAGGCAGGATACACCCTGGACAGGAGACCAGTACATCACAGGGCTCGCACAGATACAGACACCCTCACACTAGGGCCAAATGTTAAAGAAGCCATTTAACCCACCAGTATGCAGTATCTTTGGACTATGGGAGGAAACCAAAAGGAAATCAGAAAAAAACCATACATACAAAGGGAGAACATAAACTCTGCACATAAGCAATGCTAACTACTGTGCCACTGAGCCACTCAAATACATTCTAATATAAACTGAAACATTTTAAAATGTAACACTGTCATACTGTTTTTTGTTCTTTTCGTGCACTTCAGTTTAAGGTTACAGTTAAATATTCACAGATTGTCTTCAGGAAGGGCCAACGCTTCTGTTACATGATGTTTTTTTGCTCGACTTTCATAGGATGTGAATAGATCTGGAGGACACTGTTAGGCTACTTAAACTTTTCGATAAGCACACCACTGCAAAGTCTTCAAGCGAGCTGCTCAGAGAGGCTAAATATTTTATTTGCTCCAAAACCCTGACAGTCGTCTCCTATATTAAAGAGCCAGTGGTCAAAAGATAAGCCGCTCTTACCTCTATTATTGAGTTAACTTCATCTTTTCCATACCACTCTGGCTCATAAACTTCCTGGAGGCACTCGGACAGCTTCTTTGATGCTTCATGCATCGCTGAGGAAAGGACAAACCACACAGATATCAGACCTTCAGGACGTAAATCGCTGAAGTGTATACGTTTGGACAAGCGGTACAGCTTGAAGTGATTCAAGTGCGATGCTACTGTACATCGGTGTACTTTTGCTGCAAAGGAACAAGTAAAGATTCGTTCCACCCTGAAAAATAGAAAGGAGAAACGGGTGTACACCAGGGTGCTGCATATACAAATATATCAAGCACTGTTAATACCAAATATAAAATGGCCATCAAAAACAGTCCACACATCACTAACGGATACAGAAAACAAAAACAATGAACAAATGTTGGAGGTGCTCTCTGGAATTATACCAGAGGCAGCGACTCTTGTCTTCAGAGCTGTCAGTGAGGCAGCTATCATTGCTTTGATTTCCACACGGGGTTTAAACACACAAATTTACTGATTTAAATATTATAATGCTTTATTACATCACGTTATTTTACATTGCTCTTATACATAACGGTTTAAAATGCATTCTAAACCATCTATCCATTTTCTAATGGTTTTGCCCAGGAAACCTGAAACCTATCCCAGCAAGCAACTGGCGCATGGCAGGGTACACATTAGACAGGAAGCCTGTCCATTGTAGGGCAGATACAAACATGCACACACTCACACCAGGGCCAGTTTTACCAGAAGCCAGTTAACCTAGCAGTATGTTTCTCCACTGTGGGAGGAAACCAGAGCACCCAGAGGAATCTCCTGCAAAGACGAGAAGACCACACCGATAGTTACCCAGGAGCTCAGTGCTGTGAGGCCACAACTCTTAACCACTGAATCCTACTCTGTTGAGCCCATGAGCAAGGCCCTTAACCCCTGCTGCTCCAGGGGTGCCATATAAATGGCTGACCCTGCACTCTGACCCCAAGCTTCTCTCTCCCTGCCTGTGTGTCTCATGGAGAGCAAGCTGGGGTATGCGAAAAGACAAATTCCTAATGCAAGAAATTGTATATGGCTAATAAAGTGATCTTAACCTCTCATCTTAACAACCACATGGAGATTCTTAAATACTCTCCCTCACATTATACTGGAGTAATCCACACACAAAGGCCATGCAGACCTTCACACACACCAGAAACTGACCTTTTATCACGTTTATCCCACTGTTGATGCCAATTACTCATTGCAGGTGGAGATCATAGCTCAAACAATGGAGTAACTTTTACAAAACGGATACACAGTACAGCTCAAGATATCACTCAGGAAGTACCTAACCATCACATGGTTTAACTCAAATTTTCATCAGAGTGTATACACTATTCTCATGTAGATGCTGTCATATAAAATTTGTCTGCAGTGTCTTTTATTCAGTCTGTCCATGGGGCACTATTTGTACCATTCTGCATGTCTGGAGAGTACCTAATACCTACTGTAGGTATGGAAGCGTGTAGATAAGACTTTATTAATCCCATAGGGAAATTGATGTGTTACAGCAGTCCAACCCGAGACAAGCAAAAACAGACATCGGAATAGTTATAAAACAAAAGACAACAAAATAAATATAAATAAAATAAATAGAAATAAATACATAGGTGTGTGCAAAATGTGATGATCATAGTCACTGTAAAAACAATAAAATATGTGCAAAATGTGCATAGGTTTATACGGACTGATTGTCCAAAAAAAGTACAATGGAGCAACATGCTGTCCAAAGATGAGCAAATGAAGGGCTAACAGTCCTAGCCTAGGGCAGCGTTATACACCCTGACAGCCACCGGGAATAAAGACCTGCAGAAACGTTCCCTTGAACACCGTAGCTGGAGCAGTCTGTTGCTGAAAGTGCTCCGCTGTCCAGTAACAGTCCCATGAAGCGGATGAGAGGCGTTGTTCATGATGGCTGTGAGCTTGGTCAGCACTCTCCTCTCAGCCACCACCTCCAGGGGGTCAAGGCTCAGCCCCAACACAGAGCCAGCCTTCTTGATGAGTTTATTGAGCCTATTTGCATCTTTTGACAACAGCGTAGAAGATGGCCACTGCCACCACTGATTCATAGAAAATGTGTAGCAGTGTTCCACACACACCAAAGGACCTGAGCCTCCTAAGAAAATAGAGTCAGCTCTGACCTTTCAGTGTAACAGAACAACTGTCATTGTGGGGGGAGTTAGGCTGGTTGAGGCATGTATAGAACCATACATACAGGTGGAGGAGGCGTGACCGGCTGCCATGGTAGAAGCAGCCTACTGCACAGTGCCCCCATGAGGGTGGGAGGAGTAAAAAGTACTTAAAAATCCAAATAAAACCTGATACATACTGGATGCCTGTACATGTAACCACAGGAACAAACATTAACTGGAAACTAATACTGTGTATTAGCATGGGATATAAAGGGAAGGGAAGTCAGACCCCTTGAAATGACCTGGTGTTTCATTATTCCCAGCTGGCCATCGCCATACCTTTCACAGATGTTAAATATGCTCGTAGATCCTTCTGGAGCTTGGTTCCTTCCGTCTGGAAAAACAAAAGAGGGGAAAAAAAGAGCTCACATGTAATGAAAATCAAAAGCGCACTGCGTTGGTCACCGCTGTGCAGCCTTGGAGTGTAAAAGGGTTGTTACGCGTGCATGCATGCGTTTTGAAGACCACACCACACTTGAATTTAGAATTTCACATCAGGACCATGACCTTAGGACCTTACAGGGTCGTCTTGAAGCACTTTACTGAGAATATCAATACACTGAGAGGAATTTAAAAACACAAGACGCTGTTGGTGAGAGCTGGAGATGAGACTATTTCCCTCATAAATCATAACCACCGAAGGACACATTCTGTGACAGAAATGTAAAGTGTATTTACCCCCTATTAAAATGGTATCTAAACCCCTGTGTATTCCATGCCCACATACTATTTTACCTGTTTTGGGGGTGTGCATAGGTTATTATGTTTTGGAAAAAGGTCTCTTCTGGTTTCTCCTTAATTCTAAGTAAGGATATTCCTTGTCAGTAAGTTCTGTCTAAAATGTTTAAATACAGCTAACAGGTTGTTGTTTCTACACCAGGAGCCTCTGTATTCCCTTGTGTGACATCCCTGGAAATCTTGGATCTTGGTTTTGAACTTTTGATTTGATCATGATCTTAGGACCATGGAAGGTACCATGGTCCTGAGAGATAGGAGGGGATGATGGAGGCTTCCATCAAACTTTATTACATGGGGGGTCCCCATTGTATTGGTTTAGCTATGCTTTAGGGGTCCTAAAAGTTTAATGTTGGAGGGGAGCAGCAGTGAGACGCACAAGTTTTTTTTGTCTGTGTGAAAATAAAAATGTGTTCATAAAATAAGAAAATGTATCCATACCGCCATACAAACAGTACCAGACAAGAAGGAAGGAACTCACCAGCTGCTTGTTAAAATTTACAACACTCTCTTCAAAGAGTTCATCCTTTGTCTCATCTGCCTTTCCCAGTTTCTGGAGAACCTGTATCAAAGACAAATCACAGTTTTTTATTCAAGTTCTTCCTCACTTACCTGCTTCTGTAGACATGTAAAAATGGCCCATCACTTATTTCAGTATCTAATTTGCTCGAAATACTGTAGTCGGGCGTTACATTTATTTTCACCACAGTAAAAAAAAACACATACAGCAGCCACTGTAGTACAACTGAAATGTTTAAGATTTTAAAATGAAATGACAAAAGTATATGAACGCTCAGTCCTTTGAGCTTAAGACAGACACCAGAATCAGGGTGTGAATGCTATCGTAAAATTAAAAGGACCTAAATAGAAGTAGAAAAACAGGAGACACTTTCAGAATAAGCTGCTACTATATGTTTAGTTGTCAAGGCTGAGTCAGAGAAAATGATAAGCGTTCTGTTGAGTTCTTGGATGCTATAGGTCAATAGGAAATACACAAGTAAGGCTTCACTTACCAGTAGATTTTTTGATTATTTTAATTTAAAAATGTGTTTTGCCTGATGTGTCTCACTCCCTAATACTGAAAAGATGTGAACCAAGCAGAAAGACATCTGACTGTCCAAACTCCACCAGGCCTTAATGAGGAGTATGTTAATGCCCAGGTCAAAACTAGACAAAATACATCTTTTCATCTGAATACAGAGTGCAGACTGGATTATTACCCAGGTTTTGTAGGGCATCTAAGTTTGAAGCACTAACTCAAGATTTTTTTTTTCCCGACTTGGAATGACAAAAAACCAGGACAGGCCTGCTGTGGAGTCCCGCACCATTCACAAGAAAGTCTTGGCATTAGTTCTCCAATGTTATATAAAACACGACAAATCACCATATTTAAAAATAGCCAAATAACACAATGTCAGGAACTTTCAACTAGGAAAACCTACTGTATATGCACCTAATAACAGGAAAAAATATGTTTAATAAAAATGCATAAAGGTTTTGTAAATAAATAATAATGAGATCTACATGAAGGCTTCATTTAGAAGTGCAGTCTGAAAAAGTTTAAACTTTGAATATGCTCTAAAAGAATAGAAACAAGCTATTTAAAATGAAGAAAATGAATTATTTCTAAATGCTAATTTTTCTACTACTGCTGCTTGAAATAGTTTAAACTCTAAAGGTACCATAATGCATTTTGAACTTAAGATATCCAATGCAAAGACAGTGGACACCACAAAGACCACTGCTTAAATTGAAGCAATATCTAATATCTCCTCCACACATGAGTAATATATACTGTACACTACCTCATAGGCGAACTACTCACCTCTCGTCTTTACTACAGCACAGCATTGCTGGGGTTTTGATCATTCTGAGGATGTGGCTATAGGTTTTGCAGTACTGCTGACTAGTGATGTTTCTAAAAATTCTGAAGTTAAGTGCTGGGTTTCAGCCGATGGCCTTTTCAAAATGGCGAACGTGCTGTGCTGCAGTACGGAGGGGACGTGCTTAAATGATTTCTGGATGTTTTACGAAAAAACAACAAAAAGAAACAGTCACAGGCAAAGGCCATTCCTTCACACGCACACAGAGAAATGAATCAGTTTCTTAAAAAGGCATGTTTGATTTTAACCATGGCCCTATCAGTGTTGTTCTCTATGCTGACTCTGCACATGTAGGCTTACATTACCTGACAGAGGAGGTGCCTGAAGATTGCAACGTCAAGACTACAGCTAAAATGGTAGTCTACCATGCTAAGTATCCTTCCTTCTCTACCATACCAGTTAGAAACATGGCCAATGGCAAAGACACTTGACAAAAAAAACCCAAGTCTTATCTCCAATGCTTTTTGTAGATGAATGTAGCTATCAAATGGTAGGATAGACACACCAGTATCCAGTTCTCTCCCAGGCAGGCACCACAACTGTACTCCTGTTGTACGCAGGACCTCCACTATTCCAGCCAGAAACCTTTTGTACTGCTCACCTTTGGAGTTGAAGCTTCTCTGAATCATTTCTGCCTCTTACAAAATAAAGAGCTGAAAGCAAGACTGCAACTCTGGCTCTCTGTCTCTCTCTCGCTCTCTCCCGAGGTGTGTTTTGCTCAGACTGCAGCTTGACATTCAGACTTGTGGCCTTTCCAGCTTCCTCTGGGCTGCTCTGCTTCTCCTCCAGCTCTTCCATCAGCTTAGAGATTTTGGCTTCTAGATGACGGTCCTTCTCATCAGCAGTTCCCGACTTTCTCAAAACGCTGCTGGCCAGCTCATTAGCCAGTTTCTCCTCCTGAGCCTCAGTTTCCAGCTTCCTCTGGGCTGCTCTGCTTCTCCTCCAGCTCTTCCATCAGCTTAGAGATTTTGGCTTCTAGATGACGGTCCTTCTCATCAGCCAGTTCCTGACTTTCTCAAAACGCTGCTGGCCAGCTCATTAGCCAGTTTCTCCTCCTGAGCCTCAGCCTGCTTGCAGGTTCGCTCTGCTGCAGTCAGGTTCTCCTGCAATCGCATGAGCTCAGCCTCCAGGCTTTTGGTCGTCTTCTCATTCTCCTTGGTTGTAGTCAGCACTTCCTCCTTGGCAGTGCTGCCTTGTTCTAGATCCTTCTAGAAGTCCTTCATCGGAGCCTGAGGTTCATGCAGCTGCTTAAAAGCCTCTTCTCGGCCTCGGTTTACAGTTTCAGTGTGGTCCTCGACTTCCTTGAGATCTCTCTCCTGCTTCTTCTTTGCAGCAATCTCCAGGTCTCTCTGCTCCAGCTCATCCTCCAACTTGGTGTCCAGTTCACACACCTATTTGACCAGCTGTCTCTTTTCAGAGGTGGCCTGTCGGATATAGGCTTGAAGACCTCCACTTCTGCTTCTGCTCTGGTCACTCTGGTATGGAGCTCTCTCAGTCTCTTCACCAATCCAATCCTTGGTCAGTCCTTCTCCTCTGGTCAGTGATGCACACAGGGATTCTGTCTTCTGTCCCCTCCAACAGCAGGCATTCACTTCCCCCAGAATGACGCAGGAAACCACTGCTTCCTGCTTTTTAACAGTTACCTGACCAATTGACTTCCTGCAGCTGGTCCTGTGAATGTGAGCAGGAGCTCACTTCCCCCCCCCCCCAGAGAAGTCTGGGAAATGTAGTCCCTACAGGGCTATGCTCTCACTGAATGTTTTGCAGCTATTATTAATAGGAGCTCCACATTTTAACTCTGCCTCTAAATTATCCATTCCATTTGATCAAAGAAATTATACGGAGTTTCTCTTTGATTTATTTATTTAATAGTCTTTAATCAGAAACGCAACTGGACTGAACATTTGTACTGGTACAGATGACAAAATGGCTTCTATTTGGTCCTCTTTTGCTAAAAACAGTACAGACTGCCATTATGGAGGGTTCTTTTCAGAGGAATCATAATATTACTGTTATACCCCATTACTGACAAAAGATAAGTTACACAGTTTTGTCTTGCCCTCTCACTGATGTGTTCACACGCAAAGCTCTATGCTAATTCTTGCCAGTTTGCTTTAGGGCTAACAAGTCAGAGACGACCACTTTAACCTTTCGTCCTTTGCCTTGCCTTTGGAACATCAAAATTAAAAACTAATTTCCCACATGGATGCATGTAAACAAGAAAGATGCGATCTGGGTCCTCCTCTGACCAGTGAGCTCAACGTTCTAATTCAAAAAATACTTTTATTCTTGGATGTTTACACAGTTGTGCTACAAGTCATTTTTAACTACATGTTCTGTTTTTTTTTTTTAAATGTGGGGCTTTGGGCTAAATTCTGGACCTGGGGTGCTGTCTGTGTGGAGTTCGTATGTTCTCCCCATGTTTGCATTGTTTTCTTCCCACAGCCCAAAAGGCATTCTGGTAGGTTAACTGGCTTCTGGGAAAATTGGCCCATTCTAGGCAAATGATGGATGTGCTCAGCTCTTAACAGTGCAGGCAGCGCTATTAATTTGGACGTTTTTGATTTAACACGCTTCTGCACTATAGACTACTTTTTTTAAGATGATTTTCTGTCACCAACACTATTCTCCCCATGAACAATCAATCTAGTATAGTAAGTGGTCTCCATGCTATCTATCCTTATGCTCACCTACAGTATAAGGTTCTGCATGACTTGGTACCTCAGTACCTGTCTGAGCTACTATCGTCCTACTCCCCACCTCGCCACCTAATTCTGGTCTCCTATCTGTCCCCCAAGCCCGTCTACACTCTATGGGTGACAGGACCTTCTCCTGTTTAACCCCAACACGCTGGAACTCTCTGCCCAAGGATATCAGAGAGTCACTTTCCCTCAACTCCTTCAAATCCAGACTCAAAACCATCTTTAGAAGAGTCTTTACTTACCTGGTTCTGTCCTTTACCCCTCTGCTCCTGTTTTATTTAGTACCCCCATCTACTGTCTTCTCTCTTTGAATATTCTCATTGTGTACTTTTTGTTGCTTTGTAAAGCGTTTTGAAAAGCCACCTTTAAAGGAGCTATATAAAATAAACATTATTATTATCTTTATGTTCTCAAGGACTTAGGCCCGCAGAGGTGGAAATATAAGTTACATGTATATTTCAGATATATAGAATATATACTGCAGGAATATACAGGTAGTTGAATACATATTACAGAATGGTCAGTTATGAATCACAAAATTAATCAAAATCATACCTAAAGCATGTAATTACTATCCAAACTTCTATTTTTCTAAAAACATAAATCCATAGTCATTTCTTTCGAAGTTCAATGTATAAATGCACTAAAAAAACGCTATGCGTACACACACACATCTAAGCCAATATACTGTACTTCC
This sequence comes from Atractosteus spatula, assembly GCF_055471065.1. NCBI lineage: Eukaryota > Metazoa > Chordata > Actinopteri > Semionotiformes > Lepisosteidae > Atractosteus > Atractosteus spatula. Next base: position 8,360,237 of record NC_142718.1, on the reverse strand, counting down.
CTTTTATTTTACTGGTCTTTATATTAGAATGTATGGTTAAGTGGAAAGCAGAGGGAAATACAGTATTTGTATTTTCTTTTACAGTTGTTTGCTTTTTATTCCCTTAAATTACGTAGAACTAAACAATCTATACAAAATGAGGATTTAATTTCACCCTGTACAATATATACATAATATGTATATTATTTTAGAAAAAATATTAAAAATGAAAATGTATACAGAGCAACCTGACTTATTCCTCCTCTCAAGGGAATGAACTTCAACAAATGACTTTTCTGTACATTTAATGGAATGGTTCTTCAATAAAATGTTAAGAACTCTAAAAAAGTGACCTTAGGGTTTCCTTTATGAATTCATAATGATGAATTCATTAGTCTATAAGAGAAAAAAAGACGTGTCATGAAACATATTAACTAAAAGGCATTAATTTGCAAAAAAAAAGCACATCTGTTGTCTGTCATCCTGAATAACAAAGCCTCCTAACAGTAGAGGTGAACAATCTCCGTGATGATGCATCTTTTTCACTTCTCCTGTGGTAGAAATTCAAGACGTGTCTGAAACCTGTTATGCAAATTCTTGCTGTTACTTTTTTCTATCCATAAGTGTGTCATTTAAATCATGAAAGAGACACCATTATTTGAAGACAGCTACTTAGGAAAACAAGTCCTAAGCAGTTCTTTAAGTTGTGAAGTGGGAAAGTTACCATTTTAGAATTGAGACACCTACTGTACTACTCATGAAACCAAATCTTATAAATAGCTGTTTTAGGAGACAGCGGCCTTTTTAAGTTTCAGTTCCTGGTCTCAGATGCAACCAGTCAGCCATAAGTGCCAGCACTGCTGACATCAGCTGTTAAATCCAAGTCTCACAGAGCTACATAGGAGGAAAAAATGTGTGTATCGGCTCTTCACTATCGCACCTTCACTGCTCAGGCTACACACAGACAAGGGTTCCTTCACTTTTCGTTCCCCAGTTCATTCAAAAGTAAAAGCTTAACAAGTAAACTGTTTCTGAAATAGAAAGTCAACAAAACACTTTGAAATGTAGTGAATGGAGGCCTCTATTTCACAGGCATCTTGATCCCGGTACAACAGTGGAAGATGAGACTGTAGGTCTCAGTTCAGCTACTCCGAATTGAAACAAAAAAATCCCAGCGAAGTGCAGAAAACTGGAAGACAGGGAATTGAAAAAGCATGATAAGAGGATAAGGCATGTCAGGATGAAGCCTCAGAGAACAAGGGGAACAGATGAATTATGGACACTGTGAAAAAGCGAAAGACTGGTTGGTTCTAACTCCAATCAATTAGAGTAGAACAGGATCCTTATCTGTAAGCTCCAGGAACAGCTTTCTTATTAGGTCAACAGTTGATTTCCTGCTGTCGTCACCACAGAACAACAGAAAAAAAATGGGTATGGAGAGATAATGAAGTCATTCAATCGGGCCTCTTTGATGGCAGCAGCATACAGATTTGTAGTCTTATAATTAGAACTGCAGTTGTTCCACTAAAATAATAATAATAAAACCTTGGATCAGTGTCTAAACCTTTCTTTGTGTTAGCCTAGGTGTTTTTCAGCAGTGGGTTGCTCTACCTCTGTTTCTAATCTTCTCTCTTTCCGGTCCAGGAGCAGCAGTGTGCAGCAAATAATACAGTAGATCTCTGTATTTCTTCGTGTTATGTGTTTTTGATATTTGAATTTCAAATGGCACACACACTCACACCAGTGCCACTTCTTTTCAGAATCCCATTGACCTACCGGTATGTCTCTGGACCATGGAAGGAAACCGGACCACCAGGCAAAACCCCATATGAGCCAGGGGGAGAACATACAGACTCCACACAGACAGCTCCCCAGGATTAAGCTCAGGGCTGCGAAGCAGCAATGCTAACCACTGCACTACAGTACCACCCTGTACCTAAAAATGTCACCCTAGAATATCTTTCAAACAGCTGATCCATTCAGGCTATAGTCTGAGACTAGAAATTTCTAGATACCAAAAATAACATGATACAAGATCCACAGAATACTTCAAAGTTCTTACATACTTATGCAACTAGATGTACAGTACATTGTGGAGCAACACAGCCCAAGGTCCAATTAACGCTCCTTAGAGCTAAATGTGTAGGACTTGGCCTTTTGCTGCTCATAAACGTTCTTTTAAAATATCACTTCAACAGGAATGTGCAACAGCTGCAGTGGAAACATGAGTCATCGTGTTGAGTTTTCCACAGAAAAGAGTGCTTATTCCATAGGCCTGGAGCTCGGTCAGTGCAAACATTATAAAGAAACAATTTTTTTTTCCCTCCAAAATTAAAAAAAAAGTATCTTTTTGCTCACTACAATTAGCCAGGTGTCACCTTCTTCCCAGCCCATCTACCATGTCCTCTCACTGGGTAATTATTTTGCTGTTCTGTAAAGCACTTTGAGAAGCCACTTTTAAAGGCACTTAACAAAAATTGCTTACTATATCTTTGCAGGTTTTGCCAACACTCAAACTCTCATTCACATAAAAGCGTTCATGGTTAACATTGTAGTTTTGAATTCATTTTTTACAATCGGATCACTTGCCACAGAAATGAGGCTACCCAAAGATCACTTCCCCCAGCACACATAATTCTAGCGTGTTTCTTTCAAGTTAAAGTATACACCACTGCAGTGGCAACAGAGCATGTCAGTTGTGGAGGACCCCTCATGTTAAGTGCGCAGAACTGCATTTCAGTGAAGCCCTTGAATCAAAATGCCACCACATTTTACTGAAGTTTACATTTTTTTTTACACAGTGTAAATCTGAATACAAGATTTCAACAGCGGTGGTTTTGGACACAGCACATTATGCAATGCCATTTGGAAAAACAAGTGAGCATGTGAACCACAAAAAAAAAAACTGTTTCCACTAACCACACATCACACCCAGATCGGACCTAAACTAATGAATTCCAGTACAGCCCTACTTTGGAAGGCCCTCGTTCATCCTGGTTAGGTGCTTTAATTCATAAAACACTTCCAGACAAACAGGAATTTCCAGGAAACATGTTTTACATCTGGGCTGGGAAAAGACCTCTCTGGTACTTTTCACGAGGATAGACTGCTCTTTGCTCACAGCCTAAAGCCTGGAGTTCTAGTCCACACGTGCATTTAATAAGGATTAGCAGGCCTTAGTCTCTTTCTCTGGGAGCTATTCTTAGGCAGGAGTCTCATGAAAAAGGGTGGGTATGCAGAGAAGGTTAGGGAATGATGGTACCAGAGATCTACTGAAAAACTGCAATAAGAGGGGTAGTGACCAGGAATTCAGGTGGTGGGAACATCAGGAGAGACAGTGAACAGAATGTCAGTCTCTCTACACTACCCTCCATCTGTTGTAAGGATTTGATCTTGGATCAGAACCACCTGCCTTTCTAGATATGATTACAATTTTAGCTTTAAGAAATCATGGGACAGAGTGTGGTCAGCTAAGCTGAAAATTAAAAAAAATATATATATTCGCATTGATTACTGCGACGGACTGGCATCCTGCCCAGGGTGTACCCTGCCTTGCACCCACGTCTTGCCAGGATAGGCTCCATGTCACTGAATTTGAAGAAGCAGATAGAAAAGTGGATGGATGTTATTGATCAGGGTGGCATGGTGACACAGTTAGCGTTGCTGCCTCTCGACACTGGAGCACTGGGTTCAATTCAGGTGCTCTGGTTTCAACCCACAGTCCACAAACATCCGGGTACATTAACTGGCTTCTGGGAAGGTTGGTGTGAGTGTACAGTAGCTAGTAGCCAGCTGACCTGAAGAGCTCACTCAACCCTGTCTTGGATGAGGGCAGTGTTTCCAGCAACTTGGCTGGGCAACTTGTTCCAAACTCCCACAACCCTTTGTGTAAAGAAGTGCCTACTTTTTAAATGCACTTCCGGAGAGTTCCCTCTTGAGCCCTCTGGTTCGAGTTTCACTGTTCATACCAAAGGCATTCGCTGGGTTAATCTTGTCAACGCCTTTTAAAACTCTGAATAACTGCATCATAACTATATCAAACACTCCCACAATGAGCATGTTATTTTTAGTAACCTGAACTTGTAACTTGGACAAATTGTGGAGCCTCAGAAAAAAATAGCTTCTTGATGTTTACTAAATCATTTATTAAAGACAAAGTGAAAAAGCAATTTCGGACACTTTACTGGATTATAACTGGATTATTTACTGGACTTTTTTTCATTTTAAAAAAATAGTACACTATACAGTACTTTATAGCATGGATTACAACATGATATATAATGTGATTATAATAAAGCTTATTATCCATTAATGTAGATTATGTTCTTGATACTTCTCCATGATTTTACTCTTAAGACAGCATTGTATCAGTAGTTCATTTTTGAAATGATTTGTGCACATTTTGAAGCTCCTTCTTCATCTCACTTCATGAAAAGATACACTTCATGAATGAATATCAAAGGAATAGAGTTTAAAAAGTTATTTAATATCAAGTAGACAGTTTTATGGGATCTTACAATTCATTTAACAACGTTTTTCATACCACATTATTTTTTTCAATTCCAGTAAAATACAAAATGTTTGTTCTGTGCACTTGAAAATGAAGGCTCTACCACTTTATTTACAGACTACTTTTTAATACATTGAAGAAATAGAAACTCAAATGAATTTTCAATGTCATATAAACAAATATCATAACAACCACTGTGTCCTACAGTGCCATTTGGGTTAGAAGCAACCCACTGCATGCACATCAGAAGAACAATTCTAGGGTTCCAGTGTAGACACTGAAAATGTGCAGCTGTAATTCATATTATGGCTCCCAACACTTCCTAATTTATGTGGTACTTGTCATCTCTAGATTTACTGTAACTAGTACTAAAATATTGTGAATCTGAGCAAGCAAAGACAGGATACAGACAGGATATCTGTCAGAAGAGACAAGCAACTACAAAATTATACATATACAGTATATATACTGTATGTTAATGAAAGAGTGAATCAAATGTTCACAGACAATACAGTTAACATAACTGTCGCAAAATGGAGTTCTCGCAGCAACCACAATGACTGCCTTACATCCCTTTTGTCAGCAAAATTCAAACCATCGCCGTCTTTGAAACAATAGAACAGACTGCCATGAAATTCTGCAGGTTTCGCCACGCTCAAACCTGCTTCAGATCTGCATTTGTAGCTCACCGAAGACTGAAGAGACACTTTTCAAACCCACACAAGATTACCACCTTATCGGCAAAACGTGCCCTAGGATGGTAGCAGTTCTTTCAAAACACTGGCCAATCAGTCCCCAGCTCAGTTGATATAATTGCACTGACAATCCAGTAACAAACACAAAAAAAACACTACTACAGGTATGTTGTTTTGTTGACAAGCCCCAACAACAGGCTACTGCTAGGCAAAATCTGCTTGTGCAATAAGGCCAAACTCCGATCCACATTGTGATCACAACACAAATTAAACCCTTCCTTCCTTCTTTTTCAGAAAGGCTTTTTCTTAACTATGTTTCTTAACCGTTTTCATCTGTATATTCATTGTGTATTTGTCATGTCATGTGGTTGTACTGCAAAGTGCTTTAAGAAGCCACTTTTAAAAGGTGCTATATAAAACTAAAGTTCGTTATTACTATTAATATTATTGAATATCTGACCTATAATAGATTATATGGCGGTAGAATATTACATACAATATGGATGGTTTCTGTGTAAACCAAGGAGCAGTGTTGCTCCTGCCTGTGTTGTGTTGTCCCTGCCTTTCAAATTATTGCATAAATTAAATTTAAACTTTGCAGGTTTCATCAACACTTAAACACACTTCGCACTTGCTCCCCAGACTTGCCGCAACACTTTTTATGCCCCTATGGGCTGCAGCATAGAACGAATAGTTGCTGTATCACCCTGCAACTCACAGCTGGCAACCCACTGAAGCTCAGCAGGTGTGAGCCTGGCTAGTACCTGGATGGGAGACCTCCTGGGAAAAACTAAGGTTGCTGCTGGAAGAGGTGTTAGTAGGAAGAGAAGGGAGTCCTGTATTTTCTGCATTTCTTTATAATGGACTTTACTGTGCTTTGGGGGATATGCAATGCCTTGAAAAGTTTTTCTCTTCCCGTGATTGGTGCTTTTCAATAACCCTGTCCCAGATTTACCTTGAACGTTTCTTAGTCTTCATGATGTAGTTTTGGATGGGAGCTGTACTCCAATCCACCAATTCTGCATCTTCTTGGGGCGGAGCGGGGGCTCTGTGGCTCAGGATCTACGCCTGTGGCTGGAAGGTTGCCAGTTCAAATCCCGCAGACAGCAGAGGAATCCTACTCTGTTGGGCCCCTGAGCAAGGCCCTTAACCCCAACTGCTCCAGGAGCACCATATAAATGGCTGACCCTGTGCTCTGACCCCAAGCTTCTCTCTCTCTCTCTCCCTGTCTAATCCATCTATCCATTTTCTAACAGTTTTGCCCAGGAAACCTGAAACCTATCCCAGCAAGCAACTGGCGCACGGCAGGGTACACATTAGACAGGAAGCCTGTCCATTGTAGGGCAGATACAAACATGCACACACTCACACCAGGGCCAGTTTTACCAGAAGCCAGTTAACCTAGCAGTATGTTTCCTGCGAAGACAAAGAGACCACACCGAGAGTGACCCAGGAACTGAACCCAGGAGCTCAGTGCTGTGAGGCCACAACTCTTAACCACTGAATCCTACTCCATTGAGTCCCTGAGCAAGGCCCTTAACCCCAACTGCTCCAGGGGCGCTGTGTAAATGGCTGACCCTGCGCTCTGACCCCAAGCTTCTCTCTCCCTGTCTGCGTGTCTCATGGAGAGTAAGCTGGGGTATGCGAAAAGATTAATTCCTAATGCAAGAAATTGTATAGGGCTAATAAAGTGATGTTCTAAAGACTTTTGTTTGCACAAGAGCCTATTTTGGTGTGTCATAGTAAAAGGGGGTGAATACTGTAACGCATACGGCCGTCAATGAGCGTGTAAGAGCCGGCTTACCAGAGCGGTGACGTCACCGCCCTTCCCTGTAATAGCAGGGCCCACAGCCGCTGGGCTGGGGGGAGATCTCTCTTTAGCTCACCAGGCTGGGTCCCTGTTGAGTGATGCCGGAGGCCCAGGTTCGCGTCCCCGACAGTGGGGGGCCGACCTGTGTAGGCAGCAGGCGAGGGCGCCCACCCGAACCCCGTACCGTTACAATCACTGTCTTATACTGTATTTCTAGTCAATTTCGGAGGATTTTGTCGGATTTTGTTTTCACTTTATAGAGTGTCAATCAATGGCAAAAACTCCAAGTGAAATACATTATGATTCCTTACTGAAACCCAATCAAATGTCCGGGGGGAGGGGAACTTTTGATAGTCACTGCAGAAGGAGAAGGAGAAATTTTTAACAAATTTCTGTTGTGCCTATAGGTTGAGTTGACATTTCAGTCTGCCACTTAACATTTATCATAGTGGCTTTGCTGCCGATAGGATAATTCTGTGTGTAGACTACTTTTTGGTAACCGTGAGGAGAAACCACGACTGGGCACTTTCACCTACTGTAGCGTGTCCTTGTAGCGAAGATGACTCACTTCTATCGTACTCACACAAACAGAAACAAGCAGTTGAGCCCAGGCCTCACATACAGAGCAGACACAGGAGGAGTGCTGCAATGCAGTACCACAAGCTCAGTGAAACTATTAAACAGGCCGAACCCCTTCAAAAAAATTAAACTGAATTCCGGGGCTTCTTTATTAAAACAGGTGGAGGAAAATCTTAAAAAAAGGACACGTTTCCTACCAAAAAAGCAATGTCAGGGATGCGAACAAACAATAAGTTGAACAACAAATTAAAAATATATTTTCCATTTTGTTTCTACATACAATTCATTGTTTGAATACTTCAGTACTTTGAATCACACTTCGTTCCACACTATAAAACCTACACAGCAAAAGTATTAAAAAAAGGTTATCGTGTTAGCTTTTTGTTCTGAGCAAGCAAAACATTTCATAACAGCAATCTCCAACTCCAACTTACTGTAGCTGCTTACTGAAGACGATAACCAAAAGCATGAAACTAGACTATACTTAAAGATCATTCTCCATCCCTGCAGCAGAACACGTGCTTATATAATCCCATATGTTAATATTAATGCCTTTTGACCTAAAAAACAACCATTATCAAAAAGATGCTGGTAAGGGCTGCAGTAAGCATGCAACACCTAGAAGAGGACGTCAGATCTCTGCAGAGCACAGACACAACAGGATGTTGTAGACACGCCAATTACCTCAACTAGCATGTGTCTGAAGGCGAGAAGAAACCTGTGCATTCAGCAAAAAAACTCTGTGCAAACACAGGGAGAACGTGCAAAATCCACAAGGTGTCCCTACATAGGCCCAGACTCGGGATCTAACAGCTGTAAGGCTAATTAACTGCTAAATAACACTTCTTCATACTGGCCTGTGAGGCAGTGATAGAAAGAGGACACCATGATCATACCAGTTCAGACTAATCCGGTACCAACAATCAGCACACCTGCTTCACACATGTATTTACCAGTGGGATCACATAGCAGCCCCTGAGCAAACTCACAAAGAGGACTTTAGCAAATACCTCTGCAAAATGTTTTAACACATTTAGCCATAGAATATTATGCTGCAGGATAACAGGCACATTTACCTTTGTTCCCAAGTCACAATAAGTGAAGGTGATGGTGTGTATTTAAGAGGGATCACTGCAAAAGTGTTTCATCCACACAGAAATGAAGACTTTTATGACTTTTTAAAATAGGGGCAAAACCTACAACTGGCTTCTCACCGAGCATTCTCACCTTGTTGCATAGTGAATAAACAATATGGTGAAAAGCCAAAACCTCTCGAAGCTGCCAAAGACATTCACCAACCTTTTCATGAAACTGATGATTCGATAACATTGCAGACAATGTCTTAATCTAATATCTACTAAACTACAATTTAAATTCCCCCGATACCAGATTAATTCCAGTTCTGATGGACTGCCGAAAGATCCTATCCGGTTTTCGATTCATCTGTCCATCCATTTTATTACCGCTTCTTCAAATTTAGGGTCAAGGCGGTATTCCAATAATAATTTCTCTGAGAACAGTGGAAAATACAATCACTGGGTCCAGGAGATTTGGAGATTTTTTAGACACTGTTATCCCTTGCAATATTTCGCCCTCCATTATGAACAACAGCGAGCAAGTATTTCCTTAAGGCAGTGTTATTATCCCTACTTAATCTCTTGTCACAGTCTACATGTACTCATATTTCTTCAACACTTCACCCATTTCCCATGTATATGATAATAATATGTACCACCGAGAACAAAGAATGTATATTTCTGGCATTATGGGGCATTTGTGACTGCAGCTGCTCAGACTAAGTGAAGCCAAGACAAAAAGGATATTTCCCCCTGCTCATAAATGTCACTCGGTACACAACAGGCGATTACCAGCTGTGTTACTACAGTATTTTTTAAATAAAACCCATTATTTTTCCTCAAGTCTTATTCCATTCACTGAGTGTGCCCAACATCACCAAAAAAAAAAAAGCTTACAACTGTCGTTCCAATTCCTGAATAAAAAGTAAGCAGGGCTTTTTTAAAGCTTTTTTTTATTTTTTGTATCAAATAGATGTAGATTTAACAGGGTCTCTGTGTTTTTACTGTATACAGTGAATATATTGTATTCATTTTATAGTATGTATTGTATAGTCTCATCACTTTAGGGGGAAACACGCAGCATAAAACTGTAGACATAAGACAAACATCCACCTTATTTAAGAATTAATTTGATAGAGTACATTATCCGTGTACATGAACAGCAGTTTAAAAGCATGTGTAGCAGGAAGGCTAGGAACATGCTTAGAATTAAGAAAGAGATTTAAAATGATTATCGTTAGGTGCCTTGAACTGAAAATAAAACCCCGAAACTGCTTTTCAGTCGACTCCTCTAACCCACTTTTCTTCCCTCACTCTCCAGCACCACCATAAATTGGGCTCTTTCCTGTGATCCACATTAGGGCTGGGCGATATGGCCAAAAACATTATCACGATAAAAATTTTCATATCAGTCGATATCGATAATTATCACGATAAATGTCAAATCATTATTTCTTTCAAGTTGAAAGGCAGATTTTTTCTCCTGAGTGAAAGTTGAAGAAACCAGACAGTTAATTGGAAAATTAAACAACTCTTTATTTTAAGAACACGACAAACACTTGCCAAACAGCAGAAACATTAAACAAATCTGAGGTAAAGAGTATTCAAGTCTTTTTTTATGTCAAAATACGCATGAGTAAAATTGACAAAAAAAATATCTTAATAGAAAAATTAAATACTGCAGTGTGATAAAACACACATGGAAGATGGCTCAGACTGCAAAGTTTAAAGTGCTCTGTTTTACGTCTGATCGCAAAAAGCCAAAATATCTCCAAATTACCGAAGTTGAATGACCTTTTCTGTCGACGATGTCATCGTCCTTCGAGCTGGTCGTTGGCAGCTTCAGTGTCGCTCATTCCTCCACTCTAACTACAGTCCTGTCAGCCACCACCGTGTGGGTCAACACCACCACGTTAGCTGCCCGGTCTGCAACACGCACGCGCACTCGCGCAGTATTTTGTGCGCATGCAGCATAAACATATATATCGAACATTTATCGAACTTTTGTTAAAATTATATTGAGGAAAATTATATCGCGATAATTATCGTTATCGAATTATCGCCCAGCACTAATCCACAGAGATGATTCTGCGTCTGAAAGTCCAGGAAGGAGGCACACCTGGACACCTGGAGCCCAGCTGGAAGTCATCCATCATAAATCCACTGACAAGCCCAGAGTCCAGCAGCAAGCCAGATGGAGATGTCCACTACACCTGAACACGTCACACCGAATCGCCACCTGCGACTGGTGTGACTCGAAAGTTAAATGAGCAGAGATGCTTTCCGCAGCCCTGGCAGCTTAAACACAGTGGCAAACACATTTAGCTGGAAGCAACCGTCAGGCCCAGAGGTCTACAGTATGTAAATCTGCCTATAACTTCCTCGGCCACAAGTTTTGTGACGAGCTCTCAATTGTCATTTCCCTCAATCGCCACATGAATACAGCTGGACCTTTGTCAACCTCACTGAATATCAACCAATATATCCAGAATACAGAAAATGCCAATCAGAATACTTAATTCATTCCCAGGGGTGCACTTTAAGCAGCATACAACATATAACACAAGACCAAAAAAGCAGACCTCAAGTTACGTTTCTCCCCATGCAAACACACCAGAGATGATTTCCCCAGAAGTCAATTAACCTATCAGGCAGTATGAGCAATGTTGCCTCGAAACCCAATCCCTGGGATGCTGTATGCATGTTTTGTATCAAAGAATAGCAATGAAAATCCCATTAAATACATTCCAGATTGCAATGCAATAACATGTGAAAAGACCAAGGGGGTGAGTAGTTTTGATATAACCTGAGGAGCACATGCAAACTCCACACAGACAGCACCCCAGGAATTGAACCCAGGGTCCCAGCGCTGTGGGGTACCAATGCCCACCACTGTCCCAGACAAGCTCCTTCACCTTTATTTCACTTAAAAGTTAAACGTACGAAGTGCAATCAATCAATACCTGGACATTTTAAAAATGCTACCAATCAAATTTCATGGGGAACAAAGTCCTGCACATAGTGACTGTGCCATATTAACAGAAGTTAAACACTATGGAATAAAGATTAGTTCACTATCTAAACCGTCCTCTTATTAGAATTCCATTTTATATCCCAAGTTGCGCAAGTACAGTACTTCCAAGGTTAGCTATATTTGCGTTAATGCTGTTGGAAAAAAAAAGGTGTCTGTCTTTAACGACACCTCCACATTAATATCAAAGATAGACATTGGAAATTAGTAGAATTAGTGTGACTGAATAGAGACTCAGGATATACTGCATTTTATATAAGGAAACTCATCAATTTCCAAATTACCATACACCTGTAACTGTAGCTCTTTCTACAACTTCTTGTGTAATTAAAGAAGATAATGAGCTGAAATAACATCAGAAAGGCATGACTCAAAAGAGGAACTAGACAGTGGTTGTCAGCATTTTGTAAGATTAACATATAATTAAATATAGCATTTTTCTTTTCCTTTCAACGGGCTGCAGGGAGGATTATACTTAGACGTATAATTTAAAATGTTCAGTGCATATCATTTAAAAAAAGCTTGTGAAACACTGTATGGAGTTGTCTGCTGTAACTAAATTAATTTAGAGCTACTATGCCGTGCACCACAAACATCAGTGTTCATCTGGGGCCAAAAAAGACCTCAATTTATTAAACAGATATACTGTATTCATGATAATAACAGAAAAAGAAACAAAATAAAGTCCGACTGTGCGAAATTTGTTAAATATTCCGTCTCAATTTTAAGCATTTGCATTTATTTTTGTTTCAATATCCACCACTTATCAGTTTACTAAATGTGTAAGATAACCTGCTTGTAACAGTGACAAGAAAGTAAAACAAATATCTATAGAATTTAAATTTGGACTTGCAATTTATCAAAAGGCATTCTAGACATATCCACCCACATCCATTTTCTAACTACTTCATCCAATACAGAGTCGTCAGGGAGCCAGAGCCTATCCCAGCAAGCAAAGGGCTCAAGGTTGGATATGCCCTGGGCAGGACACCAGTTCAACGCAGTTCACGCACACACACTAGGGCCAGTTTTCCTAGAATCCACATTATTTAACCTACCAGCATGTTTTTGTACTGTGGGAGGCAACAGGAGCACCTGGAGGAAACCCACATAAACAAGGGGAGAACATACAAACTCCATGCAGATAACACCTCCAGGTCCAGAATTCAGCCTACAGCCACGGTACTACGAGACAGCAATGCTAACCACTGCACCACCAATATTTTACAACCTTTTCAATAACTGCGGTCCTACATGACAAAATGTCAGGATCAAAAATCATCACATTGCAGGATAAACTTCAGACTGCTTCATTCAAGAATTGTCTTGCTAGTTACCTCCATACCCGGCTGGTATCATCCTGGGGAAAACCCAATGATCCTACTATATAATGATGTTTTATTCTTCAGTTACAGTTTGCAGAACTGCGTTCATGTGTTAACCAATAAAGTTGGTCAATCACACTTATTCATTCTGTAATATGAACTTTCTGGTTGTGATTGAACCGATAAGTGAGCTATTTCAACATCGGAAGGTACAGTATCATCCTAGAAACCTCCTAATACATAATTATAATGTTCCTGCTCAACAAAGAAGGAAGCTAGAGTGACATTATCCTTTTAATTAACCAGTAATCTGATTGATTTTAAACTTGGAAAACATAAGCAATAACCATACAATTTATGTCTTCACAAGGGCATCACTGAATATCAGAAATGATACTACTAATTTAAAACTTCCTGTGTTTAAACCTTGGGCTATTAGCCAATTAAACGTTACCATAGTATTTATCATAATGGTGTTAGTAAAATTAAATTACTGTGAAAAGCTATTCCCAGAAATGGAAGTAGCATACTTTGTCAGGCTTCTCCACATACAATGGAATTCAAATGATCAATACCTACGCTCACACCTTAGAAATGGCTGTATTAAAATTAGTCCAGATTTGCTGTAAAAGTCAAACTGCTGATGACGATCTGTTTAGCCAATTAGCTCCAGGCATCAAAGGTATAATTCTGTCGTTAATGTAATTCAAACATAGAAAAAGGAGTTCAGGATTTTTTATCATTCATAACTGCGACAATTAAACTGACAAATTACCGCATGTCTGTTAATTACTAAAAGCAAAATTACTTCCACAAGTCTTTATTTCCCTTTTGTGGTTACTGTTTAATCAAAACATTGTGGCCTTTCAAAAAACAGAACACGTTTCACCCATGATCAACATTTTTTAAACAGATTCAGGTACTGTATGTTTACACATGTACGTTATAGCAATATTTGTATTTTCATTTTTTGCCTAATATCAGTGTAGCTATGGTAATATTACTGCAGGTATACACACTGCAACTTTATACCACAATACTGCAGTTATTTTTTGTAAGATCTCAATTATTGTCTTTGGCGCTAAGCAAACAATGAATTTGAAATCTGGTTACAGACTTCTGCTTTCTACTAGAGCAAATTAATATTTTTTACAATTCATATGACTTCTTGCTCTTAAAACATACCATACATTAAACGTAGACTATTCCTAATAATATTAAATAACTTTCTTTATAGGTAAGCATTCCTACAGTACTTATTAGCACTCAGTGACATTCATACTGTTATAGTAGGGATAGAAATAAGTCTTAAACATTCTTCCTTTTTAAATAACATCCATTCCACATTGCTTTACCATAGAATTTAATAACGCAGGAACTTTCTCGGGAGATAACAGACTAACTGCAGTTCTGGTTCTTCTTCAGTCTTCATAAACATGAACGTTAAGATAATGTGCTCTGTTTAGAAAAACAGAAACAAAACAAGGACATTTTGCCAAAATATTCAAAACCTAAAAAGCGGTTTGAGGTGAAAACAGGTCCAAACCACGTCTGCTCGGAGACACAAAAGCTAAGACTGGCCATACGTTTACAGCGGATTCAGGGCTGGCAAAGGGCACTTCTTTAAATGGGAAAATGTGTATTGCTTGAAAGAAGCTCTCAAGGTGGGTGGCACAGTGGTTAGCATTGCTGCCTCACAGTGCTGGGGTCTTTAATTAGGTTTTAATTCAGGACCGGGGGTGCTGTCTGTGTGGAGTTTGTATGTTCTCCCTGTGTTCGCATTGGTTTTCTCCCATAGTCCAAAAACATACTGGTACTGTACGTTAAGTGGGTTCTGGGAAAATTGGCCCTCGTGTGTGTGTGTGTGTGTGTGTGTGTGTGTGTGTGTGTGAGTGAACTGGTCAGAAAGTGGATGTTAAGTGAATCTGTCAAGGTACGTGTTCAAAGCCAGTGTTCAGCCTGAAGCGTGAAGAAGGCCAACAACAATCTCGGGAAAAATCATATTTTTGTAGTTTCCAAAGGAGAACCATTTGAAGTTGCCTTAGCCCTTATTTAAATATCGATACGTATTCCTCGTGCATGTTGTGTTCAGTTGCAGTTTTAGGCAAAGCACTCCTACATTACAAAAAAAAATGTTGGTAAATATTAAAATGAAGGGATGAGGTTTATTTTTCTCGCGGTATTCTAATAACCACCCCCCTCCCAGGTTTGAAAACGTTAAAACAATAGAAAAAAATAATTATAAATAAATAATAAATCTAGACTAAACATAAAATACTGCAATGTATTCTAAAAGTGATCTACAGCACAAACAAAAATCTGTTTTTGGTAATATTGGCTGTATTTGGGTTAGCGAGCAATGTTGGGTTCCGTGGAGGGAATGTATAGAAAACTGAGTTTCAAAATAGCCGCATATCTTCGCTGCGTGTGCCCGAAACCCTTCATATAAGATGGGAGTCCTCATTGGAAAGGGTACTTCTCAGGCGATAAAAAAAAAATGCCGCCTGAGGGATCAAGAAACGATGCCTGGCGCTCACATCATTGCGTAACACAGGGACAGAAGCGTGGACTTCTCTGACTGCCGTCATCTCCGCCTTGCTCCAGTGGAGCACATCGGCAAAAACTGATAAAAAAAATACTGTTAATCGTTTATATTGAGTAAGTGGGGGTGGGTAATCTGTACAGAAGACATATAATATAGTCGGGTCCTTCAGAACAATTTACCTGCTTACAAAGCTTTCCTGAGAGCGGCGCAAAAATAAAAACGTTACAATGTCGGCAGCCACGATACAGAATTATATTTAGATAGACCAGAACCAAGTACAAAAAGAGATGATCGCCAGGACAATTATACAGTAGCTTAAAAGCACGAATCGGGTTTCCCGTGAGACTGTCGTATCTGCAGAATTGCAAGGCAAAGGAAAAAGTGGCATAAACATCGACATCCTGAAAATGCAGCAGTGCATTTGATGCTTAGAAACGTAGCGGCTCATCATTGGGTCGAATACATGTTTATTACAGAAATGGTATAATTCGACAGGGGAACCCACCCTCAACATTTTATGCCTCAAAACTAGACAAAGATAGATCAAGGCTTAAAATTACTTCTGGCTAGATATGCTATTTTTAGCAGCTCTGTGTAGAGTCACCATTCCTGCAGTAACTCCTAGCCAGCTGTCACTATTATGTCTTTGCTATATACCATATGCGCCGCTTCAGCGACGAGGACTGGGATGAATCCCATCGATTTGGCGCTGTGACATTTACCGAGAATGAAATGATACAGTCTAAAACCCAAAGGCAGCGCTCGCCTCACCTTTTCCTGAGCTCTCGTTAATTTCTTCTGCACGTTGCTGGCTAGTTTACCAGCGGTGACTCCTTTCCCCATCTCAGCCATCTTGTCTTCTTGTCTTATGATAAGTACTCGAATAAGAATGTGTGGTCCAAAAAAATAAATAAACCTAGAGAAACAATGGACTAACCCCGTTAAAGGGACAGAGGAAGAGTACCGTATGTGCAACGGGTAGATCTTTAAAGGGGCAGAACGGTGTCCTAAAGCGTATTAGCTCAGCCTCTTAAAGGCACACGACTGTTTTCTAATTCAACGCCTTAAAGAATAGCAGTAAAAATCAAACTTGGCTTATATGAGAAAAAAAATTAAAGTATCCCTTTTCGTCTTTCTATAAGCGATTCTACTTTAAAAATATATATATTTATGACTACATAGGTATTTTTGTGTGAAAAACCCTAGAAGTAGAAATCAATACGATCTAGCAGCATAACCAATAGGATATCGGGGCTATTTTTCACCAAGACAATCCGGTTAGCACAGCCTCTTAAAGCGGCAGCTCCACCTTTCACTATAAAGCGTGCAATATGTATTTTTTTTAATTGGAGATGTACTGTATGAGCGGACAGACCCTGAACTTCTTGATTTTGAGTGTGGAGCTGTTCTCATTAGGTTAGGACCAGGCTTTTTGAGCGCATCGATCATGCTTTCAGTACAGTACTTGTTTAAAAAGCTTCAACAGTTGGTGCGATCTTCAGAGATTATATTTTATTCTTCTGTTCTCTGCTCGGTGGACCGCTAATCGACAGCCCCTCGAGCGAGCCCACCCCCGCCAAGCAAGGCATAAATAAAACAAGATAGCAATTTGAAACTGGGGCCGTAACGCACCAAGCAATTAAGAGCTCGGAAACGCGACATGAATTTCCAATAATTCAGATTTCTGATGCACTGGTGTCATGGGCAGGACACACACACTGACTAAACAGGGATGGAGATACTGTAAGTGTTATGTACTGTGGCCTCATTATTTTTTACACCTGTAGCGGCAGTATGTATACAGTAACTCAATGCATTATCATAAGAACCTTTGTTACCACTTTGTTGAAACATATTTTGTTGATTCAGCTTGATTTCTCAAACGGAATACACTTGAAGGGAAGACATTGAGCCTTTCTAGCTTTTGTTTCTTAGTTTCCTAGTTCTAATAACACTGGAACTCTGACCCCTGCTTGTTTCCCGGTCCTATCTCTAGTGCAGGGGCTCTGTGGCTAAGGATCTGCATCTGTGGCTGGGAGGTTGCTGGTTCAAATCCTGCAGCTAGCAGAGGAATCCTACTCCGTTGGGCCCCTGAGTGAGGCCCTTAACCCCAGCTGCTCCAAGGGTGCTGTATAAATGGCTGCCCCAGTGCTCTGACCCAAAGCTTCTCTCTCCCTGTCTGTGTGTCTCATGGAGAGCAAGCTGGGGTATGCAAAAAGACAAACTCCTAATGCAAGAAATTGTATAGGGCTAATAAAGTGATCTGATCTTATTACCGCGTCTCCTGGATCACCCCACAGCTTTGTTTGGCCACTCTGTGTTCCTCGGCCTTGACCCTTGCTCATCTCTTCAACTTGCCTCCCAGATTCCCTACGGCTTGTTCCTTCCCACTGTTTTCCCAGCTTTGGACTCAACTGTACTCGACTACGACTGATTATTTCGTTGTCCACAAAATCATTAAACCCAAATGACTAGATCACAAAGAGCTGATTTAAAGACAACCACAGGACTTAATCCCTTTAAAATATTACAGGAAAAGCTTGATCATAGAGTAGAAAATAAAATATATACAACATTAATATATCTATGTACTGTATATGTTATTTATAGAAAGAGATGAGAAACTACAACTGTGAACTCACACCATGTTGCATCATCTGATGCATGTTCTCTTGTGAAGACAGATGTAATAATATTATTAATAATAACTCGGAAATAATAACGTGATTTATAAAGCGCCTTTCCAAACCCAAGGACACTGTGCATCATGAATATAGAAAAAGACACAAAAACTACAACAGAATAAAAAAAACCCAAGAGCATACAGGTTTTTACAGATGTAGGCAATCGGACGTTAACTTTGGTAAAAATAGGTCATTTTAAGTTAAAATCTGAAGAGAGTTAAAGAAATTCTCTGGCGGAGTATGAGGAAGATCTTTCCACAACACTGGAGCAGCGACAGTGAAGGCACAGTCCCAAAAGGTCTGGGATGTAGCCCTGGGAACAGGGGGCAGAGGACCGGCCTCAGCTGAACAGATCCTGTGGCAGGGGAGTGTAAACATGGAGGAGGTCAGAGATGTGTGATGGAGCCAGATTGTTTAGGGCCTTGATGGTCAGTAACAAGATCTTATATTGAGTATGTGACTTTATAAGCCACCAATGTAGAGACTTAAGTATAGGAGTGATATGCTGTCGGGGTCTGGTGTGAGTTAGCAGTCTAGCTGCAGAGTTGTGAACATATTGCCTCTTGTTGAGAAGAGAGTTAGGGAGCCCATAGAGTAAAGAGTTGGAGAAATCAAGCCTTGATGTTATAAATGCATGAATCAAGCACTCAGTATCGGACATTGATAAATATTGCCTATTGCGGGCAATATTTCCAAGGTGAAAGATGTCTTAATCAAATTTTTCACTTGTGGTTCAAAAGACAGGAGATTTATACTGACATACAATTCAATAGTTTGTGTTAATTTTTTTTTAAGTTATGTTTTAATATAACGTTTCTTGGTGCCCCACTTATATTAGCTGCTAGTATACATTTTAATAATAATAATAATAATCTTAATTAGAGGTTACAACATTTTTAAATTGTTTATATGGTGCTAACTGCCAAGTCTTGTTTTAAACATTGTAAACAGCGAACAGTAATTCCACTAATTATCCTAATTACCTAATAGCAAAAGTTGATTGGATAGAAATTCAAATACATCTTTTATGTCACAGTCAAGTAATAACTAGAAAGCAACTGATCATGATGAAAAAAATATTTACACCTTAAGTAGTATTCTACATTCTTTTGTAGTTTAAATACAGTATTACTAAATAGGTTAATTGCTGATTTGTACTCAACAGTGAAAAAATCACACTTGTGGGATTGTGCGAGCATTGCAAATATTGGAGTTAAAGAGATCTGCCCAGTATGTTCCCCTATTTCTTCATATATAGTATGACACAGAACACTAATGTGGACTTTTCAAACCCATGTGAAATATTTAATGAGTAGGCCATGTCACCATTGCAGCAATAGCTGAAATAAATGCCCTTTGCTAAATATACCACTGGTACTCATTGCATTCTGCCAGAATACTGAAATAAAATTGAGAGTGATGTTACTTCTCGTGACTCTGCCAAAATGATAGTTTAGTCACTAGACACACTGAGTGCCTGTTATATTAATGTTAAGTTAAGTTAAAAGGGCAGTTTTTATGAGTAGGTTATATCTACCCCTGACTGTACACCACAAATGGACATGGCTACCCCCTCCCCTAAAACAGGGGGCAAAACGTCATGTAGGAGCTTCTTACCATACCTCACAGGCTGCAGTGGCAGACAACGCGCTAGGGAAAAGGAATGGTTCACTCATTTGATTGTAGGTTGCCTCTGGGATGCTCTGAAACCTGAGCTCTGCACTAATGTAAAAGTAATATAGTGATGTGATTTAAAATTTAGTGGAACAATAAAAAATGAAACTGAAAATGGCACGAGTATAGTACTTGAAAAGGGAACTGCAGTCCCAATTTCTCAGACCGGTTCTTAAATCTCAGTAACAGAATAAATTTGTTGATGTTCTAGAACACTTTTAGGAATTTCTAATTAGGCACAAAATCGTGAACTTAGTGAAAGTACTGTACAGTAAGTCACAATGTTGTCGCAAACTAGCATTTGAGTTCCCATGAACTGCAATGTGGACCTAAACCATTTAAGGTTTAGTCTCTTTTTTCCCCACATGTTAAGGCTCCGCATAGGATTTCAGGTTACAGGACTAGCATTCTACATATCTGGATCTGTAGCCTCTGAGACCTGTAGTTTTGGATATGGGTTTTTTTTTATTTTAAAGTAAAATACTTTAAAATAAAATCTAGTACAGGACACTACTGACAACAAAAAGTGAGCTCATCAAAGGGAATCTGTAAAAACAGCGTTAAACAGAAGCCATTTTTCAGTCCAGTTTCCTTTTTCCTGGGGAATCAAGCCAGTTGCTGGATTGTGCTTCTAGCCAGGCTCCAGGATCGGTACCCTCAATAAAGGTCAAGTCACCATGGTCAGTTTTAGGCTGCCGTGCGTGAGAGCGGGCCTGTTTTTTCTCAGCAGCGCTGGGTTAGCAAGAATGTGTTACGAAGCGTCTTTCAGGACCCTATGCAGACGACACAATCCGGAAGGGAGTGAACACACCATGGGGGGAGACGAGGAACTGGGCTGGTAGAGTGTCACGCCCAGTACACCTAGAGGGCGCTCTATTTCTCTCCTGTTCCTAGTTCCCTGCGATTATACTTGTCTTACTGGTGTGTCTTGTTGTGTATCCTATTTACTTCCTGCTTCTGCTCTGCTCCTCGCTCAGCTTTGAGGTTCAGATGTCCTGAGACGCGCCTAGCACCAGGTCACTCCTGTCCATGGCCTGATGGCATAGGTTTCTATACGGCATTTCCTGAACAGCTGAGCCCGGGCTAACCCCTGTCTCGCCGCTACGCATAGGGTCTATTTTCACTCTCTTGCCATTCCACGGTTCGTCCCTTCCGACATCTGTGATATAGACAAACCGGGTGGGGGGGGAGGGCGTGACGAAGGTGCTCCGGGGGGCGTGGTCCAGGCCAACAGTCCAAAAAGGAGTACAAAGGGAAGTCCAGTGCAGGCGAAGGTCCAGAGCCGGGTGATCAATCCAAGACGAACAAAACAAAGTTAAAAACCGGAGCAGGATCCAACGAAGGGTCCGGGGGAGGAAAGGGGGAATGGAACCAGGCGCTCCAGGTCCCGGGCTCGGCTGGTTCAGGACACCTAGGGGACGAATGCCACCCGGGCCCCGGACGATGGGCGACTCGGTGATAGGCGAGCCTCCGGGCGTCCGTGTTCCAGAGCAGAGCCCGGAACAGAGTGAGTGTCTGGCTTTTAAAGGTGAGCTGGAACAGGGAGCAGGAGCACAAAATCAACTCAAAAATGAACGAGCCAGAGCACCCTTAAGGGGGAGGGACTACAATCGTGACAGAATGGTTTTAGAATGGCCCAAATCAATGCCTACTGTCTCCTGTTGGCTGACTGGCACTGTGGAATCTCCAGCATGTGGCTGTGATCTAAAGACATGGCGGTGATGAAGATATTGTCTAGGGACAAAAACAATATTGGTGTCTCCTCTATGCTCCTGTTGTAGTGATGGGTCGAAATCCTGGGTCACGGTTTCCTGCTAGTGCTTGTCCAGAGAGGATGAGTGACCCTCACACGGATGTCTGTGTCTTTAACCTAGAAGCAGAAAACCTGAGTGGTAGTTGGACAGTTGCTTGAGATTCTGACAGATGGAGTCCAACATGCTTGGAAACCAGAGCATCTGTGTGGCAAAGCAACTCTTTTACTGCTGTTACAGGCAATTGAATTGGGTGCAACAGACTGTTCACGAGTGCCACAGGCAGGTAAGGAGTGCTCTCGAGGAAGAATGTTACTGGTGTTTTGTGGCAAGGAAAAGCTGTCTCTGCTTAAGCAGACAGTGTCTATGTTGGCAGTGCAGACTTTAGGGCTGCTTCTTGTGCTCTTAAAGTGACTTGCAGGACACTTCCATCCTTAGGTGTAACGGGGTATCATAAGGGCTCTGGTCCAACAATGACCACAGCCCTTTCTCTAAGTCCAAACAGCTGGCCAAACATGTTGGCTCAGGGACTCTAGGTCTCAGAATACTGCCACCAACAGTCAGCATTGCTGACTTTGGGAAGGTGGCTTGTCCTCCTGCTGCTACTGTATACAGTATACTATGTCTGTTGTCTCCTGGAGCATTTCAGCCACAGGTGCATTGTGGAAGCCAGGTGACAGTGAGGAAGACTGTTGCACGCCATCAGAAGTGGCTCCTTCACTGGTAGAGGCCTATTGGTCTGAAGCAGATGCCTTCACAGCTGCCTCTGCCCTGAGCAGTGAGTAACTGCATTCAGAAATGTGTGCACTGCAAGGCTTTGCTGCAGGTAGTTCTATCCCTGCATTCAGAACATTAGCAGAGACCAACGACTACTGTTTCTACTGCATTATGCCAAAATACCCCTCTTCCATCTAGTGAAAACTCAGTTTCAACCACGTTACTACTCAGTTTCCTAGTTAATCTTTCTTATTTTTGCACACCTCTACTCTTTTACCTACTGTGCCATCTGTATAACATAACATCACTTTATTAGCCCTATACAAATTCTTGCATTAGGAATTCATCTTTTTGCATACCCCAGCTTGCTCTCCATGAGACACAGACAGGGAGAGAAGCTCAGGGTCAGAGCTTGTACAGCGCCCCTGGAGCAGCTGGGGTTAAGTGCCTTGCTCAGGGGCCCAACGGAGTAGGATTCCTCTGCCAGCTGCGGGATTTGAACCGGCAACCTTCTAGCCACAGGCACAGATCCTTAGCCACAGTTCTACCACTCCTCCTCTAACTTTTCCAAGACCTTCTTGACTTTGTCTCACATACCTTTTACCATCCAGTCCATACAAACCCTTGGCTCTGTACTTCCTGTTTTCACTGCTACCTCCCTAAGCATTCAGTTGTGAGGTCATAGTGAGTGTTTTTCATTTCATTCTCTAGCTTCTGTTGCTTAGTTTTCATTTATGAGCTACATCTCATTTCAGTGGAGAAACTGTTGAAGATTTGAGAATCTGCACAAGTGTACTCATCCCATCCTGTGACACATTCATCCCTGATGTTTGTTAGGCAGCAACAGGAAAATGTTCTGTTTCCGGTACAAAGACCTCACTCCCCTGTGACCTGCTACCAAATCTGCTTCTGGAAAATTATGACCTTTTCACAGAGCTATTAAAACCAGAGAGCCTTGCTCTGTCACCAACTGTTGCAAAACAGAAGGGAGACCAAAATGGAGCAAGCAGGTAAATGAAAATGCAAATTTTTGTACCAAAAATGAGTAAAAATGTACCCGAGAGGCTCGTATAATTCCTGGCACAGAGGAACATGGTGCAGGAATTTAAAGTTTCTGGCAAACGAGTTCTTTGTATTCTCTAACACAGATCTGGCAGGAGAGTAAAATCAAATCAGTCAGACTTGGTCAAACTCTGATTAAAAATAAAATAACACTAAACTAAACAACGCAAAACATTGCACCTTAAGTTATTTGTTCTTTATCTTATCATGTCTTTATCTGATACTGGTGCATACATCAGTAACAATAATAATACAACCATAATCAAACGAACTTAAATGCCCTCTACGATAGAGGGTTCTAAAGAAGGCCAAGAGCCTTATAGAGCGAGTGACAGAATATCACTTTCAAAGAATGGAAAATAACTCCTAAAACACTACTGTGTTCTTCGATGATGATGTTTATCTGCTTTTCTGTTGGCCGTAAAACAACTGTCCTTCAAGGGATAATTTAGCTTGAACTACACTGAAATTATTCAAATTCCCGATTTGAGATTTAAGCGTAACTAGGTGTATGTAAAATAATAGAATCACTTTGTACTTTTACTCCTTTTGCTTTGGTACATACTGTATTTTGTCAAAGTAAAATTACTATTCCTCAAGTAACACAAATTATTTTTGCACATCTAATTACATCACACTTGGTTGCATTAAATTGAAGGAATTCTTTTATCTGAAAAGCCCAATGAGATTTTGCGAGTGCAGAAACGGTGACAGCCAGTTTCGACGCCTTTTCTCATCTTCACAACCAATTTTGTTGGGGAATAATTAGCTCCTTGTTTCCCATTTTATTGTGTGTGAGAGAGCACCCGTTTTTGTTTTTCTGTCGTTGTTGTAGTTTATTAAAAATAGGCTAATGATAGAGCTCTTGGCACCGGGAGTTTTCAGAATTTTGACTGGATAGTCTCTAACTTTGATGTTCTACTTCTGTACGACTATTTGTATCTGATTATGGGTCATAGTTGTCACGACCGCCAACCTGCCCAGACCAGCCCCCAAGAGAGCTAACCAGCGGGGCGATAATTACGAGCGCCGCCGCACGAGTTAACTCCCTACCGTGCGGTCGGCTGCAGTGTTTAAGCCATTCAAACCGCTTCCTGGTGCTCGGTATTGAGTCTACTCTTTGAGACCGCTACCTGGCGTTTATTTTGTACTTCTCTTTCTTCTGGATACTGGACTCCCCATTTGCTTCTCGACCTTGGACCTTACCTTTCGATTCGTATTGTTTGCCTCTATTTGTACTTCCTGGATTTCGAACCACCTTTCTCCCTTTTGACCACGATCTCGCCTGACGTTCCGGATTGTTTGCTTGCGTCTGCATAGGATCCACATACAGTATCTCTTCATTGCGAATTCCTTATATTGTGCTGTTGTGGCAAAAAAAAACAATAGACGGTATGGTCTTCCTGTTTTCAGTTCCTAAAGATTTAACAGTTTCCAATAATAGTGAATGAGCCAATATTTACTACTTTCAGGATACGTCTTTACTTTGTCATGTACTGTAAATGCATTCCAAATGTATTATTTTACAAGCATTTGCTTGACAAATAACTATTGAGGTTTAATAAATAGAAAATAACTATTTTGAACATCTGATGGTTATGCCATATGATGTATGGGGATACAGTGCCCTTCATAATTATTGGTACCCTTGGTAATGATGAGCAAAACAAGCTATGGAAAAAATGTCTTTATTAAGTTGATCTTACACTAAAAATGAGAGAAATCTAGCCTTTCAGCGAGGTAAAATTATTCAAAGAAAAAAAATCCTGAACACAATTTAAACATTTTTCTCCAAAACACAGGTGTCACAATGATTGGTACCCCTGCATTTAGTACTTTGTGCACCTTCCCTTTTCCAAGATGACAGCACTGAGTCTTCTCTTATAATGCTGGATGAGGTGGGAGAACACATATAAAGGGACCTGAGACCATTCCTCCTTACAAGATTTCTCCAGATCCTTCAGAGTCCTTGGTCCTCACTTGTGGACTCTCCTCTTCAGCTCAGCCCACAGGTTTTCAATGGGGTTTAGGTCAGGGGACTGGGATGGCCGCCGCAAAAGCTGGATTCTGGGGTCAGTGAACCGTTTCTGTGTGGATTTGGAGGTGTGCTTTGGATCATTGTCCTGCTGGAAGATCCAACCACGACCCAGTCTTGGCAGAGGCAGCCAGGTGTTGAACTAAAATCTCCTGGTATTTGATGGAGTCCAAGATGCCGTATATTCTAACAAGATTCCCAGGGCCTTTGGAAGAAAAACAGCCCCACAACATCACCGATCCACCACCATACTTCACAGTGGGGATAATGTTCTTTTCTGCATGACCTCGACTCTTTTTAAGCCAAAGCCACCTCTGGTGTTTGTTGCCAAAAAGCTCTATTTTTGTCTCCTCTGACCGTGGAATCCGGTTCCAATCAAAGTTCCAGTGATGTTTAGCGAATTCCAGGTGCTTACGTTTGTGGTTTGACGACAGCAGAGGCTTTCCTCTGGCAAGCCTTCCAAATAGTTTGTTGGCATGCAGGTGGCGTCTAATTGTAGTTTTGGAGACTTGGTGACCTGTGATCCTTGGAGAAAGTTTTGCTTCTCAAGCCATCTTCCTATTTTCAGGGGTGAAGCTATTTTTTTTACAGTCATTGCCTGGTTTATGTTCATGGATGACTAAGGGTGTTTGGCCTGCATGTCACCTCATATTTATGCCCCAATGAAACAGGAAGTCATGGATGACCACTTAAGAGTTCCTAAAGACTAAAAAAAGGCAAAATATGAATGGGAATATATATATATGATTTCTAGGGGTGCCAATAATTGTGACACCTGTGTTTTTGAAAAAAGGATTTTTTACCTTACTGAAAGGTTAGATTTCTCTCATTTTCAGTGTAAGATCAAGCTGATAAACAACAAAGACATTTTTTCATAGCCTTCTTTACTCATCTTTACAAAGGCTGCCAATAATTCTGGAGGGCACTGTATATTGTGTGTATATATATAATTTTTTTTCTCTTGAAACAATCATTCCAAAATATAAAGTATCTAATGCATCTCCCAGGATATTCTAAATGATAACCCCTCTTTATTGTTTATATTTCCATTTTGGAAATGCAATTGTATTTACTTTACACTTATAAATTCCATTAATATAGCTAACACCTCTGCAGACCCTCTTCCACAGGATCCTGGTACCAAAAGGAGGGTGAATCCACAATCACAATTCTCATCTGCAATGAAGAATTCCCCTGAGAGCTCAACTGTATTATTCCTGAACATCCTCAGTTCCGTCTCTTTCCAAAAATCCACAAACCTTACAGACCTGGACTGTCTTGGCTTGCATCTTCCCCATGATGTATATCGCACAGCTTTCCTCAAAGAATTAACGAGAACCACTTAATTGAAGTGCTTCCTTTCTAAATCTTGAACTCCTCTTTTTTGGACTGAACTGATAATACTGCCACTACTTGAACTGCTCCTGTCTCCAAGAGTTGTGATGCCATTTGTTTTGTCATTTTCTATGTAATCTTTTATGTCATCTGTTAGGTCATTTGTCACGTGAGGAAAACACGGAAGTAAGCATTTCATTGTACTCGCGTACATACAGTACAGTACGACAATGAAATTGAACCATATTGTGCCAACCACGCTGTCCATCTTTTTGGCCAGCTTTTCAACTTCACGGTCCACGGCGTTTCATATTTATCATGGACATCACATCTCTATACATCATCATTCCCCATGGTAATGGTCTCACAGCCCTCAAGCACACACTTGCTCAACGCAAAGAGGAATGGTTGTACTACTATCCACCCAATGCACCTTTGGCAGTGACAAAAGCTACTCTATTACCTGCACGTATGTACCCATTTCAAAATCACCCAGATAACCTAGTGTGGATCTGTAAATATCCTTTGCTGCATCTCTGGCAGAACATGCCCTGCCATTCACAGTGATGAGAGACAGGAAGAAGACTGGCTAAGCATTTCAACCTGTCAGTGTAGTGAAGATCAAAGATTTCTCTAAGCCAATAGTTCCCCATTTCAACTCTCCTAGCCATAATTTCTATATGAATCCATTATAGGGATTTCATGACTGCAACACCAGACGCACATCAAAAGCCAAGATTACCCTTAAACGTGGATGACAGATTCCCCCTTCTCTCTGCTAGATTTATTTTAGAACCTCTCTATTTATTAACAGATTTCAGCCTTTGTTTTGACACTCTTTCTGACCTGCTCTGTATCCACTCTCAACTGCCCCATCCTTTGCTCTCTTGTGATTTACAGTATATCCATTCCATCTTCCTGTCTCTCCCACATATCAGAAGGAGGCGTAATACTATTATTATTAATAATAATGATAATAATAATATACATATACATATTGTTGTGTTTCTTCTTTCTACTTTACTTTTCAGTGTAGAATTAATGTTCTTTTCTTCAAAATTGTTCTTTTGGTGCCACTGTGCACCAATGCAGTTCCCCACTTGAACTTCAATTAATCTTTTAGTTGTGAAATGTACAATAGCCATAAATCCATTTTCTATGTCACAAGGGAGCCTGAGCCTAACCCTGAATGCAGTAAAAGGCAGGATAGACTCCCAAACAGGATGCCTTGTCTATGACAGGGCATGCACGGACACAAACACAGACACACTCACACCAGGGCCAATTTTCCCAGAAGCCAACTAACCTGCCAGTAAGTCTTTATACTGTGAGAGAGAACAGAGGCACCCGGAGCAGATCCTTGTGAACGTGGGGAGACCACACAAACTCCACACATACTATTGCAACCGATGGGCGGTGCGGTGGCTCTGTGGCTAAGTACCTGCGCCAGTGCCTGGAGGGTTGCTGGTTCAAATTCTGCGGCCGGCAGAGGAATCCTACTCCGTTGGACCCCTGAGCAAGGCCCTTAACCCTAGCTGCTCCAAGGATGCCGTATAAATGGTGGACCCTGCGCTCTGACCCCAAGCTTCTCTCCCTGTCTGTGTCTCATGGAGAGCAAGTTGGGGTATGTGAAAAAAGACAAATTCCTAATACAATTCCTTATAAATCACCTGTAATGGCTACATGGACACACAGTTTTCACTGTATTCAGCATAACTGCAGTACATGTACTGTATATATTGCATACACCATGGACACATAACAGCTCTTCTCATATTGAGTTTTATTCAATTTAAAAAATGTAACCTCAATTTTGTGATTTTTGTGATTTTTGTGAGCTCGCAGAAAAAGACATTTCATTGCCAGCAACTACTGCTGCACGATGTATTGTTGTGCATTTGATAAATCAACTTTGATTTGATACAAGAAATTGTATATGGTCAATAAAGTGATCTTATAAGAAACTGAACCCAGACCTGTAGAGCTGTGAGGCAGCAATCTCCATTACTGTGCCACACAAAAACATAATTCTTACAGAGATTTCTATTCTTGGAAAATGTCCTAATTGCACATTTTTCTTAAATTTATTCTTGTCTGGTGAAGCCTGGTTATCATTGTGAGGTTTCTAAATGTAATTTGGTAGGTTCAGAGGTGCTTGCCCACAATTAGCTCAGATGGTACTCAAAATTGAAGATTCATTGTCTTTGCTATGATGTTTTATGATTTGTCTGTGATTTTCTAGCAAGATTCTGATTTAATTTTCTCTCAACTATGCTCACATTCCCTAGCTGCATTCTAAATAAGTGACCCTATATTAATCCGAACTTTGTAACTGAAAAATTAACAAATCTGCAGTGCAACACTATGTGCATTGCTCAAGTATATGATGTGTTATATTTTTTGTCCCAATATCTCAGTTAAATACTGTTTCTGCAAACATAGCTAACAAAAGAAATATAAAGAATAAAGTATTAATATTTACTAAAGATATCAACTATGATACATGCAGGTGTAAGGGCACTGAAGTACAAAAGTAAAAGGTGTTCTAATGTTAAAAACCAGTAAAACATCACCACAAAACAGATGGAAATTATCACAAGCACTGACAGATCCATAGTTCACTTTTTGTGCAAATATTTAGTTAGCTCACTAATTTGTGCATTAGAAAGCATCAGTTTCTGCAATAATTTGAGAGTAATATTATCTTCAAACAATATTATGTACTACTATATTGAAAAAGATACCTTCATGATTTTAGATTCTGCTATGTGAGGTTTCAGCAGTGTGTTCATCTGTGGATATTGACTATTTTTAATAAATAATACTAAGTCAATCACATAGAATCTTTAGCTAGCGCATTGTTCATAATGTATTTCAAGGTCCCAGAAAATAAGCACAAACTCTGTAGATAACAGAGGCTTTATAAACCTGTACCTGCTGTGTCTATGAACAATTATAAATCAATAAACAATATCATGTTAAAAAGTATGATGAACGTAAACAACAGTATATGTACAGGATAAACAAAAGGCTATTGATGACAAGTTCAGTGCTCACAATAGTATTGAGACAGAAAAGTCGCAAATTTTGGTAATACCATGAATAGATTTGATCATCTTAAAACAAAAACATACTTTTTATTCAGCACAGCGAATTGCAGTAACCATAAAAATTGGGACACAATTACTGTAATTAAATTTCGTAGTGCAAAGTTGGTACTTGGTTGCATTTGCTTTAGAGGCAAGAACTGTATGAAATCTCATCTCAGTTTCTAACTGTTTACTCCTGTAATGGTAATAGGCTGAGCAGGGCAGACCAGTCTTCCCTTTCTCCAACAATAATCCCAGCTCCTCCTGAGGGACTCCCATGTGCTCCCAGGCCTGCTGAGAGATATAATCCCTCCAGCGTGTCCTGGGTCTGACCTGGTGTCTCCTCTTCCCAGTGGGTCATGCCTGCTACACCACTGAAAGACTTTTTCCGGAGGGCAGCATCATCAGGTGCTCGAAACACCTCAACTGTCTCCTCTCGGCCCAAAAGGAGCAGCAATTCTGCTCCAAAGTCCACACAGATCGCTGAGCTCCTCACCCTGCAACCAGCCCTACAGAGAAACCTCATTTCCATCACTTGTACCCACAATCTCATTCTTTCAGTCGCTACACAAAATTTGTAACCATAGGCGCGGACTTCATACTGTAGGTGAGGGACGTAGATTGACTGGAAAACCCAAGAGCTTTGTCCAGAAACACAGACATTGCCACCATGGACTGCTACAGCATCTGCATCACTGCAGGCGTTGCACTAAACCACTGGTCAGTCTCACTACCCCCTCTCCCCTTGCTCATGAACAAGACCTCTTGGCACTTGAACTCCAAGTGTGGAAGTTGGGGAGGCGGACGTGGATTAGGAACCACTTGCTGATGCAGACAGGAGAGCGGGATGTTATTTTCTCGGTTGTCCGCTTTCCAGCCGGTGCCACACGAGCGAGGTCCGATAATGGCGGCTTTGTCTTTGTGTCAGTCGCCATGGCGACGAGCCTGGAGATAGGCAACGGGAGAGCCGCTGGTTACTAGCTAGTCCGCGGTTGAAACTCTGTTGTTGAAGCGGGAGCTGCTGGCGACCTGCAGAACCGCTAGCCTGGAACTGTGACTTGAGGCAGAACACGGTTAACTCGTTAGGAAGGAATTTCAAGCTGAATCTTCGAAAAAGAAGGAATATTTCTAACGTATGCGACTAGAGGCATGGGAGAGGGAAGAGGTGGTACCGTCCAGTGGGACGCAAACTAAAATGAGGGGGGAAACCATTGCTGTACTGTAGCTGCCTGGGCCCGAGCGCTAGTGGGAGTCTGTGACCGGAGGCTCCTGCAGTGAATAGGAAATTGCACCAATGGGGATAGGATACAGACCAAATATCCTACTTATATAATACATATACAGTCTTTGGCCATAGGTGCGAAGGGTTGGACATTCGACCAGAAACAGACACAGAAGAGTGGAGGGAGGAGAATGGAGTGGGACAGAGTAGGAAGGGAGGGAGAAGGGGAGGAAAAACACAGCCACGCGGGCAGCTCGGAAATTCTGGCCGCTTTACCGACCAAAAATCGCAGATGGTCTGGTGAGCGCGCCCTTTTGAGTGAAGCACTGAGGCTGAGGAGGCGAGAGCAGCTCCAGTTCTGAATGAATGCAATGAAAGGTTTTGGCAATGCTGAGCGCGAGACTTCTGTCTGCATAGTGAGTCGCAGAATGCTCGTACAAGAGAATGCACCATGGGAAGTCCTGTATATACTGTATATGCAGGCCAGAATAGGATTCAACCTTCCTCCTTTCTTTTTATAGTTTCACAAATGACCATTGCTGATTCTTTGTTAAGGTGTGACAAAAAACCTATGTTAGTCTTGTAGAAATATGCTGACCCATTTAACATGGTTCCTAACCTTGCGGCTAGAGATACGGACATTTTTCATCATTATATTATCTCTGGTTGCCTCTCGTTCACGTCAGGCAGAAGTGTCACAGATGGTGCACAGAAAGTATTAACAGACACATTAAGTTAGCTCTGAAATGGCTTAAACAGTCACCCCAGGATGAAACGTTTCTGCAATGAATAGAAACTGGGTGTTCGTCCATTGGAGAAGGACAATTTTCATCCCTGTGCCTCCTTCACTTTGAAGCGTAAACATAATTAAGTAAAAATAGAATTCAACTTGATTAATAATTCATGTGAACTGAAATGTAAATCGATATGTAAGGACCACAAAGAAAGAGGAGCAGGCACTCCTTCCTCAGACTCTGGACCAAGTTCAAGGAGGATATCTAAAGGCACTTGACTGGGGGAGGGCTAGCATTTTTCTGCTCACTGTACTGTTAGCTGGACTTGGTGTTTGTCATTTATATCTACACCAGAAGAAAGCAAATTCCTCATCCGAACTAACTACAATGGGTACTTTGCTTTTGTTAGCTGGCAGTGCTTGTTAAAACTGAGATGGCTGCTGTTGAATTTGCAGATTGCCTCTACAGGTGTGGACTTTACTATCATATATCAACTATTCAACAACAGGTCTCCGATTTTCGGTGAACAAAAGGAACAGAAAAGGGTACTGAATGCTCCAGTAGTGCAAATTGAAAGTGTGGAAGACAGTGTTGTCTAGATGGAAGACCACTTGTCATAACAAGATTCATATAGAGTCTTCTAGAGGCATCTAAGAAAGATACTCCCACAGTATTCCTTCATGCAAGCTTAACACAAAACCTAAATAGCAGGGGGCCCATTATTATGGGGAATACCCCAAATAACCAATTAAGGTGAAATGAAAGTTTTAATGCAGTACCAAGGATTCCAGACAAACTCCACAACCAAGGGTGCTGCACTGAGATATAAGAGAATTACAGTAAGTTACCTGTTGCACCTGAACCATAGTGCAGAATTGTCGCAGCGCTACAGAATTGTATAAAACCAGAAGCAAAAGGTCTGAAAAGATTTTTATACAATGACATGACTACTCAGTTTTACTGCTACAGTGTGTTCTATTTTTTTCCACAAGAAAATGGAAATTAGATATGGTTTGAAAAACATTTTCATGGTTTAAAACCCTGTACGTTTTTTTTTTGTTTTTTTTAGGTGCAGTAGCTACAGTACCAGCACATTAAAGCATAAGGAGATTTACAAATGCAGCCCCACCCAGGCCATTTAAACAGTTTGACAGTAGCTAATCAAATGATCTCTCCCAACTGTTTTTTGAGAGAAACCAGGTACTGGACTCAAAAAACATGGCAGGGTAATGTGTTCCATACTGGCTGAACCCTCCTTACAAAGCTGTGCCTCAGGCTTTTGGTTTTAAATGTACTTTTCCCTTAGCTGCTCTGATTCACATCTCACTGTTGATTCTGAAGAAGTTTACTGGGCTGAATTCATCAATGCGTTCGATGAATATTTTGATCAGGACCCCTCAGAGTTTTCTCTGTGTAAGACTGCAAATGCGTCTGGTTGCTTTTCTCTGAGCAAAGATAAGATCACTTTATTGGGCATATACAATTCCTTGTATTAGGAATTTGTCTTTCTCGCATACTCCAGCTTGCTCTCCATGAGACACAGGTACCCAGACAGAGAGAGAAGCCTGGGGTCAGAGCACAGGGTCCGCCATTTATACAGCACCCCTGGAGGAGCTGGGGTTAAGGGCCTTCCTCAGGGTTTCCAGCAGAGTAGGATTCCTCTGCCGGCTGCAGGATATGAATCGGCAACCTTCCGGCCACAGGCGCAGATCCTTAGCCACAGAGCCACCACACCGCCCCATGGTCAAGAGCAGTGATATTTTTTATCACATCACCTCACCTTCAATAACTGCTTGTCCAGTTCAGGGACACTGTGGCCTGGAGCCTTTCCCAGGCAGCACTGGGTGCTGAGGAGGAGGTGGAAAAGGAGTTCTAAGCTTCTCCTTCTGGATCAGTACAGTATCTTCCTAGTTACAGAACGCCAGTGCGAGTGAAAAAGGGGTCTCCATGGTCTGATACACCTTGCTGCCTGGAGGGGGTGGCAGCCATTAGGTGTCACGGCACTGGATCTTGAGAGAACTAGGAGAATTAGAAGAAAAATCTGAGTGTACTTATCCGAATCACAGTGGTCAAAGACAGGTTCGTTGGTCAGGAAGCCAAAGGTTCAGAAGCCCGGAAATTTGCAGAGAAATCTCGACACAGAGATGAGGGGCTCCACTGGGTGAAAACCAATACTGAGTCCTGTGGCGATGGTGGTGAGGGCTTAAGTATTCCGGGATGCAGTGGGGGTGGTGATGAAAGAAAGGTCTGATTGGTTGATGAATTCATGTGACGGCGTTTGTTGGAATTGGAGAGGTCTGGAGTCTGATTGGGAACACTGCGGGGTCTTTTGCAGGAGTTGTGAAGGGTTGGGTTCTGATTGTGGGTGGTTGTGACATTAGGCCAGGACCCCCAGACAGGTCTGGCCCCTGACATAGGTGAACTAGGTGACTGCCTAGGGCCCCAAGGTCACCAGGGGGCCCCTCAATGCACAACACTTTTTTTAATCATCGCATTCAAGGGTGAGTGGAAAATTCCCTGTATAGCGTCTCTTTCTGTTGCTGCTGTGGATGATCCTAATGAACGCCCAGTCAAAAATAAATCATAAGTCGAGCATGTCATATTTTTCTGAAGTGCAGAAAAGAAGAGTGGGTTAAGCGATCTCAAAACAGAGGTCCGCTAAATAAAGTCACTGCAATTACGCAGTTGTATTTAATTTGGTTATGCGTCTGTCAGACCCACATAAAACGGTAGATAAACCACATTTTCAAGCTTGGCTTGACTGCTGGAGGTGTTTTACTAGACATTAACACGTTTCCAGCAGTGTGGGTTGCCAGGCTAGAAATCAGCCCTGCCTGGCCTAACAAAATTGTGAAAGCAAATATGCAATACAAAAGACTGTTCCGCAATTATACATAAAACAAATGGTTTTCCTTGTGGTTTCTCCTGTATTTCATTAAATGGGCATGTTGTAAACCCAATCCAAAGCCCTTTGGATTGCAGTCACTCTCCCAGTGACAGTGGCAGGACCAGAGAGAAGCTTTTCAGATTTCGAGCTGATTAAAACACACTGGAGTTCAGCCCTGGCACAAAACCGTCTCAGTGGGCTGGCCATCATGAGCATCAGTCATGCAGTGGGTCGGGTACTATCGTATGAAGATGTAATTGATGATTTTGCCTCCTGAAAATCTAGGCGAATTGATTTCTTGAACTTGTTTTTTTTTATCAATTTTTCCCCTCTGCTCAGACTTACTGGTCTCAGGTTGTAATTGTGATGATAAAGTACCTTCTTGTGTAGCCAGACCAGGCAGTGACAGTGTCTTGACATCATAGTGAATTCAACTCTACTGATCTAACTGCTGACATGAAATGTTCAGCATTTCCACAAAAAATAACTTCCAAATTACCGTTTTAGGTTTTGTCAGATGTAGTAAGGCCAATTGAGTTCCATTACATCGTTACAAGTATAAACAGGTCATTTCAAACATTTTTAGTAGCGTTCACTCAAATGTAAAATAGGAAACAATAAAGTCTACAGTTAACAGATGTGGCTGCAATTCCACTTACCTGCTGTGAAGAGCAGAAATCAGAAATCATAGAGACACAGATTTTTTCTGAATGCGCAGTATGGACACCAGAAAAAACAATAACATATGCACACAGTTTGGGAGGGCAACAGCCTCTTCCTGCTCCCCTAAAGTCAATCTATTATTATAAGTGATAAATTCCTCCCTTGCTCCTTGTTAATATTTTACCTTTTAAACACATATGGTGCTTTTTTGCAATGCCTAAATAATACAAGAAATAGATACCCTTTCCACAGAGAACACCCCAGTCAATTGGTTAACAATACATTTACAATTGGGATATCTATATGCCAGCACACAGATGTGTTTTAATGCTCTTTGGTAGCAATTCAGAATAAGGCTCCAATATTAAGGGCTTACAAATGCTTTATTAATAAGGGAATAAAAAGGATTAATAGATTTTTGAAAATGAACTAAATATTAATTAAGGATCCACAGGAGTGTTCTTATGTCTTTCTTAACTTTGATATTCATGCTTTGTAAAGTTTTTTAATGGAATAAACACAGAATCATAGATTATAAAAGATATTAAGAGATGTCGGTTTTTCTTTTGCTAAACTTGAAATCTGTGCTCTATATCAGAGCAACACTGTCTCTGGTTTACCTGAAGTGCATTATAGAACACCTTTTGAACACATTGAAAGCATAACTAACTAGAAGATCACACTTGATGGCAAAAAAAAAACTATTTTGGTATTTATTCCATTTAAAAAAACTTTACAAAGCCTAAAAATCAAAGTTAACAAAGGCACAGGTACACTTCCATAAATCCTTAATTAATACTTTAGTTCATTTTCAATAAACTATAAATTCTTTTTAGTTCCTTATTAATAAAGCATTTAGAAAGCCTTATTCTAAAGTGCTACGATTTCTTTTCAGTGTTGCTTTGAACACGTTCATGTGTTTGGAAGGAAGGCCAGCTTCCCTCATAGCCAGTAGATGGCGCTTTAGTGCAAGGGGAAGTAGAGAGGAGCACGTCCATGTCTGGGCCTTGTTAGAAAATATCATAAAGGAAAATATAGATTCTGCGGTGCAAATGAAAAATATCTGTTACGACCACGGACTGAGATCCGCGTCAGGTATTGTAGTAGACCCTATGCGATGCAGTAAGAGCTGGAGAAAACAGGAGGCGTGGTAAAGAACCACACAGGGGTTTAATAGTGCACAAAATAATAGTGACAATCTGTGAGACAGTGAACAAGGGAGACAAAGAACGGCATCCAAATCCAAACAAGTCCAAAGGCAGGTCAGGGGACAGTCCGAGAGTCCATCAGCGAGGAATCCATCCTGGGACGCGACAAGGTTAAAATCCCCGGAAGGGGGAACACACAGAGAGACAAAACATGGAGGTCCAAGGGTGACGGGGCGAGATCCTCCAGACACCGGGCTCAGGAAGCGGGAGGTGTCGGGGATGAGACCTATGCCCTCAGGAGACGGACGTAGGGTTTCCTGGTGCCAGGCGAGCCTCGCCACATCCTTACCCTAATGTTGAGCCCCGAGGACTGGAGGAGCTAGTCTTTAAATAATACACCTAACAAGGTACACCTGGGGAGTTTAATCACAAGAACAATAACAGGAGTAGTGGAGCGCCCCCTAGGGAGGGATGTCAGGCGTGACAATATCCACTTTACAGTACATTACGTCACCTATCGGCTATGGGTATTGCCTTTTCTTGATCCAGACCCACCAGATGCTGTTACTGATGTAGGAAAACAGATACCATGTGATTTGCGTGCTGGAGTTTGTACAATGCATGTGCGATGGCCCCTCCTCGCAACTTTATGCAACTATTTGCTTGGGACAGAGATCCAGAGAAAGGAAAAATAAACCAGACAGCCTGGAGGAGGAAGAGAAAAAAATAATTAAATCCGGGAAATAATGGAAGTGGAGAATCTGTTTACGTTAACTTACATGTGATCTATAAATATGCGGTTCAGTTCTGTCACCTTTTTTTTATCAATGGAGATCTACGTTAGTAATTTTCCTGTTAATGAGTATCACCTATGACGTGGATTTTTCTAATAACCTGTGAATAACATGTCTTGTTTCCTAAAATTGAGAGATCACCATGAGGCCCAGGGGGATATATCTTCAATTATTTCCCTTTCGCTCACCTGATCTGGTACAGTCAGTAATGTGTTATCATCCCTCTACCCAGTCACAAATACAAAGCCCACAACCACAAGCAGAGGAGGAGAAAGTGTATGAAGACGTCTCTGTCCCATCCACCTTAAGAGCCAATCATATTTTAACGTGTCACAGGCCCTACTGGAGGGTTAGCACCAACCGAAGGACAGCACCACATATCTGCATGTGCTCTGCAGGCCCAATCTGACTAATTCCACCCTACCCCTGGCAGCACTTAGAACTCCGGGCACGGCATCTTGGGGAATCCCAGTTACAGTCGGCTAGTAACATGACCCAGGCTCGCATCTGTCATCGTAGAGCTCAATATGCTCTCAGGTGAGGGCCTTTGCTAACTGAGTAACAAAAGTGCCTAATCAGATTATTTTAAGTGCACCTAATATGTGAATCATTTCTCCTTCTTCTGTGACATCTGAGATAATATTTTTCAATATTTTTACATGCAGGAGGCTAAGGAAATATAGCCGATTAGGAATAACAACGCCCACGAACTCATGTACTGAAAGGACGATGGAGCGCTTTAGTCAAAATTTGGTTTAACCTGCTTGGCTGAGAGCTTACCTCCTGGCTGGAGGTGGGATGCAGAAAGGGAGAGAGGGGGATAAAGGGATATGGTATGGATAATGTTTTAGGTGAGGAAAAGATGTCAGGAGTGATTGTGAATTACCGACAGCTGAGTCTCATTGAACTCGGCTGTTGTCATTCCTAATGAACTTTTATTATAACCTCTGTATAATAGAGAGGGGGGTAATTAATCATTAAAATAAATACTCATAGCCCCAGAATTGTAAAAGATATGTCAAGAATATGCCCACGTGATTGACATACTGTAGTTTGAGGCACCAGAGTTCTTTATTCTTTGGCACAGCTCTGGCAAAAGAGTAATAAATGAGAGGCAAACTGAAACAAAACTATTTGTTAACCAGGACAATAACATGAACTAAACAGTAAAGAACTTAACAAGCAACAGCCAAGTTACCCTATTTGCGAACAAGGAGCCTCAGAGGCCTATGTCCTCATCAGAGAAACCTAGACTGCTGACCAGTACTCAAAAAACCTATATACTGTATTGCCTAACAGGCCTACAAGAGAGATTAACCAAAATTAAAAAGAATAGGACCCAGAGTTAAATCTCTCTTTCTTTACACCCGGATGCTCCCAAGTGAATGTGAATCTAGTTCCCTATTATAAAAATATATCACTAACCAGGAGAGATTATTTTTAACCTGGGGACTCTTTTAAAAAGGAAGGCGGATTTTTAAAATAACAGAATGGCAAGCTCTTTTTTTTCCCAATTCTGTTTATTAAATATCACAGCAGAGACATCAATTTTGACACTTTTACATTTTTTTTAAAGAGAATAACAGTGAATGTAAGAAAAAGAAATGAAGAATGGAATTAAGGGAAAAAAATAAAAGGGTGAAAGAGGAAAGGAGGAAAAAAAGACAAAAAACAACAGGTACAGTCACAGCTATATCAGAGTTTACCATTTAAAGGCATAAAGGTTATAGCACAGTTATATAGAATGGCTTAGGAGTATATACTGAATGGCAAGCTCTTTTAAACAGGGTTTAAATACTGGTCTCTAAAGTTTATTTGAACAAGGTCCTCTCTGTCCACGTCGTCCTCTCTCTGTCTCTTCCTTCTTTTTTCCACGTGTCTCTCCAGCTTCTGCCTACCAGTCTTTTATCCTGGGTTTCTCACTGATGAAGACTCTTGATGATTTACCGAGACGTTTCCAGAAGATTCCTTTTGATTTATTGGACAAACATTCATGAGACTAATGTTTTTCGCTCCAATAACAAAGGTAATCCCAGAAGTCTCACCCCTGCTGGAGTCGGAACAACTCCCAGTGCTCCTTGGAGAGGGGAGAGGGAACTCGATTGAGCTGGCAGCTCAGTACGTGATCTCCTGTCACAGCTTGAGGAATGGAGAGTGAGCCCGTTTCCCAATGTGTTGTATATTGTATGTAAATGTCCT
Organism: Atractosteus spatula; assembly: GCF_055471065.1. Taxonomy (NCBI): domain Eukaryota; kingdom Metazoa; phylum Chordata; class Actinopteri; order Semionotiformes; family Lepisosteidae; genus Atractosteus; species Atractosteus spatula. The sequence goes on along the minus strand of NC_142718.1, from coordinate 8,320,693 downwards.
AAAATGCATTTATATAGTACATCTCTGCAGATGTTGTATTGAATGTATATACTTTGGCAATACTGTAATTAATCAGTCATCACCACAGTGGGACACTGGTTTAGAATTACAGGTGCAGAAGGAAGAGTACCACAACTGAACGGTATCAAGCTAGTTTATCTAATGAAGGCTAGCACATGACTCAGCCTATATTCCATTTCACCAAGTGCTGTTTGTAAAACTCCCGGGTCATGAAACTGGTGCTTTTTCATAGAACAAAATTCCAGATTGACTATCAGTGTCCAGGTCTGACAGTACTACTCCAGAAGTGCCAGGCTCTGCTGCAGCTCCTGTTTTGTGGGTGACAGCAGGACCAGGTCATCAGTGTAGAGCAGGAACTTGATCTCTGTGTCATGTAGTGCGAGACCAGGCCCTGCAGACTGATAGCACATTGATGCAGATATTTAACAATGCTGGGCTCAGGCTACAGGCCTGTCTTACCTATTACCCTGTGTGAAGGACACTGTTCTTCTGTCTCCTGTTTTCACTGCACACCTGTTCTCTGAGCACATTGATTTATGTCATAGATTTTATCTCCTACACCACTTTGAGATTTGTAAAACAATTTGGTCAAATCAAATTACTAAAGCAGGTGAATGTTTTTCCTTTGTTTTTTTTTATGGACATGTTTGTGTCTAAGAGGTTCAAGTAGGGAGCTGCGTCAGCAGGCATAGGATGCAAAGGAACAGGTAAAGGTTTATTCCATGCTGAAAAGAGAAGAGACACAACCCTTCGGGTGTGAACCTTTCTTCAAGTGTGACACCTGAAGAAGGCTCCACAGCTGAAACGCTGTGTCTCTTTTTTCTCCTTTCAGCTTTTTTTCCTTTCACTTTTAAATGTTTGTTTGTCCTTTTGCTCAGGACACTGTGCTAAGTAACGAAGGTGAGTATTCAGGCATCCGTGATCCTGCAAAATACCTTCCTCAGGTCACTGTTCGCACAGATGCCCTGGTAGTTATTAAGCTTGAGTCTGTCTCCACTTTTAGACATCGTGGGTAGTGCTGTGTGTTGTTTTGCTGTGTCCTTGGTCTCAGGTCTCCTCTGTTACTAGCACTGCTTCTCTTTCAGGCCTTTGTCCTCCCTGTGAACGGCAGCTCCTCTCTCAGCTCAGCTACTTGGGTCTGCAGCTTTTTGTCGTCCTGCTACAACTCTTTCTTGCTTGTGTCCCGAGTTCTTTATCTGAGGTCTTGGATTTGCTCATTTTGTCTCTTAGCGGTCAGGCAGTCTCCCCCTCTGTATGAAGAGGCTGCAGGGTTGTCTCCACTTCATGAAGCTCTTGTTTTTTCACTACACCCTTGCCCTCTCTATTGCTCTGGAGTACTCTCTGTACTCCATCTCTCTTCTCCCACTTTGAAACACAACACATTCATTCTCCACTCTCACTCCTCAGTGGTGGACTAAAATATCTACACAAAGCAGGAAAGCTTGGTCCTCCAACTGCTTGGCAGTTGCTGCTTAAAACTCATCTGTTTAGACAGTAACTACCCATGATGTCTCAGTTCTGATCTACATCCTTCACTGACTCTTCAGCACTATATTTCACAACTGTTTTCAGTTCAATGTTTGGTAATGTAATTCACTAGAGGCAATTGATTCACTGTGGTCATGGAACACAAGCCAACAGGGTGTGGTGTTACTGCTGTTTAACTTCAGTTGCAACTGCTATACTTACATATTCTCATTGTGTTTGACTGCTGCAAATTCTGACATTTTCTCCTGCCGAAAGTAATTTATTTAGTTCCCATGAAACTGGATTCAAAAGCAATTATACTGCGTGAGATTAATACTGTAATTGTGAACAGATTGCGAGCTGTACCAGTTTAAAATCAGCACTGAACAACATCATTTGATCAGAAAGTTGTTGACCAAAGATACACTGCAGAAAAATAGCAAAAAAAGTTTAATTTTCCATACACTATATACCACACAAACTTTTTTTTAGATGCACAAGATATTTCAGAATGTGTAAAAAGTAGTTTGATAAAAGATCGAAATATTTCAAGTTTTCACATTTGTATGCAGTGCTGCATACTAGTATGTTTTACAAAGTGATGTTACAATATGTTACACTACAAACGAGCAATACGAAATGTACAAGAAAACACATTTTAAAATAAAGTAAATAAAGAAACTATGAGCATTAAGGCTAACAAGCGGACTCAAATCTACAGTATGCATTCAAATTATTTTACCTTTACTAAGCGTTACTACAATTTAGAAAAAGCAGAATAGTTTGAGGCAGGATCTCAATGGGCCAGTTTGCATGTGTGATCTTTCACATATTAATGGGCATTGAGCAAGAGAAAAAATCATGAAAAAAAACTCATTTTCAAACAAAGATTTGGGGAAATGCTTGTTAAACATACTGTTAATACACCATCTTACTAAGGTAAACCAATTTACATCAAAACATTAAAGACTATTTAAGTATAATAATACATTCTTATGTAAGACTACAGATTGCAGCTGCTCATTTAATTTAGTATTTGCAGTAGTTTATCAGACTAAAATAGTTCGTAACCCACATGTTTTTTCCGTATTCAAAAGGACTATGTGTTTGCTAATGTTATTATTAAACATATTGTCATTAACAGGGGGTTATGAACATGGAGAATGTGAGAAATAGGCAGATTAAATCAATAATTAAAATAATCATAACCCCTAAATTGTAAAGATAATTCAGGAATATACCTGATTGGTCGGTATAAATAAAAGAACTTGAGTCCTTTGTTCTCTAGCAGAGCTTTGATGAAAAGAGTAATAAATCAGACACACTGGGTTAAGTAAATATTTATTGATAACTATGATACACACACTAAACACAGAACATACAAGTTACACTATTTACAAACAAGGCATCTCAAAGACATGTTCCAACCAGAAAAAACCCCAGCCTGCTACTGGTATTCAAATCCTATGCAACACCTAACAGGCCCCAAAATAGAGACAAACCTGCCTTTGGACCAAACAGTACACAGCTTCGAGTTACATCTCTCTCTCCATAAACCCTGAAGCTACAAAATAAATGGGAACCTATCTCCCTATTCCAAAAATCCTTCCATTAACCAGGAGAAATTGTTTTTAATTAATTGTTTTAAGGGAATAAGAACAAGAACCCCCTGTCTGTGAGTATTCTTGTTCTTTCTCCCATGTCCTTCTCTCTCCCTCCCCGCCTGCCTGTACTATCCCAATTCCTGGACTTCTGATGATCCTTAATCATTTACCCAGAATTTAATTGACCAAGGTAAACAAGAAAACTCCTTTGATCACTGTCTCTCATGCCCCATACAACTCAGTAAGCAGTTCCTTTCTTGTTCCGAAGCCCCTGATAACCATAATGTTGGCTCTAGCCAGACGTTAGCTATTGCCTGTATATTCTTAAGATGCCTGAAGAGCCAGTTCCAATAACTGTAACAATACCACTGACTGAAGAGTACAATGTTTCGTTTTTAACCTCTTTTCAAAAATATTAAAATATTACCTAGCTCATCTTAAAAGTTTCAACCACTTCCCTCATTTTCACATTCCTGCGGTGGCAATATGAAAAAAAAAAAACACAATCTATGTCAAATTAAAACAGAACCTTACGAATTCTATATTTGGGTGTTAAAATGTTCAGCATTTGGAGTCACTTGATCAGCCTTTAAAATAGGTTATTTTAAGTAATCTTTCCCAAAACTACCATCCCACATACGTTTGAAAATCAGTCTAGATAACAGCACTTTAACAGAGTATTAAAACACAGACGTACTCTATCAGAGCTTTATTTACCTTACAGCACAACATACCTAATAACTATCTCCCCTGAAACAGTTTTCTGCATATGTCAATAGAATTTTTGGGACCTTAATAATAAACACAAAACTCCAAGTGCACCATTTATATGGTCGATTGAAATGTTAATGCCACAACGAAAGAAAAACACAACAAATTTGTGTTTTAAACGCACGCACCTCCCTTTCACACTCAGAATTCACAGAATTGTTGTATTTTTCGGCAGTCTTTTCACTTTTCAGTGTGCTCTTAGCCACCTCTTTTTCCTTTTCAGCTCATACACGGATGTTCTGTAGCTTCCCACTGCATGCGAATGTAAGTGTTACTCCCTCTCCATTTTCCCTTAACAGCACAGTGTTTAGGGAAAGAGCAGGCGTTCTAAAGAAAATCTGTTTAAACTACAAAGGGTCAATATTAATCTCACAAAAAACTAATTTTCCCCCAAGCAATGTAAACCAAGGTTATGGTTTGGCAGTTGAGACAAAAAATAAACGATCAGAACTGAATAAAAACTTACCAAGGCAACAGGATACAGAAATACCACAGAACACATTTTCATTCAGTTTAGATAAGAATGAGGGCAGAAATCTTCCCAGTACTAAATAAGCATAGGAATCTTGGTAGGACTGAATGGACACCACAATATTAAGGTCCTGCTACATTCAGAAGGTCTGAATTTTAACATTCTTTGAGCCCTTCCACTATATTACACCCAAAGAGCTTCCCAAAATTCAGAGCTTTTTTGCTCATAATATTTAAACTCTAAATGTTTGTGTTCTGTGAACTCTAGGAGAAACAGAACACCAATCTCTAGCTGCAAATTTAAAATCTGGATTCAGTAACCAAAGTCTACTTGGTCTTGAAGCTGTTATACTTTTGTTAGAATTAATGTGAGTACTGTGGTCGTTTGCTCCTTTTTAATAAAGGAGTCATTACATTTTTAAAACCACAAAATCACAACAAAGGACTTGGTCCTTTGAGACTTTCATTTCATTCTAATTTCTTTAGAAGTACTGTACCTTTAAGTCACTTAGTAAAGTGTACTTTCTTGGTTTTTTACATTAGTATCTAAATTGTCTCAAAATGTGAAAAATAAAGCAGTTTTTTTAATGTAACTGTATGTTTATAGTTCATGTTCACTATTTCCGCACGTGTTAAATCAACCAAGGATTACAAAGACTTTAAAAGACTTACAAACTGGAAAAATAAAAACTCTGCTCTGCTTGTTGTATAGTGTCAATTATGCAACCGGCAGAGTCTTCTACAAGCTGAGATACAGAAAGTATACAATAAAGTCTGTTTGGAACGGACCTCTCTCTACACGGATTCGGGAATAAAAGAGAAGGTCGCTCTCCAAGACTCCAAGAACCACCAGGAAGCACCTGGCTGTAAAACCTTTGACCACTGATTTCTGCCAATTTGAAAAGTGCTGAAAAGAGGTCATGTCCACCTATGTCGATCCACGAAGGGCTTGGAGAAAGCCACAAATCTTCTCCACCGATATGAATGTTCCTGTTGCTACTGCCTGTCAACAAACCTGATGTTGATAGGGGCTGCGGGCGTCAGTAGGCCGTGGGTCTTGGCAGTAACCGTTTTGGTATACGGTGACTCCTCGATCCGGAACTTTTGGAGCAGCTGAAAGGACAAGGACGACAGGAAATAAAAAAATCTGTATTGTGCCAATTTTCAGTTTCCTTACGAGTTTATTTTTGTACATGCTTAGCGAAATAATCTATTTCATTATTAAATAAATCACGATATTGTCTCTAGTGCAAACCACTGTCTTTTTCAAAACAGTGCCAGTTTTTGTGAAATGTTATTTGCTCTTCTTTAGGTCCATACTGCCATTTTTTGTTGGTTTTGTTTTGTATGTCTCTTGTTACTCCCTGTGGTACAATTAGTAAGAGCAGGAGAATCAAACCAAGTGTCCTGGATAAAATCCAGTCTGGCCAAACTAAAGTTCAACTGGTGCAACAATTTCTCATTGCTCCACCTGTTCTGCTGTAGTAAAGAATAGCAGTTCTATAGTGAAGCTGCTGGTACAAGCAGTTATTATAAAGAAGGGGTATCCCCTCCTATGCGTCAAGTGCTTCAGAACCCTTTGGAATGAACAGTAAGTAAGTGGACATTCTTAGCAGTAATACTATTATACTGGAATACTAAGTTATTTAAGTCTATTTCTAATCAATGTCTTTGCTTCATGCACAATACCAACGTGGTACAATTGACTTCAATGCTATTGTTATATTTTGGGGATTAGAAAGAACCAGTATTGATGAGTGCCTGTCAAACCACAATAAAAGTAAGGTGCACAGTAACTTGTAAATTGGAGATTTGACATCTAAAATAGACAATTTCCAGGTATGCGCTGCGCCGTGTTCCATGATTCAGAACGAGGTAAGAAAACGCGACACGTTGCAACCTTATTACATTCCAAGGAAGCAGGCCCGTGGATACATCTCTTGTAATCCAACAGAAATACTGCTCTACCAAGATGGCTTGGCCTTACTTGTTAACTCTGCGTGCAGATCACCTTGGAACATTTCTGCAGTGAAATGTCTGCTGCCCCAGCTGTACGTACTCGCCCGTACATCGCAGTCATGACAGCGACTAGTGAGCAGGAAGGGCCACATCAATTTGTGCAGTCTCTTCCCTTTGCCCGTGGCGAGACCAGAGCTTTGCAACGACACGGCGACTTACAGTACTTTCACAAAGTTATCCATTTTACAAAAAATGTGCAAAATCCACCAAAATTTACTTTGTTACCGAGATGGAATACCCGGTCTGAGAAACCGGGATGGCAGGTCCCCTTTCATGCACACGTCTTAGATTAGCAACAGCACAAAGTCAAGCAAAATGGCACTTCCCACTGTCTTCCAGCCAGTACAAGCTACGTAGATGCTAGTCAGTGAGCTGCAAGTACTTGACTTGACTGCCTCCATGGCAACAGCCCGGTCACGGCCTTTCTGGTGCCGCCTCTCACCTGAGCGAGCGCAAGATGCATCTCCAGCTCGGCAATCCTCTTGCCTATACAGCTGCGAATTCCGTAGCCGAAGGGGATGGAACCAAAGTTGTCCACGTGGTCACTGCTGTCCTTCCGCACCCAGCGCGCGGGATGGAACTCGGTGGAAGAGGGAAAGCATTCGTCATCCAGCGACGTGGAGTAGTGGCACAAGGCCAGCTGGGTCTGGGAGCCAGAGAGAAAGGGCTTATGTTAAATCAGGGATTCTTTGGGCACCAGTACTACGACTGCTTCTGAAGCGCTGGCTTGGCTGGCTGATAATAATAATTAATAATTGCTTACACTTATATAGCGCTTTTCTGGACACTCCACTCAAAGCGCTTTACAGGTAATGGGGACTCCCCTCCACCACCACCAATGTGCAGCCCCACCTGGATGATGCGACGGCAGCCATAGTGCGCCAGAACGCTCACCACACACCAGCTATCAGTGGGGAGGAGAGCAGAGTAATGAAGCCAATTCATAGATGGGGATTATTAGGAGGCCATGATAGGTAAGGGCCAATGGGAAATTTGGCCAGGATGCCGGGGTAACACCCCTACTCTTTTCGAGAAACACCCTGGGATTTTTAATGACCACAGAGAGTCAGGACCTCGGTTTTACGTCTCATCCGAAGGACGGCGCCTGTTTACAGTATAGGGTCCCCGTCACTATACTGGGGCATTAGGACCCACATGGACCGCAGGGTGAGCGCCCTTTGCTGGCCCCACTAACACCTCTTCCAGTAGCAACTTTAGTTTGCCCCGGTTGGCTGGCATGTGCCCTCAACCCTGCTTTGCGCAGTACTAGACTCCTGCTTGCCGTGACCCTGATCAGGACGAGCAGCTTTCTGATATTAAATGGATGGAAATACATTTTAAAACATCCCGTCACAACCATTTTTTTTGGGGGGGAAACGTTGTTTGGTAAAAAAAACAGAAATGAAGAGTTGAAAGTAACCACTTTCCTGCAGTTTCTGTCCGCATTTTAAAACCTTAACTCACCCCTTTGGGAATGTGGTAGCCTCCTACCACCAGGTCCTGCTGGGTCACCCTCCCATTACCGGGCAGCACTGGGAACAGCCTGCAGAGAAAAATGAGGTGTTAACACCACCATGAGTAAGATCTCCGAGCACTTGTAGCAGTCGATTGAGATTAATTTCCCCACCATCCAAAGCTTTGGAACATATCCAAATAAAACTAGACTTAAAAATACAGCCTCCAATGTTAAATGAAATATTTCTATTCAAATTGCACTGTATAATCCAAGCTGATAGTCCAAAAATCAATGGACAACTGAATTAAAAACAATATACCATAGTACAGATTTTTTAAAGGAAGTGTATTCGAGCAGTTGAGAGTTACAATGCATTAGCCTTCTTCATATAAATTGGATTCTGTTTAATTAATTGATTTTGCCATTTCTTTACACACCTTGGAACAGTACAGATATATGCAAAAATATATTGAATTAAAAGACTAGTCAAATATGAAACAAGGAAATCCAAACCATATGTAAACTTCTTATTCATGACTGCGTAGATTTAAAATGCAGTGTATAAGGTGAACCAACCAAATGACCTCTAAAACTACCATAGCATTAACTGGATAGAATGATTTGGGAATTCAACAGAATTGAGATCTAAAATCGGATGAGCACATCTGTATTATTTATCACCATTAAAACTGATGTCATTAAAATGACACTTGAAAGTCATTGCAGGAAAATCGAATACAAAACAGAGGTGACATGAACTTAGCCAATTCCACATAAATAAATCAAAAACCCATCTGAATTGATTAATAGGGATGTTTAAAACATTTCTTACAGGATCAGCTCCTTTTCTCAGTTCACAAGTACAGAGGGACCATTTGAAAAGAGACTTAGTACGATCAGTCAACATTGGCTCCACCAGGCAGTTCTGTACACACGGCTCTGAGGTAAAACAGGAAGATTGCTTCCTTTTTTCCCCTCAACAGTTTGAAATATTTCAGTGTTGCACCACCGTGTTTGTCTCTTCACAGCAAAGAGAACATTTTCAGCTTGTAATCTCTTCACCCACTCTTAAAAAAATAAGATAAACAAACATTTTCTACCAAACTGGCTGCTCAGATAACGTATTTAATAAATAATCTGCAGCATTTAAAAGGGAATCCCACTAAATCACTGGATTTTATGTCAATGTCCCTAATTTATCAATGAACAACATTAAATAAAATGCTAAAGGCACTAGGAAACGAAGAGTCTGAAGTTGGGTGGCCATAGCACAAACCTCAAAGTCTCTTTTACAAGTCCTCTGATGAGAGGCAGGTGGGTAATATCTTCGGCAACAGGCACCTGGTCGTGCCCTAGGTTATTCACCACCTCTTCGTAAACAGCCTGCTGGACATGGGGGTGTTTGGCTAGCAGGTAGGTGCTCCAGGACAATGTGAAGGACGTCTGAGGACGGAGACACATGGGAAGATCAGTCAGGGAAGACTGCATACCTGCCATACCATGGGGTTTTAGAACCGGCAACTGCCTTGTCCTTAAACAAGAACTGCAAAAGATATTACCCACAAAATGATATGTTTAAAGTTGGGGTGGCAGGGTGGCACAGCGCTGGGGCCCTGGGTTCAATTCCTAGGACGCCACTTGTGTGGAGTTTGTATGTTCTCCCCATGTTCATGTAGGTTTCTTCTAGGGCTGGGCGATAATTCGATAACGATAATTATCGCGATATACTTTTCCTCTATATAATTTTAACAAAAGTTCGATAAATGTTCGATATATATGTTTATGCTGCATGCGCACAAAATACTGCGCGAGTGCGCGTGCGTGTTGCAGACCGGGCCGCTAACGTGGTGGTGTTTACCCACATGGTGGTGGCTGACAGGATTGTAGTTAGAGTGGAGGAATGAGCGACACTGAAGCGAATGTAGTGCTGCCAACGACCAGCTCGAAGGACGATGACATCGTCGACAGAAAAGGTCATTCAACAACTAATTTGGAGATATTTTAGCTTTTTACAATCAGACATAAAACAGAGCACTTTAAACTTTGCAGTCTGTCTGAGCCATGTTTAAACTCAGTGTAAACTGAGTTTAATGTTTCTGCTGTTTGGCAAGTGTTTGTTGTGTTCTTAAAATAAAGAGTTGTTTAATTTACCAATTAACTGTCTGGTTTCTTCAACTTTCACTCAGGATAAAAAATCTGCCTTTAAAATTGAAAGAAATAATGATCTGACATTTATTGTGTAATTATCAATATCGACTGATATGAAAATTTTTATCGTGATAATGTTTTTGGCCACATCGCCCAGCCCTAGTTTGTTCCCACTGTCCAAAAACAGTGATGGGTTAACTATCTTCGGGGAACACTGGCGCCCGGTGTCGTGCGTACATGTGTCCGTGCACTGTGGTAAACTGCCGTCCCACCCTGGGGGTACCCAGTCCTAAGCACATTTGCCAGGCTCCAGCTCCCTGCGACCCTAAATTGGAAGAAGTGGTTGGAAAACGGATGGCTATTTCAACTTTCGGAAGATCCTTTATAAAGTTGGAAACTTTCTGTGCTGAATGTATAAATTCGGTAAGAATAACAGGAAATATATCCATGTTTCTACACACTGCTCCAGCCCCAGGAGGGGGATGGAGAGCTGGCAATGATAAATTCACTTTATTTATTGGTACCGGCTATGGAGAGGGAGGGGAGAATGGATATTTTTATGATATTATGTGTCGAGGGAAAGATTTTTTTTCTTTTTTTTGAATTGGGTTTACGCCGAGAAACGTTTAAAATGAAGTCACAAAGGTGCACTTAATCCACCACGATCTGCAAGCACCCCTAAGGACAGAAATAAGCTGCAGTTAAGCACACAGAGTAGAGGAGTACCACAGAAATGCACTTTCAGATTACTACTGTTCCCAATTCAGAATTATAACTATACCAACTTAAACTGTGTGGTGTGGTGGTGTGTTTGTGGAAGGTGGCTGCATTACTTTCAATGTGGGTCACAATTTGAGCCAAAGTCACTGCATACTTAAACCTAATTGACAATGTGGGACATCACCACAGAGGAAACCTTTTTTTTCTAAACCATCATTTCTTTTAAATCTAAAATTGCCTATGGTTTAAGTTTTTGGAACAATTTTTTTTGTTTGCAGTTCTATTTCCATAGAGCATGAAACAGTAAATACAAGCAGAAAGGTAGATCAATAGGAATTACCCACAAAAACAGGAATATGTATTGGTATGTGGAGGGTGGAGGTTTTTCACACAATATAACAGCACTGAAAGCGACTCAAAATTGTGCTGGGAAAAAAAAAACATAGAATCAATTTACATAATGGGAGTATTTTCACAGAGCCCTGACCCCTGTTTTGCATAGATAAATCAGCACTAGGTATTGGACTGTAAAGGCATAGTATAAACATGCAATGACTTGTAATTAAACAGAGGAAGCAACCTTAAAAGTTCACAATGAAATATCCCTGCTCTCACCTACAAATCGGTAGGAACCAAATCCAAAAAGTTAAAAATTGCAACTGTATATAGTGAAGACAACAGGCTAAAAAAGAAAAAATAAAAAGCAAAGTTATTCACTGAATGCATTCAGATATTTGGAATACAGCTCATGAAGTGCTAGACAAAAAAATCCACTACACAATTCTCATCCTCTCTTTTGCACGCACAACTTACAGCAGCAAGCAAGTTTGATTTTTTTTTTAAAAACGATAGCTCCAAATTCAAGGGTGTTTTAAAAAAACGGTGTGGAACTTAACATGGGAAAATGAAATGACTGGAATAAGTGCCGTATCAAATTGTCCTGATTTCAGCGGAGATAAAGAGCTTTTTTTTTTTGGCAGAATTATTAAACCAACTAGTGCAATGACATTTTCAGCCTTCATTCACCTTTGTACAAAAATCAAACTAGCAAAAGTAAACGGGGTCTGAAGGCCAGTTCTCTGAACCCCTAGTTCCGTAAGCAGTCCCTTTGCATGATGCCAAGACATACCGATTGAAAGCCAAGCTTATCTTACCTTAAATGTTTAACTTAACATCACTTTATTAACCCTTACAATTTCTTGCATTATGAATGATCTTTTCGTATACCCCAGCTTGCTCTCCATGAGACACACAGATAGGGAGAGAGCCTGGGGTCAGAGCACTGGGTCTGCCATTATACGGCGCCCCCGGAGCAGTTGGGGTTAAGGGCCTTGCTCAGGAGCCCAACGGAGTAGGATTCCTCTGCCAGCTGTGGGATTTGAACCGGCAACCCTCTAGCCACAGGCGCAGATCCTTAGCCACAGAGCCAGCGCTCCGCCCCTAACTATAGCGAGTCATCAATGCCATCTCTCTCTATAATGCTCATACTACCGTAGGCCAGTTATGGACTTCAGCTTTAAAATCTGTTTGCGTTCGACCTTTTACCAACAGCTGTGCTGTTTAAGCAGCGAGGGAGATGCAGAACAGCAGAGGAGAAAAATGTGCAGGGTGAAACCGAGGGCCCAGACTGCTGTGAAATGGCCCCTGCAGGACCCTACAGATCCGAGCGCGTCTCTCGGTATGAGCCAGAGCGCTGTTATACCGTGTCAACTCCCGCAAGCAGCATCTCCGTCATGTTGGCATAGATCTCCTCCAGGGTCATCTCCTTGCCAACCAGTAGCTGCGTTAGCAGGCCTCCTTTCACCTCTTTGCCAGTAGCAAGCTGCGACTTTATTTCAGACAGTTTTTTGTCCACATGAATCTGACCTGCAAAACAGACAAAAGCCGCCATTGAAACCCCCTGGCCTCAGCTACCACGTTTGTCATTTTGTAATTCTCCAGAACAAATAAAAAAAAGATATCAGTTACTTTTAATCCCATAATGACCACAATGCATCAAGTGTGCCTAATAAAAATTAAATCTGGGCTCTCCAAGTTGTGATTTTCTCTGCTAAGAGGGAGTATTTAATTTGCCCAAGACAGAAGCCTAGTTCTTTGGGGTTTTTTTTAAACATTCATCCAATAAAATGTCAAACATCCTGCTTCTGCTTCACATTTATCCTTCAGGTTTATGTTTTTTTTCCCCTGTTTTTAAAGTGTCTTCACAACGCATAAAGGATGAACTCTTCCACCACTTCTGTCCAGCCAAAGATTAACTAGTTTAGTTTAGAGACACACACTGCTAGGCTACAGGCTGCAAGGTGATATCACTGCCTGAAACACACAGATCGCGTTTCAAACTGTGTACTATGCATGTTCCCACCATGCACTGCTTGATCTGTTTTAATAACACTACGGAAAAGCTCACAAAATTAGTCTATTTTAAAGAAGAAAGATCAACGAAGTTAAAATGGAGTTCAAAAGATCCATCAGAACATTGCGAGTTTATTCTTGAAAATGTATTTCTATCTAACCAAAGGTTATTCCACAATTCTTCTCGTGCCGCAGCTTGTCCTATGATTAGGCCAGTGTCTTTAGTTTCCCCAATATTTTGCACAGAATTGTAGATTCTGGTTTTACTCCGATGTTTACAAAAACCTTGAGGAAATGGCTGGAAGAAAAAGGTGGGTTTTAAAATAAAAGAAGGATCTGGGGTGTAGTCTTGGTGCGGCTGGATTTTACACCGCTCAGCGATTTAATCCATCAAAATCCTTACTGAATTTGAAGAGGCCATCCCAGGACCTGCAGAACTCGTTCCAGGGCTTAGGAATGATGGGGCGAAGCCACTTGGGAATGGCACCTGCATACATGGTGGTCTTGAACATGCTGAACATCAGGTGTAGGGCTGCAATGTACTCCAGACTCTGTTTAGGAATCTCCTCTTGCAGGCAGCCCAGTCTCGTCTCGTACAGAATACAGGCCACACCTGTAGGAGGTACACAATGGGGTCAGAGCTTGCCTGGGTCAAACCTTTACCATCACAGCATGCAACAGACCTCAAGGAACAGCAAAATAGTCTAAAATCTCATATGTTATTTTATTCACACACAAAACGTTGGGTATTGTGATGAACCCAAATCATGAGGATTTCTTGTTTAAACTAAATCAGACAAGAGCAACTGGAATGTTGCTATAATGATTACATTTGTTTGTTGCTTACATATTTATTAATAGAGTTTTTTTTTGTGCAGTTAACTAAGTTCCTTTCTAACCTATAGGGGACTAAATACTGTACTGCATTACACAGAAAAGGGAAAAAGGAGAAATTTTAAAAAATCAGAAACAGGTCTTAAAGGAGTGTCAGCATATTCGGAGTTTATACTTCTGATAAAAGTATTCTCTAATAGTATGATCTGTCGAACATCAGATGAACAAATATTCGGTGTCAGAGCAATATTTTTGAAACATTAAATAAAACTTGACAGCGCTCGGTTTGGCCGTTTAACTAGAGTTACTGCCCTCGGGCGACAACACGCAGGGCACTTGGTCTCACCTTCCATGGCGTACTTGAAATAGAGATCGTTGACATTCATCACGGTCTGCCCGGCGCCGTCCTGGCTGCGCAGAGCGTGGATCCTCTTGATCAGGTCCGCCACCACCCCGTTGACGTCATCGGAGAAGACGGCGACATCGCGGGGGCGCATGATCCTCTGCCGCAGAGCGCTGCGCATCTTCAGCCAGTCCTCACCCTCCCTGGGTCACACACACACACAAGTCCGCGAGAACGTCTGGATCTCTGCAAATCACAAGGCTGACAAATCGTCGCAAGCTTTTCGGTCAAGACTTATAAATTAAAGGTCATTTTTCAAAAAGTCATGGCATTCACCAAACCGCTTTATACCTTACGGTGTCGCGGGAAGCCTGAGCCTACCCAGCAACCAATGAGCGCAAGGCAGGCTACCCCCTGGATGGGACACCAGTCCATTGCAGGGCAAGTGCAAGACAATCATACCTGGGGACAATTTGGAGGCAACGGTAAAGGCCAAGGGGGGGGAAATTTGGCCCGGACAGTGGGATAACTCCCTACTCTTATCGAGAAAATGCCCGGGGATATTTAATGACCACTGAGAGTCAGGACCTCGGTTTAACGTCTCATCCGAAAGATGGCGCCCACTACAGTATAGTGTCCCCGCCACCATACTGGGGCATTAGGACCCACACAGACCCACACAGGGTGGGCGCCCCCCGCTGGTCCCACTAACACTAATTCCAGCAGCAACCATAGCTTCCCAGGAGATCTCCCATCCAGGTACTGACCAGGCTCAACCCTGCTTAGCTTCAGTGGGTAGCCAGTTGAGAGCTGCAGGGTGATATGGCTGGGGGCATTTAAAAAAAGTACATTTCCAAATCATCCTAAATTCTTTTCTAGGCATGGCCTCGGACGTCAGATTACACTGTGCGGCTGAGGAGCTTTGCCAGTCTCAAATTAACACCATAACACTACACAAGGGGCGACAGGAAAATAAGTTGGGCTAGAAAAAGTCAAGAAAGTAAAATATCAAAGACCCTGGACAACAGTTCTGATACAGTACAGAGCTAGTTTTTTTCCGAATGGAAAAAAAAAAAAACATGGACAGCACGGTGGTGAGCATTGCTGCCTCATAACGCCGGGGGCCTGCGTTTTATTCATGGGGTGCTGTACGTGTGGAGTTTGTATGTTCTCCCCTTGTTCACATGGGTTTCCTCTAGGTGCTCTAGTTTCTCCCCACCCCACCACAGTCCAAAGACATATTGGTAGGTGAACAGGTTTCAGGGAAAAACCAGCCCTGGTGTGAGTGGGGGGTGTTTTTGGTTTGTTTTGGGGGCTGATGAACTGGAACCCCTTCTGGGGGTACATCTGGCCTTGCGCCCCTTGATTGTCAGGATAAGCTCCGGCACCCCACCCCCCACGACCTTGTACTGGATAAGGCGGTTTGAAAACAGATGGATGGAAAAGAAAACAAGGCTTCATTAAACCAGAAAATCTGCCCCATGAGACAGCCCTGTCCGCAGGTCCGATTTCTAGATACTCACGCAGAAATGAGGCCGGTAGCCCGGCCCCTCATATCCCGATATTCTTTCCAGGATTCCATATTGGCTCTCTGAGGTGCCCGCCCTTCGGCCCTCAACACCTGAGCCACCATGTCCTTGTCTGCGATGGACACCACCAGCTGGGGGCCAAACCGGGACTTGAAGATCTTGCCATACTGCTGCGTGTGTTTCAGCTGGAGAGAAGACAGACGCACGACATTTGCCACTGGAATAGCGGGGAAAACCCGATGCCGCCAGGTTAGAAGAGACAATTCGCTATCCCCTTTCGCCGACTTTATAAAAACACCCAACAGCGCAGGCTTGGAAAAGAATCAAAATGTCCTATTTCCATAGCGGGGCAATTAAAAACTGTTTTCTACCGGAGGACACAGTGGTTAGCATTGCTGCCTCGCAGCACTGGGGCCCTGGGTTCAATTTGGGGCCTGGGGTGCTGTCTGTGTGGAGTTTGTATGTTCTCCCTGCATTTGTGTGGGTTTCCTCCAGGTGCTCCGGTTTCCTCCCACAGTCTAAAGACATACTGGTAGGTTAATGGACTGGTTTCAGGTGCAAGGTGGGTTAAGAAAAAGGATGGATATGGATATATCCTTCAGGTTTGGACTAGGCAAGTATACACTGTTTTGGCCTGAGGCATTGGAAATCTGTGTGAATGCCTTGAGTCCCAGTCAAAAATAACAGTTTTGAAAGACTCTCAAGGCAGCACACCCAAGATATTAGAGCTGTAGGAATGTGAGGTTTACAGTATGGGTTCCGAGAACCATCTCGAGCAGACATGCTTTGAAACCCTGGTGAGGTAGCAGTAACTGGTCAATCATGTAATTTAACCACTGATATGAGTGTAAATGTAGAAATGAATTCCAAAATTGAACACACCTGTGGTATTATGCCTTTCAGCTTAGCCACTCTACAATAAAGTCTCCGGACAGAAATCCTCAGCACACAAAATGAGCCTGTAGTCCCTCAGTCAGGTAGTATATTTCA
Organism: Atractosteus spatula; assembly: GCF_055471065.1. Classification (NCBI taxonomy): domain Eukaryota; kingdom Metazoa; phylum Chordata; class Actinopteri; order Semionotiformes; family Lepisosteidae; genus Atractosteus; species Atractosteus spatula. The sequence goes on along the minus strand of NC_142718.1, from coordinate 8,303,968 downwards.
AGCAGAGAACAATAAAGACTAAGGGGCTTTCGCCGTATCTCAGGGATAATGTTACACAATAGGAAGACGAGGTCAGGAGAAGGGTAGAAAAAAAAATGTACACTGAATATCCTTTTGAGTATGTACAGTAGATCATTACCAAAGGTGTATCACACCACCCAGACAGCTTAGAGCAGAGTGAGATCACTGTGAGAAAATGTCCAGGAGTCAAAACACATTCCGGTCTCTCCACAAAGCTGCTTGAAAAAAAAGCACAAAGTACTTCAAGTGAAACTGCAAACAAGTGGCAAAAGGTTTTGTGCTCAAAAATTGAACTTTTCGACCTAACAATAAAAAGGAACAAGTAATCGGTTTATTCCATGCTGAAAAGAGACGAAAGAAAACACAACGTTTCGGCTGAAGAAAGCTTCACAGCCGAAACATTGCGTTTTCTCTCTTATCTTTTCAGCATGGAAAAAAACGATTACTTGCTCCTTTGCTGACTACGCATGCTGACACAGCTACCCACCTGAACAGTAAAAAGGTTGACGATGTTAGATAAAAGTGATTAACTTTTAACTGTTAAGCACAAGGTCCGCTTGACTGAAAGTAATGTTAGTTAAAAGTGTTAGAATTTAAATTCAGGGGAGTTGTGCTTAAAACGAATCTGTAACCTGGCTTTGCAATACTCATTTCCTTCATTAAAGATTTGTAGTAATTGTTAAGAGCTTGCGTAACCGTTGCTCGTTTTCGTTAAACAGAACAAAAGCGGATTCTCACGGGTCTGGCACTGGCCCAGTCCGCCCTGCGTGCTGCATTTTATAACTGCAAGGGGTAAGGAGAATTTGAGCTACACGAGGGGCTAATATTAAAAAAAACAAACGCCCTTGCCCACACAACTGACCAATAAGCGAATGCCGGGCAGGACCAAAGGCACCCATTTGTTTACTTAGAAATAGGGGGCGTGTTCGATGGGGGCAATATGCACACGGTCTCATCCTACCCACGTGTCTGAGGAGGACTAAAAGCAGATATCTAATCTGCCGTGAAGAAAGTGTTCATTAAAAATCAAGACCTCACTTCTTGTCTGCACTGATTTTATTCTCTAAAAACCTGTAGCTGCTAGATAAAGCCGCAAAAATATATCTTTTAAAAATTATTTGAAAAAAAAAAACCATCCATAGCGGAGGATACACCCGAAATGTATTTTTAATATATGGTAACAGATAAAGAATCATTGTATTAGGACTCGTCTCCTTTCCCCCCCATAAAAAAAACGTTTAAAATAGACAAGCTAATACACTCCTCACTTTTCACTTGTGTTGAATTGCGTAACGCTTGGAACAAACCCAGCAGCCGGAACAGATATCTGAAAACGGGGCATTTGCAAAAAGAATTTTAGCGTTTTCAAACGTGCAGCACGTTTAAGTGACATTGTGGCATTATCTTCATTTATAGCAGGCTGCAATATACAAAACAAAGAGCGGTACGATTCCGCTTAAACATGATTGTATGATTATAAAAACTGAATTATAATATTTAACATACATCTGATTAGAATTGAACCGGTTTTTCTGTTCAAATTGTGCACGGATTACTTTTATGATATAGATCATACGAACCGATCCGTAGACAAAAACAAAATATATTGATATTTACTAGCTTTCTGGCTCTACAGTTTTCTGCCCGAAAAGACGTGCTACTTTACATGAAGGGTTGTGGGAGTCGGCAACAAATAGCGCCGTCGTCGAAGTTGTTAAAGAAGCTCTCGATTAGATCCTTGGATCAATCAGTACTACTAAACGCGAAATAGGTCGAATGGGCTGTTATTTCAAATCTTTACTATGTGCTTGGAAATTGGAGAGCACCGTTGATGTAATCAACTGTATTTTAATCCAAACTCTCGAGTGCCAAAAAGGCAAAAGGCACAAATATGAATCCTGTGTACACTGTGTTAAAAGACTTTCAGAAAGCAGTCTGATCCTTTAAGTATTTTTTGCCAAAACTTTATACAGGTTTTGTATATAAGTAAAACATGCCCAGGCCAGTACATTCAGTAAGGTAATGAATTACGTGTCTCTTTCACAATGCCTCCACTGACTAGAATTTTAAAAACAAACGCATGGAAAATAGGATTTTTAATTTAAAAAAGAGTTGTTAAGCATCCTTAGAACAGATTTAGAGTAAACGATCGTTACTACGGAGTGTGCGTTTGAGAAGCATAACTGTCCACTGCAATTCTAATGTAATAGTAGTGTATTTTCATAATTCACATCTTGTTAATCGCTTTTATACGTTAGACCTACCTGGATCTCGTGAATTCGACTGAACCCGTCCCGATAGAAAAATTCAATGAGGTTACTAATGGTGCTTGGTCCCGGCATTTCCCGCAGAGCCTTAACCCGAGTTTGTTTCTCGGCGGCGTCTTGAGGTGGGGTAAACATCTCTGGCAAGACCCGTTCGTCCGCAGCCGGCACTTCCAGTGACTGACTCGCAGACAACTTGGAAAGTTTGTGAAAACCGGCTGCCCGGAGCAAAAGATGAATGCTCTCTCGCTCCAGCGCCCTTTTTCTACCATAGCCGTGAAGCACATTTGTCAAAAGCGACATTATTGTAATTAAAATGTTTCTTTCGCGAGTTTGGTACTGTATGAACTTCTCTTGCTCCAGACACTGGGCTCTACCCTGCCTGGGAAGATACTCGCAGTCCTCCCATCAGCCTTTTTAAATGCAGGGAATCACGGGGGGGATCACGACATTTGTGGGCAGGGCTACAGCTCTTGAGAATATTACTGTCCGCCTGAAAAAAAGAAGTTGGCAGAAGATTTTGCAACGCAAACTAGATCTTGGCACTGGTCGAATAACACCGGATTAAAAAAAAAGTTTCTAGGGATTTAGATTTTATCTGCTCAATCTCCATATTCTTCTTTACCATATATTGTATAGTTACCATTTTGTCTTATTACAGTTGTGGTTTTCTTAGTCAGGAACCTTACATCTTATTAAAAAGCACCAATGTAGTTAAATCAGAAGGAGATTGCTTAACAACGCGTTCTTTGGTTTGCTTTTACTGAAGTAAAAATTGTCAATTGAATTGAAAGGACTCTAAAAACAGTTAAGACCAAGTAAACAACCATTCACCTGGGGCAGAGGTGAATTTCTTGCATTAGGAATTTGTCTTTTCACATACCCCAGCTCGCTCTCCATGAGACACACAGACAGGGAGAGAGAAGCTTGGGGTCAGAGCGCAGGGTCAGCCATTTACACGGCGCCCCTGGAGCAGTTGGGGTTAAGGGCCTTGCTCAGGGGCCCAACGGAGTAGGATTCCTCTGCCGGCCGCGGGATTTGAACCAGCAACCTCCTGAGCCACAGTGTCGCACTCTGGGGCTCCAGGCTCTTTCTCAGTTCTGATTAACCTACAGGGCCAAACTATTCCCTCAGCCCGCAGGCCACTTTTGGTCACTCTTGACATCAACTTCTTATTCTGGCTGAAGGCTGTGGCTGCATCTCAGACTCCCCCAGCTCCTGTCCCTCTTTAACAGCTTCCTCCAATTCAGGGCCACCGGAAGACAGGGTACAGCCCGGAAAAGACGCCAGTCCCTCACAGGGCAGGCACACAGTTAAACACAGACACGCGCACTCACACCTGGGGCCAGTTGTCCCAGCTCATCTCACCTCTTGTAGTTGTTTCACATGTGTGCCTTCGTTCTCCACCCTGTGGACCTGTGTCTCCCAGGCAGCCTCCTGGGACTCCTGTTTCTTGGAGGTTCGGTAGCCTGAAGGAGCTCACTCTTCTCCTTCAACACGGGAGTCAGTCTGACTCTCCCTTTTGGCGCCATTTTCCCAGCTCAGGAAGTGTGCCTGGCTCTCCGGGCACTTGGCGCTCGTGGGGAAGGAGTCTCAAAAATGACTGCAGAGAGTCCTGCTGGTCTCCCAGCAGCTTCCAGAGGAGCTGTAGTCTCGTGGGCTTCATCTGGGCTCCTGCAGCCAGCTTCAGCTTTGCAACTTTCCTTTCAGTCTTCTTCCCTTTCTAATATCCTCACACTTATACAGCGCTTTTCTGGACACTCCGCTCAAAGCGCTTTACAGGTAATGGGGACTCCCCTCCATCACCACCAATGTGCAGCATCCACCTGGATGATGCGACGGCAGCCATAGTGCGCCAGAACGATCACCACACACCAGCTTTCAGTGGGGAGGAGAGCAGAGTGATGAAGCCAGTTCAGAGATGGGGATTATTAGGAGACCATGACTGGTAAAGTCCACCGGGAAATTTGTCCAAGATGCTGGGGTTACACCCCTACTCTTTTTGAGAAGCACCCTGGGATTTTTAATGACCACAAAGAGTCCGGACCTCAGTTTTATGTCTCATCCGAAGGACGGCGCCTTTTTGCAGTATAGTGTCCCCGTCACTATACTGGGGCATTAGGACCCACACAGACCCTACTGGTCCCACTAACACCTCTTCCTGCGGCAACCTTAGCTTTTCCCAGGAGGTCTCTCCCATCCAGGTACTGGCCAGGCTCACACCTGCTGGGCTTCTGTGGTCTGACGTCTAAAGGAATTCACTAAGATGTGCCTGAGCTGAGGGCACACTGGGGTTGCGTTGTGCACCACTCACACTTCTTCTTTGTTCACTGTACATTGGTCCTCCACATCTAGGATTTTCTTGAGGCATTGTGGTCTCACCACAGGCCTGTCTCTGAGCAGGATGGCCTGTATGTCAGGGTGTGGAGGATTGGTGCAGTAGGGCCAGTCATGTCTATGCTCATCACAACTGACTCTTTATAATAGTTCAGGTGGGTGGCTGCGTCAGCACGCATAGGCTGCAAAGGAACAAGTAATGGGTTTCTTCCATGCTGAAAAGAGAAGAAAGAAAACACAACGTTTCGGCCGTGGAGCCTTCTTCAGGTGTGAGCAACTGACTCTTTATATCTACTGTAGCTCCTACAGCTCTGCTGAAATTGAAGGTTGACAAGACATGGATCAAACTTCAAGTCAGAGTTCTTAATTTTGCCCTTTGCCCAGATCAAGGTTCTAAAATGTTTAATTTGACATATCTACTTTGTTTAAGCTGAGTTTTATAAAATGTGTGACGGTGTACCCCCGCACGGTCTGCAACAAACCATAGGCCAAAGACATCACTGCCTTGGTTTGAAAAAAAAAAGAAACTGAGTGAAAATAGCACCGTTAACTGCAACAAGAAGATCTCCATTGTCTGATTGGATAGCACAGGAAATTACTTGTGTATATATATAAGACCACTTTATGAGCCATATACAATTTCTTGCATTAGGAATTTCTCTTTTCGCATACCCCAGCTTGCTCTCCATGAAACACACAGACGGGGAGAGAGAAGCTTGGGGTCAGAGCGCAGGGTCAGCCATTTATACGGCGCCCCTGGAGCAGCTGGGGTTAAGGGCCTTGCTCAGGGGCCCAACGGAGTAGGATACCTCCGCCGGCCGTGGGATTTGAACCAGCAACCTCCCAGCCACAGGCGCAGATCCTGATCCACATATCGGCAAGAAATTTAAAGACATGCGTGACATGCCTTGGGTTGGGGTGTAGTGTCATAAACAAGCTCATTTATAGGTAAAACAGATGCAATCAGCTGTAATTTGAAAAGACAGTGTTTTTTTTATTCACAGTATGAAACAGGGCCACTGAAGTTCCAAAATTCACTGGAGACCAAAAAAAAAGTCTGAGCTCCTCTTTGAGTTTGTAACTATATCTTTTCATGAGCCCTCTCTATAAACTCGGCCAGCAGGCCGCCAAGCTGCTTACTGGCTCCAAAACAAAGTCTCCCGCAGAGACCCCTCCAGAAACTCATGAACAAAACTCAGAGTTTGGATGATTCATTCTCTCTCTCCTCCCACAGAGTCACATGCCAGAGGATCTGCCCTCTGTCTCCAGCCAGCACACTGCGCAGTGGAGGCCTCAGTGGAGCAGGGGGTCAGGTGACAGAGGATCTGAGGATGTCAGGACATTTCCTAGGTTACTGGGAAATGTAGTTCAGACAAGAGCTGTTATCTTGTCTTAACCGGCAGCCCGTCTGCAATGTGGAGGTATCTGACAATGCAAAGTGTATATGCAAACCACAATCACTAGATTCATGCAGAGTCTCTGATGCGTTTCACTCAGAGCTAACATAAGGAGGTATATAACAAAGTAAAAATGACCCCAAAAAACAATTAGGAATACAAAAATAAAAACAAAAAGAAACAATACAAAATCCATTTTAAATCAGCCTACTAATTTATAGAAACAGGTCTTAAATCTTGATTTCAATTAGGCACTGCAGACAAACTAGCCTATGTGAGTAGTGTTTCATGGAGCCTCAGATCAAAAAGCAACTTTGACTCATCTTAATCTTTGGAATCACATTGGCAAATTCTGCAACCTTATGAAGAAATCTTCATAATTAAGGACACCAGCTAGAAACGACCTGAGATGGGTGTAAAGTTACTCAAAAATGAATTTAATAATTACATTATGTTACATGTAACATTACCTTACTCAGAGGTCATGCACCTTAAAGTGGTTCCTGTCTGTTAACCAGTTATTGACTAGTGTTTCACCATAAGGAAGAAAAACCACCAAGAGCAAAGAGTAGAACAATGTAGTGACTATTAGTTTTGCACAGTGTTGTTTATTTTTAGTTAGTTTTGGTCCATTGATCCACTCTTTATACTTTAAGTATAAAGTTAACAGTTTGTAATTCAAATTTCTTGATTATCTAGAACGTAGGTGGACATGGCACATGTGCTATACAGTTGTGTGAGTATTTAAAGATTATTTCCCATGAGGTCCATCAGAAAGAGAGACCCAGACAAGAACTTTCAGGGAAAATTAAAAATCGTTCAGTTTCATTCATTCTGCCTGTTGTTCCTACCGACTATCCATCTCGGTTTTTCATTTGACTTCAGATTGTTCACCAAAATATATCTCTTTGCAACTACGGCCCTACCGACCCCATACGCTCCGAGACAAAACACAAACCTTACAGGATTTTAATCTGAGTTTTTTGCAAAAAAAATAAAAAATAGTTTTAATCACTTTGAGATTCTGATCGCCAGTCAGTAGACAATATATAAGATACACATTAATTACGTGATCTCTTGGTTCACTGATTGAGTGGACTGTGCTTAAACAACAAGCCTGGCTTACTCTCAAACTCAAAATATAACATTTGTCTTCATAAATTGTTTCTGCAAATTACTTTGCTACAAGTTTTTTTTTTTTAAACCTACATCTTACCAAAACAGCTGGTACAGCCGCACCTGTAAAGCATATTTTGTGTTTTTATACAACACCCGGAATAAGTTTTAATACAACAGAGTTGATGTAGGCAAGAGCAATGTTTTCCTCAGAACGCCAAAGAACGTCTGTTCTACCTCCTTTCAAATGAAAATCTAATCATTAGTTCTAAAGCAAAATCTTCACGTAATAACTGATAATCACAAAAGCGCATTAAACCCACTATGCATTGTGCATTGGGGTAATACTGTTGATCCGATTAGAGGATGGAAAAGAGCAAGTCTGAATGAACTGTGTTCACTTTTTAAATCTTATTCAAGAGAGCTATTCCCCAGACAGGCATCTCCTCTAAATGATGAGGATAAACTCCTGAATCAACATCAGAAAGTGAAGGATGATTATACAAACACAGCGAGACTAGGCAAACCAAACAAGAGCATTAAAAGAGCTGGATTTATTTTTTCACATATTAAAATCTAGGAACACATGAAAGTGCATCTGAAGATGTCTTTACATATTGTAGGTTCACATTGTCCATCAACTGACGAATGAGTTAACTGGTGAAGGGCTGAGAGACATATTTTCACACGTGGTTAGTTTAGACTAGTTTGGTTTGTAAAGGGGCTGACAGTGGTAGCTGTTGTTGTGCTCGCCGTTTAGCTTTTTGCTGAACAAAGTCTAACCGACATCAGGTGGCAGCAATGGTAAACACAGTTCCACTGCTCACCAAAGTTTCAGAGAATATTTTGGCTGTCCATTGTGAATTCCACTTAAGAGCCACATGTTTAGAGGGAGACCTGACATAGAGGACTATGTTGAATATGGATAAAACCTTAAGGTTTACCTTAGAGGGGGAGTCTCATGATCACGTATCATTGCTGTGAGATTGACAAAGGAAATTATTCTTTCGAGTTATTTTGGATTAATATCTTTATAAGTATATATTGTAGATTTTGTTTTATTTTCTTGCTTAATGCCAGCATTAAATAAGAAAATGATATTCTAATTGATCTGCTTGTTTAGATCTTTATTAACTTATTTCTTCAGTCAGTGCCGGGTCTCAAACATACCACTTCAAATGTACTGTTCAGCAAACAGAAGTTCACGCAACCTCTCCTCATTCTGCTTGCTATCATTTCTGCATAAACAGCTCTTACTAGTTAAAGGGGAACTGCTGTCCCAGTTTCTCAGACTGGTTATTAAGTCTCGGCAACAAACTAAATTCATTGAAGGTATAGAACATTTTCACCAATTTCGAATTAAGCACAAAAATGTAGAACTTTGTGAAAGTACAGCACTGTAAGTTGCCGTGTTGTCACAAACTGCTGCTCTCACCATGGACGAGAGCGGGAGTTTACGAGAATTGTGATGCGCCCTTCCTGCTCACTAGTCACTGTAATGACTAATGTAGTGTGACGTACGAGTGAATAAGTACAGGTTGTGCAGCAGACATTTCACCGCAGAAATGTCCCAACATGATCTGCATTTTAACAAGCGTTAACAAGTAAGGTGTATTTTTTTGCAAAACCGTCTCAAAGTTAAGAGTAATATTTCTATTGGATTAAAAGAGATGTCTTCACAAGCCTGACTGTTTACAATGTAATAATGCAGTTTCTCCTCAGCAGGTGTTTTGCTGCCTTGTTCCGAATCACAGAACATGGTGCTGCACGTACCTGGGAATTCTGTCTGTTTTGTGATGTAAACTGGGTGTTTTATGATTGACTGTGTACATTTGACTTTTATTGTGGTTTGAAATTCACCCATCAATGCTGATTCTTTCTAACCCCCTAATATAAAAACAGCATTGCACGTCACACTTAATGGTGGAGAAAGGTGGGAGTGATACTTTATCAGACTCTCCTACATTTTTTTTCTGCAGAGGTCCAATCGGTTACTTGTCAGGGGACACACCTAAGTGAAGGACGATCTGAAACTGAAAAGGGGTTGAAAACAATTACATTCATTGTTCCTCCAGGACTGGGACTGGGAACCACTGATATAGTCCAATTTCAGACTTCGAAATCAATCAATATGGACTCTTAAACTCTGGCTCATTCCTTCACAGTCATGTTTCCTTACTTTCTTAGTAGTGGAAACTAGCCTTTACAGCTTCAAAATACTGTATACTTCAAAGCATACCCTATTGTGTTCCTACATACAATTCTATGATTGTTGGTAACTGTATGTAAGTATTCCTTAAGACAGTTCCCTCAAATATACAGTTCTCTAATTGATCTGTTCTTTCCCTCACTCACAGCCACCCATTTTCTAACTAAATCTTCAAGGTTGTGGGGGAGCTGGAGCCATTACTGGAAAGCAATGGGTGCAAGTCAGGGCGGACACACACACACACACACCTAGGCCCAGTGTTCCCAATTAACTAGCCAGCCAGTTAACTACCAGTATGGACTGCGGGAGGAAACCAGAACAGCTGGAGGAAACCTGCGCACAGACAAGTCGAACATGTCAACTCCATGCAGATAGCACCTCACGAGTCGAACCCAGGGCCCACGGAGCAAGGCGCCAATGCTAACCACAGAGCCCATCTTGATTGTCTGAAAAAACCAGATCAATGCAGGTATTCTCTCTCGTAGGTGCTTCTGACAAAGATATTGTTACAAATGGATGGGAGCAGGAAATACAATAATACAAATAATTTCAGTCACTACCCAGAGCTTGGAACCACAGATGGGGATGGGGACACAGATTGACCAGAAAACCAGAGAGCTTCGGGCGAAAACTCAGCTTCCACTTTGCCACCATGGTCTGGTACAGTGTCAGCATTACTGCAACTGTTGCACTTACCGTCCCTGCTGGTCAAACTCAGAATTCCCTCTACCCTCCCTCGTGAACAAGACCCCTAGGTACTTGAACTCCCCCTACTTGCACGTGGGACAGGCGTCCCCCACCTGGAGACAGCAAGCCACTGTTTTCCAGGAGAGAACCCTGACTGTAGATTTGGAAGTGCTTTCACCTTCACCCTGACCACTTCACACTCGGGGGCAAACCTTTTTTTCCGGTGCTCCGCTGAGACCACAGTCAGACAAGGCGAGGACGACTTCGTCCGCAAACAGAAGAGACGTCTGGACCTGAGGATTACCGCTCCAAGCCTTCAGCTGCACCTTGATATCCCCGCCCATGAAAATCACAAACAACAAAGGAGACAAGATGCACCCCTGGCATCTGATGCTCACCTTGAAGGGGCTCCGCGTAATGCAGAGAATGCAGACACAAATCAAATACAGGGACCTCCCACAAGAATACTCCGGGGTACACAGTCGTAAGCCTTCTGCAAGTCTCCAAGTCCACAAAATGGGTACACAGGGCCGGTAAACTCCCACACCCGCTCAAATATCTGTGCAAACGTAGAGTTGGTCTGCTGTTCCACGGCCAGGACATTTTCGCCTTTCTTCCTGTATCCAAGACTCACATCTTCTAGTACCCTGGCATAGGCTTTCCCGGGAAGGCTGTGGAGTGTGATCCCTCTGTGGCTGGACCACACTCCCTGGTCTCTCTTTTTAAAAGTATCGACCTCCACTGCGGTCTGCCAATCCAGAGGTACCGTCCTGCGGTCCTGGGAGCGTGACCTTGTCGTGGTGGAAGGGTTGGAGTTATTTTGTCGGGAGCTTTTCGCTCCAGGTAGGGTTACCCTCGGGAAACTGGTCTAAGGACGAAGGAGAGGGGCCAGACCAAGATCAGTCCAATCAAGACTCCCAAAGCAGACTCCCACGCTGGTTCCATTAAGAGCTGAGAAAACCGGTTCAGCGACACTGGGACCCACCATTGAGCCAAGCCCGGTGTGGCAAGTATTCACAGGTAGTGCTTAGCCCAAAATGGCCGCCACGTGGGCTCACCACCCACAAGATTAAGAATGAGGACCGGGTGTGATGCCAGTCAGGTGACGGGGATGAGTGAGACGAATCTGGAGAATTGAACACAGACAGAAGGCACTCATCTAATTGAGTAACTGCTGCAGGTAATTGTGGGAACAATTAATTTAGGTCTGCCACAGCAAAGGGTTCGAATACTTAGGCAATTATGACTTTTCCATGTATCTTTCACATTTATTATCTATATTCCTTCCGTTTCTTGCTTTGAACATCTGGAGCAGGTGGTACAAATCACAAAACATTTCTTCCTGCTTCAAAGTTGCATGACTGCCAGCTTTTATCTTTGTTGATTTAAAAAAACAAACAGAATAATGTGCCTGGTGGTATAAGGGACACACCAGGACACACTCTTTCTAAGCAAAAGGTAATTGCAATATCAGAGCACGTAACAGAACAAACATTTGGACATGGCCTTCATCTCGCATGTGACGAAGGGTTTAGTGGAGTCAGGATTTCTAAAATCTCTGTGAACGAGAGGTTTTAGCTGTTGGAAAGACTTCCCTGGCCACATTTCTCTAGGATTCCAGCACTTTTGTGAGCCCCAGCTGAGTGGAAAGGAGGTGTGAGCTCAGCAAAACAAGGAATAAACTTTCTGTATCGGCTTACCAGCCCAAGGAATTGTAGGATTGTAGTCATTCCTTGGCAGCCGGAGGGCAGTTCCGAATACCTGCAGTTTTGCTATCTCGGGGACATGAAACATCATTACCCAGGATGTTTACCCAGGGGTAAAACCCCAAAACCTGCCCGTCAGCCTCGACAATTGTACTATACTTTTACCCCCATGAATGGCAAGTCCTGTTCCTCCGATGTCCTCCCCTGTGGTGCTGCAAATGATGTGACCCAGCGGCACATCTGATCCCATTCCAGAAAAAGGGTGTGGCTTTAGAACCCAAAATAACACACTGTGTGATGTGACTCAAAACTTCCAATGCTCTTGAAAGCAGTGAAATCCCACAGAACGAAAAAAAAAACCTCTGGCAAAAACAGCCACAGATAATTTCAGGGTCCTACGAGACCAAATAATCTTGGTCAGATCTTTCATGTATTCAGGGTGTAGCAATAGTAAAAGCATAAAGGAAAAAGAAAGTACTGTAAAAATAGAACATAACTGGTGATAGGAATAGTATGTCTTACAGTGTTTAAAGTACTCTTTTTACCTTTCACTCCAGCGTTAAACTAGACCATTTGGTATTATTATAAACACAAGCACCTAAATTGTACCATACATCCAAAGCAGTAATCTATGTATTCTATGTTGAGGTCTGGGTTCTTCTAATGCCATTTGATTACTCTTTTGAATGTAGAGAAGAGATCAGTCAAAGATGCAATATATATATATATAATGTTGAACTGTATGTTCAACCACAATGACCTTGACTGGTGACACATATCTCCAATTTACCAATAATCCCAAACGGAGCTTTTGAAAGTACCACTTTGAGGATGGTAGATATTAATTTAACTATTAAAAAGATGCAACTACGTGAACATTTACAGTACAGCCTGGTGCACTTGCGTTATGTGATCACAATCAGAGTTATGTGAATAAGACGCCTTCAAAACTGAAATGCACCAAACAGTTTTTTCACAGGTCAGTTTTGTATAAATTGTTTTATTGTTTACACCGCTGTTTTCTTAAAACAAATTGCAGGAATGGCACAAAACAACAGAACTTACCTATCTGGATGTTAAGAATATGTTACAGTCACACAACCAGGGGGTCCTTTAACACACTCAAAAACCTGATCCGTCCACTCAGCTCAACAGTTTTCCGAGACTGTCAGCAGAATCAAGGCTCCCTCTTGGATTCCAGTTGGAATCACACACTCCTGGAGGTTCCTAGATCATGGTGCAGGTGCAGGTAGCTCACTTTCGGAATCGCTTGAACAGTGGGTGAACATTCTTCATCATAGACGACTTGCTCCGAGAGGCCTGGTACTCCATGTAGACTGCATCATCAGCACCAGACATTGAGCTCATTGTGCCAGTGCGTCGTGAAAACTAGAGAAAAGGCAAATTCATAATTAGTATACTGTGCCGCACAGTGGTGCAGAGGTTAGCACTGCTACCTTGCAGCACTGGAACTCTGGGGTTTAATTCTTGGGGTTCTGTCTACGATCTACACTGAGTTTGTATGTTTTCTCTGTGTTGGCGTGGGTTTCCTCCTGGGGCTCTGGTTTCTTCCCACAGTCCAAAGACATGCTGGGAGGTCAACTGGCATCTGGGAAAATTGGCCCTGGTGTTAGCGTCTGTGTGTGCCCTGCAGTGGACTGGTATCCTGTCTGGGGTGTACCCAGCCTTGCCCCCATTGCTTGTTATGATAGGCTCCAGAAGATGGATGGTGGATGCATCACCAAATCACATATTAATTGGTTTATAATATTGGTAAAATAAATTCATACATTATATCACTTCACCAGCACATGGAAGAGTAATGCTCAGAATTAACCACAGAAGTTATGTACAGTGCTAAATGTTTATATAATACAGAAACATACAGTAAGTGACTGACTGATATTATTATGAGAATATATTCACAACACACATTCAGGGAATATACACTAAATCTGTGTACAATACTACACATGTATACTCCAAGGGCCTAATTCCATTGTCGGTTGGAACATGGATATTACTAAATAAATAAAATGACAGCTGCTTTATTGTTAACTGAAAGATGAAAGATGGAAATTGAAAATAAAAACCATGTATCACTGAAAATTCACACACGCATTGTATATTTCTAAGTCACGGTTGAGGTGAGTTCATTTCAGTTCTTCGGTAATCAGCTATAGATCGAACTCTCGAGGTGGATCATCTGAGACCTAAAATGACCCTATGGGGAAAAAAAAAATCATACTCCTTTTGTTTGCTGCCTCTGTGGCACATTCTACAGCTAGATTATGTAAAGCCTGAAATGACCCACTTGAAACAAGATCAAGAAGTCTACTAAACTAGACTCTTAACTACAGAATGGCAACATGATTCTGTGGGAGAATAAACATTGATTGAGAAGACGTACAGGTAGTGGATGGAAAAAATGAAAACAGCAATGTAGTCACTTAATAAGGGGAATGGGCCACCATGTGCCTGGGTCCAATATAGCCTGTAAGAGCTGTGGCACAGTGTCTACCAGCGAGGAATATTGCAGGTGAGAGATGTGGCACCACTCTTTTACGAAGAAGCTTAACTGATGAATATGGAGAACATAGACATCTCAATTGGGTTCAGCATTAGTGGCTGAGAAGGCCATGACATATGAATGACATCGGTATCATGCTCGTCCAACCACTGGGTGGCCAAGCACACTCTGTGGATGAGGGGAAATGAAAAACGCCCCTCCCAGCAGGAAGGAAATGTGGGCAATGCTGCAATGTGGGATGAAGATGACCTTGCCTTCAAAGTGAATGAGTGGACCCGATCAGCGCCAGGAAAATACGCCCCATATGATGGAACCACCAGACCCTTATACTGCTGGAACCAAGAGCTCTGTTGAGTTCTTTAGGCTGGCACCAAATGCACTTGTCTGTTTGTCGAGATCATGATAAAGGACGAGAGTGCATGAGGATATAAAGTGGATTTCCATGGTGACACCACAGCCATCTTTGCTTGTGAAACATCATCAAGTTCAGTTGGGTCTTGGTTACTGCATCTTTACATTGGTGCATAACTACCTATTAATTCTTATTGAACTGAGGCTGACTGAGGTGATTAGCAGGAAAAGAGAAACTGGGAAAGCCTGGCGGTTGAGTCAAATTTGCTGGAATCAAAGAACAAGATCTGCTTGTTTGGTGGGTCTCGCTTCTTTTGCGATGGTCCTTTCGTGGGAGAGAATTAAATAAGCATGGAAAAGAGGGTCGCATGAGCAGTTTGAGGCTGTAAATTCTGAGCAAATCCCAAGATGGCCAATACAAATAGGGCTACGAGGGTTGTACTGCCACAAGTAAGAAGAATTCAATGTGCACTATAAAGCCACCTGGCATCTTTTCATACCCAAGAAGGTTTTCTAGTCTAATCAGGCAGAAGACACCCTGGCAGACTCAAGCCCATACAGCATCAGAAGGATCTGGTGTGCTGTGCACCTATGTATTGCAAAACCCTGTGTCACCCGGCTAATAATATTGCCCAGAATTGCACCAAGTCTTGACTGTAGGACTAAACTCCGAAAGAGGGCATTTACAGGAGGAACCACTCACGAGCCATGTTCTCTTTTGCATTTCTGCAAGAACAGCACGCGTGACATGTACTTCTTAACATACAGCCCCAATTCATTAACAAAGGGTGTTAGAAGGCTTTACACTATTCTGTGCACAAATCGAGTGTTTCTGAATCTATCACTTGTTCCTGTTTGAGAAAGGGAACACGTGAGGAGCAAACTGATGCCTTTCAGCAAACGTCAGGAATAAGTGAAAAATCTTACAAAGCCTTTTAATTACTTGGGATTAGGAACTTGTGTATTGTTTCTTGTCCTGAAATACTGATTACGTATATGCTTAAAAGTTCCATGAAACAGCTCAATCGTGGGTAGATCATTGCAGTTTTTCAGAAATCTACCAATTACAAAGTAAAGTCTCAAGGAGTATTACGTGAAACCTAAAATGACCAACGCAAAAAAGTCTAATCTCTGCCACTATGCCAAAATCTACAGGTTAATTTCCTGAGACCTAAAATGACCTACGGCCTGAATGTATAGTGTTCATTAAGAGAGAGAAATGGTTTCTAAATACCTACGCACTTAAATGATGTTAAGTGCACATGATAATAATAATGTAGGTCTTGCACATAATAATAATAATAATAATAATAATAATAATAATAATAATCTTGGAATAATAATAATGATCACAGACAGTCAGGACCTCAGCTTTACATCTCAGCCGAAGCATCCGAATTTTTCTACAGTATAGTTTTCCTATCACAATACTGGGGCATTAGGACTGCCACAAACCGCAGGGTGAGCGCCCCCTACTTGTCCCTACTAACACCTTTTTCAGCAGCAACCTTAGCTTTCCCAGGAGGTCTCCCATCCAGGTACTGACCAGGCTCACACTTGCTGAGCTTCAGTGGGCTGCCAGTTGTGAGTTGCAGAGTGATATGGGTGCTGCTATAATATACAGAGCACCATCTCTCACATGAATTGGATGCCTAAGCTGTTGGTATTCAAAAATTAAATAAGCAAACATAGTGCCATACAACGACTATCTGCTCACACCCATAATGAGCCACACAAATAAAAATTATTTCCGCTGTGAGACAGCAGTGCTAACCAGCAGTGGGCAGTGCGGTGGCTCTGTGGCTCAGGATCTGCACCTGTGGAGGGAAGGTTGCTGGTTCAAATCCCGCGGCCGGCAGAGGAATCCTACTCCAATGGGACCCTGAGCAAGGCCCTTAAACCCAGCTGCTTCAGGGGCGCTGTACAATGGCTGACCCTGCGCTCTGACCCCAAGCTTCTCTCTCCCTGTCTGTGTGCCTGTGTGTCTCATGGAGAGCAAGCTGGGGTATGCGAAAAGACAAATTCCTAATGCAAATTGTATATGGCTAATAAAGTGATCTTATCTTAACTACTGCACTACTGTGCCGTGAAACTATTTTTAAAAAATAAGGAGAAAAAAAAATACTTTTCCATGGCCAGTACATTTTCATTCCCTTTGACCTCCATCCCCCTTTTCCATGTAAGTCAGGCACTCATGGCGTGTAGCTCATGTCAATTTTTTTTCAGATTTTATAAACCCCGTTCAGATTTCAGGAAGTCTAGAAATCTACGAGTTTGTACATTTCCAAGTTAAAGCACTGTTTCATTGCCATGCAGACAATGTTGAGAAAAATCTGAACTTTGACGCTCACCTCGGCACATTTCCTGTTTACTGTAAAATCCATCCATCCATTTTTCGAGCGGCTTCTGTCGATTCAGGGTTGGGGGGGTGCTGGAGCCTATCCCGGTAAGCAAGGTGCAAGGTGGGGTACACCCCGAACGGGACACCGGACCACAAAGGGGCAGACACAGGTTTGGAACTGAACCCACAACCCCAGGCCAGCAATGGCAATACTGCGCCACCCAACTCATCTCTCAAAAATGGAACTGTTAATGACCTGCTCTAATCCTTTAGGCCTTAGAATTAAACATTCTAGTCTTAAGGCAATATTTTGGGGGAAAAAACCTCAAGGGAAATTTTAAAGGAATCTCCTGCACACAGGTCACCTTTTTCTAAAGATGGCCTGCCTACGACACGTACCTGAATTCGGCCACCCATCTCTCCCTGCACCACCTCCTCCTCGGCGTCCAGGTCAGAAGCAGCCAAGACCTTCTGCAGAAGCTGATGCTGTTCTTCCCGGGCAGAGAACATCAAGTCCTCCTCCTCCATCCCGGCCAGACGTGTGATCACCTGCAGGAGAAAAGACCTCATTGGAAAGTGCAGGAGCCAGCATCAGAACAGCTATCTGTGGGTGTGGATGGCTCTCCACTTGGATTTCAAGCTAAACTGAAGCCTTTCGGGGGGTGATATTTGATCCAGGCTTGACCTCTGACCCACATGAGCAAAATATTGTGAAAAACGTCATTCTTCTGTGTCGACTTCAAAATGTTGATGCTCACCTTTAACGCTCTCTATATATAGGCTCTAAATGGCTTGGCACCTCAGGACCCTACTGACTTTTTATCTTCCTACTCCCCACCTCGCAAATTTTGCTGGGTGATTTTGCCTTCTCTTTTTTATGCCACAAAAGCTCTGGAATACTATCACCAAGGATAAAAGAGAATCACCTACCCTGAGCACAACGAAATCCAGACTCAAAACCTTCAGAAAAGTTTTTATGTAATTGGTATCTGTGCCCCTTCTACTACATTTCTAATCCCTTGTATTTCTCTGTGCAAATTCTGTCATCTCCTATCTTTGTTATGGTTTTCATTTGTTTCAACTGCTTCATTTTCCGTTTCCTGTAAAACGCTTTGTGTGGATACCTTCAAAGGCACTATATAAGTTTATATGATGAGGATGACAACCAAAAGGACTGGACACGCTTCTCTGAAAACAAGCTTTGACAAGCGAATTCCTGAAATGCTAAGAGAGTGTTAGAGTACATAAACGCATATCATGATGCAGGATACTGAATGAAAGGCTCAGTGACACTAAATGATGTGTAAAACTGAATACTGTTCTGTTAGAAATAGAGCACAAAAGTTACCCTCACATTATACGTTTTTTCCCCAATTTTGAAGCGCGAGATGGTTTGGTTAATGTTCCAGTCTTCTTTTCAAGCACGGTGCTAGCATTCATTTTGCATATTTAAAATAAACACATTTTTTTATCAAAACGTTAAAGATTGACAAAAAAATACCTTGAAACTATATCCCTGGTCTACCAGAAAGCGCTGCCTCTTTGTAGAGTAGGCCATCTCCTGAGTGTCTTGCGACACCAACGAGTAGAAGTAGGCATTGTACTCTTCTGCCACCATGCCTGAAAAAGAAACGGCGAAAGAGCTTCGATGTAGGCGTACCACTGTTATTGTGAAGAAACACCAAGGAAGAATTCCATTTAAAGTAAAAAACGAAGTGTAAATAAATGTATCAGCTGAGGAGTGTGGAGGGCAGAGGAGAGAGTAGAGTTATGAGGGAATAAGGGGAATGATAAGAAAAATTTTGGTCATTTACATTTGGACATTCATCAAATTACTTTTTTCTCGTCCATCCTGCCCTCTACCAAGAGATCATTATATTCTGGGTTTGCAGTTTATGAGAGGTGGAATGGGGGAAGCTTTTTGTTTGATCCAGGCCTTAACCATCTTTCATTTCAGACACACTTCTCTTTAACCGATGAAACAAACGAAAATACAGTAACAAAGCTGTCGCATGGGAACCCGCCGCGAGTTCTGAGAAACGGGAAACAAAAAACATTTCCCAAACCGTTCTGCTGAAATTGTTAAAAAAAAATAACAAACCGATAGTCTCAGACCTGCGAGCTTTGCAATTTCATACCAACAAAGGCACAGAGAAAAAGCTGAATAACAAGAAGACGAGACGAACCCTTCTTGGCTCGAAGTACGCGACCCAATCTCTGGGCCTCCTGCCTTCTGGAGCCGCCGTGAGAGGAGATCTGAATCAAGACGTTGGCTTCGGGGAGGTCAAAGGACGTGTCTCCCACCTATTCGCAGAGGGCCGGGGAGGCGTCAAGAGAAAAGCATGGAGATGATGGGCGAGGGAGGAAATGTGAACGGCTCAGCCCACGCACTGCGCTTCAAGAGAATACAGCTGTTTCTAACAAACTACACATGACCCAGAGTG
The DNA here is from genome assembly GCF_055471065.1 of Atractosteus spatula. Taxonomy (NCBI): domain Eukaryota; kingdom Metazoa; phylum Chordata; class Actinopteri; order Semionotiformes; family Lepisosteidae; genus Atractosteus; species Atractosteus spatula. The sequence continues at coordinate 8,284,565 of NC_142718.1, read as the reverse complement.
CCTGGTTTGGCAGAGCACATTCAAGCCCTAGGACAATTCAGATGCATTAGCTAACCCAGACAGCATATATCAGAGGTGAACACAGGAGAGGGAGAAATCTTCTACTTACAATTATGAGGATTTAACCAATTCTCTTCCTTTTCAAGTGGTATTAGTTAACTGTTTTTTGGGAGAAACTCCAATTTTACTTGTAAGCTAATTCAAAAAGACTATGCATTACAATGAAGAAAAAGTCCCATAACCCAAATATTAAACTACCTGGATTTTCTTTCCAATTGTGCACGTTATACACAAAGGTGGTACAGTATTTCAATCTAAATGCACTTTTGCCATAACACTATCCTAAAAAAACACTTTTAAATGAAGTGTGATACAGTATATTGTTGTAATGGTATTATTTCCTGCCCCGTTAAGTTATAGCAGACAGGTGAGAACTTTGTAACAACAATAATGCTTTACATTTAACTGATTTTAAACCTTAAACCTTTCAAGGAATAAATATCAAAAGATGTGATTCCTTACTTTGGATATGAAGATTGTGTTGATCTTTGGGTTGTGCTTAAAGTTCTGCAGAATTTGCATCCTCTCTCCTTGTGATGTGGGTCCATAAATATAGGGTCTGTTGAAAAAACAAATCACAGGCTCAAATGTCTAATAAGTACTTTGCCATGACAGCCACTGTGCTTTCTGTAAGCCGGTGAAATTCACTAATACAATTCAGCCCCCATCTGTGGAACATTCCTGTAGATTCAGTGACGTGTTAGTCATTTCTCTAACAGAACAAGGGAAAAATGACATTTTCTTTTCTTCAGTCCACAAATGCGGCCTTGTGTCATAACACAAGATTTTAAAGTTTTGATATTTACTTTCAGACGAAGTGTATGCATATTTTGCCTTGGAACAATCAGAGCTTAAAACTGGCCTTTTTGTGTTTTCAGAGAAAATCTTGTTCCCCACCAAGCGACTGGCATAAAAAAAAGCAACTGGTTCTCCTATAAAGACACTAGCCCAAGTCAGTTCACCGTTGAGATGTTCAGGACTTATGGAACCAACCTTTTCGTTTTCATGCATTGTATCTATTTGGACTCATATTTAAAACACATTCACCATATTCAAAAACATAAGATCACAAAACAGAAAGGCTGCCAATGAGAGCAAGCAATTTAGCCACCTTGCTCATTTGGCAGTTTAGTCAGCTACTATAAGTGAGTCTAAAATTTCATCCCAACCATTCTTGAAGGAGCTAAGATTTTGGAACTCCTCAAGTACCCAGCTGGGAAAGTTATTCAAGATATTGTATTATTTATTTATCAATTAAAGCCGGGCATAAAATTAATCAAAATAACCTTCACAATCATGTACCATTATCATTGACCAAGAGTTTATATTCGTTAATATCACTTTTATGCTAAAGTCTGATAGCCACATAGGTTCAGGATAATGCACAAAGCATTGATAACATCTCTGTTTCTCCAACTGTGCTGAAACACATTACTTCTCCATATATAGCTTCGATCTTTATATGAGATCATGTCCAGTAATGAACATTAACTTGGTTCCAGGAATTACTAACTAGGCTCGCAGTGTTTAAAAAACATAAAACCAAAAGTAAAATGACAATTCACTGGGACAACAAACGTAGTAATGATTAATGAGATAAATGTTTATTGCAAAATCAACTTGACGCTTCAAAAGCTGTTATACTATGGGAATTCTGTGAAATTGTTTCAGCTCACCTCAGTGAGTTAAATCTAATTATGCTTCAAGCATGTAAGCATGGGAATGTATTACATTAGTACAAGCTGTTTAATTTTGAATTGAATTAACTTCCAAGTCAAAATGGACAAGTTTGTGCTATGTTATACATCTATGAAAACGAGAACAAAATGTATCTTGTAAAACATGTCTAAAACAATAACTCCAAAATTATTATTTATATAACACGGTAAAAGACAACCATTATTTTTAAGTGAATGCATTGAAAAACATAGATATTTGTAGGCTCCTAAAAAAAACATAGCAGTAGAGAGAAGGCTTTTTTCATAATTCTTAACTTCAAAATGCAATTATAAAGATCTATATTCAATAGACTCTACCATACTGACATGAACCATGTCATATTTTGCCCTGTACACTTCTGAAATCTCTCTGATAGCATAGTGTTCAAATGAGATTTAATCATGATGTCTGCATCCTTTAAGACACTACAGTTGTAATGACAGTATGAATGCTTGCTAATTATAAATTCACAGTTCCTTCTAAACACTGCCCCATAAGAAGGGGGCAGCTGCAGAATGGTGTTTTTCACAGTGTGTATTGAAAGTCTACAAACCCATTCCAAAGCAGCACATTTTATAGCCTTATAGCCTGAAATCAAGAAACCACAAAAAGGTGGATTTGTGTCGGAGGACTGACCTCTTGACCAATTGAAAATTAACGGTCCCCTCGCAGTTTGACTGAACCCGAACGGTTCTGTAAGGAGGAATGGGCTAAAATTGCCAATTAAAAGTGTGCTGTGTGGATCTGTCCTATCCAAACAAAATTACGGCTCTAATACAAGCTCAAGGTGCTTCCACCAAGTACTAAATCAGAGGCGTGTCCACCTATCCAACACATTTTTCTAGGTTTTCACTTGTAATTACTTTCCAGGACGTTTCTCTCCACTTCGAGATTGAGTTACGATGTGTAAACAAAGGTAAGATCAGTTCTGAGTGAATGCGTCTTGATTTCAGGCTCTTAGGCCACAGAATGCGCTATCTTCAGAAAGGGGCGGGTAGCCTTTCAATTCAATTTATTTTTATATAGCGCCTTTCACAACAAGGCGCTTAACAATGCAAGTGACCATACATGTTGCGAATACAGAACAGAAAAGGCCAGAAGACAACGGAGGAGAGGAACCAAAAACTCCTTAGTAAGGAGAAAAAAAACCCTCTAGGGGTCCAAGGTCAACTGGCTGCCCAACCCCTTTGGGCACGCTAACATTGGGCTCCGTAAAAACGCCCCTGTGATTCGGCGATACCTACTTGTTCAGGCGGATGGCGTACTCTTTGAGAGCGAAGACATTGTCGGCGAAGACGATGATCTTGTCGTTGCGGCGCTCATGGAAGCGGATGAGGAACTGGCAGGCGCGGAACTTGTTGGGGTTCATGGTGTACAGCAGGATGCGCTTCTTAGTCTTGATGGCCACGTACTCGCGGTAGAACTCCGGGGACATGGGGCACCACACCTGGCGACAGAACGCGTAAAAACCTATTTGCCAGCGATGCACTCGAGGCGCTGCCGCGTAGGAAGGAAATGCACGGGACACAATAGCTGATAAGGGAGGAGGACGGCGGCCGACGTGAAGGTTAATTGCCAATTTGAGTGCTTCACTCACAAAGAAGTTCATCACATTTCTCACAATGTCTTTGTTATTCTTCCATTTAGCAGGTTCCAGCTTGTGAATTACGACATGGAACTGAGTCTCTCTTTTCCTTACTTCAGACTTGTACCAATAATGCATTCATTAACAATAATGTCTGTTAGTAAAGCTCAAAATGAAGTGCTGCTGTGGATTTTAATGAGGCCTCTCTCTGGGGTCTGAGCTACCAGAGTAGCCTATTGATCCTTGAGTGCTGGAATGGCATGAGAAGATGAGCTTGACTGATAAGGAGCACCTCTTGGGACAGTGACACAACCCAGGACAGTGCCTCCCATGATGGATGCCCACTCCTGGAGCCTGGACGTCTAGCAAAGAGCAAGAGGGAACATCTAGAAGTCACAGGTGGTGGTCAAGCAGCCAAAAGATGGCCAACCAATCAGGGACCTGTAGGGCATGGAGACCCACTCCACCTGGTCACCTCTCAGCTAATCACCAGCCGTATGTTCTCTGGTTAAAAAGCACTGCACGGCTCTCCTAACTTCACTTCTCTCCATTGAACCAACCTGGCCTGCTGACAAAAGCACCCTGTGACTGCCACTACTGTTGCTTAAGCCTGAGGCCTTTTGCCTGAATTACAGAATGCCCTATGTAAGACAGAACTCTGTCCGAGGTCTAGCCTGCTGTCTACCAACGTGCATCTGCCTGACCGCTGGATCAACACGGCTGGGCTTTTGTTGAAATGCCTGAATATTTCAACATTCAGAAGCAAATGAGGAGTTTCTCCCCCATTTGTGACTGGCCCTGATCAAGCAATCACCTTTATGCATGAACTTGAGTTGTCCCAGACCTGAATCTGTTTTCTGCCTTGAGAAATGGTCCATGATCCCTCACAATGTGCTCTCCAACTTATTAAATGTTATACAAAAAGGCTTTGCGCTTTTATCAACACCAGAGGAGGCTGTACCAAGTATTAGAAACAGGGGAGCCAATAATTTTGACACCTATGTTTTTGAGAAAATAAATAGTATTACTTAAGAATGTTTGTTTTGAAACAATGGTATTAGAATAAAAGCCTGTGCTTTTCCCATTTCTGGGGATATAAAACATAGCTCATAATCTGAGCTGTTTATTTTAGACGTCTTTTTTGTTCATTTTTATCAAGTGTGTCAATATGTCTTCAGCCTACTGTATACACTGTCCTTCATAATAATAATAATTGCTTATATTGCGCTTTTCTGGACACTCCACTCAAAGCGCTTCACAGGTAATGGGGACTCCCCTCCACCACCACCACCAACGTGCAGCCCCACCTGGATGATGTGACGGCAGCCATAGTGCGCCAGGATGCTCCCCACACATCAGCTATCAGTGGGGAGGAGAGCAGAGTGATGAAGCCAATTCATAGATGGGGATTATTAGGTAAGGGCCAATGGGAAATTTGGCCAGGATGCCGGGGTTACACCCCTACTCTTTTCGAGAAACGCCCTGGGATTTTTAATGACCACAGAGAGTCAGGACCTCGGTTTTACATCTCATCTGAAGGACGGCGCCTGTTTACAGTATAGTGTCCCCGTCACTATACTGGGGCATTAGGACCCACATGGACAACATGGTGGTCCATGTGGACAGCACCCCCTGCTGGCCCCACTAACACCTCTTCCAGCAGCAACCTTAGTTTTTCCCAGGAGGTCTCCCATCCAGGTACTGACCAGGCTCACACCTGCTGAGCTTCAGTGGGCTGCCAGTGGTGAGTTGCAGAGTGATATGGCTGCTGCTATAATATACAGAGCACCATCTCTCACACTCTCACCCTGTACTTCTTCAGTCAACAACAAACTCAATTTCTAAACAGCTGCAGTTTTCTGTACTCTCATGCTGTCTCGATCAGCACTTTCATGCTAAAACCTAACCACACTTTCATATAAAAAACTGTTTATGCTGTGTAATCGTGACCGTCGCGGTTCCGCGCGGGCTCGTGCCCTCCGCCACCCGTTTCGTCCCGTGACACCTGGGGCGCGAACCCGGGTCTCTGGCGTAACGCAACAGGGAACCAGCCACATGAGCTAAAGGAGACCTCCCTCAGCCCAGGCAGCTGAGGTCCCTGCTACGCGCAGTGAAGGCGATGACGTCACCGTATCCGAACTAGCTCCGCTACATAATGTGTACAAGCAATTCTACAAAGTTAACCCCCCCCCGATATGTAAAAAGCCTCACCTCTGCACACTGAACCTTGGCAATGTAACCGTTATTCTGCAGCTCCATCCAGTTGGCCTCGTACAGCTTGGGCCCAATGAGGAAGTTGAGGTCAACAATCTTATCGTCCTCTCTGACCAAGGTGGCAGTGAGCCCCAGCTTGCAGTGAGCCTGTACAATCGTCAGCACCCGTCTGAACATTCTGGCTGGGGACAGAAGAAATGGAGTCGAGATGATTTACAGGGGGAAAGTGACTGCGTGCCTTCTCAACTTCGCATATAACGCAAAGGGGGGAGTTTCTAAAATGGGTGGAAAGGAACAAGTAATTAAGATTTAGATTCGTTTAGAAATTCATGTGTTTGCAAAAGGCACTGAGAGCCACTATGTGTAACATAAGTTATATTGTTCTAGCCCTCAACCCACTCATTTTAACTGCGCATTCAGCTTTAATATTCCCTTCCGTTGTGAAACAGCCCTGCTTTCATTTCAATGTACTATAAGTACTAAAAAAAGTACTATAAAAATAAAAAAACAATCGCACATTTTACATTAAAAACATTCTTGCAGAGATCCTATTTCACATTGTACATTTGTCATATTTATACTTTTACTGCGGCACCTAGAAATCTGATGATAAGATCATATACAATTTTTTGTATTAGGAATTTGTCTTTTTCGCATACCCCATCTTGCTCTCCATGAGACACACAGACAGGGAGAGAGAAGCTTGGGGTCAGAGCGCAGGGTCAGCCATTTATACGGCGCCCCTAGAGCAGTTGGGGTTAAGGGCCTTGCTCGGGGGCCCAATGGAGTAGGATTCCTTTGCTGGCCACGCAACCTTCCAGCCACAGGCACAGATCCTTAACCACAGAGCCACCCCACCGCCCTAAGTATCCCATTACACAAGCTTAAAACCATCATTTTTAGAATTTAGGGCGGGATAGGTGTTTCACTTTGAACCCAATGTGTATCGGAACTAAAAACAAATACGAGAACAACTTTTCAGTCTTTCTGACTGATGATCTGACAATCCTGTCATGAAGCAAAGCTTTGCTGGTTTTCAGCTGTTGCCTTAAACAGAGTACAGAAGTGTGTTCTTCACTTCACGATGGAAGCGTACATGTGAGAAATCATGCTCTGTATGTTATGAAGGGCAGTGTATATAGTGGGCTCAAGACCAAGATGGATTACGTAAAATCCGGTACCTTTGTCACTATCTATTGCAGTTAATAACAATTCCCATAGAACTCCATATGGTGTTCTACTGTACATTAATAACATTTCCATTAATAAAGAACCATCATGGTCATTTCAACGTAGATGGCATTTTATACTCAGCTGTTCCTGCTTTTCCGTTTCTGATATCTGTCATAAACGCATTTTGCAAACTGCGGATTCTGGTAAATGCTGGGAAAACCGAAACCAAGCTATTTAATAAAACCACCGGGAGATCCTCGATTTCTGAAATGATTTTCTTCAGCACCGGTGCATGGAGCAACCAACTGTTGTGAAGTGAAGAACACGCTTCTGTAACCTGCTTAAAGGCAGCAGCAGAAAACCAGCGAAGCTTTTCTTCAAGGCAGGATGGTCAGATCGGTCAGTCAGAAAGAGTCATTCTTGTATTTATTTTCACTTCCAAAGCTGGCTCGTCCCATTGGGGGCGGAGGGGAAACGCGTTCGTTTAGAAGGAGCGGAAGGCTACCTGGTATGGTGTGCACCTCGTCCAGAATGATAAGCCCCCACTCCTGGCTCCTCATCCATTCCATGACCCGCTCGGCCTCCCAGGAGCGTTTGGTGGTGTGCCCCAGCATGGAGTAGGTGCTGATTGCCACGGAGCAGCCGATGGGCTTGTCCTTGGCATCCGAGGTGAAGCGACAGATCTGGCTGTCATCGATGGTGGACCACATCTTGAACTGGGCCTTCCACTGCTCCACCGACACCGAGGAGTTGCCCAGGACCAGGCAGCGCTTCCTCACCGTGCACGCCGCCGTCACCCCCACCAGGGACTTGCCTGCCCCTGGAACCAGTCAAAAAAAGCAGGACGGTTTCAAGCACCAAGGGGAATCTGACCAGTAAACCCATCAAGCAGCCCTCGATTTGCACAGTATCTCCTTGTGCTCCAGTGTTTCCCCACACCAGGTTCTGGTGACCCGCACACACCTCTTGATTTCTGTTCCAGCCGAGCCCCTCGGTTACATAATCAGACTCAATAATAAAAAGATTAATATGAACTGTTTGTTCCCAGCTCTTAAACATGCTGGAGCTTTAACCACTGTATTTTGTAAGTGAAATAAAATCCCAAATGTGTGACTAGAAACAAAAACGATTATTCCAATGAAGCAACTTCTTAGACCCATTAAGGATTTGATTATCTAATGACGGTGGGACAGAATGCCGACCAGCTGCTGTCTGGGTCCCCAGGACCGGGACTGGGAACTGGAGCTGTACTCCCTGGTGTGACCTTAGTCAGACCTCAAGTGCACGGAACAAAAACTGCTCTATTCATCCGGCAATGGTAAAACCTTGTAGCCTGACCTCGTCCGATCTCAGAAGCATCTCGGTACTGACCAGGGAGTCTTCTAAGGACGTTTCTGTGAGTATTATTGGGTAACCAGAATTTCCAAACCGGCGCCCCACTATGGCAACCAGGACTGACTCCTTCCATGACGCATTAAACAAAGGGTTTTAGCACTTAAAGACAGTAAAGATCTTATAGCATTGATTAGAAAAGAAAGGGTGGAATGTAGGTTTGTAAAATCTGGCCTCCTTAATTAGCTCCCCCTTAATTCAACTGCAGAAGCAACTTCTCCACTTCCTTTACTAGTGTAGTGATGGCACAGAATAAGAGCACCCACAATTAGGTACAGGACTTCAGTGTAGAATGTGCTGTGTGTCCTCCTATATGTGAAACTCTCTCAACAGAAATGCAAACAATTACCAATTGTTAAATTTGAGCTGCATACACACTACTGACTCAGATCAGTGCCTCTCATCCTCGGGAACAGAACTACAGTTGAATCAAGGATTAAATTAATCACGCCGCTTTTAACACAATGCATAACTTCATCCAGTTGATAAACTTGGGACAGCTTTTCTTCCACAGCTCTAAAAACGTTTGAACCTTTGCTCACGTAGGTTTTAATCCGATTAGCGGCCAAGCATAATCATTTCAGCGATCTCAATTAAAGTCCAAAAAGCTGGCAAGAGTCCAAAGAACACCACCACTAGCTGGCCTGGCAAAAGCAAGACATTCCATGTCAACTGAACTAACCCAATCATCTCAGATAACAAACAGCTCAAATTAAATGACAGACTCACTTTAGATACAATACACAGTACAGAGCAATGGACAAGTGATGGTTTGATCCAATGGTTATGGCAATAACCCCAAATCAATGACACAGGAAGCACGCTGTCAGCGGTGCTTAGATGCACAGATGTAAGACTGTCCAGGCAAACAGCAATAAAGCTCCAGTGTTAATCATCTTGCATAACTCTTGGTTCTTTAGTTATAACTTTTTGTTCCCCTGTCCTTTAAGGTCTAATCAGCCACCCCTTTAAAATGGTGAGTCCTCTGTTCATCAGGGCCTTTAATAATAATAATAATAATAATTGCTTACACTTATATAGCGCTTTTCTGGACACTCCACTCAAAGCGCTTTACAGGTAATAGGGACTCCCCTCCCAGAACGCTCACCACACATCAGCTATCAGTGGGATGGAGAGCAGAGTAATGTAGCCAATTCATAGATGGGGATTATTAGGAGACCATGATTGGTAAGGGCCAATGGGAAATTTGGCCAGGACACCGGCCACCCCTACTCTTTTAGAGAAAAACGCCCTGGGATTTTTAATGACCACAGAGAGTCAGGACCTTATATCTCATCCAAAGGACAGCGTCTGTTTACAGTATAGTTTTCCTATCGCTATACTGGGGCATTAGGACTGACACAGACCGCAGGGTGAGCGCCCCCTACCGGTCCCTACTAACACCTCTTCCAGCAGCAACCTTAGTTTTTCCCAGGAGGTCTCCCATCCAGGTACTGGCCAGGCTTCAATCTCCACTTTGGTAAAGCAACATGCTGAATTCTACAGACCTAAAAATCAACAAAAGTCCTTTCGCTGTATACTGTTTCAGCTGAATAAAGATTTGTAATGGGAGGTAAAAAGACTGCTGTGATTTCTTATGCGGGATCCACCCTCGACCGTCTTTCCCTTGAGCTAAACTTTGGATTGAGTACAAACCAATCTTGTATTTGTGGAAGCAGGAATTAATCAGAACCTCGATGCATCCAACTTTATTTGGAAAGGTACCGTTTTCCGTTTTGATTTCTTCCTGCTGCTATCTTAGGAAAGGCAAGACTGTGCCTTGTGACCTACCTTGAAAAGCAGAGCTGCCTACAAAGGAAAAAATGAAATCATCTACCAAGGCAGGGATAGGAGTTTAGTCGATTTGTTTTCAGAGTTGCTTTTTTTTTTTAGTGTAATTCAATGATTCTTTGTTGACTGAAAGTCTGCAAACCCTGTTACGGTTCTGTTTCCTGCCCATTCCTGAAATGCCTATGAATAAGAAGACATTTATCAAGTCTGATCGTTACATGATTAATTATATTTCTCCATAACACAGTTCCGACCCTTGCACGGTTTTCACATTTTCTTTCGTTAAAGCTTGCGGTCAATTTTAAATCAGCTCCACGACATTTGACAGCAGCAGCTCATATTTCTTATACACATGACCTAAATCTCCACAAAGCAAAATTAAAAAAGAAAGGAAGATATTATGAAGTGTAACATGACCAGGGGAAGGGTCATTCATAACAGGTACTTTCGGAATGACCTACTTAAAATACTAGATATGGACCTTAGCAAAATGGCGGCCAAGAAGAATCAGCTGACCGGTAAATGGAAAGGGTCTACCCTGAGAAACAATGAGACACAGCTGAGCCGCATTAGGAACCGAAATATAAGTGCCCCGGAGACAGTGAACAGGGCGGAAGCCGATAAGGTGAATGCAGTTTGGAGGAAAAGAGAGGAAAGAGGTGTGTGTTAAAGATCGGGCTAAAGAATAACGGACTACTGAAAGGAGAAAAGGTTTATGGTTTTTGGATTACGGACACTGGATAAGGATACATCGCGGATTGGCTTTATTACGGACTTTTGGAACTCGGATCGGATCAGGATTAAGGGAACGGATTACGGACTGTATTTGGAAGATAGTTGGAGGAAGAAACGCCACGAAACTCAGGAAAGAAAAGTGTGGTGTGAGTACTACTTTCAATTTACATAAACTTTCCCCCGGAGACACCACAGAACGAAAATAGAAAGGTCATGATTGGATTGATTGACTTTCAAACCCTTTGCCGTGGCAAACAATTTAGGGGCACAATATTAACCTTAATGAGCCGCACAATTGGTCGAATGGACGTTGTGCACAAGTATATGGTTCGCATGATTTCAAAATAAAACTTCCTGTCTCTGTGAGTTTCCTTGATCAGGTAGTGCAAAGATTCAACCATGAAGACCAGGGATCTTTCAAGGATCTCAGGATTGCAGTTGCATCAAGGCATAGATCAGGAAAAGCGATATGAAAGCATTCTGAAGACCCTTAATATCTCTTTAGGCATGTTCAAGTCAATCACCAAGGAAGTGGAGGGATTTGGACATTGTCTAGATCAGGCTGTCAATCCAAACTGAGCGACCAGGCAAGGAAGATACTAGTTAGGAACGCCTCTATTAAGACCAACGACAACTTTGAAAGCTCCATAGTTCGATGGCTGAGATGGGAGAAATTGTGACGCAGGCCGGCTTTGTGACTAGAATATTTTTGACAGAACTGAAAAAAGAAACATCCCAAATCTTGCACTGGGCTTGCAGCAAAGTGCAAACATGTAGCAAAATGTTGGTGGTCAGGTAAACCAAAATTGGAACGTTTCAGTGGAAACGCGAAGTGTGACATTTGACACAAATACAGCATTGCATTATAATTCTCATCAGCAGGGGCTGGGAAGCTTGTCAAAACTTTTAGGAACATACTATAGATGGGCAGGCAAATCCAAGAGGAAAATCTGCTTTAGCTCGCTAACGACGTAAATCTGGGATGAATATTCGCCATTCAGCAGGAGAGTGACCCAAAGCACAAGGCCAAAGCTACACTGGGGTGGCTTGAGAAAAAGAAAGCACATGTCCTTGAGTAGCCTGGAAAAAACTGAAACAATTAAGAACTTCTGTCTGTAAGTGTTCCCCCCCAAAATCTGAGTTTGAGCAAATCGGCAAAGAATGGGCAAACATTGCGCCACACCAATGTGCAAAGTCGGTACTTATCTAAAATGGCTTAAAACTGCTATCAATGGCGGTTCCACCAAATACTGAGTTCATGGGTTTGAGTACGAATGCAATCAACATTTAATTTTTTGCCAACATTCACCATTATCTTTTCAACCCTCAGACGTCTTCAATTTGAGCATTCCTGCTTTGGGTAAAGTTTTAGGTTTAAAACCCAAGTGCGCACGCCAGTTTGCAGTTTCACGGAATGGTACACCGCCTGCACGCGGCTGCATACTTCTGCATGCGAGTATAGCCGAACCTTTTTGAATGTTATCGAGCCAGCAAACCAGAGGGGCAGGGGGGGGGGGAAACAAACGGCATTTTGGGAGCCGCAACTTGCTTGTCAAGAGAGCAAGACTCACCACAAGGGAGGACGATCACCCCCGAGCGGGCACGACCGTTCCCAAACATTTTTCGCAGGCTCTTCTCCTGGTAGGGCCGCAGCACAGCCGTGGGCTTGAGATCGATGTTGATGTCGGGGTTGACGGTGTCATTTCGGAAGTCGTACTCTGCCAGGAGGGGATACTCCAACTGGATACAGCGCTTCTGGAGCTCCTCGATCATCTCCTGCAACCAAAACGCCATTCACCAGCGTCAACGGTATATTATGAGGAGGAATGGCCACAGTTTTAATATGAACTGCTTTTTTTCTGTCTCTTGGTTAAAACACGGCAAAAACCGTTGAAGTGGGCCCATTTTTCTAAGCTGCAAGGCAGCCTGGATTTCTAAACAAGCTTATGACAGCTCAGTACTGTGGCAGGTTAGCTGAAACAAATATATTACTGATGCTGACCTATCCACTAGAGGTTGTTCAGGCCTCAGTCAAGTACACATAGATTCACAAGGTGTGAATTGGTTAATTAATTCGATAATTGGTGAAAGGTGAGAGTCACATTCTCACATGGGTGTCTTTTAGTCTAGATGGAGCATGTAAAAGACTTCACAGTGGTAGCTGGTGTTGGGTTACTAGTGTAGGTGCTTTCTTTGGCGTATGGAAGAACCTGGCTTGAAATAAATAAATAAAAAGCATTTGAATTTCTTTTTTCCATTGGAGTTTGACCCTGTGCTCAGGCCTCATGATCCACCTGAGGAAAGTCTGGCCTATCACAGTCACATTGCTGTTTTCAGCCTTCCCACACTGCAGTGCACACCCCTTATTCCCTGGGATTGTAAAAGTGAGTCAATTTTAGTTATGTTCCTTAATCTGAATTTAGGAGGCCAAATTAATAGAAAAATAACTGGCAATTCTTATAACAAAGATACCACTCAGTCTCTGATGGGTTATTTGCAAAATATAATCCTGTTAGGTTTTGCAGTATATGCCATGCTAATAAGTTATAAGGCACCAGTCGTGATGCAGACTGCACTCTGCATGTTAAGTAAAAAAAAATTGTAAGGTTTTATTTGAACATTGCTGCATAACCCCTTCATAACTGATTCACAAGATGTTATAATCACATACATAATGCTTTACTGAGACATGTGCAAATTGCATCAGATCCTTTAATAACGCTTGTTACGTTTAACTTGCGATGCTAAAACAAATGCCATGACCTCTTATGCACACTATGCCATTTGCACACGTTTCTGTGAAGCATTATGTACGTGATTATAACGTCTTCTGAAGCAGTTATGAAGGGATTATGAAGCCGTTCTGCAGCAACATTAAAAAAAGCCTTACCAAAAGTTGTGGACTTCACTAAGTTGTGGATGTTTTTTTTCCCCTTTCTTGTTAACCCGTAATTTTACAGCTGATTATGGAATTAGAGGAAAAAAATAACTTGTATAAGAAATTACAAACTGGGATTTTGGATGGCTTTTTTTTTACAATGGGAAATGATCTTTAAACGTCTTAATCTACATCTTGGAGTTAAAAGATTAGTTTGGAACAAAGACAGCACTGTGTTAGCCCTGTGAAATGTCAGTTTGTCAAGTTCATGGCTTCATTTGTATTTCCAGAGTTGTTTAAATAGATGCTTTGAGAGCCACCTAGTGGAAGCAGTCGTCAGCTAAGCATCCCTTAAGTTCGATTAAATTCAATTCAATTCAACTTTATTGTCATTATACTTAAACAGGTGCACAGTATAATGAAAAGTGTTTCTCATTAGTCACTCAGGTGCAGTATATAAATAGGACAGAAGATAAGACAATAGACAGTAACACAATAACAATAACAGTAACGTGTAATAACAACATAAATAATATGTAAACAAGTAATCAAAACTGTGCAAAATTCCGCAAACAGAGAAAATATAACAGGACAAAAACAGTGCAAGGTAATTCTTGGAACGGTGCAAAAATAGTATGGTGATTAATAAATATTACGACTGATACAGTTTTACTGAGCTATCGAAGGGACAGTACAATTTCGGCTTACATGTGTGTGTAGTGGTGATAGAGTACAGTCCTTGTGGGTATAGGAAGACGTTAGGAGAGATCATAACATGATGGGAGGGAGTGGGGGCGTCACCAACTTGACGGCTCTGGGCAAGAAGCTATTTTGGAGTCTAGTTGTGTGCGACTGGAGTGACCGGAACCTTCTGCCAGATGGTAGGGGAACAAACAAGTTATGACTGGGGTGAGTGGGGTCAGACGTAAGTTCCAGACACAAAGAAACTAAAAGACAAGAAACTAATTTTTTATTCTGACTAGTTGAAGACACGCATGCAAATTTTGTACTGCCGTAATATGGCTGCATCATCTATGGTAAATATTAATCAGCAAAAACAACAACATGGTTTAGTCGACAATTAAGGTGATAACAAACAAACTTAATGATTGGTTAGTAGTTGTTAGAACACAAAAGATTAAATGGCTTATATTAGGGTCTCAATTAATTTTAAGAGTTTTATTTTTCCCCAATGATAATGCTTTTAATGTGAACAGTATTCCTTTACAGGATATGATTCATCACTAAAAATAATATTCCCACAAATCATCCTAATAAATACGTTTAAAACATCTTAACACACCAGTATCCTGGTATGCAAAAGAAAATGCAATTTTGCATTCATAAAAATAATTTCATTGCATATTATTTCCAAGTTTCTTTTGTTGCAGCCAAAAAATATGGACGAGACAATGGAGTCACTATGAAAAGTCACTATAAATGAAACCCTTAATTAGTTTGTAGCGCAATAACTCAGCTGCAACTTGTCCTGCTCACTTAATTGCTTGGGGCTCATTATTTTCTACCTTATTTTTATGCCTTATTCCTTACACAGTTCTGTGAATGTGTGATGGCATGACCTTAGCCCCGATTCATGAATGCAAACCACATGGCTCTGTATTTCTGGTTATGGTATATTAGTTATGACACAAACAACAATAAATAACAAGACCGGCTGTGGATTTCCTGAATAACGTGGCATGTGCTCATGTTAAAGCATACCTAAATGTTAAAAGTTAAATTAAAAACTTATATTTAGCCAGCAGCTAACTGAAACTGAAAGCAGATTTGAGCCTGCCAGTATCTGGATGTTAGACCTCTGGGGAAATCTAAGGTTGCAGCTCTCTCTGCAGTCTGTGTGGGTCCTAATGCCCCAGTATAGTGATGTGGACACCTTACTGTAAAAAAGACATAAAACCGAGGTTCTTACTCCCTGTGGTCATTATAAGTCCCAGGGCGTTTCTCAAAAACTATAGGGGTGTCACCCTGGCGTCCTGACCAAATTCCCTCCTTGCCTTTACCAATCATGGGCTCTTAATAATCCCCATCTATGAACTGGCTTCATCACTCTGTTCTCCTCCCCTCTGATAGCTGATGTGTGGTGAGTGTACTGGTGCACTTTGGCTGCCATCGCAACATCCAGGTGGGGGCTATGCTATAGTGGTACTGGAGATGAGTCTCCATTACCTGTAAAGTGCTTTGAGTGGAATGTCCAGAAAAGCACTAAGCAGGTGTAAAGAATTATTATATATCCGACCTTTATATGTATGACATTACATGCACGGTAAAACTAAAAAAGAAAATCATGCACACATTCCTCATACAGGAGTGTGAACTGAAAACAGCACAGCATAGGTGATATTTCACATTCATTAAACATATCTGGGTTTTAGATCCTAGACTGGAAAATACTGTACAGCTAGCTTCAATTGGTACGTGACCAATTATAGATGTATTTGATACTCAAAGACCCAAGGGTTGTGGGTGGAGGGAACAAGCTACCCAGCCATGTTGAAGCCGATGTCCATGTTGACCCGACACAGTGGATGAGCTCCTTGTATGAATTAGCTACCAACTTTCAAACGGGTTAAAAAGAGGAATAAAAACCCATCCATCCATTTTGAACCGCTTTATCCAAAACAGGGTCATGGGGGAGCCCGAGTCTATCTCAGCAAGCAACAGGGTCAGTACAACCTGCACCCAATGCTAGCACATCACAAGGCACATACAAATGCAATTATTATTACTAAAGTTAAGCACCTTTTGTGAGGTGGAAAACTATGCTGAAGGCACAGGTTTTCTGTGATTGGCAGTACTTTAGCCACAAGATGTTTTAGATCACACCATTACACAATGCATAATATATTTTGAACTGCAGTTAATATGTTGGACTTGTTTGGTGTTTTGCACTAAGCAAATCCCAGAGGAATTGGTATAATGTAGAACAGAAACGTGAGCTCAGATAATGGCACAATTTCTAGCTAACAAAAACACCAATATAGGAACCGTCAACCATCAAAAACAAATGCTGTATCCCAGTACAAACTTTTCTCATTATTCCACAGAATCTTACAATTTCACCGTAATCAAGATTAAACAAGAAGAATATTATTTTCCTTTAATTCAGTTGATTTAATATTAATAACAACAACAACAACACAAACGTGGGGTTGAAAAGGCTCATTAAGAGATATCATTGAAAGGGGGTTGAGCCCAGAGCCCAGAGCCCAGAGCCCAGAGCCCAGAGCCCAGAGCCCAGAGCCCAGAGCCCAGAGCCCAGAGCCCAGAGCCCAGACATGTTAGAGAGGGAAAAAAACAAAGAACAAAAAAACAAACTATTATCCCCAGTGTGGCAAAATGATAGTCTGAGGAACATTCTGGAAGGCTGGAAACTGTCGTTCCCAGAACAAGCTCGTTAGGAGAGAGGGCTCGACTTTACCTGCCTGATCTCAAAGGACACGGTCTGCGTCTCCTCCTCTTCTTCCTCCTCTTTGTCCATCTGCTCATAGTAGCTGAATATGTCCTCAGGGACCTCAGTGCCAGCGCGACTCTGCTCTGGACCTTGGGAGGTGGATGGAGCCCCATTATCCTGAGCAGACTTTGAGATCTGCAAAACAGAAAATGAAGCCACTGCTAACAAACACACCATCATCTCAAACATACAACTGTTGGTACAAGATGTATAGAGCAGTAGTGCAGGCGGACAGACGAGCTGTTACAGGAAGTGTAATTTTTTCGTGGGAATGTACCTGACGAGGACAGCACGTACCGCAGATTTGCTGGAGATCACCTCAGTGATGAGCTCCGGGTCCTCGCCCTCGGCCGTCCTCAGCCTGCACTCTCGGATCACTTCATCCTGGAGCAGCTTCTGTATGACCTCAGGGAAAGCGCTTTCCACAAAGTACCTGTGTTCAACACGGAGCCATTGAGAAATGAAAAATGCAGCCCCAATCGCTCCCGACAGCAGCTTTTGCCCCCATTTCGCCTAATCTCAACAGAGCAAGGTTGGGACTGGTCAGTACTAGAATGGAATACCTCCCATGAAAACCAGGCTCCTGCTCCAAGTAGTGTTTTGGCGGACCACTATGTGGTGCTCTTTCCTCTGTTACCAAAAAACAATGCTCCCTGTGTAGGAGGTGCAGTTTATTTTGGCATTAAACAGAGGCCCTGCAAGCTTGGTCAGTAAGGGTCTGACAGCAGGGTTCACCCGCAGAAGAGGTGTGATTCCAAAATCCACACTGCTCTTGCATAATCTGGCCTAAGGTTCTCCCTTAATTCAACAGGTGAAGAAATGTCTCGCTTCAGCACATGATATGCTTGTTTTGGTGCCAGCTCACGTCATCCAATTCGGTGCTGAACTTCACTGATAAGGTTAGGTGATGTTAAAAGCTCTATAGGACTGCTACCCTACTCACTTTGACAACTACTCAAAGTTTCAACAGTTGACAAGCATTGTCAAATGGAATATTTTATAATATGGAATATTTACATTAATCAAACTGAATCTCTTTACAACTACTTATTTGAAATGACCAAAAATGATTTATACATCAAATATAAGGCTTATTTACTCGAAAGCAAAAAGTATTAAAGTCTTTCTAGGCAGAATTGCCATTCAAGATTAATACTGATCTTTAGAAATGACCAGATTGTGTTAGCTTTAATATTGTGCCCTATAATCTCTAAAGACATCATTTACACTTTTAAGCTCCTAAACCAAAGCAGAACACGTCAGGAAAAAAAATAAGCTGATTTCCTGGATAGAGGGACTAGTGTGTTGTGGAAAAGCTACAAATTTAAAGAGGACCCTGCAACATTATTTTTATATTTCTGGGTTAGAAAAAATCAGTACTGATGAATAGATTTCAAACCAGAATGAAAGTAAAATGTACGCATAAACATCTAAAACCTTCAATTTACTTTACAAAATAAGCAAAATTTCCAGGTATACACAGCACCATGTTCTGTGATCCAAAACAAGGAATCCATATCACTGCCACATGATGTGGCCTTATTGTATTACATTGTAATGTAATTGCAAATTACGTTGTATTACAATTGTATTGTGAAAACATCTCTTTTAATCCAACAGAAATACTGGATTAAAATATTTTGGAAGGAGACGATTTGCTGATAAATGATAATTTTACTTGTCAATTCTGCACGCAGATGACCTTGGAACATTTCTGTGGTGAAATATCTGCTGCACAACCTGTACTTATACATGACATTAGTCATTACAGTGACTAGTGAGCAGGAAGGGCCGTTCCACACTGCGATTCATGCAATCCATGGGAACTATCGCTCTCACCCGTGGCCAGACTAGCGGTTTGCAACATGTCAACGTACTGTATTTTCACTAAGTTTGCGATTTTGTGCTTAATTTGAAATTGTAAAGTACTCCTATACCGTCAATGACCTTTTCTCATTGAGATTTAATAACTAGTCTGAGAAACTGGGATTGCAGTTATCTTGTCATGATGACTTCTTTAATCATTTAAATAGCAGCTTGTAAAAAATGAAAACGGGACTGATTTTCTGTTATATATTTAAAAAAAGAACACAGCCCCAAATAAACATCAGAGTAAACACACGTGAGGGGCATGAAATGATTTTCGGAAAGAGAGTTATACTGAGATGGCTAATCAGGTTTGTACAGTGTAGGGGAGATGACAGGCTGGAGGAAATTTGGGGATAATGTGATGAGAGCAAAGTGATGGAAGAAAAAAGGAACAAGAGAAGAGCTTTTGTTTCTCAAAGCCAATTAAGTATTAAAGTCTTTTTTTTTTAATCACAGTTTTTTTTGTCCTTACTGGACTGCTGTGTTGGAAGACTACAGCACAACCTGATCACTGTGCTGCTGGATCTTACGCAGATGAAGCATCGCACTGAAGGAGATGTTTTACATGGCAGCTACAAATGCAGTCTCTGACGCTGATCAGCATGTTCAATGAGATCCACAGGGATTTTATGATGCAGACTACAACTCATAATAGGTTACAAAACAGGAGAAACTGATCTCTTCTCCCATATCATGGGAGACTTCACCTTCCCGAACATTCGGGAGACTGGGGAAAATGACATCATTTTCTCCCTGAATTCTGCAGCGAGTCTCAATTAGCATAATTCTCAACAGGAATCCCAGAACTACAGAAAACAAAAACCTGCCTTTTCAAACAGTTTTTGGTTTACACACACTACAAGAACAAAACTTTCATGGCTTGATGTCAGATACAGTTTGTTCTTCTTTTCACTCTAAGGACCACAGTCATTTTTGCATATGTGCTATTTTTTTTTAAAAGAAAAGGCCAGTATTTACCACCCCTTCTCATTCTCTGCAGTGTTAGGTCAGCATATACCACTGACAGGCTGGATTAATTCTCAGAACAGACCGCCTGCACTATCTACTCACTTCAGAAAGCCACAGCAGAAATGGAAGTACTGTGTGCATGGTATTTAAAAAATGTGAAGCCTCTAATTTGTCTGGTCCACAACAGGTTATGCAGCCGGGTAAAATTTGTAACAGCTGATAAAAACATTCCTTCAAACAAAGATCTACTGTGTCAGTGCTGCTCGAACCAGCATCTGTGCTACTTTGGTTTCTGACGTATTAAGAATTTTTTTTTTTAAACTCAGACCCCACATCTAGGCAAGTGAACCAAACTGATCTCATTCGTTTCTGCCGGTTTCTGCTGTTTAAACCAACCTTTGAGCTGCAAAGAGGAAGATATTTCTTTTTAGAGTGCAAAAACAAAAAGGCAGTTATTTTGAACATCACCAGAATATTTAAAAATCGATTTTATTTATTGGAGCTGTATGTCCAATGGATCATCTTAAGGTCATGCGGGTTGGGACAGGTTGGGTTGGCTCTCTGTGCAAAATGTAACCAGGCTACTAAGACCCATATTTAGCACTATGGGGAAATGTGATACATTTATAGGTGTACACTTCCCCATAATATTATCTTTAGGTTTTTATAAGTAACTTCACCATAATTTCAGAGATCAAAACTCTGTATTCCTTTGGGACAACAGATGCATGATGTTCATGATCCACTGACCTAACCAAACACTAGCCAAATGCTTTGTGGAATAACTGAACCTGCTTTGCTTCACAGATGTGGTGCTGTTCTTTAGAGCAACTGCAACTCCCCACCTTTTTACTGCCAAAAGCATGGTTAAAAACCTCGGTCACCTCTGGAACCGGCTCACCGTCTTTATAAACGATGAAACAGATGAGATGATGGCAGCAGCAGAATGAATTCTGTTCTGAAGTCTACAATATTTTGTTACAACTGTCACGATCGCAAGCCCCTCCTCTTAAGGGCGCTCCAGCCCTTCCTCGTTCTGCCTCATTCTCCGCACCTGTTCCTTATTCCAGCCCCTTTTCAGTTCCCCCTTAAAAGCCAGACGCAGACGATAATTGGGGCTCTACATTGACTCCTGTTTCATGCCACATTTGCATTGTAATGATCAGCAATGCAATACTCATTTTGCTGCCACAGTTTGGGGTCTGTAAGAACCTTTCTCCACTCCAATTTAACCATGAAGCTGCTTTATGAGGGGGCGAAGTGATGTCGCTCTCCAGAAAAAGAATCTCAGAAGCCAAAGCAACACAAATACTACGGGGGTATTTTTGGCAACGGGCTCAAACCAGCAAAATGCTGCACAAGCATGCAGCACAAGCAAATGAAATGAGTTTCCATCATTTGCGCTGTTGTAAGGGGCTGAGTGATCTAACTCTTCAAAAGTAATGCTTCATATATCTGAAAACCAAAGCAGCACAACGCTCGTTTCTATGGCACTAATGACATGTTCGCATTTTGTAGGACTGCCTGAAAAAACTGAAAAACATTCGCTTTTTAATTTTTAATGCCGAAAAACGTGAAATTCCTTTCATTGAAGTATAAACATTACATATATTTTATTTCCTTTGTTAAATCAAAACGAAAGACAATTTGCATAACCTAATGTATTCCGAAATGGGTTTTTACAGAGCGTGTAAATTGTTAAAGCTTACAGCTAAACTTTATTCTTTTTTTTCCCCCAAAAAGACATAAAATAAATTTCACTATAGTAACTTTAAATACTGGATCTTATTATGAGAGTATTTGGTTCTTATTCCAAGAAGACCTGTAATAATAGACTTCTCCATTAATCCATCTCCATGAACCAAAATTTCCCTGGTTTTGAAAAGGTATTGGCACTCAGCACAAACTGCACATAACTTCACAACTGTCATGTTGAAACCATATATGCAGTACATCTATCAGATCACAAGTGAAATAATTACAAAGATTTCTTTATAGACTAAACTTTTTGCTTTGTGAATGTAGGTAGTGTCAGAAAGCATTCGAATTCCCTTATTTACACAGTTCATAGGACTTTTTTCTACCCTATTCACCTGTAATCATATGAATAAATGCTCAATTTATGAACACATAAGTTTTCTATTTATCTGTTTTCTACAGTCATCTGAAAAACATTCTATGCATGTGTGACTATTCAGCACAAATAACTAAGAGCAACATTTTTTTGACAGTTTCTGAATTATCCACTTTCCATGGCTTAATCACAGACACAGTTTTGGAGAAAAAAAAACTTTTAATTTACAACCTGTCTAGCATCACAGTACATACCTGTTGTGTTTCAGCACCAGTTTGACTTTGCCATAGCTCACTGTGCAGAGCTAGGAGGAAGACAGAAAAATGGACCAAATGTTACCAAAATATTCTTCAGTTCAATATATCAAACAGATGTGCTGCTGCTGCTGCTGCTGCAGCTTCTTTAAAATCACCTTTTTTTTTGCCATCCGGTTTTGAAGAATAAATAATCTACCTGTGATCTGAAAGCGCAAACTCACGTCTCATGGCAGTGACAGAAGTAAGAAAAGAACAGGAATCAGGGACACACACCTTACGTCATTCAAAATTCAACTCAAGAACGTAAAAAACTTGCAAAGACATCGCAGGAAATTCAAACTTTAGTTAATGTGTGATAGCCGTGAAAATTAAATGTAATCTCCTAGGCAACAGCTGTTTTTTCATTAAATACGAGATTCTACACTGCTGTGGTTTTCTTAAGCTGTAGCAAATAATCCTGTATGAAAGTTGGCCTTATTAAGGAAATTTAGCAGGGCCTACATACTACATAGGGCCACTTTTTATTTCTATTGCAATTATGATGTTTCCTTTATCTCACCAACAACTTATAATATCCAGGTGCAACACTGAATTGCAATAATCACTGACACAGGGTTCCCCTTAACATTTATCTTTAGGACACTAAACATAGTATACAGTTAGGCTCTTTTTGTCTAACCACACATCCGTATTAGAACTTCAATAGACTGCATGACTCATCTTCAAATCAGAGAAGTCCCTGCCAACTAAAAGAGGACATCGGAGTGGGGCCAGTTCCCTCTCACCTTGATGAACTGAATGATGCCATCGGGGACGGACGTCTTGCTGAGCTTCTGCAGGTACTCAATGATGTCTGTCGTCTGCAGCCCCACACTCACGGCAGCGTACAGAGAGTAGGCAGTCAGCTTGTACTCATGAATGTGAGTGGGCCGGCACACTGGCTCAGCGATAGCCACCAGAAAGTCCTGGGCATATCTGTACACTGGAGAGAAAGCCTCCAGGAAGATATGTCCGTCTGGAGCCTGTGAAGAGATATACAAAGTCATCCCACTGATTCAGCTTCCCCCCCCATCCCTTTCAAGCGGAGCAGCGCATAACCCTTTTATGCACGTCAAACGACGACGAACAGGCAGGAAAAATTAAAACCTGTCAAGACGATCAAACCACAAAGCTGAAAAGAACAGAAACAAATGCAAATGACGTCCAGGTGGATTTCCGACTGAAAAACATGGAAGTATGGAAGGAATTGGTGATGTTGCTCAGCTCTGTCAATGCATTTGGTCCTGTAATTAAGTACTATGGAACTTAATGTAGGTTTTTAGAGTTGCGGTTTTACTATTACTTACCTGCAGGTCTGCGGAGGACACAGCCCTAAAGAGGATCTTGAGAAAGGCCACACTTACAGTGGGAAATGTGTGGCACCCTCTCTATGCAGTTTTTTGGATCAAAAAAGCGTCTTCAGTGGTCAGCTTTTAGCTCCCTGACACACCACAGAGAGCTTCAGGAGATCCTTTTTGCTATCCCTGCGCTGAATAGCTCCAAAGCACTTTCAGACTTTTTACCTTGGACTTGGGACTTTTCTTGTTGAGGGGAAAGTGCGCTTGCGTAGTTCGATCAGCTGCGTCAACGTACTGCAGCAGAGGAACTGTCATGTCTGTGTAGTGTTTTTATGATCTTTTAAGCGTATGAGCTGGCAAGTGAATTTCCCCCTGGGGGATTAATCGAGTGTTGTATCATGTATTGCTGCACTGGCTTTTTCCACTTTGCCCTGCCATCTGAGTCTATCTACACCAACCTTGTCTAGTCCTGTGGAGTAGTAGCAGACACTAAATTGGTGATCATCTCCTTCTTACTTGGAGTTACCACTTTATCCTTGCTTTCCTAAGACCAAGTGAGACATAAGACCAGCAATCTAAAGAGCTATATTCTCAATAGCTGCCCGAGCCAGCCCGGATCTCATCTCACATAGACACTGCTTCTCTGTGTGGCTTTCCACAGTAGGCCGAGATAAGCCAGTTGATCAATGAGGGTGTAACCCTTAGGCCGATAAACTGTGACCAGGTGAGAGTGTTAAGCAGTGGAGAATGTGCTTCTCCGCCCCAACTATCTAATAGAAACAAAAAAATACTGAGAATTGGCAATATTATAAATCTGAAAGCAACCACTGTCTTGTTTTACGGCTTCTTTTTTTTAAAAAAAAAAGTTACGAATAAAATAAATTGTTACGAATTGCCATGACCTGGTGCGATGAGCGTCTAAGGCCCGGATACAATCATCTCCCTAAAAACTTACCACCCAAATGGGGCGAGAGGGGTGGTCCGCTTTTAAATTCATCTGCGAGCGATAGTCTTTGGCTCCATATTCGTCTGTCCTGGTCCCGGACTCGTCCACCTGTTTCCCGGCCGCTGCTGGGACGCCTTCCTGGGACTCGCTGCCCATGGGCTCTTCCTCTTCCTCGTCTTCATCGTGAGGACGCTTCTTAGATTTCTTTTTCTCTGAAAGAGCAGTTTCACACGCATCGGACACGCTGCAAGCACGCTCCACTTGGGAGATGGAACCGGCTGTCAACTTCCTAGCCACGATAACTAACTGCATCGAGCAAATCTAATAATAATAATAATAATAATAAGTAATAATAAGCAGGTAGATGCATCAGCTACCTACTTATTATGCATCAGCGTCCCAAAACCAAAGATATCCTGAAACTAGGATCACACCTTCCTTCTTCTCTTAATGACAGACTCACCTCTCTATTCATTTGCAGGTTTTGACTTCACACCTCTCTTCCAGTTCTCCCAGAGCTGTTGATACTCTTTTCTCCCCTGTTACTAAACTTTTTTTTTTTGCTCTCCCATGCTTTATCAACTGCAGGTCTCCCTTTCCGCTCACACCCGAAGAAGGCTCCACAGCCGAAACTCATCATGGAATAAACCTTCACCTGTTCCATCATCTTCATCTTAATAATATCCTTACACTTACCCGTATATAGCGCTTTTCTGGAGCGCTTTTACCTCAAAGTGCTTTACAGGTAATGGGGACCCCCCTCCTCCACCCCCACCAGTGTCGCAGGCAAATTAATTTTGAGCAGCATTAAAAAACAACTCACCAGCCAGTAGGCTATGCTCATGTTACAGACTGTTACAGACTTTGCTTGTGAAAGGCAAAACTGGGCATTTTGAATCACCATCAAAATCAATTCCTACTGTATTTTGTAAGTCCTTAACAAAACCATATTTCCTGAAGAGGAGCATTAAGGTTTTAGAGTGAAATGTGTTTAAAAAAGTGAGAATCTACTATTCACTCACATAAAAAAATAGATTTACAATTTGGAAAAATATCCTCTGTTTCTTAGCTCCGACTTTATTTTAAACACCACCAAACGATATACAATCAGAATAACCCACAGTGCCTTGCGAAAAGTATTCACCCCCTTCCTCCCACTTTATGAATTATAGAGGAGGTACAAACATTTTTACCAGAATATTTTTCATCAAACATACAATGAATAAAACTGTGCTCCACTATAAGCCATAACGTACAATGGGTGTCCCTCACAGTATAAAGATACCACCTCAATCAACCTGAGTGCAGCTGAGAAGCGCAGATTACAAATGTTGAACTCTGCTATGAAAATCATGCAAGACAGCCACAGGTGGCATCTACAGTCGTAATGAAAACAACACTTACGTTAATAAAAAATAGCTTTAAATTAAGATCTCAATGCAGTTCGGTCGTTTTCAGTTCATCTAAAGGGGATGTAATAAAAGACCAAGGAGATAAACTGGAGATTCCAGATTAGAAGTGTATAAAATAGAGAGCATATTTAAATTAGCCGTGCTTTACTTCTGGTGGGCACTGTTCATTACAAGAGGCAATTCACATCAATGCAGGGCAAACATTACAACAAATCCCGAGAACGCGTCCAGATTGCCTGCTCCTAATGCCCTCTTGCCATTTCTAGTGGCACCAAAGAAACTAGTTCGCCATCCTTTCAGAAAGGATCAACTGAAAGGTGAACAAAGTTGCAGAGTCAGAACCAAAAAGTGACTGTTAACACGCAGAACATCAAATTCCGTGTGGACTTTAAAATCCTCATGCTCACCTATACGGCTCTGCGTGGCTTGGCACCTCAGTACCTGTCTGAACTATTATCGTCCTACTCCCCACCTCGCAACCTTCGCTCTTCAAATTCTGGTCTCCTAACTGTCCCCCCCAAGCCCGTCTACATTGTATGGGTGACAGGGCCTTCTCCTGTTATGCCCCCAAGCTCTGGAACTCTCTGCCCAAGGATATCAGAGAGTCACCTTCTCTAAACTCCTTCAAATCCAGACTCAAAACCTTCTTCTTTAGAAAAGCCTTTACTGGTTCCATTCTTCACCCCTCTGCTTTTCCTATCTAGTACTACCATCCACGGTCTCCTCTGTATATTGCAATTGTGTTTTATCTTGTGTATTCTTTTTATTTATTGTTGTTGTCATTCTGTAAAGCGCTTTGAGAAGCCACCTTTAAAGGCGCTATATAAAATAAAGCTTTTCATTATTATTATGATGAAATTTAGCCTGATTAAAAGTAAACTTGGAAAGCACTCCCTGCAAATTAAAAGCCCTTCTTCAAAACTTCTTTGGCCAAGGAACCCTAATTTGCCGAGTTGCATTCTTAACAAAACAGCCTACAGCAAACAGGCTTCTGATGGAAACCGTCCTGACTGTTCCACTGCCGATATCATTCTTGGTCTGCAAACGGTTCTTGACGAAAGACTACTCCGACAATACATTTCTTTGTACGTATTGTCCAGCATAAAAGAAAAATCTTCTTGCCCACAAAAAGGCAGAACTGCACCAGTATTGAAATAACTCCCCCCCCCAAGAACTCCTAGAGACAGTATAGGTCTGAGCAAAAGCATACATACTGCCTTACCTGACTAGACATAGAAACACTATCTAAAGTTTTAAAGCCCCTGGTTTGGTTAGTCGATCAGCAGCCACACCATACGAACAGCTACAGAAACATGTTCCTCTTGCATGCTCATATACTGAATCAATTCTGAAGGCAGCTGCTAGGAAACCTTATCAGACAGAATGACAAAATGGACCTAGCTTAGACAGTGTGCTGCCTCAACATAAAAGAAAGATTGTCCACCGAGGCCAGAAGCTTGAAGATAATACTCTTTTCAACCTTATACACTCATTCATTAAACGGCCAATACCAAGACAATTCTCACTTCCCTACAGTATCGTACTAGTGATGGAATTAACACGGAAAAATTCGGACAGCTGCTTAAACATCAGAGTGTAAACCTGAACAGCAGCCGGCCCAGATTGTGTCTCCCCTCGTGTCTTTAAAACCTGAGCAGGTCAGCTATCTCCTGTCCATAGAGACATTTTTAACCTCTCCCTGCCCCTCTCAGTTGTACCAGAGTGCTTTAAGAAAACCACAATTGTGCCACTGCCCAAGAAGACCAGGGTAACTTGTTTGAACGATTACTGTCCAGTAACACTCACTTCAATGATCATGAAATGCCTGGAAAACCTAGTATTGTCATCGTCCCTTGACCCACTTCCATTTGCTTACTGCCCAAATAGGTCAGTTGATGATGCCATATCTCTAGCACTAGATACTGCCCTAAAACATTTAGACAGGTGAGGCACCTATGTTAGGATGCTGTTTATATATTACAGCTTGGTGTTTAACACAATAGTTCTCACCACGCTGGTCCCAAAACTTAGGAATCTGGGCTTATGCAACTCTACCTATAACTGGATAGTAGATCTCCTGAAGGCCAGACCTCAGGTGGTGACAACTGGCAACAATATCTCCTCTACAGTGGAGCTAAACACTGGAGCTCCCCAGAGCTGCTGTCTCAGTCCTAGGCTATACTCCTTGTTCACCTACGATTGTACAGACACCTACAGCAGCAAACACATTATTAAGT
This sequence comes from Atractosteus spatula, assembly GCF_055471065.1. Taxonomy (NCBI): domain Eukaryota; kingdom Metazoa; phylum Chordata; class Actinopteri; order Semionotiformes; family Lepisosteidae; genus Atractosteus; species Atractosteus spatula. The sequence continues at coordinate 8,256,445 of NC_142718.1, read as the reverse complement.
TTGCAGATGACACCACTGTTATTGGGGCTGATCAACAACAACGATGAGCGCGCATACAGGAGTGAGGTGGAGCATCTTACAAGATGGTGCCTTGACAACAATCTGGCCCTGACTGTCAACAAGACAAAGGAACTCATTGTGGACTTCAGGACACCCATAGGGAGTCACGCCCCAGTCGGCATCAATGGCTCAACAGTGGAAACTGTCAACTGCTTCAGGTTCCCCGGCCTGCAGATCTCCACCGACTTGGCTTGGTCTCGCAACACTGTAGCCAGTCTGGAAAAGGCACAACAGCGCTTGCACTTTTTGCGGTGCCTAAAGAAATGCCGAATGGGGAAGCAGTTCCTCGTGAACTTTTACCGCAGCACCATAGAAAGTGTCCTCACTAGTGGCATCACTGTGTGCAACAGCAATACTACAGCGCGTGACAGAGATGCGATAAAAAGTGTTACAGCAACGGCACAGAGGATTATCGGATCTGATTTACCATCAATCATTGAGATTCACACCATCCGCCGTCGGAATAAAGCCCAAAACACCATTCAGGATCCCAGCCATCCCGGCCACAAATTGTTCACAAAGTGGTACCGCAATATTAAAGCGCAGACCACTAGACTTACTAACAGTTTCCATCTTACTGCAATGCCCATCTTCAACAGCTAACTGCACTGCCTCAGGCTCATAGTGCTGCTCAATGCACTATTTGCATGGTCCACCATGTTTATTTTTCTCACACTACTCCATATTTATTGTCCCACAACACACTTACTGTTCCTGTTTTTATTACTTCTTATGTGTGTAATGTATTGTCTACATTGTAAGGCGTTGTCTAGTGTACTGTGCATGTCCCGAGAAATCAGCCCGAAAAAGAATTCCAATGTACATATGTCAATAAACTCCTCTACATCAGCTTGTCTGAAAATTCAGGTTGTCCAGTAAGCGGTACTTGCTGGACTTTTGTTCTTAGCAAAACAGGGCCTGTAACACAACCTGGCCCTACACAACAAGTGTTTGGCCTATTAATACGTGGCCTGAACTGCAAACAGCTACTGTTCACAACTCTGTTAATCCTACATTACTTCACTTCAGCATTTCACGACACTGGGACTCTCCTGGAAGTCTTCACAACTGCTTGAAGCTACTGTTATTATTTTACTAACCGGACACCAGATGATAATCTTCATCAGTGCTGACAGTAATGCATCAGAAACATATCAATATAAATAATGACTTGTTCAAAAATATTACATCCATATCAGGTTTAAACCATCTCGTAACTTGATCTCAACAGATCTCAGAAGCTATGCAAGTCTAGACATGGTCACTAAGATCGTTAAGGAAAACTTGGTTGCTGCTTGAAGTGGTGCTGTGTCTCAGTATGTAGCACTATTTGCTCTGGACCAGAACTTTCAAACTATAGTATTTGACAATGGACACTGTACTGTAGATAGCTGCAGTCATTTGGGTAAGACCTAAAATTACGGTCTTGACTAACAGCTGACTGTTGAAAATCCCATGGCAAAAGTAGGGGCATTAATCCTGGTGCCGTGGCTAATTCCTGAATTAATCTGATGTGCAGGGAGAATGCTGGCTGACACTTATCAACCAGGTGGGTGCAGCGTTACAGTAATTATAATAACAAACGTTATTTATAGAGCACCTTTCATACAAATAGCAGCTCAAAGTGCTTTACACACCAAGTGTAAAAATAAAATCTTCAAATTCAGAGCTATACTTTCAGTTGTGAAAGGAAAACACAGTAATACAGTAAAGCAACATAAATGTCAAGTTTATGCTTGAAAAAGAAATAAATAGAAATTAGGAGAGTCGTCATAAAAAAAGCACAATAAAAGATACATAAAAAAGAGAAAGAGAACCATTTTAACTAAAAGCTAAATTAAAAAGATATGTTTTTTAAAACAATGTACCGAGCTTGACTGCCTAATAAAAAGTGGTAGTGAGTTCCATAATTTAGAAGCATACAAACAAAAAGCAGCCTAGGTGAAGTAGGTACCGTCCTACATCTAATGCACTCCGAGAAGGTGCAATTCAAATGCAAGCAAATTTCATGATAAATGTTATACACATTTAAAAGGTTACATTACAGGCTCCATTTTGCTAAACACACATTTCAGTTACATTTATGTAGTAGATAAGCACTATGAATACTGTTCAAGTAAGTAGCTGCTTACTTGCGTCAGCATGCGTAGGCTGCAAAGAAACAAGTAAAGGTTTATTCCAGGCTGGAAAGAGAAGAATAGAAACACAACGTTAACAACCGAAACGTTGCGTTTTTCTTCTCTTTTCAGCATGGAATAAACCTTTACTTGTTACTATGAATACTGGACACACACACGTAGGCAGATGTACATGCAGTACTGTAAAAGTCAAAATTCCATATGGTGATTTTTACAATATTTCCAAAGATTTACAGTTTTATGTTCAAATCCAGGATCTTTGTACTGATAAACATTTGGATGGAGACATAAAATATAAGATTGGAAATGCCTGCCGTATACCCATCACAATGTTATAGCTCTCTGACACGACCTTTAAAACACATTTAAGTACAGAATTAACTACTGCTATTACCATAACTAGTACAGGTACTGTTGCTGCTAATATATCACACCTACAGCCAGCAGCCATATCACTCTGGCAACCCACTGAAGCTCAGCAGGTGTGAGCCTGGTCAGTACCCGGATGGGAGACCTCCTGGGAAAAACTAAGGTTGCTGCTGGAAGAGGTGTTAGTGGGGCCAGCAGGGGGTGCTCACCCTGCAGTCCATGTGGGTCCTAATGCCCCAGTATAGTGATGGGGACGCTATACTGTAAACAGGTGCCGTCTCTGTGGACCCAGGGCGTTTCTCGAAAAGAGTAGGGGTGTAACCCCGGTGTCCTGGCCAAATTTCCAGATGGCCCTTACCAATCATGTAAGTGATTACCAATCTAATAATCCCCCTCTCTGAATTGGCTTCATCACTCTGCTCTCCTCCCCACTGATAGCTGGTGTATGGTGAGCGTTCTGGCGCACTATGGCTGCCGTTGCCAGGTGGATGCTGCACATTGGTGGTGGTGGAGGGGAGTCCCCATTACCTGTAAAGCGCTTTGAGTGGAGTGTCCAGAAAAGCGCTATATAAGTTTAAGCAATTATTAATTACAGTGAACTGTATCAGGAAGAAATGTGGAGAAGGGTTCCGGGTACAAGGATTTCTTGGATAGAATTAAAAAAACTGAAAAAATTTGTTTACGTGAAATTAAGTCACGTAACATAATGGAATGGGTTAAATGAAAGCCCTCCTAAAGAAGGTTTTGAGTCTAGATTTGAAAGAGTTCAGGGAATGTGACTCTCCGATATCCTGAGGGTAGAGTTCCAGAGCTCTGGGGCATAACAGGAACCCAAAGAGTGTAGCTGGGCTTGGGGGACAGATAGGAGACCAGAATTAGACATAAGAAGGGTTGCAAGGTGGGGGCAGAAATCTGACAGGAAGCCAGTGCAAGGACTCCAGGACAGGAGTAATGTGATCACATGCACACAACCTGGTCAGGATTCTGGCTGCCGAACTGATGGAAGACAGCGCCACAGAAGCCCTGTCTCACCTGCACTGTAATTTTGGTCAGGGGTTAGGTCATGCTCGTCCACGGGTTTCTTAAAAATAGAGCAAAAGCCTTCGGCAGCATTGATATCTGCAAACTTCTGTTCGCCGGGCACATCCGACTTGCGCCCTCTGTGGCGCATCTCAAACCTAGACAGCCATCCCGAAGAGAAACTGCATTCAGCCGGCATCTCCAGCTTTTCATGAAAATCTCTCGCCTTCCCCTGCAGCACAGCCCCTGAGATAGCAGGGCAAACCATTCGTGAAGCACCTAATCCACGTCCTCCCAACTTAACCCGATAGAGGGTAAGCCTTCTCTCATCCGTCACGGGAGATCTCAGGCTTTACGAAAGACTCCCTTCGTTTTGATCAAAATCAGACGTACTCTGATCCGATTGCAAACCCGCCATAAAGCTCCTTCACCAAAACCTTCGTTTGGGGGTCGGATATGAGAACAGAAAGATGTCGATCAACTTGGCTCACTCGTAAAAACAGTACGGATCGCACCGGGGAAACGTTCACTTAAGGGAGAATGAAGACCAACGACTGTCCCGGTCGTACTTTAGGTAAGCAAAACATCGCGTGCGTGCAGGAAGCAAACTAGTTTATTTTTTATGGCTTGTTATCAGTATTTTCCCCCCGATTGCTACAGGTCATTGCTATGCGTCATTACCAGATCCGAGGGAGTTTACTGTACTACCAACAACAATGATGATAACCAGAAGAGATAGCAACTTCAATGACAACAACTCACCTCGACCTCCCTTGTCCTTCTTCACCATAATGTTAGACTTACACAACTACAATTGATTAATTACGACGACTCGGTTTTCTTCATTTAAATTCTTGAAGACTTTTGCTGCCGATTCGCTACAGACGCCACACAACACATCCGACAACGGAGGCTGCCATATTTGTTAAATGAATTGCGCATGCTCGGTTAGTTCAAGTCCCTCAGCAAATCCGGGAAATGACTGTCGATTGTAGGTTAGATATGTATTTGAAAACTGCTTTGAAACTGTTTTTTAAAAAAGGAAACCTTCTGGTGGTTCTTGTCAACAGTGTGGCATTTGAGGTGCTGGAATTAGTGTTTATACTATTATTAAGTTTTATTGCATCATCCCAAGTATAAAGTTTTTTTGCTACTGTCAATTAATAACCGGGGCATGCATACAGTAATATATTATTCTTAAAGCGACAGCACATTCTAAGGCAATACTGTTACTAACGAATACCTAATTGCTGTTCTTATTCTGATACATTTAACGTCAGCCACACGCCAAAATGGTGTGTTTTCAGCCATCGATATTAAAATAGACAGCTGTCTCAATTCTGCATGGACAGATATTATAGATTTATAGATGATGCAAGGTTTTCTGGTAAAATTACAAACTTGTTCTTTCATTTCTGAAGTCAGCGGACCTAGACACTAACCAGAAATGTAGGAACTGCAGTTTTTTTTTCCCGCTGCGGCAGTCAGTTTTTTTTTTCAAACTTACTTATTGAACGTCAAATATTACAAAGGAGAAATGTGCATCCGAAAAAAGATGTGAACAAAAAACAACAACAACAACAACAACAAATTATACACTGCCCGAATTACAATCAGAAGTTAAAACGTTTACACACATCCGTTGTGCTTTTTGCCTAGTTATTTTCAGGTTTTTAATGGCGTTTAAGTAATACTGCATTTCTATTTTCATAAGCATTAAAGGGCGGAGTAGCATTAGAATATTTTAGTATATATTCTCTGCTACAGTTCAAGGCAATGCTTTATAGGAGAACATTTCTAGGGTCCTTCCTTCATTCTAGGACGTGATGTTCTTTTTCTACTGTTGCATTCAGAACTAAAATGGTAAAAAACGGAAATTAATTCCTAATCATTCCGAATGATATCGTTTTAAAAAAGGCAGAAATTTGACCTGGCAAAAAGAAAGATGTGCGATTATTACAACTATTGAGCCGAGTCTCAGAGGTCTCAGAGCTGAGGCCTGTTGAGTAAGACCATCTCGCCCCTGCAGTGGTGTTGGTGGACCAGTAGGTGGTGCTCTTCCCTCTGGACCAGAATTTCCAAACCAATGCCCCCCAGAATAGTGACTTGGGACACTGTGTACCACTGAATGAAACATTAAACCAAGATCCTGGCCTCTTGGTGCTTATCCCAAGGGTAGGCGTCAGGGTTTAAAATCTGCTCTGGGTGTGTATGATCCAGCGAATTGGGGTTTTCACTTCTCCACTGAGACTTGGGTTAGGTATGCAGGTCTGCAATTATATACGTATACGTAAGGAAAATTTGATTAGGATGCTGGGATTACACACCTACTTTTTTTCTGAGAAGAGCTCTGGCACTTTTAATGACCACAAAGAGCTAGGACCTCGGTTTTACGTCTCATCTGAAGGACGGCGCCTGTTTACAGTATAGCATCCCCGTCACTACACAAGGGCATCAGGACCACACAGACCACAAAGTGAGAGCTCTCTTGGTCCCGCTAACACCTCTTCCAGCAGCAACCTTAGTTTTTTCCCAGGAGGTCTCCCATCCAGGTACTGCCCAGGCTCACACCTGCTGAGCTTCAGTGGATTGCCAGTGATGAGTTATCAGATCTTAGAAGTCACATCAGTACCTCAACATGACATCTCTCTATACATACAGGTAATAATTACTATTATTTTAAGTAGTGCGAAGTATTTGAAGTATAATATGATTCTCAGATTATTTTTTTCCCTTTGATGCGATCTCTTATGGAAAAAATTCTGCACCATTGAAAATACAATGTTAATACATCTTAAAACCGCGGTGGGTAAATTATTTTGTGAGTACCACTGGTTTTGTAGAATGTGATGAATTCGTGACTTTCCTAAGAGTGTAGAATAATTGAGGCTTATTAGCTGTAGATTTAGGTTGTGTTTCATATTCCGAGGTCGTATATTGAATTAACATCCTATAGTGTAAAATAATACACACGGTACCAAAAGCTAGTCTTATAATTAACAATGTACAGTAAATTACGCGAAAAGCACTTAAAATTGTAAATACAACCAATAGATTTTCCTAAAACAGGTGCCATTTTGACTAAAACGTCTTTTCCTGAACCCCACATAATTTCAATGACGAAATCCAACTCGGAACACAAACTACCTCTGACATCACAAGATTTGTGCTGCAAATTCTTCAAACTCTTGTGTTGCTGTTACCTGGCGGCGAATTTGCTCAAGAACGTGCTATGTTGTGAGCATTGAAAGAAATCAATTAAAGAAAAGTTAATGGAATAAAAAGCTCGTCATGTCGTTGCAGCGCTAATAATTTAGAAGGCTATCTTCCTCGGTGGGAAAAAAAAAACGGTTTCATCACGGTTCTTACAGTAACAAGTAAATAGGAGGAAGCGCGGCCTGTTCCAAAAAGGAGGGGAGGCGCTTCAGCCTCGGACTCGAGTGGAGGTTAACACGGGACTCCTGAACCCTCGGCGTCTGCGGACTCGCCTATCAGCGGGGCCCAGGCTCTCCCAGCCGGTCCTGTGAATGAGGAAGTGGTACCAAAGATCCCCAGGTAATAAAAGGACTACATTGCCTACCTTTTACTCCCTGTTTTAGATTTAATTCACTTCAATGTGAAATATGCGAGAGCCTGTTTCGGTAGAAACGCTGGAACGTGGAGGAGAACTAAATGGAAGAAATTCGTGGTCTGTGGGCTTCGCTGTAATTCAGTTACATTGCCAGAATGTCAAAACGGGGATTGCTGATTTTGTACGTCAACTTGTGAACCAGTCCATTTGATGAGCGATTCAATGATTGCTGGATCTATGTAAATCGTTTCGGAGACATAAAGACAGACAATCGTAGTGGATCGTTAAAAGCGGTTACGGTTTTATTTGGAACAGTGCGATTGCAACTTAAGTGTTGTTGGCACATTACAATGGTTGCCGAAATGTTATTTCGCACCATCAGCTGTCGTTTTGACGTATCGCCTTGCTGTAAAGTTGTCCGTAATTTTACCATTTACTCGACGTATTGTCGTCCCGTATTTTCAATATGTGCGAAACATTGGGAAATTGACATTGCGAAGTCACGTAGTGGCTCTGTGCAAATGCCTTTTTTTTTAATTCTAATGTTAATTGCATGAATTGGATGAAACGCAGCCCTTTGGAAAAAGCGTAGAACGCGCACCTCGTTGTTAAATCACAGTGTTTATTTAGTTGGCATTGCAAGGTCTAGGATAACAATTTGAAAGCTTAAAGTAAGAGGAAAATAAATTATTAGTCGTACTCTTTTAAACTGTACCTACATACACATCTCAAAGAGCGAGAGTTTTCAGACTACGAGGAGGCTATGAGCGAAGAGGAGTCAATTTGGCCCATCTAGGCCTAATTTTGTTTTTTTTTTAGTAGCTAATTAATCCTAGGATTTTATCTAGCCCTTTCTCGACAGAAGGCAGGGTGTCAGCTTGGACGACAGGGCTGGATGGCCCGTTTCAGCCCCCCGCTTCCCTTTGTGTAAAACACCACATAGTGCTGGCTTTATCGATGCCTTTGACCATTTTGAATTTCTGGATCAACCCAAATCCGAGTTGTTTAAGATTGAACAGATTCAGTTCTTTGGTGTATAAAACATTCTTCTGGGCCTAAGAAAATATCTGGTTGCACTTTGCTGGACTGATTCTAGTGCAGCAATTTTGTTTTTGTAGAAGGACGACCACAATCGTACCCTATTGTCAGTGAGGTCTTGCTACCACATTGTACAATTTTAACATTACAGCCCTTCGTTTAATTATATGCGTAGGATTTGCTGTCTACATGTAACACTCTGCACATCTGCAATTGCATGTTCCTCTGTCTAAGTCATCTTAAATCCATTTTACATCTTAAACAGTGTTTGCCAATCCTGCATGTTCAAATGTTCAGTACCACCCGAGAACTGGACACGTTTACAAATTACAGCAGAACCTAAACTGTTGATTTAAGTTAGCAACATCCTCGTAGTACTCCGCTAATATCACCCCAATCTGAGCTTTTCCCCATTATCTTTACTGTTTCTCATCCTAAGAACCAGTTCTCAGTCAAAATGCATGCCTTTCCATGAATGCTTACTGCAAGTTGAGAATTAGCCTATGTCAAAGTTTAGCAGATGTCTTCTGAATATCTAAATATTCATATATGGCCAGCAGCCATATCACCCTGCACCTCACAACTGGCCACCCACTGAAGCTAAGCAGGTGTGAGCCTGGTCAGTACCTGGATGGGAGACCTCCTGGGAAAAACTAAGGTTGCTGCTGGAAGAGGTGTTAGTGGGGCCAGCAGGGGGCGCTCACCCTACAGTCCATGTGGGTCCTAATAAACCAGTATAGTGAGGGGGACACTATACCGTAAACAAGCGCTGTCCTTCGGATCAGACGTAAAACCGAGGTCCTGTCTCTATGTGGTCATTAAAAATCCCAGGGCGTTTCTCGAGAAGAGTAGGGGTGTTACCCCGGTTTCCTGGCCAAATTTCCCGTTGGCCCTCACCAATCATGGCCTCCTAATAATTCCCCTCTATGAATTGGCTTCATTACTCTGCTCTGAGAGTGAGAGTACTGGCGCACTATGGCTGCTGTCACATCATCCAGGTGGGAGCTGCACATTGGTGGTGGTGGAGGGGAGCTTTGAGTGAAGTGTCCAAAAAAGTGCTATATAAGTGCAAGCAATTATTAATTATTATATCATGTGCTCTGCTTTTCTCAATTATTGATTCTTATTGGAAGAGCTCTAACAATTTAGTTAAGCGAGGCCCACGTTTTCTAAATCAGTTTTCTGTTGCGTAGAATCTTGTTACAAATGATGGTCTAGTTAAGTTCTATTTTCCATAGCCTTTACATGTTCTAGAAGCAAGTCTTCTTTCCATAATTCTTCAACCAGTTCAGGGTCACGGGGGAGTCAGAGCATTATTAGCAAGCAATGGGCGCAAGGCAAGGTACACCCACAGAGACACGCACACACTTGCACCAGGGCCAGTTTTCCCAGGGGCCAGTTGACCTTCATGTATGTTTTTGGACTGTGTGAGCAGTCCGGAGCCCCTGGAGGAAACCCACGTGAACATATCAACTCCACACAGAAAGTACCCCAGGTATAGAATGCAGCCCAGGGTCCCTAGCTCTGCGAGGCAATAATGAGAGCCATTGCATTACTGTGCCACCCAGAAGCAAGTATTGTTCTTCTGTAATTATTTGATTTTGTTTTGTCATCCTTTTTATGGACAGATGCTACAAATACAATTCTACAGGCAATTAGAATTACCCCCACTTTCCAACGGAGCACATAAGACACTTACTTTCACTTGGCACAATGCAGCTGGTGCTGTTTAGAACACATTTTGAGCAAAGATTTGCTTTCTTCTCATTAATGACAGTGCCAGAACATGAACGTCCTACATTTTGGGATTGAATAATGTTGTGCCAAATAGTTTGTCTCTCCAGGTAAGATGCATCCATTTCCAACCATTTTAAGGCCCAAACATTAAAAGTAAAACATTCATTTGGATAAGAAACATTTATTTCTTCACATGAGGTGCTGCTGGCTTTTCTGGGTTAAAACTCAAGACACAAGTTAGCCCTGTCATAATTTATCTGTCTCTCCAAATGAACTACTTTGGGCGGAGCAGTGGCTCTGTGGCTAAGGATCTGTGCCTGTGGCTGGAAGGTTGCCGGTTCAAATCCCGTAGCCGGCAGAGGAATCCTACTCCGTTGGGCCCCTGAGCATGGCTCTTAACCCCAGCTGCTCCAGGGGCGCTGTGCAGTGGCTGACCCTGCGTTCTGACCCCAAGCTTCTCTCTCCTTGTCTGTGTGTCTCATGGAGAGCAAGCTGGAGTATGCGAAAAGACAAATTCCTAATGCAAGAATTTGTATAGGCCTAATACAGTGATGTTATGTTATGAATTGTGGTTTTTGAACTTGTCTTTCAGCTCAGGGCTTTTAACTTCACTGGCATTTTGTCAGGTAGCCCACAAAATCTGGATTCCAGTACACCAGAGAAATGTTGCTTTGTTGAAAAAAAAATCACATCTTATCCCTGTGAATGCGAATGCAGTGATTACGAGGAAAAATCGAGTTGTTGCAGTAAAGTATGGAGATTGGGACTGGCATGATTTGAATTCAGGTATAGCGTTTTAGTGCTTTAGTCAATAGATTTTCACTTTTTAATGCACAAGTGAGAAAAAGCAGAGCTTCATGCACTCATGGATTAGAATATACTGTTTACCCTGTGACTATTTTGCAGCTTGTTCTGAGTGATTGGGTGCAAGCCTATACTGTATATATATGTTTGCTGACTGAGACTTTACAAAACAAAGTGTGCTATATAAATAAATCTCTTACTATGTTCTGAATGGTTTCAAAGAAGCATTATGTAGCAAACACGTGCACATTGGATTATTAGATTCTTTGTGGATTTAGATTATTGAAGCCAATTTAGAAGAACAGTGTTGAACAACTTAATACAAAATTGTCACTGCCAAAAAACGAAATAGCTACGCATTCGGCTTGTCAAAAATCTGAGCAACTGTCATGAAGTATGCATACATCGGTCATCTTTTCTCTTCCCTTTAGACATTCCTGCATAATGTTGTGCCAAATAGTTTGTCTCTCCAGGTAAGATGCATCTATTTCCGACCGTTTTAAGGCCTAAACATTAAAAATAAAACACTCATTTGGATAAAAAACATTTATTTCTTCACACGAGGGGCTGCTGGCTTTTCTGGGTTAAAACTCAAGAAGCAAGTTAGCCCCGTCATAATTTATCTGCCTCTCCAAGTGAACTACTTTGGATACCTTGTACGTTTCAGTAAAAACACAGTAGCCTATTGTCATGAATCGTCATTGCCTTTCAAAATAAGGTGGCTTTAGATCATTTAAAACCCCGTATATTTTCGTTCACAAGCAGTCCGTAGGGATAGTCTATGCTTGAGGAAGGCGCAATCTGAAGGGTAGATATAGATCTTCAGGATACTTGAAGTGTTTCCGTGAATTCACTATTTTAAACAGCTGAGAAGTTAAAGGTATTTGAGAGTAACATTTTTAATGTGCGGATTAATTGGGAGTTTTAAGTGTTTTATACTTGAATAACATAGATGTGGACTTTGACCCACATGGTTCCAAATGTTGCTGTATGTTAAGCAAGTGAGTCGAACAAAAACGTAAGTAAAATACATCTAAACCTGCCCTTAATTGTGTATTCCAAGCATAAGCTGTTTTCTGATCAAATCCATCAGAACTCATTTTTTCGTTCATACCTGTTGTCTGCTGAGCACATACAACAACAACAAAAAGTCATCATTTAAATGTACTGTTTTTACAAATGATACTGGAATAGTATACCCTATTAAGGGTGAAAGGTAAAAGGGTGAAAGGTTAATTCTTGGGTTAAAAGCTACCTAGGGAACCAAGGTTAACTAATAGGGTGGATTGAAAACTAGTTAACAAATAACAAACCACAAGTTCCCTTAGTGTTGTAACATGTAAATGGGCAGGTTAAAGTAGTTTAAGTAGGAATATGTTTTAGGATTATTGCTCTTGCAGATTTGTATCAACAGTTTAGATTCTGGTATAGTTAACTTCATCCTTCGGATGAGACGTAAAACCAAGGTCCTGACTCTCTGTGGTCATTAAAAATCCCAGGGTGTTTCTCGAGAAGAGGAGGGGTGTAACCCCGGCGTCCTGGCCAAATTTCCCCCTTGCCTTTTCCAATCATGGCCCCCTAATAATCCCCATCTATGAATTGGCTTCATTACTCTGCTCTCCTCCCCACTGAGAGCTGGCGTGTGGTGAGCGTTCTGGCGCACTATGGCTGCCGTCGCATCATCCAGGTGGGGGCTGCACATTGGTGGTGGTGGAGGGGAGTCCCCATTACCTCTAAAGCGCTTTGAGTGGAGTGTCCAGAAAAGCACTATATAAGTGTAAGCAATTATTATTATTATTAATTAACAACATAATTACATTTGCAGAAGATAGATATTTAAGTGGAAGGACAGCAGAAAGAGAATTCCAAAAAGACTTGGGTTTGCACTTGGCAAATGACATTTAACATGGGCAGGTACAAAGTGCATACGTCACAATGGTGATCCTGAGCCGCTGAAAGCGATTGAGAGTGATTTTTGTTCTTTTTTTATTAAATGTTTAGCAGTGTTTTGAAATAGCCTCCTAGCAGAATGAATAGGTGTTTATCACAACATCAAATGAAGTACCGTTTCTGCTGCAGCACTGTGCAACACTGATTGGACACGGACCCGTTCAGAAGATACCCAGCTGCATCAGAACTTACAAGGTGTTGCAAGCAAGAGGTTCAGTGCATTTAGATCAAGTGGGCGTCACGGTGGCATAGTGGGTAGCACTGCTGTCCTGGAGCCTATCTGCATGGAGTGTCCTTCAGGTGCTCTAGTTTTCTCCCACGATCCAAGACCGTGCTGTTAGTAGGGCTGGGGCGATAATTCGATAACGATAATTATCGCGATAAAATTTTCCTCGATATAAATTGAACAAAAGTTCGATAAATGCTCGATATATGTTTCTGCTTTGCGCATGGTATGCGCATGCGCACAAAATACTGCGCGAGTGCGCAGTGCGTGTTGCAGACCGGGCCGCTAACGTGGTGGTGTTTACCCACACGGTGGTGGCTGACAGGACTGTAGTTAGAGTGGAGGAATGAGCGACACTGAAGCGAATGTAGTGCTGCCAACGACCAGCTCGAAGGACGATGACGTCGTCGACAGAAAATGTCATTCAACTTCGGTAATTTGGAGATATTTTGGCTTTTTACGATCAGACATAAAACAGAGCACTTTAAACTTTGCAGTCTGAGCCATCTTCTATGTGTGTTTTATCACACTGCAGTATTTAATTTTCCCTATTAAGATATTTATTTTGTAAATTTTACTCATGCATATTTTGACATAAAAAAAGACTTGAATACTCTCTATTCATTTGTTTAATGTTTCTGCTGCTTGGCAAGTGGTTGTCGTGTTCTTAAAATAAAGGGTTGTTTAATTTTCCAATTAACTGTTTCTTCAACTTTCACTCAGGAGAAAAAAATCTACCTTTAGACTTTAAACTAAAAGAAATAATGATTTGAGATTTATCGTGATAATTATCGATATCGACCGATATGAAAATTTTTATCGTGATAATGTTTTTGGCCATATCGCCCAGCCCTAGCTGTTAGGTTGAATTGGCTTCTGGGAAAGTGGGCCCTGGTGTGTTTATGTCTGTGTGTGACTTGCGGCTGACCATGCCGTGACCCTGAAGGGGATGAAGTGGTTAGAAATTGGTTGAGTGGATGTTGTTAATAGCCTACATGATTCAAGGACCTGTTCCAGATTTAAATAAACTATTGTGTTGGCCTCAGCACAATAGCTGGGTCGCACGTTCCAGATTCTTACAACTAGAGCTGGGCGATAATTCGATAACGATAATTATCGCGAAATAATTTTCCGAGATATAATTTTAACAAATGTTCGATATATATATTGGGTTTGCCATGATATACATGATATACTGCACGAGTGCGCGTGCGTGTTGCAGACCGGGCAGCCAACAAATTTGTTTAATTTTTCTGCTGTTTGGCAAGTGTTTGTTGTGTTCTTAAAATAAAAAGTTGTTTAATTTACCAATTACCTGTCTGGTTTCTTCAACTTTCACTCAGGAGAAAAAATCTGCCTTTAAACTTGAAAGAAATAATGATTTGACATTTATCGTGATAATTATCGATATCGACTGATATGAAACTTTTTATCGTGATAATGTTTTTGGCCATATCGCCCAGCTCTACGTACAACCCCTTAAAAAATATTGCCTCCTTATTTGTAAATGTCAGCCTGCTTCCATTGGGCCTCTTGGTTGAGGTAACATTCCTTAAAGCACGTCAATTAAAGTAATGCACTTTCAAATAGAAACTGTTTCATTTGAGGTGTTTGTATTTCATTTCTTAAAATTGGTTCAGTTTTTTTTCACTGACCTTCACTGCTCTGTTCTTCAGGAAGAAAAGAGACTGCTGATGGGAGAATCTTCTTTTCTTGAGCCCTGGGTCCCTCAGCGTTCTGTCGTGATGGGTAAGAGGAACAAAAATTCTTGTAAAAATTCGTTTCACATGAAATGACCTAATTACTTGCACTTTCTTGGCACAGAATAAAAAAGTGACATTAAAAAAAAAGTCACCTGGGAGACTAAATACTTGAAAGCAGTTGTTCATGTACGGGGTGACAAATCACGGAGCCCTTTTCAACAAGGACAAAAGCTCAGTTGTCTGTACTTGCAAGATAAGAAAATAGAATTGTTTCACTTAGTGGCACGTAAGGTTATCAGCAGGAATAGTTGTGACAAGGGATGATAGAAATCCATTTTCTGCTGTTCACCTGTTTGAACACTTTTTTTGGTTTGATCTCCCCAAAGCCAGAATTTGAAGGAGAAGAACTGACTGGTAGACAAAAGTGCCCTGATGTTTTCTGCCTGCGTTCCTTTCCTCACTCATTGAAAACACATCAACACATTATATTGTAAGGAAAACCAGCCTGCTGCTGCAAATTGTGTTAATGGAGGAGGAAGTGTCCCTGTTTCCTCTGGATCAGAATTTCCAAAGTTAGTGCTCCGATATGACCACCGAGGCCACTGTACTGTCCTCTGTGGGGGTGCTGTCCTTTGGATGAGATGAAATGAAGTCTAGACTGTTTGTCCATTAAAGATGAAAGATATTATGTTGTTATTTGAAAGAGTAGGAGTGTGGATAGTGTAGGGGCGTCCTGGTTAAATCTCTCTGTACGTGCAAAAGCTGGTTCTCCCTTCATTAATATGGTGAAAAAATAGCTCACATGCTTGTCCAATGTGCTGTGTAGTGCTGTGTGTTCGTGTATGTTGGTTGCGTGCCGTGCTTCATCCAGGTGGATGCTGTTCTTCCACCGTATATAAAGCACTTTGGGAGGCTTTTGGGATGAAAGGTGCACTTGGAATAAAAAGAAATGTTATTAATAATTAGACATTTCAAGATGTTCAGGTGGGGAGCTGCGTCAGCATGCGTAGGCTGCAAAGGAACAAGAATCAGTTTGTTCCCTGCTGCAAAAAAGAAGAAAGAAGAAAGAAAGAAATGGACTCATTGTAACACATCGACATCTTGAAATGATACAAGTAATCGGTTTGTTCCCTGCTGAAAAAAAGAAGAAAGAAAACACAACGTCTCGGCCGTGGAGCCTTCCTCAGGTGTGAGCAACCAGCTTCTTCAGGTGCTCACACCTGAAGAAGGCTCCACGGCCGAAACGTTGTGTTTTCTTTCTTCTTTTTTTCAGCAGGGAACAAACCGATTACTTGTATCATTTCAAGATGTCGATGTGTTACAATGAGTCCATTTGCGGTTTTTAAAACTTTGATTTTAAGATAAATACAAGACGACCTTGCACAAATCAGTTAGGAAGTTTGAACTAAAACGTTTCTGACGGTAAATAACATGAGCAGGTTTATTTGAAGCATGAATCCCTTATCAACCCCATGCATCTCATGCCATTTTGGAAGTTGAAAATTTGTGCTAGGGAAGAGTGCTTGTGATGCTGCTGCCCCTACAAACAGCATGGATTGTGACTCCAAAATTGTTTTTTTTTCCTATTTATGCTTGTTTTTGTCACTAAATAAAGCAGCTTTAGTGCTTTGGTATCTGAAATATTAGGGATTTTGTTTTATGAGGAGTCAAAGCATTTAGATCCCCTACAATGATGCAAGAGATCCAAGCCACTTTTTTTTTATAAAAGTTGTTTTTCATAGGATGTGACATTGCTGACAGATTATTCACAAATGGATTGGAAGTCACTGTTGGTGTAGTGTGTAAGAAGGCCAATTTCATGGAACGAGGCAAAAGTGCAAAATCTCCAGTTGTCAGGAAAAGCATTTTCTGACTTTACTGAAAAGTCTGTTCTTACAAATGTTAACATCGAATGTTGAAAGATTCAACTCCTCTTGAATTTCAGGGATAAGGGATATGGAGGCTTCTTTGTGTCGTAATAAAAACGTATTATTAATTTTGTGTGTTGCAAACAAATGTGTATGTTCTTAGTTTGTGGGTGTACAGAAACACACATTTGTAGACGGAAGTTGATGACCCCGGAGTTAACTTGAACAAAAATAAAAAGGAAGCATCTTTTTAGAAACTTTGTGTCTTTGTATTGGTATGAATTAAAGATAAAATATCATGCTAAGCTGCAATCTGTATAGCATTAGGCTTTTCAGTACAGTGAGGTTCTGCAGCATTTTGGAACAGCAACAGCTCCATCAGAGATGTATCCAGTGCTTCAGATTTGGGATAGTGGTTAGTAAAATGGAGCTCTTGCTTAACTTTTATGTCTTCCCAAAACCAGTAAAAGCAGGACTTCAAGACTGTGATCCTAACTAGATCATGGCTTAGTTGCTCACAACTTCACCAACATTAGTTATTTTATCAGACAATTTGGAATGATCCGTAACAATGGGAAATCCAGATGGATTAGCTAGTTGTAACAAGCTCCCTAATTTTAGCTTTTGACGAGTCGATAAACTGACAAGTGTAATATTTCAGATCAGTTATTAATAACGAGATCTTAGAATACCCTGGAGTTGTTTGTTCAAGTGCTACAACAATAGTTTCCCACTTAATTATTTATGAGCCAGTGCTGCCAGGAGATGTGTTTATTGCATACTGCACTTGTCAGTGAATACATATCATGGTTAATGTTACTGTAGTTTAACCAGGCAAAATCATTTGAAAATTATACTGAATTTGTGTGATGCATTTTGGATAGCATCCTTGATGTACAATACATTATGTGCAGTCACTGCTACAGCATATCAATGTTTTAATAAGCCCCATGGAGATTGATTCAGTCTGTTCCTCAAGATAATATTGCACTGCTGATGACTGCTGAGGTGGTTTTTTGCTTCTTGTCAATAAGTATGCCTCGTTTTCACCAGTCATAATCAGTGCCCCAAATGGTCCAGCATTCTGGCTAGAGATGGCTGTCGGTGTTTCCATTTTGTTTTGTGATTCATTCTCATTTTAATTCAGGCTCACCCGAGAGGCTGTTATCCTCCATATAAGTCGGACTATATTCTAACCTAACCCCAAAATTCAAAATTGACTAAACCTTATGAAGAGAAATATTTACATCGCAGTTGTGATTGGGGAAATTAAACTTTCATTGTATTCCATTTGTCACTTATTGCAATGCTGCATCCTTGTATGATGTATTAATCAAGCCGCATCAAAAATGAAGAAATCAAATAATGTAAAACACTTAAAACAAGCACTCTATCTAATTTTTTTGGTATTTTTAACCAATTCATGAATGAATGTTATTGTGAAGTTTCATTATTTCAGAGAGAAGAAGTCTTCAGGTTTAGATTTTGGCAAGGAGGACATTACACACACAATGATATCATAAAGATTTTTATATAATAAACTTATGCTGCTGTTAGTAAGCATTGTAGTATGCTATTAGTCGTCAGACTTCCTAGTATGCTGTTAGACTTCAGTCATGGTTCTTTAAAGCTTCAAATACACAAATAAATTGAGGAGACAAAAATAAACAGAAACATAAAATAAGTTCACTATTATTTTGGCTGAGCGTAACAAAATGCTTTTAGGTGTTATTCTAAAAGGTTGTGGTGTTTGCAGAAAAGAAATGTGAGTCACTGAACCATGGTCTATATCCAGCTGAAATGTGCAAACCAGAACTTAAAGAACTTGCATGAGAACTTAAAAGTTTTAAAATAAAAGTGATAGCACTGCAGATCAAGTCATTTTAGGTGCTGCTTTTCTCTTATGTTTTTGTAATAGCTGAGACAACATTTCACATTCTAAGTGTTAGTTCTAAGCTTGAGGCTGTTTTTTTAGGTTTCAAGGAAGGATTATTCAACTCCAATTATGCGTGACTGCTGTTTCTGCTCGTTTTCATTCTATCTGAGCTCTTAATGAGCCAATTGAGCTAATTATTGGCAGAACTGCATGGGGTTTATCAGCTTTTCCCTGCTCCTCGGATCCAATCTTATTTTTATAGAGGTTATTTGCTTACTTTTCAAAAGACTTAAAAATCTGTTGGATTGCATGTCTCTTAGACTGGAATTGGCCACCTGTTTTACAGCGTTACTCAATTTAGGTGGCGGTGATGCTTTCAAGTTGGTTTGATCAATAATTGAAATATATAATTATTGCAGTGTAGTGAAATAAACGTTTGTGCAGAATCTGGGTAGAAGCGACTTATGTATTAGTTGTACTTTATATCAGGCTTCAAAAAACTTATTAAATGCTCTAATTCTATGTATTTAATTTGTATTCACAGTCATTTTCCCATTCTTGAAAGCTGTGTTTGGGTCTATGTTTGTCCTATATGTATAATTGTTCTTGTGGTGAGTGCACAGAATCTCGGTCTTGGATCACAAGGACTTGGTTGTGCAGTGCTCATCTGCTTACATTTGTGTTTTTCTTTTCCGCAAGATGAGCAGGAAGCTTTGAACTCAATCATGCAGGACCTAGCTGAGCTTCACAAGGCTAGCCGCCCTGCCTTGTCCCTCTCTGACTTGGCAAAGCCCAAGGCGTCATCTCCCAAAAATCAGGTAAGCCTGTCCTTCATTCCTTTAGGGTATTTTCAGTCATATTGGGAAAGGAAAAGACACTGTTTCTCCTAAGATACCAGGCCTCAGAGCTAGGTCTGCATGTAACGACAACTAAATAGGGCTTCTGTTTTCCATTTCTGTTCTGTCCCATCTAGCCATTTTTAGTAATTTCTTTACTATTTCTTTTTTACCACTGTAAATTTCTTTACAGTTGTCTTCTATACCTGTTACAGGCACCTTAGTCCTGGTCTGGGGTATTCCAGTGTCTGCTGGGATTGTTTAATCACCTGTGCTAATTGCTAACTGCTTCTTGTTTAGGTTTCTTTCCGCATTGAAACATTGCTTTCAAAACTAAAACTAACTACTTGCCTAAGTCTCTTCTGGTTTTTACGCCCGCCCAACTTCTTAAGCAGAGGTTAATTTATTTTAGTTTTCTATTTCTGGCCTTCTGTGCTCTGAACTCTTTAAAAGCTGAATGGGATTTGTATTAATCAATGAGTTTCAGAACTGCCCTCTTTAAGGTGTGCTAACTAAGATATAACCAATTGGACTAAAGCAGAAGGAAAACGCTGGCTGAGGGTGTTTTCAGATGCTGTGTTATTCCCAGTTGGGCCTGTTCCTCATCAATTAATTACATTTTAAGAGCTGTTTGGTCAGAAAATTCTCAATTAGCGCTTTATCCAGTCTCTCCTCAATTTCCTGTGTTGAAATTGTGTTGAAGTTCTTCAAAATAATATATGTAATCTCCAAACCTGTTACAGGCACCAATTAACACCATTAAGGGTTCATTTGGGGGAAAAAACCAAGCAGACAGGTTTACTCCAGGACTAGGATTTAACATCACTGCCTTAGCGGACCACAATGAGCTTGAGTCTAACTATCCATCAAGTGAGGGCAATTTTAGAAACGTCTTTTCACCTGGTCAGCATGTCTTGTGTGGAGTACCCAGAGAAATTGCACACAAAAACAGGGAGAACATACAAACCCCATTCAGAACCACATTAATACTGAGGAAAATTAAGTCAGTTACTATAAGTGTCACTGTTTTGGAAGGTTTTGGAAACACTTAAAAAACTTTTTATTGACCAAAGTTTGCCTCACCCAGATTGCATTTAATTTTGTTGTGATATCAAAAGAGTGATGTGTATAAATAAAATTTCCAAAGTTAAACTTCGCAGGTTTGTTTTCTAGTTTTTGTAAAAGTAGCTTCTTGGTACTTTTCTCTCTGTGATAATAAATTTGTGAGGAAAAAAAAACTTTTTTCTTTTCTTCGCTGAAATATCTCTGCACACTCAAAAGAACAGTTTTTCTGAATATGAAGTAAACAACCATATTCAAAGTTTTATGGTTTACATGTGTTTTTTTTTCCAACTGCTGTTGTTGAATCTAGTACTGCAACCACTATTTGAATCGACACAATATTTATAGTTTCCTGGTGTTTATTATCTAAACGGAAAAATGTTTTACGTCAGGTGAGCTTTGCTTATATTGAGACACCAAAATTACAATTTTTTTTTTCCAACTCTGGGCTATTGTTTGAAAAACAAAAAGTGACAGGACTCCACCAGTGGTTCGACCAGTAAATTGAGTTTAGATTGACAAGCTTTTTTAATTACAGGCTTGAGTCTGGGTTATGTCACTCATTTACTGTGTCCACAATTTTCTGAAGTAACAGTGCACAATTGTGCTGCTGTCAAGGTTTGGAGCAATCCCACAGCTGAGACCATGAATGTCACAGACTCGTTATTAAATGGTGTGGAAGCACAGATGGAGCAGTTAGGAGGCCAGAATTAAAAGAGCGAAGGTTGCGAGGTGGGGAGTAGGGAGATAATAGTTCAGACAGGTACTGAGGTGCCAAGCCATGCAGAGCCTCATAGGTGAGCGTGAGGATTTTAAAGTCCACGCGGAATTTGACAGGAAGCCAGTGCAAGGACTCCAGGATAGGAGTAATGTGATCACTTGCACTAGACCTGGTCAGGATTCTGGCTGCTGAATTTTGGACAGTTTGTTCAATGTAGATTTAGATACCCCAGCGAGTAGAGCATTACAGTAGTCAATCTGGGAAAAAACAAATGTGTTGATCAGCTTTTCAGCCACAGTTACTGATAACATAGGGCGTAGTCTAGCGATATTTCTGAGGTGAGAAAAAGATGTTTTGACTATATGCTGCACATGTGGGTCGAATGTTAAGCCAGAATCAAATATTCCCCCAAGGTTTAATAATGGCAAGGTTTAGTAGTGCCTAATAATGACACAGCTACAGTTGCATAGAAGTGCACAGGTGTTTATTGGGAACTGTCCTCTGGAAAGGAGGGTGAGAACAAGATGGGAGGAAGCTTGTGTAGTAGTTCTGAATAGGAGCCGTTTGCAACAATTTACTTTTTGAAAGTAATCAGTCTATGTATTTTTGTAAATGTAGTTTGTTATATAGTGCTGTGGTTAATTGCTATTTTTCTCAGTGTTTTTGTTGTGTGTGCTCTTTTGAGAGCACAATACCTCGCAATAAACACCTTTGCACGTCTATGCAATTGTGGCTACACCATCGTTATTGTTCAGCTCCATCTGTGCTTCCAAACTTTTCAATGACGAGACTGTATAACAGCTACTGTACCAAGGGTAGTCTTGAAATTAGTCAGCTCCTGGAAAAACACTCAGTTGGCAGTTCCAAACTATGTGAGCTTATAACATAAAACAGTTGATCCTAATTCTTTTAAGAAAGAAAACTAGTAGCCTGTCATATTATATTAATACACATCAAAAGTTTGGAGAAAAGATCCAGTAGTCCAGGATATCAGTCCTTAATCAGTTGCTTAGAGGAGCCCATGGTTGTTGAGAGTAAGACAATATCCTGAGAGGTTAGAAGGGTCAACTCACTTAATTTAAGGCCTAAAGAGTCAATCAAGTTTTGAGGCCTTAAAATATATTAATGAATCATCTGGAACGTTCCTCCAATCTGTTAAATTCAGCAAATAAATAGTAATTGTGCGTTAAACTGTGCAGAAATATGTCATGTTTAGGGTTGTACTGCAGAGGTTGTGTTAACTTCTTTTCACTTAGAGATTAAGTGCAACATGCAGTTTGACCAGGGGGGCCCAAAACTTTGCATACACCTGTACCAGGACAATATTGATCTGTTTTTATTTCACTCTTTGTTCAAAACTGTGATGTTAAACCTCTGAAGAGGACTGCTGTTCATGCTTCAGTGGGAAAGTTTGTGTGAGTCACAAACAGCTGTAATCTGAAAAAGCAATCATCAAACTTTGTTTGGTGCAGGACTTCACTTATACAGTACAATTAACACATGTCTTGTCCTGCATTCCCAGAATGATGTCCGAGTGAAGTTTGAGTATAGAGGAGAAAAAAGGTAAGTAATATATCTATTTCAGAAAAAGCAGGCAACGTTTGTTCCACATTTCCCTGAAGAGCACAGTATAGTTTCTATATGTCATTTCTTATGTTTTAGAATTCTGCAGTTTCCTCGCCCCGTGAAACTAGATGACCTATTTTCTAAAGCAAAGGTGGCCTTTGGTCAGGCAATGGACCTCCATTACACAAATAATGAGGTAAATGAGTTTAATAGCTAACGACAATCCCACACTCACTTCAAGCAGAATGCATAATCATAAAGTATACCATCTAATAGTTTTAACATTAAAGTACATATTAATAAAATCTCTTTTTACTTGTTTTTGTTTATTTTTCATTACAATTTACTATGGATGGATGTTTACCCTATGCCTTCCAGCATGTAGGGGCAGCAACTCCCTGTTGCTGTTTCTGTAACATTTGGGTTGTTACGGGACAGGGTTGTTAGCCTTGTGCCCAACCTCCAACATGGAGGACCTGGCGCCCGACGTGGGACAGGAACCCACTACCCTGAGATTATGAGTCTCGTGCTCTACCAACAGAGCTAGTCGGGGCTACTATGGTAAATTTAATGTGAGAATATTTTTATACCCCCACTCTGTCTTATGTATTCCCCTGTGGGTAATTTCTTTTAGTACCGAAACATGTGTGTGAGACTTTCTTTGCGCCTCTCGTAACTTATGACATCGTCTTTTCTTCCTGTAGCTGGTTATACCTCTGACCACGCAGGATGACCTGGATAAGGCCATTGAGCTGCTGGATCGCAGCGTCCACATGAAAAGCTTGAAGATACTGTTAGTCTTGCAAGGGAACAATCAGGTACGAGACAGAAGACTGTAAGTGTTTTACTCCAGAGGTCTGGAGGTCATGCCTTTGTAGCGTGGGGAGTTCTGTCAAAAGGTGTGGTGGACCAGTTAATAAAAACAGCCACGCCACTTCCAATTAATCTTCCATCATTGTGCAGATTGTGTAGCTCCTCATTCTCTTCCAATAAGTATAAGTTGTTTTGTATCAGGATTTTATATCCGAAGTCGTTTAGAGCATGATGAATGACAGATTGCTGAAAAAAAATAGGAATAAAAGTAATCTGCATGAACATGGATGCTTGTTTTCATTGATAATTATAATTACTTTTTTTGTCATTACTTTCATCTCTTAGGATCCCCAAGCAATATAAAGTAAAGCAGTATTATCAAATCAGTTACTGCAGTTTCTAAAGTGACTGATTAAATATTTACGTGCTGATCAGTGGCCCATGGAAACTGGCTGTATTTACAGAGTGGTTCTAGTATGAAATTTAGAAGGACCTCAGATATTACATTTTAAATGAGTTTTAAATAACATATGTTAAGTCCTGACTCTTAATACTCAATGAATACAAAAAAATAGAAATTGTTTTACTTGACTGCAGCTTAAACTTCAAAACTAAGCAAAGGTCAATATCGATCCATGTTTTCCAAAATATAGAATTTTAATATACAGTAAACTTCCAGATCCGAAAAATAAAAAATATGGGAAAAAAATGCTTTATTCTTGACAAATTCGTAAAGCACGCCTACAAGAGCTAGTTAGAGCACCTATGCTGTAGTCTTATTTACTTTTATGTAGTGTTTTAATACTTTTATGAAATATCTTAAATTAGCATAAGAGCTTAGTAGATGGGTTTTATAAGGGTTATAGGGTACAATTTCACTGAATTTCACAAATTTGGTGTTATGCACTATATTTGTATGCTTATATACTCTATATTCTCATAAAGAACACCAACCCCTTTATTTTACAAAGCAGTTGAGTATTGGGTCAGTATAGTGCCTCAGGCAGCTCATAACATTGAGAACATTATGAAAAAATGTACAGTTAGTAGACAAAGATGGAAACACCTGGGTAAATGAGGGGCACATAGTGTATGGAAAGCAAAGGTTTGGCTCATGTTGATTAAACAAACAACATCCCAGCATGTTTAGAGTCATGTACAAAATTCTGGACAAGCCTGGTTGCCTGTAATCATAGCTTCAAGACGAAATCCCAGTGTCTTTGGAAGAGCGATTGTGGGGGCCCTTTTTGTGAGTCTGTGATCGAGACAGCTCATTTTGCCGATGTTTCACGAGCAGTGTTGTCAGCTCAAAATGATGCCGGCATGAATCTCTAAGAGAAAGACATCATCAGCGAAGGACATAAGTGGGTTGAAGCACTGACTCCAGGATTGTGATATCTTTGCATTAATTCAAAATACGAGACAGAACGGCTGTGTAACTGCAGATCAGTTGGCTGCAGATTTCAACCTGGGGTGCAAACAGCAAAGTTTTTTGAAAAACAGTTTGCTGAGAGCTCCACAATGCAGGATACAGTAGTTGTGTTGCAGTGCACAAAGTGCTCATCAAAAAACCCAACACCTAACAATACATGTTGGTGAGTCCAGTGATGGAAAGAGCACAGCCAGTGGACTACCAAGCAGTAGAAAAATATGAAACACCCTTTCACATGAAAGACCCTTCCCCATGTTTTCAACAAATAGACTGGTGCACCTGTGACATCAACTTACAGAACTCTACATCCTTAAGTACGAGATCCCAATAATGAAGAGCTCTGGTGGTTCAGTAATTTATGGGGTAGATTTTCCTGACATTGTTTTAAATGCGCTCATTACTTTAGAAGGCAAGGTCAATACTAATTGCTGCTTAATGGCTCTGATTGATCCTCTTCTCCTGAGGGAGATCCACAGAGTACATGTGGTCACTTAATGTTTTGAAGAAGGCCGTAACAAATGGATCACATCAGTGTCAATTTGTGAAAATAATTTCCAGAAAATATGACTCCCTAAACGACATTTAAGATGTTGGATCTTTTTGAGTGTTTGTATACTAATCAGCAGTAATGATTATTGTTCCTTCTTGTTTCCTAAATATTCAGCGAAACTTCAAGAATTAGGAGGCCACAATGTTTCATTTTTGCTTCCTTTTTAATTTACAGAGTTCAACAAATAACATGGAACTGTTAACATCGTTAGAGGACTTGGATAACACCACGTTTAGAGGGACAGAAAAGAAAAATACATTGTCTTTAATTGGTGAGTTTAGCACTGTTATTTCACAAATCTGTTAACTCTCCAGCTTTGTAAATTTCACACTCTTTTCCATGTAACTAATGAGACGTGTTTGCCTTTACATTGAAAACTAGACAGATTTATTACCATCTTTTAAACATTTAAGTACAGTAGATAAGATGATTTCAGTTAAAAGATTTCTGAGTTTTGCAGTTCTGTTCTTTGCACAAGAAGAAAAGGATAAGCTCCTTTGTCAAATAGTCACACACCTTTACCTTGTAGAGTATCTAGCAATTTTTTTGTGGTTAGCTGGCTCCAACAAAAAATAGACTAGATTTTAATCCGTTTTACTTTTCAAAGAAAAAAGACATTTACAAGCATTATAGTATAATTGCAGTCCTTTGTTGAACACTTATACAAAAAAGTGTTTCATCTTTTTTATGTGTACTAATAGGCCTTACATTTCAAGGCCTCCTTTTGTTGTTCCTTGAATTAGAAAACAGGTGCATCCTGTTTTACACTAAACATAACTTTTAAGACTTAATCAATATAACTAGGTTTCTTAATAGGAATTGATTTTGAAAAGTAATACTTATGTTCCTTATTTCAGCTGACTACTATGCTAACATTTAATCATTGGTCCGTTTCCCAAATAAAACATAAGAGCACTCCTTTTGGATCTCTTCTAAGAGCATAAAAAATAAGCTTTTACATTGTACTGATACTAACCTCTTACAAATGACTGCATTTCTGTAAATCACTTAAGCTCCAGATGGAAGACCGAATATGCACTGCAGATTCTGGAAATACTTTGACACTAAATAATTGTTGATCAAAATTTTCCAGCACTGTAATCTAACCAAAAATTAATTATGTGTGTTCTGTCAATTGTATGTTCTAGATAATACTCAGGACTTCTCTGAAATGCCTGTCAGTGCAAATAAAGAGACTAATCCAAATGATTAATGTTAGCAATTTTAAGAAAAAAAAAGTTTTGCAGAATGTGTTAAAAGCATCTATCAAATGGTTCACACTTTTCTGTGTTTCAGCAATGCAATTCTGCTGTTTTCATGAAAAAAACTTTTTTTTTCCAAAAGGATTGACTAAGGGGTTTATGTGGCATATGCGCTTGTGTTGTTGTTGTTGTTGTTGTTGTGTTTTAACAGCGAGTTGTATTCAATATGCAATTAAAGAATAAAACTGTGGTCTTGTTGACTAGGTTCCCATTCCACGGACCGCAGCTCTCCACCTCCAGGGTATATACCGGATGCCCAGCAGCAAGTCGCCCGCAATGGATCCTTCACCAGCATTAATAGCGAAGGGGAGTTCATTCCAGAGAGTATGGACCAGGTAATAGATAGTTCAAGCCTCCGTGCTATAATAGAATGCAAGAAAGGCTAAGTCTCATGTCACGTGTCAGCCCATTTCCCTGTGCTTACTCTCTGTTTATCCATCAGGCACCTCAGCGGTAGACTTTTTGAGGAATACCAATGAACCAGCTTTCTCAACATGGCTCGGTGGTTTTCTTCCAACTCAAAAAAAAAAAAAGTGCTTCCAGTTCTCTTTTTTGAAAAATCATAATTCCCATGTGTTCTCTGAACCTTTTCTATTCCTTGTTTCCAAAATTGGAAGCAGTTGATTGAAGATCGGCTCGATCCTCTCATGAGTTTAAAACCCCCGATTAATGTTCCTCAGTCCTTACTGTTCCAGCTTTTTCATTTTTTTTTGTGTATGTCCTGTTTCATACTCTGGTTATTGTTCTGGATGTGTTTTACTGAGCTCTTTACTGAAATTACAGTCACCACAGCATAAGGCAATATTGTGAAAGTGCATTATATTTTGTAACATTCCATATGTTTGTGTGATTTCTGTACTGTTTACAAAATATCATCCTGGAACCTACATCTAGCTTTGTGTTCTATAACACTGTCTGTCTATAACAAAATCTGTGATTTTTCAGTAGATGATATTGGAATCGTGATGCGCACTGGACTGATTCCACAGCACTATCTAATCATCATATTCATTCATCGTCTGTAGATGCTGGATCCATTATCAATGAGCAGCCCAGAAAACTCTGCCTCGGGCAGTTGTCCTTCACTGGACAGCCCCTTGGACAGGTAAGAGCTTATGTCACATCACTTGACTTGATTAATATGTAACAATATGTAACCTTGGGGTTAATCAGTTCATATTTGAAAAATGGCTGACATACTGTAGCACTAGTTTTATGTAACTCCACCTCAGTGATTCAGCCGTTTTTCTACATAAACCTTAGGCATGCAACCCTTTTACCCACTGAGACACCTCTCTAGAGAGAAAACCCTTCTTAAACACAACAGTTGTATCACAAATACTAAATAATTTTTCTTATAGCAGCATTTTCATGCCAAACAAATGGTTGGCATGTTCTACCAGCTATGCTGTTCAGACCAGCTTTTCCTTCATTTACTAATCTGTGCTCACGTAGCTAACTTTAAGTCATTAAAATAAGATTTCTGTGTCTCATGGGTATTTATGACACCCACTAATACCGCAGTGGAATATTAATCCCATTTCTGTGTGTAGTCTTTGCTGTTGTATGCTGTCTCCAGCATAGAACTGTGGTAGTGGTGTGATTTAGCATTGTCGAGTGTCGTGACGTTTGGACTACATTGTAAAGCTTAGATTTATTTAGGCCACAGTTTAGATCATGTCCTGCTTTTCCTGATGAAAAAGCATGCATTGACCAAACAATATTACTGTGACTGTAAAGGAACATTTTCTAGAACAGTAAATAAATCATTTTCTTGCTTTATTTCAGTGACAGTTACCCCAAATCACGTATGCCAAGAGCTCAGAGCTATCCCGATAACCATCAAGAGTTCTCTGGTGAGTACTTCTATGTTTTTTTCCACTCTTTACACTTTGTAAGTTGAATCAGATCAATCTAGATTTGATGTTCCTTTCTTCGTTTTCTTTGGTAGACAGATCTGTGCTGTACTTTCGAGATGCGCTGTTTTGTCTTAGGTCATAATGACAGTTTTACACACTGAGCAATTTTTTATTGTAAATTTGCAATATTGTTTTACAGATTACGACATTCCTGTGTTTGAGAAATTCGGAAAGGGGGGAACATACCCAAGGCGATACCACATCTCATTTCATCATCAGGACTACAGTGATGGCAAGTTACTTTATAAAAAAACTTGCGATTCTATCCATTATAAGCTATCCAACCCATAAATGTTAATTTACAGGCGCAGCATAGACTTTAAATAATGAGATTTACAATAGAAGGAGGCTGCAGGAATCTTAATATTACAGTTTTTACTTCTAGCTAGAGAACAAATATGCATGGCTGTTTATGCGTTTATGAATATGTCAAACCTTTGTCAATGACAATAGTGCTCCAAGTTGAAAATACACTGAGATGAAGCAACTTCAGTGAGAAGCAGAGGGTGTCAAAGGAAAACGGCAGTGAGATTTCTAAACAAGTGAACCTGCTGATAAATGTAGGATGCAGTACTTCTAGCTCACCAAAGGCTTTTATTTAAAATAAAGTACTAGCCTGGTGCGAGGTTTTCAGAAATACAATATTCTACTCTGTATTCAGACATTGCATAGTCGATTTTTGTGGTTTGCATTAACACTGACAAGCCACATTTGATCAAAAATGTCTCAGTCTGCAAGGTTTTGTGAAATACATTTATAACAATTTTTGCACTGAAGTATTTTTGAGAAACTAAAATGTACCTGCAGCAAAGTCACAGTACACATTTAGTGTCTATTCTGTATCTGTTCATCAAATCTCTTGTAATTACTATAAAACCTCAATGTTATGCCTGTGTTTTCTGCATACTTTGATTTTTGTATTCAATGGTATACCGAGGCCAAATTGAACCTAGCAAAGGGCATAGGTGATCCATTCAGCAGTCTTTGTTCATTATGGTTAATGCGTTTATACCAGATTCATTATTTAATAATTCATTCACTTTTTATTTACAACTAATGAATTTGAAATTAAATATTTATCATAAACTGTGTCATATCAAAGAGAAATGACAAAATCTTAGATTCTTAAATTTAGCTGTCACAGTCAACAAAGAGGGACTGCAGCTTTCCTCATTTAAATTTTCCACCCTTTTAACTTAATCGTCCCTTTAAAAAAAAGTGAGTGCTGCAGAGGTGGAGAATGCCACGTTGTTGAAAAAAGCCGTAGCCTCTAGTGTCAGAAAAACTGATGAAAAACATCCAGCTTTTAAAGCATCCCTTACGCATGGTAATTGACAACAGGAAAGTTAATACTGTGCTTTATATACAAGTAATGTATTTACATCGCATATCATTGTGACTATTAGCATTTATTCTTCTGCAGTGCATTTTTCTGAAATCAAGCTATAGCAATTAAAGCTCTTACATGATCATATCGCCATTAAAAAATATTATGGATCACTGTGCAGATCGATGATTCTTTTCAAAACCCCAGAAAAGCTTCTCCAGGAAAAGCGTTTTTTAAGTTTTTAGTAAACGTATCTCTAGTTTATTAGCCTGCATAGACTGTATCCTTCAGTCCTGGAATCTTCCTGGGGTGTTGGAATGTAACGCAAAGGTTTTTGTGTTGCTCAGGGCGCAAGACATTCCCTCGAGCTCGGCGCACCCAGGGTAACAATTTCCGCTCTCCGGTGAGCTTCAGTCCCACCGACCACTCCCTGAGCACCAGCAGCGGCAGCAGCATCTTCACCCCCGAGTTTGAGGAGAGCAGGAGCCGCAGGAGGGGGAGTGACATCGAGAGTAACCCCACTCTCACGGTCATGGACATCAGCCCGCCTAGCCGCTGTGAGTCCTCTTCTGGAGGGCTTGAGTCACGCGACTCTGGAGTCCATCCACCCATCCACCCATCCACCCATCCATCATCCATCATCCATCATCCATCATCCATCATCCATCATCCATCATCCATCATCCATCATCCATCATCCACCCATCCACCCATCCACCCATCCACCCATTCATCATCCATCATCCATCATCCATCATCCATCATCCATCATCCATCATCCATCATCCATCCATCCAACTTCTAACCGCTTCTTCCAATTCAGGGACGGGGGGTGCAGGAGCCTATCCCGGCCATTAGTGGGCGCAAGGCGGGGTACCCCCTACCCGGGAGGCCACTTCATCACAGGGCAGACGCAAGCACAAACACAGACTCGCACCTAGGGCCAGTTTTCATAGAAGCCAATCAACCTACCAGAATGTTTTTAATATTACCTTATAGTTATGTAGCGCTTTTCTGGACTCTCCACTCAAAGCACTTTACAGGTAATGGGGATCCCCTCCACCAGAAATGTGCTGCCCCATCTGGATGATGCGCCAGAACACTCGCCACACACCAGCTATCAGTGGGAGGGGAGAACAGAGTAGAAGCCAGTTTAGAGATGGGGATTATTAGGAGGCCATTACTGTTAAAGCCAATGGGATTTTTAGGCAAATCGCTGGGGTTACACCTCTACTCTTTTTGAGAAAAGCCCTGGGATTTTTAATGACCACAGAGAGTCAGGACCTCAGTTTTACGTCTCATGAGACCTTTTTACAGTATAGTGTACAGGTCACTATACTGGGGCATTAGGACCTGCACAGACCACAGGGTGAGCGCCCCCTGCTGGCCACACTAACACCTCTTCCAGCAGCAACCTTAGTTTTCCCCAGGAGGTCTCCCATTCGGGTACTGACCAGGCTCCCTGGGTGAGCTTCAGTGGGTTGACTGTTGCGAGTTGCAAGGTGATATGGCTGCTGGCTAAAAAACAAACAGAACTACCAGCTGTCTAAGCATCAGTCAAAATGTTTTAGACTGTGGGATGAAACCAAAGCACCTAGAGGTTTTGGCAGACTTTGTGGGTACATATCATATCCTTAATTTAAATTTCCGTCTACTTCATCTGTCTCGTGCATGCAATGTGTTTTGGCTCTGTACTGAAAACATTTAGAACAGATGCACATTTCTGTTAAAATTTGCTGTGTTTTTAAACATTCCTACTTATTAATGTATTAATACTTCATATTCATGGAATTCACATTTCATATCAAAATATGGAAAAATAAGTTGGAGTACAAGATTGGGTGAGTCAGTACGGCACTAATGGAAACTACACGGAAGTGCATTTAAAATCAAGAACAGGAGGCAGTGCTTTAGCCAAAGGGTAGTGGGAGTATGGAACAAGCTCCCCAGTTGTGTTGCAAAAGGGTACCATCTGGTGGCACGTCATTTGTTTGGCTTCCGTTTAAGAAACGGCTGGATGAAATGCTTGGCTTAATGAACTATTAATTAAAAAACGGGCTCGATCAACCCTCTGGCCTGCTTGCGTGTGTAACCTTTATGTTCTGATGTTTCAATTCAAGTTTTTTTTTCCCAAAGCTCTGCCTTTGTGACTTAAAGCCTAGAAGATGTATGTTTTGTGCAGTGAATTTGTTTGAGCCCTATATTTTTTTTTCTTGTTGCCTCAGCTCCCCGGGCTCCTACCAACTGGCGCCTGGGGAAGCTCCTGGGCCAGGGTGCTTTTGGCAGGGTCTATCTGTGCTACGATGCCGACACTGGCCGCGAGCTGGCAGTCAAGCAGGTGCAGTTCGATCCCGACAGCCCAGAGACCAGCAAGGTGAGGTCCACACTTCTTTCTGAAACTCTGCTCTCTCAGGACAAATTGAAGGGGAGTAATAACATAGAGGCATGAAAGCTTTAAATTCAGAGAGTAGGTCAAAAAAGAAAAAATAAATATTGTGATTCTCTTGCATCACGGTGACGGCGTTGTGATTGTTGCTGTTTCCGAGTTATAAAAGCTCAATTACAAATTTCTGTTTAAAGGCAGTGTTACAAGTAAAGGAAGGATATACCTACAATTTGAGATTGTACCCTAGCATCAATAGGCATTTTGACTTTGTGCCCTTAGGGTGAGTTTTATCGGAAAACGTTTTAGTATTACTTCACGTTTCTTTGACACTTAATCTTTCTCCCTCTCAGTTTAGGAAATGTTTGTCTGATTGTCGAAGTGTTGTGACCACATGTTGTGTTTTTTTTTTTGTTTTGTTTAGGAGGTGAGTGCCCTAGAGTGCGAGATCCAGCTGCTGAAGAATCTCTTCCATGAAAGGATCGTACAGTACTATGGATGCCTACGGGACACTCAAGAAAGAACTCTGTCTATTTTCATGGAGTACATGCCAGGGGTAATGTATAGTTTGATTGTGGTATGCCATCATTGTGGAAACCAGGTTGAGGTTGCTTAATACAGATATTAATGTTTATGTTAAAAAAAAAAGACAATTGACTGTAAGGCTTGCGTATATATGTGCTGGACGTGATACATGATCTGTCAGTACAATAAAGCCACCTGCTGATGGAAATATTGTGTGAGGCTCACGGGAGTTTTGCAAAAAAAACATGATTTAAAAAAAGTTGTGCTCTTCAACCCCATGTCGTATTGCTGGACTGCAGTAAAAATGATTGTTTTCACCACCTAATTTCCAGGGCTCAATAAAAGACCAGCTGAAGGCATACGGCGCACTTACCGAAAACGTCACCCGAAAGTACACCCGTCAGATCCTTGAAGGAGTGTCTTATCTGCACAGCAACATGATTGTACACCGAGATATCAAAGGTGAAAGCGAGGAAACAGGAATTGTTTCCCCAGGGCTTGCCATCAGTTTTATAAATTAGTTTAATATTTTAATTCTTTTGTCATTTTTTGTTCATTTTTTCAAGCTGTTAGATGTTTAAAGATCTTCTTGATACGTTCATATCTGTATTGTTAAGATTGCAGATGATGAAAGTCGACAGTAACAATGAACACTAGTTAATTGTTTAAGTTTTAATTTTATCCCAAATATTAAAGAAGTTCTATAGAGTGGTACTGGAACAAAGAAAACCTCGGTTTCAGTGGTTTTAGTCTTGTCTAGAGAGCAGAAAATGCTCATGTAGATATAATTTTCAAACATTTAAAGCAAAGGTCCAATATTTTATATTGTTTCATGGCATTCTGTTTTTTTTTCTTTTTTGCATTGTCCTTTCATAATTTCTGTAGAAATGAATTCTCCTTCTCACATAAACTAGGTCGTATAAGGTGTTTCCTTATTTGGAAATGAGGGAGAATAATTCATATTAAAGATAAATGCAAAAATGTACCCATTATTCATACATTTTAACTGTTACAACTGTTCAGTTCACAAATTAACTTAACACTGAAATTGAAAAGTTTAAACATTTTAATACTTGGTACTGTTTATGGAATTGTATTGTTTTTATATGTGACATTATTTCTATCTCTTCGCAGTTTACACTTCTGTTTTTTATTTCTCGGCTTATAAGTCTGTTATATTTGTGAATAAGGATTGTTCTAGAAACATTTGAGTCGCTTTTGAAGTAATGTTCTCCAAATGTCTTATTTGTTAGGGGGAGAAATCAAGATCGGTAGCCTTCTGCTGTTGAAACCGTCAGTGTCACAAGTTGGTATAAGCTGTTGACTAAGAATATTAAAATGTTTGTCTCTGTGCTATATCAGGAGCAAATATCCTCCGGGATTCTGCTGGGAATGTGAAGCTTGGAGATTTTGGAGCCAGCCGGCGGCTGCAGACTATCTGTTTATCTGGGACAGGAATAAAGTCAGTAACTGGCACACCATACTGGATGAGCCCAGAAGTGATCAGTGGAGAGGGCTATGGGAGGAAAGCTGATATCTGGCGAGTTGGAGTTTTGTCATTTTACTACAGCTTCTGATCACAAAGTAGCTAAGTGGAGGAGACGGTTAGGTAATGAATTGTACTTGAAAAGTTGGAAGACTATGCAAAATAGTCTTATCAGGCAACTTTTGATTTGTAAGCAATATTGAAGGCATTGGATTGGAAGACGATGCCTTCAGCTAGTGGTGTTCTTTAAGCTTGCACCAAACTTTTCTTTGTTTATTCAGTCACAAATACAAAAAAAAATTAATCCATAAGTTTTCTCATTCTAATCCATTTTAACCTCCTCGGATTGCTGGTTAAACATCGACTTTGCCTGATTCTATTGCAGCCCTCATGCCATCCTAAAGTAATGCAACAGTGAAGTCTTAGCTTTGATTTGCAATGTGAGGTAATAATCAGTTCTCTTCAAAATAAGGATAAGTGCAGTTATGAAAGATTTATTTTATTTTTTAAAAAGTCAATTCAAATTTACTTTATTGTGCAAAATGTTGAATCTTTTTGTTTTGAAGGAGCAATTGTATTGGGACAAATTATTGACAGATGAATGCTATTGGTCAGGTGTTTGTTGTTGGGTAATTAGGTCCTCGTCTTTTATGAGATGTTAGTGTTTACAACAGGTAGGTGAAAGCCAAAATGAATATCAAAGTCCTTTCTGCAAAAGAAGTGCACATAATCAGGAACTGAACTGAAAAATTCAAATCAGCGCCTTACCGCAGAAACCGGGTATATTAAAATCAACAATTTAGAATATACTAAAGAAACATGAAACCTAAGGGATAAATACCAATCAGCAAAGACCAAGTCGGTAAAGAAAAACATCTTCAGTTGATACAAGAAAAAATCTCACAGGGAAAACCCTAAAATAACCAAATTAAAATAATAAATACCAGTGAAATTGCCAACAACCTCCAGAGAGCAGGAGTGAAGGTATTAAAATCCACGGCAGAAGACTAAGATGGCAGAATTACAAACACTCCACTGCAAGATGTAAATCACCCGGCTGCTCCGAGGACAGAAAAGCCAAACTAGAATTTGCTTGGAAGTAAAAAGAATAATCAGGAAAGATTTGGAACCAAGTTTTAGGAACAGATGAGACCCAGTTAAATCTTTACCAAAGTGGTGGAAAGGTTAAAAGGTGGAGGAAGAAAGGATCTGTCCTCCAAAGAATATCATCCTATTGTGTGTGCTTTACAAACAAGATGCCTGGTCACGTATGGCCACCAGTGAAACTAGTTCATTTGTCTTTATTGATGCTAAAACAAGCGATATCAGAAGCGGAATGAATTCTGTTTATGTGGAAGAGAAAATGCTTCAGGACTTAATTGGCACGTGTTACTTCTCCGCGTGTAGCGGAGCTAGTTTGGCCACGGTGACGTCATCACCCTCCCTGCGCGTAGCAGGGACCTCAGCCGTCTGGCTTGAGGGAGGTCTCCTTTAGCCCACTCGGCTGGTTCCCTGTTGCGTTACGCCGGAGACGCGGGTTCGCGGCGAGAGCACGAGCCCGCGCGGAACCGCGGCGGTCACACATGCAGCATAAAATACAGTCAGTCTTACCAAGTTGCTCATCAAGCAAAAAAGTAGAGCACATTTCTATTTTGACTGGTCCCATGTATGCATATAATTGCTCAGAATTAAAACTTAAATTGTACTTATCATTGAGACTCATCACAATTACAAAATTCTACACTGTTTTGACTTTGCTGTCTCAATACTTTTGGAGGGCACTGTTGGTTATATGACTACAATTAGGTGGTCTTCTGAGGTAACCTTACTTTATATGATCTTCCGAAGCAGCATCATGTCAGTGTATAGACTTTCTAATGAAAAAGCACAGTTCTATTAACATGGTATCATACGTTACTTTATATGGGTTATGTTTCAAATGTAAGGTTTTCATTCAGAGCACATGGGGTGGTAGTTATTGGAAATCAGTATATTATGCAGTTGATTACATAAGTTTCAAACCTTTTGATCCAGATTAATTCAAATATCAGTACTGTTTTAATTGCAGTTCTAATAATTCTATAAATTAAAGTCTATTTTTAATTGTGCACAGCTTCCAACAGCTTCACCTTTAGTTTCTTATATATTGTGAACGAATGCTTTCTGTCTCTTTGACTTTGGATCATGAATAAAATGCCTACAATTGATCTTAAATCTAACTGAAAACAGCTGTTTTTAATCATAGAAATGCTAAATATTTCGAAATCTAAACTAACATAGCAATTTGGGATGTTGAGCATGTCCAAAGGGGATCTGCATATGAACAGCAGAAACAAAACTGGATGATGCATGACGATAAGGGTGAACACCTGCAGTACAAGTAGCCTTTTGCAGCTTTTCCCACCCCAAGATGAACTGGTAATTCTGTAGTGTGGTTGTGTGGCACTCTGCTCCGGTTCCTTTATTAATGTCTTCCTCGCTGTTGCAGGAGTGTGGGCTGCACTGTAGTGGAGATGCTGACACAGAGGCCTCCCTGGGCGGAGTTTGAGGCCATGGCCGCCATCTTCAAGATCGCCACCCAGCCCACGAACCCCCAGCTGCCGCCTCACGTCTCGGATCACTGCCGCGACTTCCTGAAGCGCATCTTTGTGGAGACCAAGCTCCGGCCGTCAGCAGAGGATCTCCTCCGCCACATCTTCGTGCACTAGCAGTCTCGCCCCGTTGCGTGGGGGGGGAAGATGTCTCGTCTGCACTTTCTTCTCTCTTTTCTCTTTGTTTGCATCCCCAGAAGCCTCTTTACCTGCAAGAAAAGACAAAGAGGGGCTTTTACTCAGCCTGATTTAGGGAACATTGCACCTTAATAAAAAAAAGGGTAAGCACCTGCTAAAATCTAAATATTGTGAAGTGTATTTTCAACACTTGTAACACATTGTGTACTTGTCTAGTTCTAGAGATGGGATAGCACTGGAGTGCTGGTTTGATAATCTGATGTGTTTCATCATGGTCTGTTGAACCTGGGGACTATGTGGTACTGTAAGTGTCTGCGAAGAAATCATGTCATTTTGAAGCATCAGCGCTGCGGTTTTTCGACACAAAGCAACAAACTGTTTTCTAGCATCCACCCCCACGTTCTTTATTTTTCGTAGGTCTGCTGCTTAAACTACTTATTGTGTGCCTTTATATCTTTGGAGACTGTTTAGTTAGCTTAAAAGTTGAAAACATGTATCTTACTAGGAGTTGACATAAACATCTTTACTTTTATTGTACAACTTGACTGGAAAGGTATGCAAGTTTTTTGCATCCAAACTTCAGTCCATATAAATGTTTGCCAACTCAGATGGTACATGGATTTTAAGGCTGACTGAAAGCAACCTGTGATTTGCTTGTTGTACTGCTGTTTGTTTCAGCATCTGGTCTTTTTAATTCTGTCCTTGGCGTTTTCGGTCATTGTTACTAGATAGCCTTTGTAGGTTAATCCTGTACACTTAATGGTTGGCTTTAATAACCAAAAACAACAGATGAAGCCTTTAAAGATGTTGCATTTGGTAACAGGAGTGCGTGTCGGTGAAGTCTGCGAATGTGTCAGGCTTGAGAGAGAGTTAAGATAATAGTGCAGATTGAGAGTTTTCTGTTTCAGCATGGTAACCTTGCATACTTCTGGCATTCTGCAGGTTTAACTTGGGATAGGGACACTAGCCTTGACATTGATGTTTGAATATTCAAACAAATTCTATTTTGCCAGCAGCAAATGTATCCTTCTTGTTGTGTGTGAAGGGCATCAATTCCATGTATTGAAGTCTAATTTTAAGGTTTATTCATTATATTATATCCTGGGAGGCATTAAAAAGACAACAAATACCACTGGGTTCAATACTTACAGTTGTGATTTTAGTGCCTGTCAGTATATTGTGGCAATGACCTTAATTTCTCTTCCAGTAGCAAAACATTATTTGTCTTTTTAACCAGGTGCCAAACAAGGGGGAAATGAAAATAAAAGACAGGGTTCAAAGCAAAACTTTTACCTATTGATATATGCATTGTTATCTTTCAAATTAGTCTGTTTCATTGAAAACCCCTTATACAGCATTATGCTAAGTATACAAATGTGCATCAAAGGGTTTGTAAAGGATTCAACATGTAATTCTAAAATAATAACCACAACCAATTTAAGATGGTATGAAATGTCTTGTTCAATGACAATATTTATCTATTTGCTCATGGAAGCTACACGAGCCCTGCATTTACTGTTACTAAACATTTAGAGAGTACAGATAAGTCATTTTGCATTTTGAATTGTTTACAAATTTATCTAGAGCTTGCTAATGGATCCACTTCTCAGAGGGTTTCAGGTGAACTTTGTAAAACTGGTGAAAGGAAAGGTGTCTGCTGTGAAATCCCTTATTTTCATAATTGTATGTGTATTTATTGTGAAGCCTATTATCTCGCTGAGAAATATTAGGTTTACAAATTGTTTCCTACTTTGCTGACTACTGTTTGTAGTCATCTAGATGTTGGAAATACAGCAAAAGAGCTCAGTGCTTTGGGTCTTCAGATGCACCTTGGTAAAGAGCTCAGTTGCTGTACCATAAGTAAAGGTTTAAAGACTGGAGCAAACCAGCCCGATTTCTATCATGTTTCTTTTACATGTAATAGGAAAAGTATAAAGTCAGAGGCCATATTCATATCCTGAGTTTTTTGTCAGGCACACCTATCCTTGTGATATTTGTATTTCCAGGAATGTTGTGATTTTTTTAATGCTTTTTATATGCATCTTAGGAGGTAATCTGTTCCTTGCTAAAATACAGTATGTGCTCTTTATGATATTGGCTTTCCACATTCAGCTCTACAGCCGAAAGAGCCGATTTGGATGTATAACCAGTTCCGTGCAGAGATCCTGCTGTATGTCACCTGACAGATGCAGGATTGTCCATTCCATTGATAGGTTAGAGCATTCCAAAGCTGCTGTTGAGTTTGAATCGTCAGAGGTCATAGCTCCAACGTCTCAAGGTTATTTGCTGAACTGAGTCAAGTCATGTCCAGTAGACGTTCCAGGGATAAATATACAAAGTTATTTTTGCAAAGGCCGGTAGATGTATTCCAATCAAAGTTGGCATTCTTGAAAGGTAAAAAGGTGAAAGGTAATTGTATGCAAAGATGCAGTGTTTTAAAGTTTACTTTTTTGTTTTAAATTCTGGATCAAGTCGCCAAAGAAGCACTGTACCAGGTACCCAGAATTTCTGAACAGCTGGTAAAAATGGATCTTGATTTGCGCTGCATTTCTTTTAGTCTGCTTAAAAACGGTACGTGATGGTAGCACAGTTGTGATACTCTTCTCCCCTTAGATGAGATCTGTTGTTTCAGAAAGTGGTTCCAGTACCTCTGTTAGTTCAGTGACTGAGTGGCTATGGGCACTGACTTGAATGAAATCCCAGGAGAATCCAACCCACTGTAGCATTTTCGATTACACATAGCAATAACAGAAAGTTAAGACACATCTAACTACTACTTAATCTGTTATTAAGAATAAACGTCCTGTATTTCAACTATACAGTACCATTAACATTTATATTTGCTCTCTTGTTAACAGTTGCGGTGCAGTTAGAGCTCTGTGCTCACCCTTTGTTCATTTACAAAGTACAGTTTGTTCTGTGCCATAAATGAAAGCATTTTGTTCTCATTACAAATAGATTAAGTCCTTTCGTAACCAGATGGCTCAAACCTCTCTCTCTAAAGTTATTTATGCTGGGAGGGATGTCATTGGCTTTAGGATTTAAAAGGCTGTCTGATTTGACTGTTTTTCTAGTACATCTCATGTTGTGAAACCCTGACATGCCACATACTTTACTGAAAAGAATTACACTTTAGTCCCCCTTTAGTATAGGGAGATTTTCCTTTACCTGCAAACCTACCTTTTTCTAATTGCTGTACCATTCTTGAACAAAAGCTGTGTGAAGAATCTTTATCTTTAGAGGTGGATGAGACCAGTGCTTGTATTATAGCAATCCTCCCCCCAGAAAAGACCTTTTGACCTGGAGTTATAATCCAATCTACCTGATAACCTGTATGATGAATCTCTTTCATTTTGGATTTTGATCCTGGCTGTTTTTTTTTCCCCCACTTAGCATCTTCTGTTTTCCATGAACCAGAATGCAAATCTTAAAAAACTGACCTTAGGCATGATATTTGAAGTTGTGTCCTCATGGAATATCAGTGCTGTACAGTTTTCTGAACATACACATCACATGACAAGATCTACCCAGCAAATTCATTCATCTAAATTGTATAAGGCCCTTATACAATTATAAAGAAGAGTGAGGTAATACAGGAAGTTATTTGCAAATGAGAGGTGTTCAAATTTAATCTTGCTTTTGCTGCTGTAGTTTTATTTACATAGGGGATGGCATTTTCTTGATTTGAGGGGAAGGGCTTGAGTCCTTCAGCCCCAGTAAAGTCAGTATCTGTTCTTTTGGGCCTGATTTAAGGATACGAAAGCCTTCAAGTTGTATGAATGTCGAAATCCATCAGGAAATATTACTAGCTGTAGTTCAAAATGTTGTTTAAATCATCATGGAGTTTGAGCTTGTGTGAAACAAGGCAATGATGTGATGTACCTTTTTAAGGGGATTTGGCAGGAACACTAGTTCGTGATCATGACTGAATGAAAGCTGAGTTGCTTGAGTTCAACACAAAACTCGGATCGACACCAGTCTCCTAGTGCTTGTTCTTCTGTTTCATGTCTTGCGCCAAAGTCTGTTGTACTGTACTCTATACTGATTTTGATACTCAACAATAATTGATGCAAAAGAAGCACTTGTCACCCATATGACATATTGGCTACTCGCAAGCCAAGAGATTTAAAATGAGTTTGTTTGCCATGTCGCCGCTAGAGATAATGTGTGATTTTATACGTAACAAAGTCTATAGTTTTCAGTCGCTCCAAATATCAACAGTGTTGGTGTACTGGTGATATTTCCTAGGTCAGGAACTGCTGAGAATGTTAAGTCTAAGCAGATGTAAGGGGTAGACTGACACTTACAATCAAATTTGTAATAATCGCTTTATTGATAACTGTTTGTCTGGGGTGGTGATTCCTGTAACCTCCAGCCTTTTTTATAGCTCCAGGGGTTTTCACTTGTATACCACACCCAACCTCAATATTTATACATTAGGATCCAGGTTTCGTTATTCTGGATTTTGAAAGATATTTTGGCAAACCAGCAAAACAAGAGTTCATGAGAATAAGTAAAAGATTTCAAAATCCAAATTCATGGCTTTAGGGAAGATGACGTCTTCCACCTCTTACTAATTACAAGGTGATAAACTCCATACTACTGCTCCTCCCACTGTTATTACTACTGTTATTTTATAATGTTGTAAAACTGCTATAATACACACATTCCAAAAAGTCAAGCAATGTAAAAATTGCAGAACAGGTGTAATTATTTATATACGAATGAGTCTTTATGGCGCTGTTTATGTGGCTTCCTGTGGCAGACCCAACTTCAGTTCAAATGTTTCGTGTGGCAAGGGATTTGAGTGAAGTGACTTCGTTCCGAAACTCACTGTAGATGCTCTTTGGTCTGACTTTATGTATTTTAATTCATTTTGTAGGATTTTAGTAGATTTAATGTTCAATTTAGCAATGTTCCGAATACATTTAACCCAAGTGTTCGTGTTTAATATTCATGTAAAACAACATAATTGGTACTCCTAGACCCCAATATTAGGAGGCAGCACTTGTGTTTTTGACGCAGTGTTTGAACTTCAAATCTATTAATTTCCTATATCATTGCTAGGAAATGGGATATTTGCGTAGCAGTCACAAATGATGTACCTTGAGCAGTTACCAATATTTGGTCATGAAGGAAAACTGCTCAACCCCCATAAAGCAATTGCAGAAGAATGTAAAAAAATTCAGACAGTAGGGAGACACAGTAAATAAGTGTTGATGATTACTGTCAAACCAGTACGTTCGCAAGAAAACTATAGTCTTCATTTGTACAGGAACCACAAAACATTGCAGTGATCCACATAAATTTCATGTCCTTCGTGCTGCTTCTTTTACATTGGGCAGTAGTAAGTTGTGTTTAAGTTTTATGTTTCGTAGTACTTGTTTATATAACTCAATTTGCAGTATTTATTGGATACCACACTTAAAACCTTTAAAAACAATCAATAATGCTGCTAAAAAATGCCAGTAACTTTTTCTATTGTCAAAATAAAAAAAACAGGTGTTCAATAATTTATATTGTAAAAATATTTTAATAGACATCTATTAGAGTCATATTTAATCTTTCTTAATGCACATCTGTAAAATACGTTTAAAAAAGGACAATACATTGAATGAAAATGTAAAACTCTAAAAAAAAACAAAACATTTCATATCTTGTGATTGTACTAAGGCCAAGATAGGATTGCTGCCAAACTGAGTCCATCAGCATTTTTACAGTAGGTTTCTCCTGTGATCGTCCTGAGAAAATGTAGGCTTGTCTTTAACTGTGTTGAGAGAATCCCACCTTCCATTTCCAAGAAAGTCGTTCTTTGGCATGGTTGAAGCATGTCTCAGGTAGTCATCAGCAAAGCCAGATGCTTGCGTGCGTCATTGCTCTTCGTCTTGCATGCTCATTTTATGTCCTTACAGTCGCTTGTGATGACATTGCATGAACTGGCGAGCACAAGACTTAAATTTGATCCTTTTGTGTCGTAGAATTTCCTCCGTCAGATTTCTCATCCTCTTTCCTGTGATACGAGCTGATGGAAGTCTTTACACTGCAGCTGTGGAACTGCGAATATGACCTTTTGTTCTGTTTGTGTGAAAGAAAAGATAAGCGATTGACATTGTGCCTAATATGTGAAAATGTGCAGATTAAACACCAATTTAAATTTCTGTGAAGCTACCATTAGCTGCACATTAGCTGGTGTAAGAAGTGTCCTTGGAAATGAAGTGAGAAATGAAGGTGTTTATCTGAATTTTTCTCATATTACCAAATTCCTAATAATTTTAATTTATGGCATTTAACCAAACTATAGATAATTAATCTCAACAAAATTCCCAAGGCACTGCAGTCTTGACCAAGCTAAAACTTTTGAGTGTTTTTATCTTTTTGGCCCCTG
Organism: Atractosteus spatula; assembly: GCF_055471065.1. Classification (NCBI taxonomy): domain Eukaryota; kingdom Metazoa; phylum Chordata; class Actinopteri; order Semionotiformes; family Lepisosteidae; genus Atractosteus; species Atractosteus spatula. The sequence goes on along the minus strand of NC_142718.1, from coordinate 8,213,089 downwards.
TTCCATGTGGCTCGAAAGCTGAAAATGAAGAAATTAATGCTCTGAGAAAATAGCTGTTCCATTTTGCAACAGATCCCTATTTTGTTACTTGAAGGGCATTTTTGTAAGTCCCATGTCAAGGAATTTAAAGTACTTTAAATTCCTGCTTAATATTTAATGGCTGGTAGCACTCCAAGTACTGAGTAGTCTCTGCCAAGGAAACAAAATCAGGAAGAACTTTCTTCCCAGGCTATTTGGGGTAGATTTGTATTGTGGCTACAGTGCTTCAGTGATTAGAAACATTGGTTTGAGGTTTTCAGAACCATCAAGAATTGATCAAGCTGTAAAACCGGGGGATGGAGTACATGAGAAAGCATGCACTGATTTCTGGTAGTTTTCCATATGCAAAGAAAAATGATTGACTAGATCTGATTGCTTTTGTACATTCATTACCCAAAATCCACACTAGCATAAAGTTCCTTTTACATTTCCAGATTTTGGAGGACTAAGCTTCAACTCAAGTCGCTTAATTTCTTAGCTTTGGTCTATACTGTAGTAAAGGCTGTTATATATTATGACTCAGATCTCAACAGTTTGTGAGTTCTAAGCTTCTCGTAGTTCCGCTTGAAATACTTTGTCGCATGTATTGCATTACATACTGTAGTTTGGACTTATCTGCTATTATTTTTGGCCTGAGTGTGAAAAGATTGTAGTCTCAATTTAAGTAGACCCCTGTTAATATGGAGTGTATCCATTATATCATCTTAATTGAGAAGGGAGTAGGAAATGCTTAGAAAACTCACTTAACAGTTGCGGTTATGTTTGAATCCACTAAGTTCCAGCCAATATGCAATTTTACAGTTTTGTTTTAATATTAGCCTGTTGTGAAACATTGGATTATTGCGATTTGTCTTTTTGTATGCTATGCAAATACACAGATAGAAGCAATTACTTTCACCACATTTTTCATTTATGTGGTCTTGCTTTAATCACTACAGTGTTGGAATGTTTTAAGGCTTTCAACAAAATAATTCCTATTTGATTGCTAAATAAATGGTGCTTCCAGTTCTTAGAGGCAGACTTGGAAAAGACAAAGTTTTGTACTCTCTGGGTAGTGATTAAAAAAAGCTATCTTTCCAACAGATTCAACTGGAATTAGCAGATATGTGTCTCATAACAGCAAAACTATAAAGGGAATTGGCCATTCCCTTTGGGAGAAACAGAATTAGCAAAAGTTAATCCTAAAAACTGAAGTCACGATAAATATACAATACATGTATCAGAGATAAAAATGTTTTGTGTTGAACAAATTTTTCATTTGTGATTGACGTTTCCTGTATTTTCAACAAGACACCTATCCTTTCTCCAGTCAGAAAAAGTTCTTACAGTAATAAGAATTAAACCCCCACCCCAAAAAAACATTTTCCTCATTAAATGTGGGTTTTACTGTTATACAGTGTGATGCTGTTCTATCATGCAAAAATTCTGGAGAGTAGCACTACAAATCTGATTTTAAAAACTGTTGCAGTTATGCCAAAAGCACTCTTTTATGTTATGTCTTGTAGTATCACTCTACAGAATATTGACCCTTGTTATAATTTCATTTTTATGGGTTACCCGGCTTCCAGTGCTGTCATCTTGTACCTTCACGAGTGCTTAAATAGTGCCAATTGCTTTTTTACATGTAATATTTCTTGTTTTTAGATTTGCTGAGGAACTAAGTGCTAATTACACACTTAATCATTTCTCCTATTGGAGAACAAAATGAGTGGATCATGAAATCTTGTAAATATTAATTTGGAGTGCAAAAAAGTCTCCAGGTACAGTAAACAAATTGTATATTTAGTGTATCAAGGGGTACATTGTACATTTTTTTCTTATAAAGCTTTTAATTCTATATTTGATCTAATGGTTATTCTATGTAAATGTATTTTTACTCAATGTCGATTGAGTGTAGTGTATGTACAGACTTTTTTTTCTATTGTCAAATTTTTTGCACATTTTTTGAAACTGTATAATTTGTACACTGATTTAATACTCTTTCCAGTTAATGCTGGGTGTTTGGAATCTGGGTATGCGTGTGCACTTTAATGCTGTCTGTATGTCTGTGTCCTTTTTGGGGATATTTTTCTTCTTTGTTGTAAAGATACCTTGGAGTCAGCAGCTTCCCAATCTGCAGCTGTTCACATATCTCTTTCAGCAGGTCCGTAAAATAGAGGAAGAGTCCGTTTTGAAAAACGAGTCAGAAATTAAGTATGGATACAATCCGTATGGTACATTATAAGCGCAAAGAAAAAAAATTAACTTAATGTACTACTTTACATGTTGTAATCATTCTTTATAAATGATCAAAACCTTTTGTTTCCAGTGGGTGGCTTAACCTTACAGGTATTAAAGAACATACTTACCTGACCCTGATGGGTTACAGATTTATTATAGTGCAGATTATTACACCACTTATGGCAAAATAGGTTACATTAAAAATTAATTCAGATTTTGCAACAATGCAAAATCAGAAGTATGTATTTCTAAGGCTGAGCATTTGTTCCAGAGCCAATTGCCAATAGTGATTTCACTAGACTGCTATTTTATTACAGTCAAATATTGCTTTTTCTGCGCTTGGATCAAAATAACCCGTCTATGTGTGCATTCATAACACCTTCAAAAATCTCTGGAAGAATAGAAAAGTTTCATAACGTTACAAATTGGGCATTTTGGATGTCAGCTCAGATTCTGCATGTAGTTGTCTTCTGTTAATATCACGGTTATCCTAAAGCCCAGAGGTTGTCTAAATTTTGTCATGCTCTAGGAGAAAAAGACCGTTTTATACTAGCTCTGGCTAGCTCGGGGTGGTGGGCTGCTGACAGCCAAGTATTGAATGCACTGTTGAATGTCTATGGCTGTACTGTAATTTGTTTAGGAGAATTGATGTACTCCACATGTAAGAACACCATGGTTAGCGAATAGGTTTTACACTCCATGTGCACATTTCCACTATGACATTTAAAAATGTATAAATGTGTAAATTGAATAGGTACTTTTTTAATTACACTTCCTGGTACAGTTGAAATGTATATCCCACACTTTTGTTCTCTGTATCTATTGTAAAAGAAGCCATGTTTATAATTATATTTGGTTTGTGACCAATAAGCTTGTTTATATCAAATCTGTATATCAGTGGTACGCATATTTTTTTTATATATATTTTATTTTTGTTTTGTTTTTTAAGACTGATTTTATGCATGACGAAATCTGCAAGATTTAGTACACAAATGTCGAAGTAACAGATCTGTTGCTTTTCTGATAAAGCCCCCCTTGTGGAACTTCAAGAAAATAAGCTTTCAAAGAGGTAGCCCGTCTGGACTGGTGAACATCTGTGATAGCTGGCACTTTGCAGAGTGTTAAATAATAATAAAAATATTTATTTCACCTTTTGTCTTCTTCTTCGCAGATTTTTTCTTGATCAAAACCTTATTTTCTTTTATTCTCAGTAGTCATGTTTTTGTCTGTCTTTTCAGCAGTCCAGTGCCCAGGGGGGGGGGGTCTCACAGGTTCACTGATGTCAGCAGTGAATTTCTTCCATTCGACTGATCTTAATGCCTGCTTTTTAATAATTTCTTCACCTCTGGTGCATGATCATTTTAATATAAATAGCACAATAGGTCTGTTTGTTATGTCACACACATCTGAATAGTAAAGGCTGCTTAATTGGGAATCAATTTTTTTTTCTTACAAGCTCAGTTTTGTATTGGCCTGATTTAATCCACACACTGCAAAGGGATAATTAGTATGCTTTCCATTTAGCTTTACTGTAATAATGTATTATTAAGAGATCCGCTTAAAACTGATAGATTATTCCATATTTTTATTTAACAGGTCACCAAATCTCTCAGAATATACATTATAATACATTGATCCAGATTGTACCTTGCCTTATTTTTTTTACAAGTGTCTGCTTGACATGCTTGAGAACATAACATTTACAAATGAGAGAAGGCCTTTAGGCCCAACTCATTCAACATTCAATCACTTTCAGTAACCTCTTATCCCATTCAGGGTCACAGTGGCCCAGTTAATGTGTCATAAGACTGTACTTGACACTATTACCTCTGTTCGTAATTTCTGAAAAAATAGACACTGGGTGGACAAAGTTACAAAAAGGAGACAGACGTCATGATCAATAATGACAGCGTAGATCTCCTCGGTGAGTCAGTGATGTACTGTATGGGCACAAGCTGGTACGTGCATTGTTGAAAATAGACCAAAGAAAGTTGGGGAAAGACTAAGGAATGAAATAGGTATGTTTGATCATGTTGAAGGAAGTGGAAAAACATTGGTAAAACTGCACTACCAATTAATGCTTTAGGTATAGAAATTATATATACACAATAAATGAATGCTCCTCTGCTTTTAGCCCAGTTTTGATCCGTGCTATGGGCTAGAGTTACAACACATAAGGTCGTTCCTTTTGTTCTCGGTGGAGAGTTGTCTTCTGTTGAACTCTACAGAGACGCAGGCTGTAGAAAGAGGGTGAAGGTCATAAAGACAAGTCTTGCAATATTGGATATGGGGTATCTAGAACCCATACTGATTTCAATGATGCCACCTCTGTCCAAGAAACAAGGTATATTTCTTCAGATTTTCTTGAAACCAGGTGCTAACACTGTCTTTCTTATTTGAACATATTTTGTTTCCTATTTTTTTAAAATACTAGTACTCCATGTGCTAAGAAATGTTGCACTCTTATCTTTCCTAAAACCCTAAGAATAGGGATGTGGGTTAAGCCTTTGGTATTGATCATTTTTCCCATATTTTCTTATACTGTGCTCATTTCATAAATAATGAAGGTTGTAATTAGCATCTGAATTCAATGTCCTGTATGAAATTAGCTGTAATACTGATTGGCATGTATTCGGTCAAAAACTGAGAATGTGTCAGACTAACGCATTGCACTAGAGCAAGGCCAGCACATCTGAATGTAACACTTTTCCCACTAAACAGCTCTTAAGATCCTGCATTACCTTGTTCAACTTTGCAGTGATATACAGTATTTCCTACTGCATAGCATTGTAGGCTACTTTTAGGGCCATTAAAATTTATGAAATATATTATCTAATCGGTTATTTTACTATAGGTTCTGCACAGCGGAAGAGATGTTACAGATATTAACTAGAATGTGGCAGGGCGAAGAAGACATTTTTCTTCACAGACCTGACAATGAGATTCCTATCTGAGCTACACCTTAGTACGACACATCATGAGATGTTAAACAATGCACACACACTGGAATTCGAAAACAACAGGGGCTCAAGCTTCTTTTTTTGCCAGTTCTTGAATCGTATACAAAAAAAAACACATGCCTGCAGACAATATTGAACTGCAACCTTTCAAATAAGCAGATTCAAGCACGAATTGCCTTTTTAATCTCAGGTATGTAAACTGCTGCTGTGCTACAGTATGTTACAAGTAGGAATCCTGTTCAGCTTGACTGTTCTTAGTGGTAACCAAAATGTAGGCGGCCTGAGACATTCCAGCATCTCTGATGTTAATTCTATATTTCTAATTCTTCCATATGTCTTGAGCTATTTCAGTGTATATGTGTATGTGGTACACATTATATTTCAATAATGGTTCCATGATGTTGTAGTTCCTTATTTTCTTCCCGTCAGCTGTTTTTGATCTATGTTCCCTGCAAGTTCTTTACTGTAATCAATGATTTCTGTCTGCATCTTTAAAGCTCAATGAGCAATATTTTCACTCTGTTACGTACTGTAATTCCCTTTGCCTTTCTTGTGTCTGATTTCTTTGTCATTTTTGAGCTGTTTTTTTTTTTACTTATGTCTACTGTATTTCAGTGAAATCTTTTTGAATTAACTTTGTACTTTATTCTATATTTTGTGAGTCACTCTTGATAAGGGTACCAGCTAAGCACACGAAGAAAAACAGACCATTGTCAGTCAGTTCAGGAATGGAAATCTTTGTGTGATTTAAAGTACCTGAAGTGCCACAACGTATCAGAGTGTGCAACCTGCTCTGGATGGGTGAAGCCCTAAAAAGAGAATAAGGTGTTTATCCCTCCCTTTAGCCTTGCACATTCTGCTCTACTACTGAACATTGAATTACGGTAGATACCTGTTCTCAGCTTCCTGTGCATTTTAAGAAAGAATCATGTTTAGCGTAATTCGTTCTTTTCAACATTTGGAATGTATAGATTCTTGCAAAAAAAGCGTTTTCTTTACTGTATGTATATATTATCTGACATTTTCTTTTTCATGAGACTTTATTTACATTTGCCCTGTACATTGCAATACCCCTAATGGGAATATTGTCTAAATTGCCTTACAAGCAACAGTTGGAAAAAACTGCTTAATCTTTTCAAGCTCTGGCAATAGGCATTGTATACACAGGCATCGTAAGAAATCTCTTTGGTGTGGCAAGGTTGCTTAGTCTTTTCACACTAATATTTTGATTCACTGAAATATATTTTCCAAACGAATGTGTGGAAGACTATGGAGAGTCTTTTGACGAAACCTAGCTAAGGGTTTGCTTAGGTTAGGGTTAGGATTCCCAGAAAACATAGACAATTTTTGATGGCATGGCTATGTTTTAGGACAGAAATGATATTAAAGAAAATAGTTATTCCAATATTTTCTAACCATTTTTTTCCTCACATATGTGCCTATATACAGTGCATTGCCCCAGAATGAATGTTGTCTAAATTGCCTTAAAAGGAAAAGTTGGAAAGAAACTGTTTAATCTTTTCAAACTCTTGCACTAGGCATTGTATACACAGGCATGTTAACAAATAAGGCCAAAATGTATTAGGTGTTTCTGACTTTTATGCCATTTAAGCCTGAACCCATACTCATTCAGGACTCCATTCAACACAACATTTCCAATAACACAATCATTCTCATAACGTATTTTGACCATTCTTGATACATTCTCTTTGTTTTGGTGAGGTTGCTTAGTCATTTCAGACTAATATTTTGATTCAGCGAAGTAAATTTTCCAATCAAATGAGTGGAAGATTGAGGAGAGTTTTTTGACCAAACCCTGAACCCTAAGCCAAACCCTTAGCTAGGGTTAAGGTTAGGATTTCCACAAAATCTAGACAATTTCTGAGGGCAAAGCTGTGTTTCAGGGCAGAAATTATGTTTAGGAAAATAGTTATTTCAATGTTTTCTAAACTTTTTTTTTCTGACCTATATATCTATATACAGTGCATTGCCCCAGAATGAATGTTGTCTAAATTGCCTTAAAAGGAAAAGTTGGAAAGAAACTGTTTAATCTTTTCAAACTCTTGCACTAGGCATTGTATACACAGGCATGTTAACAAATAAGGCCAAAATTTATTTGGTGTTTCTGACTCTTACGCCATTTAAGCCTGAACCCATACTCATTCAGGACTCCATTCAACACAACATTTCCAATAACACTATCATTCTCGTAACTTATTTTGACCATTCTTGATACATTCTTTTTGTTTTGGTGAGGTTGCTTAATCATTTCAGAGCAATATTTTGATTCAGTGAAGTAAATTTTCCAATCAAATGAGTGGAAGATTGTAAAGAGTCTTTTGACAAAACACTGAACCCTAACCCTAATGTAAGCAAACTCTTAGCTAGGGTTAGCGTTAGGATTCTCAGAAAACATAGACAAGTTTTGATGGCGTGGCTGTGTTTTAGAACATAAGTGATAATTAGGTAAACAGTTATTTCAATTCTGTATATTGTATGCTTGTAACTTGACTTGAAGGCCTAACTGTCATGTTATTGCAGTATTGTTAATAATGATTCAGGTGGTTTATAGCCAATAGTTTTATCTATGATAAATACACTTAAATCACATAGAAATATATCCTCAAATTATTTTGCAAAGAGAAAGTTCTTTTCAGTTTATATTTAATTCAACTTTTAAAATCGTGGAATGCAAAGAGATGCACATTGTTTTATGATTTTGTGCCAAAGAATATCTTGAAAATACTTTTTTGTCAGAAATTGTAATAAAGTGTTTTTTTTCTGACAGATAAGAGTTTTGCTGATCTAAATATGTTTTTAATAGACCTGCGAAAGATTATTTAATTAACCGATGCCAGCAACCACATGTGAAACAGAAGTTTGACAACCAAAAGAATAGACGAAAAATGACAGTCAAATGAATTGAAGTGTTTAATGTTTACATTCAATCTTGTTATCTTGACGTGCATTTTGCAGAGAAGGGTTTTTGAAGATCATCATAAAAAAGGTAAGCCTTTAAATGAGGTTTTTTGCTGATGCCTCAGTGAGTAGAGAAAAGCTTTTTATTTTTTCACTTGACAGCTTTTTTTTTTGCTGTCTTGCTTGGTCTGTCATAAGGTGAATAAGATCTCTCCGTCATTTTGGGCTTCTCTTTGCCAGGTTTGCTTGGTTTTCCCCCTTGTGATGGGCCAGATGATGTTCCACTGGATCCTGAAGGGGCAAAATAATCTGAAAAGGAGGGCACAGTTATGTCTGCTTCGAGTTTCTGTCCCAGTTTCGGACTCTCCAAACCAGTGTCAGTGACCTTAACAGTAGCTGGGTATCGTGGGGTAGAAGGCTGTGCTCTCCTGATTTCTTGGGCCGATTTTAGAACAGTAGGATCCACTCCAGGATCTGGTGAACTTAGAGCTTGCCCAGAGATCTGCTCCTGATTAAGAATGAAGCCCCTTGATTGTGAGTGGCCCACAGGAGCAATGTCAGAGGCTTTTGAAGTGATGGTGCCACTGTGACGGTGCTGGTCTTCCAGTTGTAGCTCTCCATCATTTCTTCGGTCCTCTGTGATCGTTTTAAGTTCCTCTGACGAACGTACGTCGGTGCTCTCACACGGTGGCTGACTGAACGTTTCCCGAGTGTCGGAGCTGAGCAACCGAGGTACAGTCTTGAAGGAACTGATTTGATCTGAATCCATGCCTTCCCTGTTATCCTCCCCCGACGATCTCCATGTTGTCAAGACACAGGAATCCACTGCACTGTGCTGAATGTTCTGTACAATGCGAGATTTAGTCAATTTAGTAATATTATCTACTTACGGTTCCCTGCATTATTTATAATCGTTGGCACTTTAATCGACTATTTGAATTCATGATGTAGTTCTTTAAACTTGGTGATCCAGGGTCCTGAATTTTATTCTGGACTGGAATCTGTTCTCCCTCTTCTCCAACATGCCAAAGACATGGTGATCACGTTAATTGGCATCTCTAAACTGTCCTGTTGTGTGCAACAGACCCAAAAACATATATAATAATAATTATTCCTTGCACTTATATATAGTGCTTTTCTGGACACTCCACTCAAAGCGCTTTACAGGTAATGGGGACTCCCCTCCACCACCACCAATGTGTTGTCCCACATGTGATGTGGGATGAAGCCAGTTCATAGTGTAAGATCACCAGGGGAAGGGTCATTCATAACCGGTATTTTCGGAATGACCTACTTAATATACTCGACATAGACCTGAGCAAAATGGCCGCCAAGAAGAACCAGCTGACCCGTATATGGAAAGGGTCTACCCAGAGAAACAACGAGACACAGCTGAGCCTCATCAGGAACCGAAATATAAATGCCCTGGAGGCAGTGAACGGGCGCGGAAGCCGATAAGGTGAATGCAGTTTGGAGTAACACAAAGGTGTTAACCACTGTCTCACCCCAATAGCAAGTTTATGTAGATCTACTGTATACACTTTACATACACTTTCCAGTAATGTCATAAAGTGTTTAAGATTTTCAAGAGGACTGGTACTGCCATACTTACTTTGTCTTGATCCTGGGCTGGCATGTTCTTAGAAATTACTGACCTTGAGGAGCTCTTGGTCAGTGAGACTGATACAGAAGTGACACCACCTGGGACAACAGGCACATTTGTATGCAGTGCAGATTCCTTTTCTTCTGTTTGATCCTCAGTTGAGTTTCCCCTGTCCCGGCCCACTTCTTGACTGTCAGGCTTTGACAACCTGGATATCTGGCTGTCAGATTGATTGGTTAGAGCTGGAGAGGTGCTCAGTGACAGAGAAGACAGCTTTTTGTCCAGAGACTGTAAGGAATCCTCAATCTCTTTCTGAGGTTGTAGTTCCTCCGATTTAGTACCAGTGGAGCAGGTTGCTGTACTGGCTAATTGTAACTCTTCTGTATCTGTTTTCTCCAGAACATTGTTTGCGTTGCTGTCCTCTTCAGGCGTTTGGCATTTTAAAAGACCCGCAACATCTACGGTTGTGTGTTCTCTCGGGCCTTGTTCAGGATCCTAGGTAACAGAAATGTCAAATGTAAATGTGTTTAATACAGAAAACATGATCTATTTATTTATCAATTACATTTCATTCTTATTGGCTGGTTTTTATTGACAGATTTTTGAAGAACATTTGAAGAATCCACCCTTCTTTGCCACGGGCGATATGGTGGCTCTGTGGCTCAGGATCTGTGCCTGTGTCTGGAAGGTTGCTGGTTCGTATCCCACGGCCGGCTAAGGAATCCTACTCTGTTGGGCCCCTGAGCAAGGCCCTTAGCCCCACCTGCTCCAGGGGTGCTGTATAAATGGCTGACCCTGCGCTCCGACCCCAAGCTTCTCTCCCAGTCTGTGTGTCTCGTGGAGAGCAAGTTGGGGTATGTGAAAAGAAATTCCTAATATAAGAAATTGTATATGGTCAATAAAATTATCTTATCTTTACCTATTCTACACATCTCTTAGTTCAGGAGCTTTTGCTTTTTCACCTTGACTGTTATATCTCCTTCTTGATCAGCCACCCTGATTCCTCCCTTAAACTACACTATTAGTCTAGTGCATCTGCTCAAGAGTCCCTCTTGATCAGCCTCTGTGCCAATGTCATTGACCCTCTCCCACTCATCTAGAATCCTGTGGCATGCCTGGTCTTTTCTCTTCCTTGCTTCTGAATGCTGAACTAGTTTAGTTCATCCTTGCTTACACACGTGCCTACTGTGGCTGCAAACATCTAATTTACTGTAAAACCCTAGTTCTTCCATACCATTGTTTAAAACACTCCTCCCTATTTCTCCCTACACTTCTCACCCTCACTGTTCCTCCTGTTCCACCAGACTTTCTTTATCCCTTCTTCTCCTCCAATAAATCCAGAGGTTGTTCATTATCAGCCCTTACTTCGTTGAGTGACCCAGAAAAATCCGAACTGTTTCTCCTGATCTTCTTCTGTACCTGCCCAAGATTCACCTTTGCAGACTGCACCTCTGGCAACTCAGCCCTCACCCACACCCTAAAGTAACTCTCAGTAAGCAAAAGTGTACATTCCTATTTGTCCACTTTCATTACTTCCCATTTTCGACAGCTTGTCAACTGTTTTAATTCAGATTATTCCATTTGTGAGGCAAATATAATTTGTCCACAGTTTGTGTTAGACCTAATGGCATTTTCCTTAACTGTAAATGACCTTATGACTAGCATCAACTGTAAAGTCAAAGTACCTTGTACTGTACATGGCCAAAAAGGTGATCTTATATACATGATATTTAAAGGTATTGCTGACACTTCTTCAAGAAGCTTTAATAATAATAATAACTAAAGCATCTGCTATTAGGTTATATTATATTCTTACACTTTTGTGCTTCTTTCCACATTAAAAAGATACATTTTGGTTCATCTGTTCATGATAATTCTTTTGGTTTCAACACAGGAATTGTACTCCACTCACATTTTTCGTTGTTGCTGCACCAGTGATTGACTGATGCAGCAATTGACAATTTGAAGCTGTGGGACACCTCTTGCACGTAGTTGCCTCTTGTTTTATTTTTACTGTCAAAAACTGAACAGTCCGAACATCAGACACCACGACTAATGCTGGTATTGAAGCTGGTATTGGTATCGAGACGCTCGAGTGGAGGTCTAATTCTAATCTCGCACTTCTATTTCTGCTTGTGCATAAAAGAGCACTTCTTTTCTAGTTCCTCTTCCTCCACACCAACGTCCCCATCTTCAACCAGTGCTGTCAGGCTTTCCTCAGCCAGGCAAGTTAAAGCCAAAGTACTAAGCACACTAATCCTTCATACTGTATGTGTCAACTTGTTTCACTATTATAGTGAAGATACAGAATGTAAGAGCACAGGTAAAACCAATAAAGAGAAAAGGACCTCCAGATTATCATAGTGGGGGAGAAAAAGATTCCAGCTGGAACACAGCATGTGTCCTCTAGGAGACTGCTGGTTCAAATCCAGAGTACATTAATAGATGCTTTTGGTGGGGAGATTCCTGTTGGATCCTAGGTTAACCTCACTAGCCTGGAGATCTTTCAGGTTTCATTACCAGCTCCTGGGGCTCAGTAGTTAATGTCAACTTGGTAGCACCCAGTGCACTGTGCACCAAGAATCACTGTGACTAATAAAAGTCTGTGGTACGGTCCAGTCAGTCTCTCCTGGGCTAGCAGGGGTGTGTCAGCACAGCCAGATCGAACAACAGTTAATTAACAGATTTTCAAATTGGTGAGTATAAAATAAATACTTTTTCTTTCTAAATTAAACAGTAAAAACAATGATATAATTGTACCTTCTGGAAGGACACGTGTTTCATCAGTGAAACAGCAACATCTGTGGTTTGGAAAAACACAAACTTTAAGTTAATGAAAACTTACATTTCTATTAACTAAGTTATGAATTAATGATGACAATTATGATTAGGTGGATTGAACTTAATGTTCTGTAACTCTTTAAGTCTACAGCACAGTTTCAGCTCTGGTTATAGTTAGAGGTACTAAAACCTCTTTCAAATTATGTTCAAGGTTTTGTGAACTTGGTGATCAATGCAGGGTTGGTTCCAGACAAGCAAATGATAGTTAAGTCAGTCTATCAGGAAGATAAGACTCGAACTTTTATTGCCACACAATGTGGAAGAAACCATAAGAGGTACCAATAAAATGTTAAAGTGATCCAACAAACCTCTGCTCTTTACCTCTGGGGTTACTGCGGCCACCAGGATGGAGATAAGAGCTGCCTTCTTCTTCCACTTGTTCACCTACAGGAGCCACACAAATACAGACAGGCGTCTTGTAGCAACCAAGGTATCAAATCTATCCAGACTCTGGTGGAGAAATGTGTAAGGTTGCAAGGCCAGTCAAACCCATAGACAATTGAAGAGGCTAGGATCAGCAAATCGAAAGCTCAAGAGCAAATGCAAAACACGATTAAATGGGAGTTCAGAGCACCTTGGGGATTTATTTACTATGCTGTTTAGTGGATCGTCATGCACTTCCATTTGAAGTTTTTTTTTTTATTCGAATCTCCCACTGCTTTGATGTCTGCAGAACATTCAGAACAGTTAGTTGGGATTCACTTCATTTTTCGGTTTGAGTTCTTCTCCTGCGCGCAACTGGAAGAGGCATTTGGTATTCATTTCATTGTAATAATAATAATAATAATTGCTTACACTTATATAGTGCTTTTCTGTACACTCCACTCAAAGCTCTTTACAGGTAATGGGGACTCCTCTCCACCACCACCAGTGTGCAGCCTCCACCTGGATGATGCGACGGCAGCCATAGTGCGCCAGAACGCTCCCCACACACCAGCTATCAGTGGGGAGGAGAGCAGAGTAATGAAGCCAATTCATAGTTGGGGATTATTAGGAGGCCGTGATTGGTAAGGGCCAATGGGAAATTTGGCCAGGATTCCAAGGTTACACCCCTTCTCTTTTCGAGAAACGCCCTGGGAATTTTAATGACCACAGAGAGTCAGGACCTCGGTTTTACGTCTCATCCGAAGGACGGCGCCTGTTTACAGTATAACATCCTCGTCACTATACTGGGGCATTAGGACCCATATGGACCGCAGGGTGAGTGCCCCCTGCTGGCTCCACACGGGGCTGTGTAATTTTGGAAGGACTTTTCCTTTTGTGTGCTATCTGTGCTTCAAAACAAAAAATCCTTCCACTTCTATAGCGCTTTTCTGGACACTCCACTCAACGCACTTTACAGGAAATGGGGACGCCCCCTCACCAGCACCAATGTGCTGCACCCACCTTTAATCAGTGCATGAATATTTCTTGACCTGCAGTACAAGTGGCACCCCACTTCACCTTGACTCTTGTAATGCTTTGCCTTTGTTTGTTGCTTTCAAACCCGTGAGATGCTGTCAACCACACAGCAGCTCTTGGCTGCTGTTCTGGTACAACAGTCTGATGCGTTGGACTCTAAAGCCACACAAAATATAAAATCACATTTGTTCCCTTACCTTGGACTTCTTGTACATTCTGGGGGGATTATATTGACGAGGTCCTTTTTTCATCACCAATTTCTCGATGAACTGGATAGATTCGCCTCGCGTTTGGAAGTTTTCGTAAACCTTCTTGAGCTCATTCAACCTGCGGCCACACATAGGATCACCGATTATAGGACACAGTTTGTTTGTGGGGCTTTTAATTAACTTTACGTGTGGGAAGAGACATAAAAGAATAAAATAGAACACACTCCCAAGACTAAAGTATGCGCACACTGTAAAATCTCAGTGTAGCCACACACGCAGTTTTAATCAATATAGTAAGTGTCAGGAAACCAATTGGTAGAATAGGAGGATCCTTGTGCGGAACCGTGAATCCCACAGAATGCGCAATAGAACAGGCCAAAAGACGTAATCCAGGGGCTTGGGCAATTAGGGAGGCAATGAGTCCAGTAACCAGGGATATCCAACCATGGTCAAAAGCCAGGAGCAAAGATTTGGTATCAGGAGATCAATCAAAAATGCTTAGAAACACACAAAAGAGTTCTACTGGAGGCTTCTCAATAGTGAGCAAGGGTTGGTGCATGAGGGAACTTTAAATACTTAAGGAAAAGGGATGTGGTTGGATAATAGGTCTAGGAGTGAGAATTTGAGGAATCTGGTGCATGTGGGAATGTGATGGGTTCAATTAGGAATGAGATTGTGAAATAGTGGGAATGCAAGGGCGTTTGAGAGGGAGAGTGTGGGGTGTGACAGTAAGGTTACAAAGGTGACTACTATCACCCTAGGAAACATACTCTATACTGCTTTTAACGACTTGAGAGGGCACTGTCCTGTTAAGAGCATATAGCAGGAGTCAGAAATGTTTTCTGTCAAGATCAGATGACGACCTTCAGCCCTAGCGGGCATCACAGAAACAGATCAGGCAATAAGTCCCTTATTACAATCATCAGAGAAGTGAATGCTGCAATTGTCACCAATGGATTAGTAAAAAAATCATGTTCATTCATTGTGATAACAATTCCACACTTTTTAATAGAAACTTTGATGTCTATGGTAGGCTGCAACATGTTAGATCTTACAATTTTATAACAGTTTTGCTTTAGAGGTTTTGAATTCCTTTCTGAAAGGAAATTGGTGATTATTAACTCCCACCATACTTTACCTTTTCCTAGTCTGCATTATTTCCAGAACCATCCGAGACATTTTAGGAATGGAAAGGTCTTCCACTGGAGATGAGCTTAAGATATCGTGCTCAGATTTAGCTGGGCTTCCAACTTGCACATTTAAATGGGGAGACAGGAATTCTGGGTACTCCGATGGTCGTCCTGTGGTCACATTACTGAAAGTTGAAAGTTGAAACTGCATCATGTACAACTTCAGTAATATGCAATACTGTGTCCCACCTTAAAGATTCTCATGGATACAGCTTGCGGAGACAGAAACAGGTTGTCTTACAAGTGTGGGTCCTTTCTTTGCTCCAGTGGAAAGATCCTTAAGAATAGCGATCTTTCCGCTATTGTTTGTAGGTCCTTCTGTGGGTGTCTCAGCTAGGAAAGAGCATGAAACATTGAAACTGTAGGACCAAACTTTCTGTATTATACTGTTGTTATACTGTGATCAGAACTGTATTACCAAGTAATATTAAATATCGTTCTGGGACGCTAAAAAACATAACACTATCTGTCCTGCATGTGTGATTTATTTTGGCTCTTCCTTTAAACCTGCATCATTGTTCCATTCATCACTATTGAAATAAAAATTCAAAAACTCCCTGATAAATTACGTAATAACATAAAAATAGTCTTGTTTCTCCCTCTGCTCGATGTGGTCAATTCAGCTTGTAAGTAGGAATTTGAGGAGTCAATGAATGATTGTATTTTAAAGCCTTTTGCTTCAAAACCGAAACATCAAAGGATCAGGTAATTAAATGTCATTACATTAGTATCTTAATGTCAGATTTATGAGTAACAAACTACAAGAAATTGAAGTTATAGTAAAAAATACTCTGTGATGTTCAAAAGTTAATTGATGAGCATCAATATACAATATATCAAAGGCATATAGATGAAGCATTATTATCATATGTTGTATCTGTAGATACTGTATTTAGTAATCATGCTAAAGTACCTTTGAAATATGCTATATGCTTTGCAATGAATTCATAATACATATCTATATACAGTATACAGAACTTTACAAATATGTTAATTGATTATACATTAAACATCTATAGATGGAGTAGATGGAAATCTTTAGAAGAATAGAAATTTGCAATAAATCAGCTTTGTTAATAGAAGAAACTAATTATAACAAAGGCCCTGGCAAATAATGAGTGGGATGCAAAACTGAAACAGATATCTAACACAATAAATCTGGATCCAAAGTACTCTGCTCTCTACAAATTTGAATCGGTAATATTAATTTTCTTGTTAGGGGGAAAAGATCTTGGATTCCAGTCATGGAAGTTGGGAAAGTACAGGATTAAAAAGAGCATAAATGATGAAAGGGGTATAGCACAGGTCTCGTGAGTACAATACCTGATGTGAATATCCATATCCTAAGGACCCATAGGTGAAAGAGATCTCCAGCTCAATCTTACAAATTACCTTTAAGGATAAAAACACTTATTACTTCTACATGGTATCTGCTTTACCATATTATCTTCATTTTCAGAGAGAGGGATTTCTAAGCATTCAGCTATATAACCATAGTTAATAAATGACATCTGGGACGAATTGTTAGAAATGTGCAAATTAAAACTAAAAACGAAAACAAAACCACAACAATAAATCACATCTTAAAAGTTAATGCAAAATACACAGAAGACATTAAATATAATAATAAAAATATATATTTTATTATCTATAAATTCTTATTAAATATTGTCCACATTAGACCCTAAACCATTTAAAATATTGTGCTGTATCTATACTATCTGCTTCCACTTACACTTAATGTAAGGCTTTCTGTATTGTTACTCACCTTTGAAAAGGGTGTCTGCTGCTATACAAGTGATAAAATCATAATAATAAATAACATTTGCATGTATACATGCTTTTTTTATTTAACAAGCTAAATAACAGAATAAATAACAGAAATAGCACTGGGCTGTACACCAGGAACTCCACTTTCTGATGTAAAGTTGGTCTGGGGGTATGTGGAGGAAAATTAAATAACAGTGAAAAGAATAGGAACAAGGAGCCTTATATCAGACAGCATTATATGTGAATGTGGGAACTTCAGCAGAGCTGGTAGGAGAAAGTGGCTTGAAAATGTGGAATTGCATTTTATGATTTCATGATTGTGTGTTTCGAAATCAAAGCAGAGATTTTGCCTTACACAAACATTTGCACCATTGAAAATAATTGTGACTGATACAAAGACAACATCATCTCTGCAATGGGTATGTTTAGCTGCACTGGGATCTAATGAAATGCAGTAAGTAGTACTTGCATTTTAAATGGAGGCATGTCAATTTAAAATAAAAAGGGACAGTGATAATATAGTCTTATATAATAGAGTTTTATTATTTTTATACAGTATAGACTTCAGCATAATGCTTGGACACTCACATGTCTTTGCATGTCAAAAGCTATAGAAGGATTTTGCACATGTTGCCATTATTATTAGGACTACTGCACTGAATTATAAGTGTAATTCACTGATATGGAAATCCCGTGAATGAATGGATTCGTTTCTTTTAACACCAAACTCTCTTTTCATTTCATAAACTGATTCAAATGCTTTATTCAGGACCTTCTGAATGATCGTGAAACTCCATGTATTAAGCTAACTTAACCTCACCTCTCAGAAAAAAAGACATTAAGATATTCTATTAAATACAGAATTTTATATTAGCTACAAGTCAACATCTTAGAAACTGAAAAGCCTGTTACCTGTCCTTTAAGCTTCAAATCATGAAGTTCGGTGAATGTCATTTTCTGAAAATACAGTTGTATTTTATTAATCCCCCTCTACTCACATTCTCTTTGTCTGGTTGTATAAAACAGGCTAAGTTACATTTTTCCACTGACATAGCCTATGATTTTAAATGTATTGCACAAAGTAGTTTATTAAATTTAATTTCTCAACGTAAAGGTCTTGCAAACACAGAGTATTCAGACTGATCCTGTGGTGTCCCATTTTGTGAAATTACACATAAAACCCATAGACATTTTATCAAACTTAATCATTTATTCAGAATGATGCTGAAAACATCTAAGGATAAGACAAGTTACAGTAAATGTCAGCCAACACTCTCATCCCAGCGTTAATCCCGCATCGGCAGGGTCCGCTTGTCGGCACACCCGTCTCCATTTGGTGGTTTGAACCAAATCTTTGAGCTGACGTTGCCATTAACTGCGACCGAGAAATACTCCAACCGGCGCGTCGCTCCGCCTGCCGCTGGAGTGGGAGGGGGGGAGGAGAACAAAGTAATGTAGCCAATTCAAAGATGGGGATTATTAGGAGGCCATGATTGGTAAGGGCCAATGGGAAATTTGGCCAGGACGCTGGGGTTACACCTCTACTCTTTTCGAGAAACACCCTGGGATTTTTAATGACCACAGAGAGTCAGGACCTCAGTTTTACATCTCATCCGAAGGATGGCGCTTGTTTACAGTATAGTGTCCCCGTCACTATACTGGGGCATTAGGACCCACATGGACCGCAGGGTGAGCGCCCCCTGTTGGCCTCACTAACACCTCTTCCAGCAGCAACCTTAGTTTTTCCCAGGAGGTCTCCCATCCAGGTACTGACCAGGCTCACACCAGCTGAGCTTCAGGGGGTTGCCAGTTGTAAGTTGCAGGGTGACATGGCTGCTGGCACTAAATGGCAGCCAACACTACAGAGACAAATCTGAAATATGTTGATTGCATACATATTCAGGCCTACTCAATGTCTGGTAGAAGCACCTTTGCCAGCAATTATAGCAAGTGTTATAGCAAGTCTCTGACAACATTCCATACCCGCCTGCTGTAAATAGACCATAGGGTTGTCCCATCTCTGCCTTGTTAAACAGAAATCCCACACAAAACCCAGAAACAGTGTACTGTATCTCACATGCACGATATCCAGAAGGTTAAAGGTCGTCTTGCCCAAAAGCTTCGGCATGCCACTTTCAGGCTCGAAGAAGATCAGTTCCACCACCAGCTTGTTCCTGTCATCTGTGCTGTGTTTAGCTATCTAAAAAAAGGGCAAGAATAAATAAAACACACACTTGTTTTTTTCCCCCAACGATAATTGTTTTTCATTCCAATAACTTAGCCAAATTGCTCTAAGATGAAGAAGAGACACGCTAACACAGAAGTATAAGAAAAACGGGTGATGTTATTTCCCTGTGTGCTTGAATTCTTGTGAGTGTATTCTCACATATTTGGGGTTAGCTTGATATTTCCCACACTGACTGTTTCAGCAAACTTGGATTCTAGAAACTTCTGAAATGTTATTGCCGGCAAGTTGACTGGAGAAGTAAATTAAAATGGCATTGAAAAACCTATACAGTATATATATATAAAATGTCATATCCACATTTTCATTAGTAAGACAGAATTGAGAAATCCATTTTAAAGGGCTTGGTTTGTTATGTTGTGTGACCCATCCCTTTTCACACTGACTGGGGTGTCTGTTTTGAAGAGTCAGGTCCTTCCTGTGCTTGTACTGGATTTCTCTTGGCGCTGTGGATCCCAGCCTCAAGGAACCCACTTTCTAAACAAGCACTCACACACTCAGTGAAATGCTTTTGTTGACGTTTGTACACCCATTCTAATTTTGCAGCAATAAACTCATCAAAGTCAGTTTTCAGTTGTAAAATTAATCACATTTCCTAAGCCAATGACAAGAGTGCCTGGAAGAGAACTACAGGTTAGGAACCCCAAAGACCAACATACATAAAGACAACAAAACCAGAAATACGTTCACCTTCCTTGTAATCCATATCAATGGAATTGTAGCGGCAATGCTTGTAATAAGACAGAGTTAAGCGTTGGTAGGCTCCTAAAGGAGGCCCCATCTCACCCTCCATCTCTGTGGTGCAACCACAGAGAAAGAATTCATGCAAGTTGATTTAAGATGTTTTTCTTTTGATAAGAAGCAAGCTCCCAGACGGGGATGCCATTAGCTAAGCCTGGCTATCATGATCAATGGTCATCCACTGGCGCCTATCAGTCTAGGGAGTGCCGAATGGACATCTGGACTGCATTCCTAAGTGTCAAGAGTAAGTGACTTATATCTCACCTTGACCAACCAATCAGGGACTGGTAATACCACGTGGGTCTCCAATGCCCGCCAAACTCTCAACCAATCAGCACACATCTGGGTCTTGATCAAAAAGGGAGCACAAGCTCAGTTCTGGGCTCTCCTTGGCCATTTTCGCGCATCCTCAGAGACAATCACGTGACAACTGCTGTTGTCTGCAAAAGGACTTGGACTTTGTTCTAAGCGCGAGGCCGAGGATCCCGTACGTACTCAGAATTCTACCAACGTGAATGCTCCGCTTGATCAACGGCAGCCTACAGTTGGACCCTCGTCGACAACCTGAATAGCTTATTCAGAAGCAGCGCTGGACCGGGAACGAACCAGTTTCTTCCCAGGCAAAAGAGTGACTTGTGAGGACTCGCGGTCACACTCTGTGCATAGAGACTTTCTACTAGCCAGCCGGACTGCTGGTAGATCCCCTCGGAGCAACGACTGCCCTGCGCGCCGCAGTCAGATTCCTCCGCCCGTCCTACTCCGAGCTGCACCTCGACTGGTTGGCCGGTAGCCAGAGGACGCCGACACAACGCCCATTGGACAACCGCTGCAACAGAGGCTGCAACAGAGCCTGTCAGC
Source organism: Atractosteus spatula (assembly GCF_055471065.1). Lineage (NCBI taxonomy): Eukaryota > Metazoa > Chordata > Actinopteri > Semionotiformes > Lepisosteidae > Atractosteus > Atractosteus spatula. The sequence goes on along the minus strand of NC_142718.1, from coordinate 8,192,093 downwards.
TGGTTTGGTGTTTGTGCCGGGAAATTCCAAATCCAAACACAGTGGATAAGTAAACCCCATGTTCTACATTGCGTCTCGAGAATTTAATTGTACCTCAACACAAGTTGTTATCAATTTAATTCATGAGTAATGTATTTACTTCCGAGTTTAGAGTAACAGTGGGTAATAACACTGATTAGCGATTTGGTAACCGAACGATATATATTGACATATATTCTCTGTTGTGTATCTCTTTGTGTTTGCATCTCTTCGAGATTATATACCTTGTATATTGATAACCCTCACAGTAAGGTCTGCCACTCGTATCCAGGCAGACTAGTATATGTTTGGTGCACAGTTTATATTAATAAATGTATCTCGTGTATTGAACCCGTGTGTGTGCGTTGTTAGTTGTTCTGACGATTGATTTTCTAAAAGCCCCAACGAACAACCTCGTGGTTACTGCTACAATTGATAATTGTCTCAGTAAACCCATCAAACCACTACAGAATGCTAGGGGTCACTGCTAGCGCCTGAGAAAGCAGTTTTGGTTGTTGGACACACAGACTCGTAAGACTACACAAAACAGAAAGTTCTGTCAACAAGAAAACTCCCCATCATTTTATTCAATTATAATTTATTAAAATTAACAATTATAAGTCGCAGTAAAGTCACGCAAAGTATGTTTCTTAGGGCTAAATTCTTCATGGGTCAGTAAATTAATGCTGCATTTACTGTACCATTATTGACTGGCTTGTTGGACAGCATGGTAGCAGAGTGGGTAGCATTACGCTGGGACCCCTGGTTCAATTCCAGACTTGGGGTCCTATCTGTGTGGAGTTCATGTTCGTGTGGGTGTTCACTGGGTTCTCCAGTTTCCTCCCACAGTCCAAAGACATATTGGTAAGTCGATTGGCTTCTGGGAAAATTGGCCCTGGTGTGAACAGATGTGTCTGCATCTGCATGTGCCCTGCAATAGACTGGCGTCCTGTCCAGGGTGTACCCTGCCGTGCACCCGTTGCTTGCTGGGATAGGCTTCGACTCCCTCACAACCCTAAATTGCAGGGACAATTGGAAAATGGATGGATGAACTGGTTTGTTGCTTTGACATCATTGCTGAAGTCTTTTTCACTGTGAAGACACCTCATGTTTTCATCAGAGGTAAATATTATACAGTATGCGTATAAAGATAAAATGAGAAGCAGTAAGAGTTCGGATTCTCCTGTAGCAGAGTGATTGGATGAAGGCCTAATTAACATTAACATGTCCATCATTGCACAAACCTCTCTTATCTCTCATCCTAACCCGTGTAGGTTGGTTAACTGCTCAATCTCAGAAATATAATGATGGGTCTGATCTTATCCTGATCTTACAAACTTGGTTCCTTGAAAACGAATGCAGTGATTGTGAAGTGCCTTGACACTGATGTGATATTGATACAATATATGGAATTGGTCCGAAGGGACCCAGCCACATCTCAGCAGGCTACCCCTTAGCTTGACGTTGAGGAGACAGAGGCTACTACAGTATATGCCATTTTACCCAAAGGGTGGGAAGATCAGCCAAGAAAGACCACAAAAATGTTGATGACTGAATACCTTTTTGGTAAAATAAGGTTGTGGAGACAACGCAGAATTCAGTCATTACCTGTGGGGATGAGGTATCTTTAACAGTCATGAGCAGACAACCAGCTGCAGGTAGAGTTTGGTTGTGCTGCTAGCGCTTGATGGTTTTGGTACCTACAGTGATGGTTCTGCTTTTGGTACCTACAGTGGCATGCAGACATGTGGGATCTAGCACATTAAGGTTGGAGAATTGGATAAATATAGATGGAAAGGATTACATATCAACCATATCAAAATCTGCTAGGGGGGTGCCATTCAAAAGAATACAGAAGGAGATCAGGCGTCTGGTGTATTCTTGTCCAAAGTGGTCGAGCAAGATGCAGTTTTTCGTATGTCCACAGTCCAAGGGTGATAACTACAGGGTCACAGCAATGGTGGTGTGCATTTTATGTGGCTTGAGAGACGCTCTAGGTTCATCACAGCTACATATAGTCAGAAAGCCAAAGGTAGAGCTGGCTTGTTTGGGATCTGAGAGATAGGCTTCTAAAGTACAGTTTCAGCCTAAGTGTCACGAAGCGTTTTTCAGGAGCCTATGCAGACGGCAGAATCTGGAGGGCAGTGAAACAAACAGAAGACTGGGATCGGGGCTGGAAGAAGAAGAGGGGGGGGCGTGTCGATGGTGCGCTGGTGCTCGGGGGGGCGTGATCCAAGGCAAACAAGTCCAAAGGGAGTCCGTAGGGTAATCCAGAGTAGCCAAGAGTCCAGAGCCGGGTGGTCCATCCAAGACAGAGACATGAGAGAAGTTAAAAGCCGGAGCAGGATCTGGTGAAAGGTCGGGGGAATAAAAAAAGGTCAACGGGGCCAGGAGCTCCCAGCCCCAGACCCAGATGGTCAGGACTCCTGGACTCGTTGGTAGGCGGGCTTCCAGGCGTCCATCTTCCAAAGCTGAGCCTGGAATGATGGGAGCATCTGGCTTTTGTAGGGAGGGGCTATAACAGGAGGCAGGTGCAAAAAATCAAGACAAACAAGAAAGAGCCGGAGCGCCCTTAAGAGGAGGGGCTAACGACCGTGACACTAAGTGACAACAGGTTCAGGGCCATGAGCAGTGAAGATTCTCCCACCATGGGCTTAGAGCTCATTTACTTTGTGGGGCATTGTGATGGACAATATGAAGAGGCTTCTTTCAAGACTACAAACTGTACAGCCATCTAATCCAGTTACTCAGTTGAGGGACCCTGTCAGAGTGTGTAGGACTGAGGTGAAGGATCGCTGATTGGTGGACAGATATAGCTGCTATGCACGCTAAAGGAATTGGGTGTCCAGGTGATGCGCAACTTCGGACAAAGATGGTATTGCCTCAAGGAAGATCTTCACTGTGGTTTTCCCTCAATGAGGAGAACTTGCGTGAAGTCAGTAACTGGAGAGATAGGGCATGGCGTTAGAGATCTCCCATTTTTTTCATCACTATCAACCTCCACAGCGACCTACTGTAAGGGCCACCAACAGAACATAGATGCTATTGTCCTGTATTCCTATGACACATTATAGTGGAAGTGCTGCTGGTGGGAAGTCATAGAGTCGGGTCTTGTGCCATGGATCCACCAGAACACCAATGCGCGGTACGCTGACCAGTTCACAACCCACCTCCACGTTCCAGAAGTGATTCTGGTTCTTTTGGACCTGAGCTGCACTCTACCTACAAGCAGAACCAGCTTGTCCAATGATATTTGTTAGCATGCATGTGACGGGGATACAGCTGCAGAGATATAAGAAATCACAGCCCAGTTCAATAAAAAATTTTAGTAAATTTATTCCGTAGGTCCAAATAGAGTGACAGCAGCATATCCTTACTTATTACTCTGCTATAAAACACAGGTATTTCTGAATGCTTTTAAGACAGTCATGAACAACTTCTTGTTTTACAGTGAATATCAGAATAGGAAAAGGGGCGCTCTTGGTATGAACAATATTCAACCATAGCAATTCAAATTCCAGCTGCTCAAAAACATCAGATATTTTTCAGGGGCCCTAGGCAGCGAAATACAGATTCCTTACTATTGCAAGATCATGACGGGTTTGCCTTCGCCTTCTTTCTTAAAAATGAAGAGAAAATGAGTTCTGACCAAACACAGTCATTCCACCATTTGGAGTTTTAACCCTATGAATGCAGCATACTGTACTGGGGTCCCCATGGAGAAGTGAAATACAATATACATCTCCCAGCAGGTTTAAGGTGACAGCAATACTGAAGTAGAGATATAGGAACTCGAAAGATCAAGCGAGCTTGTCAGTGCTGTGGCTACTTTAGAAGAAGGGACAGACCCCTGCAATGATGTCACTGGTTCCGTTCATACTAATGAGATGTTATGACTCAGTATAACATCAGTGAAAAGGCACTTCACTCCATTTCAATATTGAATAATTTAATAACTAAAATCTCTCTCCATCGTCATTTCTCCTCACGGTTTGTGCCGCGCCAGAAACAGTCAGAAAATGAATGTATTCTGCACCTTGGTTCCTAGTATTAAGACACCTCATGACTCTACTGGATTGAAAGGTACCAGTTTCGAAAGTACAATTACCAGTTGTGCTTCTCTGAACTGAATTGGCCCATTACTTGCTCTTCCGTATATGAGAATCACTGTCCTTTTTTATATAGAGGTAGTTTTAAAGATGTTGATTCTTAAAAAGAAACTACCACAGTTTTCTAATATTATCTCTCACAATATACTGAACACATTAACGAATACTATGCAGACTTACAGTAGGGGAAAGTGGAAAAAAAGAACAAAAAGGACATACCTGAACTGCAAAGTACTTCCATTCATTAAATCTCAGGGGCATCTCTGATTTTCCTGCCTTAGGATCTTTACAGGGCTGAGTAATAGTGCATTTGACTGTGTTTCCGATGCGTATTCTGACAAATCCCAGCATTCCCTTTTTCAGGTCAGCTACATGTCTGCTGTTAAGTGAAATGACAAAGCCTGAAAAAGCCGAAACCAATGACAGCTACGCCAGCACTGCAAATGTGGATGCAGGTCTATTACAGAAGCTCCCACCTGGCTCACCTAGTGAAAACATCACTGTCTACCAGACTTCATATCTGTAGGAATGAAAGATCCGATACTCTTGCCTAGAAATGTTCATTTTACATTCTTCCAAGATCTAAATTACCTAGATTTATGTAAGAATCCTTCCATGAAAATTGTATGTCTTGTGTATACAGTTCACAGAAATCAACAATCAACTCACCTTAGATATGAATAGTAGGTATGGTATAATGAACCATACCTAGTGAACGTAACCCACTGGGAAGTGTGTACACTGAATTCCCAGGCATTTTGAAAAGTCTTGGCTTGTGGCAACCAAAGATTGTCAAGTCATCCGCGGTGCTCTGAGAAACCAGGGAAGGAAATTCTGTGGCTTGATTTTTCGCCCAGCATTATCTACCAAGGCACCCTGGAGGGTTAGACCAGTTTGAATTTTCTCAAAATCATTCATTTACAAGTTGGATTTTTCACCATTTTAAAGTCTGCAGTAAAGAGAGATAACATCAAGATTTTTTAAATAGAAATAAATGTATGATCAAATATCTCAAAGCTTTGGAATATACAGTATGTCACACTGTCTTAAAAAGAAACTTAAAAGTGGTTGTGATAGCCAGGTTAACCCACTTACCAGGATTAGTGTCTTTGGTACTGAATGGATGTGTAATGATTTTAGACAATTAAAAACTGGATGAGTAAATTACACAATTGTTATAGGTACCCTCTCTTCCTGGGATTGATTTAGCTGATTATTATAAGAACATTTTTTTTAAATATTTGAGGTATTCAGGGCTCAACAAGCCAGCGTCCTGTTCATTTTGTTTTATTTGGCCACTTCAAGAACTAAGGCTTGTCTCTCAGAAACCTTTGGCTGAGCATTTAAGTTAGAAGAATGTTTCTCAGTTGTTCTGTCTCTTCATCAGCTATTATGTTGTGGCCATAATCATGATGCTATTTTGTAAAGTGGCGTTTCAGATTGTAATCTTTGCAGTGCTCATCAATGCTCAGGCATACAGACTTCCTTGCCACAATATAGTTTGGCATTCTTTCTTATTGTGGTTCACTTTTCTTTTTCTCTTTTTAGTGTTCCTTGTGGTCATGCAGGTAAATAAGAAAACCACCATTACATCAACTGCAGATTCACGAGATTGCATGTCATGTAAGCGACATACTGGAATAAGTTATTAATATCACACAAGCTGCAACTCACACAGAGCAATGCAACATGCTTGCAATCATGTTTAATACTTATGACGATGTATGTCGCAAAGATTGATTTAATGTGTTTTTATCTGGGGCATTTGGATGACTATAACTCAACATCTCTGGCACAGGTTGGATTTGGCCCTGGGGGACAATAAGTAAAAATAATAAAAGACCCATTCTTGCACAGTCTAAACATGTTGGCCCCATAACAATCATTGAAATTCAAAATACCTCCAGCTGAGAGATTACAGGATATTTTGGACTATCACCGAAATCCTGGTTTAGTACAAAGGATACAGCTCCTTGTGAACTCTCTGCAGTTTTTAATGTAAACTAGTAAGCATCCAGTCTGAAATAATAAAACATAATAAAAACGTGCTTTCAGATTACTTATTTCCGTCTTTCCATGGAATCGCAGATATTCAAATGTCCTACATACAATAGTTCAGGCAAAATCTTCAGTAGCGCTTGCTGGAATAGCGTTCAATAAAAATAGAATATCATTGCTAAACGTGTGTAGATTGCAGCCTTGGAATCCATTTCAGGTTATGTTGATTAAATATGTCATATATTAGTAAATGATTTCCAGAATTGGTGGGTCATAAGTTTTATTTAGTTTTAAGAAAGGTTTTCTGCTTTTTACCAGAAGCAACAACAGTTTCTAATTCAAAAAACACAAATATATATTACCGTGAATTAAGTTTTTCTTTCAGCTCGGAAAAAACATTTTGTCTCACCTCTGTTGCCCTTCCTCTCTATTTCTTTTTCTCTTGAGTCCATCACCTCTCCCTCAGCTAAGAACCTTGACAGCACTCTAGAACCCTTCATCTCCAGTCCTCAAAGCATTTCTTCTCTGGCATGATCCTGACACATCTTCTTGAACAACATCGGCAGAATTCACCCTTTTCATACCAGCTGTCCCACACGACTGCTAGTTCTAGCCCTGGTACGATCCCATTTCAGCTACTATACCTTCCTCTTTGCTGGCATCCCGGTTACAGCTAAAAGTATTCAAATCAACTAACTCAGAATTCTGCAATTCACTTGTCGCCCTGATTGTTTCTCTTCCTCACCTTTCTCCCAATCCTTTTACTCCAGTCCCTTCACTCCCTTCCCATGACTGCATGCATTTGGATAAAAAGAAACAAGTCCTCGTCCCTAACTTTGTTCCTACCCGTCTTCAGTAACTTATCTCTCCCTATACCCTTTCCTACACTCACTATTCCTCTATTTCTCTGGGGTTCTCTGTACCCCTTCTCCATTCTAATAATTCGAGAGCCTGTTCATTCTCTAACCTTGTTCGTCAGTGCAGAAACGAAGATTTGTTAATAGAAATAAATGTATAATAAATTAACATCACTTTATCAACCCTATACAATTTCTTGCATTAGGAATTTGTCTTTTCACATACCCCAGCTTGCTCTCCATGAGACACACAGAGAGGGAGAGAGCCTGGGGTCAGAGCACAGGGTCAGCTATTGTACAGCACCCCTGGAGCAGTTGGGGTTAAGGGCCTTGCTCAGGGGCCCAACAGAGTAGGATTCCTCTGCCAGCTGCAGGATTTGAACCAGCAACCCTCCAGCCACAGGCACATATCCTTAGCCACCGCTCTGAGTATGATAAGATATCTAGAAGCTTTGGAATATACAGTATGTCACACTGTCTTAAAAAGAAACAAAATAGTGGTTGTGATAGCCCTTCTCCATTCTAACAATTCGAGAGCCTGTTCATTCTCTAACCTTGTTCCTCAGTGCAGGAACGACATTCCCAGCTTTTTAAACAGCCTCCTGTGAACTCCCTGCATTCAGTTGCACATAAATATACATGCAAAGCAAGTGTGTCTACTGAGCCAGCTAACAAATAATAATCATCTTGATCATCTTTCAGAGCAAGACCTTGTGGTGACTAGCTCAGAACTCCTTGACCTTAGAAAAACCTGTAAACTGAGACCTTGTGTTTTATAAGTTCTTTACTAAAAGGCATAAGATCCTTCATGATCATAGCTGTGAACAATGAGATCAATGAAGGAAATTCCCATTTCAAAATATATTTTTAGAGTTAAGAAAACCCTATGTACTGAGCTTCTAAATTTGGGAGTGTTTAAATGAAGAATTATTCACAGGTGTTGATTTCGGCTAAACTGTATTTTACGTGTAAGTTTCACTCTCCATTTGGTAAAAATCATGTTATTTAATTCCCAGGCTAGACTTTTTATTGTTCAAAATAAAAAATTGTATGTAAAATTACGACCATGAGTCTGGTTCTTGCTTGGTGTTTAATGACGAGGAGCTCACCAGTTCACCATTAGTGACAAGGACTGGATAAACGCGTTCTTTATCTGCGACATCATCATCATCATCTTTTTCTTCAGCTTCACTTTTGGCACTTTTCTTCAAAAGCTACAATTCAGGAGTTTGGTTAGATTTTAACAAATGCAATACAAGGACCAATTGTGTGGAGAGCAGTTAGTGTGACTCGCCTAGCTGAGAAATGGCAGCTCACTATTGCAAGGAATGAGCTAGGGAGCTGCGGCAAGGGTGTAAATGGTGTGGTAGGAGGGGAGGGAGACAGATCCTGGAAATGTGGAAATGTACGAGGTATAACAACATAAATCACTAAAAAATATACCTTGTCACAAAACCTAGCTCCTAGTCCTGCTCTACTTACAGTTTTAATGTAAACCATAACAGATATGTCAGAGTACAATAAAATATTTATTTATCTCGTATTAATAAGCTTTAATTTTATTCAGTTTGTAGTGCTGCTTCTGAAAAAGTTACTGAAATACAACAAAGACATAATATAAAAAATAATTACAGCTACTCTTCTCGAAACGATTTACAGCACTGATTGAATTTTCCTAGCATTCTACGGCAACATATTTATTACTATTAATAAGAGGAGACTTGATTCGTGTATTCAGAATCTCCAAATGTACTGACAAAGTTAACCCGATGAACCTCTTCAGAATGAACAGTGAAACAAGAAACTAGAGAAAACAGACGGAAAATAATAACTTTAATATGAGAATAGAAGGCACTTCTGTACACAAATAGTTGTGGGAGTCTGGAACAACCTACCCAGCTTGTTGTTCAAGCCGATACCCTGGCTTCTATTAATTAACTACTAGCAAACATCCTCTCAGCCTTTTTAATGTTATCATACCTTTGTTTTTCCTACTACGTAAAACAGCTGACCGTGGGTTTGGACTTCTAGCTCTGATTCCAACACTGTTACCAGGCCTGCCAACATGCCAAAAGAAAATCCTATGTGTATTTTAGAACAGGAAGTGAAAAGATTTTACTCTTTTTGTCAGGAAACTAATTGGTAGAATTGGAGGATCCTGAAAGGAAAGGGACGTGGTTGGATAATTGGTTCGGGAGTGAGAAGTTGTGGAATCTAGAGCATGTGGGAATGTGATGGGTTCAATTAGGAATAATAATAATAATTGCTTACACTTATATAGCGCTTTTCTGGACACTCCACTCAAAGCACTTTACAGGTAATGGGGACTCTAATCCACCACCACCAATGTACAGCCCCCACCTGGATGATGCGATGGCAGCCATAGTGCGCCAGAACGCTCACCACACACCAGCTATCAGTGGGGAGGAGAGCAGAGTAATGAAGCCAATTCATAGAGAGGGATTATTAGGAGGGCCAAGGGGAAATTTGGCAAGAACACCAGGGTTACACCCCTACTCTTTTCAAGAAACACCCTGGGATTTTTAACGACCACAGAGAGTCAGGACCTTGGTTTTACATCTCATCCAAAGGACGGCACCTGTTTTACAGTATAGTGTCCCCGTTACTATACTGGGGCATTAGGACCCACATGGACCTCAGGGTGAGCGCCCCCTGCTGGTCCCACTAACACCTCTTCCAGCAGCAACCTTAGTTTTTCCCAGGAGTCTCCCATCCAGGTACTGACCAGGCTCACACCTGCTGAGCTTCAGTGGGCTGCCAGTTGTGAGTTGTAGGGTGACATGGCTGCTTGGCTTGGAATGAGATTGTGAAACAGTGGGTTTGGGAATGCAGCGCTGTTTGTGAGGGAGAGTGTGGGGCGTGACACTGTTCCTTCTTTTTTTTCCGAAAATCACAGGGTTGGTCACAACAAGCTGAGAAGTAAAACACACACAATTGCTGATTCCAAATCACATGGGTACCTCAAAAGAGTCTAGATTTGTATGAATAAATCCCAGTTGAAGAGTTTCTTTACCTTGAGAAGGCCGCCAGTGGCTGTGGTCTTTGAAGAGCCCAAAGTCCCTGTGGACCCTGGCTGCTGTGATTCCTCTCCAGTCACATCCATGGGCAGAGACTGTCGACCCTCTGTCTCTGATGCTGCGCTAAGTCACTTCTGCTTTGTAAGAAACTGAGATGCGTGGGAAAGCCCTCAGAGAGGAGCAAAAATCGAAATCCGCTACTTCAGAACAGGACTTCTTAAAAGGCTGGTGGAGGACGTCAACGTAATATAATACAAAAACCGGTATATTAGAGACACAGCCAATGCTGCATTTATTGAAAGCCAGCAGCTCACGGCTTCAAAGGTTCTGTTGCTAACTGAACAGCTGGTTTAAAAATAAACAAGTGAGTTACAGTACATGATCTGTCCATTCACATTCACCAGTTTAGTTTTCCACCACATAGGACAATAAAAACTTCTGAAAACATTAACCACAATGAAGTATAATAGTACCATTAACTGTAGTTAAAGAAACCTCTAACTTTAATAGTTACTTTTATTTTTTTTTCCTGTTTAAAAGTGTTGCTTCGTGCAATATTATTTCTTTGTGAGACTTTATTTTTTTAACTTTTAATTGTCCTCTTATTATTAGTTTGTAAGTTTTGAGTCTTCATTTATTTCTTGTACTTGCCTGTGTGTATTTATATTTCATAGTTATTGCTAACATTAAAACAGTTTAACTTGGAGAAGAAAGGAGTTTCATTTCACACTTCCAGACTTAACAATGAACATTTCCATTTTTTGTTAAAAAATACTGATAGAATGAATCTTACTCACACGTTTATTACTCTTATTCAAGTGATCGTTACTTGTCCTAAGTTTTTAGGTTTTTGAAATGAAAAAACTCAAATGTTAGAATTAATTTGACAATTTCCATTTCATTTATGCTCCAACATTATTTTAATTGGTGACTTTGACCATTGTACACTGATATCTTTTTTAATTAAAACTGTTTTATCCTTTTTAGTTGTATCAAAAATATGTTGTTAACATTTCTCTGTTTTCCCCCATTGGACGAAGATAACATTAGATAATCTTAGTTTGGAAATACTGACATTCAAAATGGCAAGTATACTGGATTTTCAAAAATGTAGGATTTGACACATTTCAGTTTATATTGAAATGTTTATAATAAAAAAAATGTTTATTTCTGTATAGTACTGTATGATTATAAATTGTAGAAATCTGCTAAGTACTGTATATAAACTCGCTATGAATTAACTGATGTTTAAGTCTTTTTGGGTTTTTTTTCTACCTTTTGTATTTTTTTTCCAGGGATTGAATGCTTTGTTAATGCTTAGAATACATGGTGAAAAAGTTTCCATTAACCTTCTTGGCCTCCTTGCCACAGGACGAGGAGACTCGAGCTCCATTCAGACTGACTGAACCAAGGGGCAGCTGCAAAGTGGAGATGGGGTGGAGTAGGGGGTGCTTGATACAAATAGTCCATTTAGAGCGCTTTAGAGGCAATGGGGACTCCCCTCCACCACCACCACCAATGTGTAGCCCCCACCTGGATGATGCAACAGCAGCCACAGTGCACCAGTACACTCACCATACACCAGCTATCAGTGTGGAGGAGAGCAGAGTGATGAAGCCAGTTCAGAGATGGGGATTATTAGGAGGCCATGATTGGTAAAGGCCAGTGAGATATTTGCCCAGGATGCTGGGGTAACACCCCTACTCTTTTCGAGAAACATCCTGGGATTTTTAATGACCTCGGTTTTACGTCTCATCCAAAGGATGCTGGCTTTTTACAGCACAGTGTGCCCGTCAGTATACTGGGGCATTAGGACCCACACAGACGGCAGGGTGAGCGCCCCTATTGGTCCCCCTAACATCTATTTCAGCAGCACCCACTGAAGCTCAACAGGTGTGAGCCTGGTCAGTACCTGGATGGGAGACCTCCTGGGAAAAAACTAAGGTTGCTGCTGGAAGAGGTGTTAGTGGGGCCAGCAGGGGGCGCTCACCCTGAGGTCCATGTGGGTCCTAAAACCCCAGTATAGTAACGGGGACACTATACTGTAAACAGGTGCTGTCTTTCGGATGAGATGTAAAACCGAGGTCCTGACTCTCTGTGGTTATTAAAATTCCCAGGGTGTTTCTCGAGAAGAGTAGGGGTGTAACCCCGGCGTCCTGGCCAAATTTCCCATTGGCCCTTACCAATCATGGCCTCCTAATAATCCCCATCTATGAATTAGCTTCATTACTCTGCTGTCCTCCACACTGATAGCTGATGTGTGGTGAGCGTTCTGGCGCACTATGGCTGCCGTCGCATCATCCAGGTGGATGCTGCACATTGGTGGTGGTGGAGGGGAGTCCCCATTACCTGTAAAGCGCTTTGAGTGGAGTGTCCAGAAAAGCGCTATATAAGTGTAAGCAATTATCATTATTATTATTATTAACACGAAGAAGAAATTGAAATGTGTGAATGAGAGTTACTGTGTGTTTAAAACAGAGGCGGGGTCTCTCCAGTCGATGACGCGCTGGCCGCAGGAGGCATTTCTGTACCCGGAAATCATCTGGAGGTGAAGATAAAGCGAGAGAGAGACGGGAGGGAGACGTTTAAAAGGACGGAGATATAACATTCTGTCCCACGGTAACGTTAGATCCGATGTGTTTTCTTCCGGCGGCGGTCTAAATCATTCACTCCACGAGATTATATCCGACTAGTTATAGATTTAAGTAACAGTTCCTCTTCCCGGTAGACGCTGCTGCTACTACAATGTTAGATGCTGTCGCTATGATTTAAAACTGCGATGTACGTGCCACGTTAGCATTAAACCCTATAGGTCTTTGCGTTCAGCCCAAAGTGGGATGTTTTATATGCGCACTGTGTAAGTTTTTATTTCAAATGAATGTGCGGAATTTACGCCCGTGTCGTAACACGCACGTTCAAATGAGTGGTATGTCATTTGTTTTTAAATAAGGGTTATGAATTATTCACGAAGGAGCGCAACCGATGGGTTACATTACAGTTAATGCATAAAAGGGTAGTCTCCTTTAAGCGCAACCGCGCATGTGTTCGCTACATATTGAAGTTTCTTGTGACATTGAAACCGTGTTGTAAGGAAAAATTCATATTTATAGCATTGTTATTTTGGGGCTACTTTATTCATTTGTAGTAAAAACCAGCAGGAGACAGTCGCGTATCAGTCAGCACAGCTCTTCACGCCCTCAAATAACAAATTTGGTTATTTTTAGTTATCGTATTCCATGTATATTGATTCAGTACGATTACTGAAATTATTTGAAGAAATAATTTACAAACTTTCAAATATACGCGAAGATGTCACTGTGATCCAGTATTCTGTGGATCGTGGATCATGTTTATTCATCACAAACACGAGTCTTTGTTTATTCAGTTAGGTATCGGTTTATTCAGGTGTTCAGAGAGCCTGGCTATTGGTTGTTAGGTCAGCTCGTCAGTAGAAGAGTACTGGTTCACAGTTTGGACTGGCATCATATGTACAGTAACTGCATGTTATTCCAATGCATAAACAGCATGTAGTATTAGTGTTTAGGTGGGGTAGTCTGTATCGGCTAGTCCTGGTCATGGAGATTCACACAACTGGGTGTTTTTGCTCCAGCCAAGATGAAAGTTACACCATTTAATGTGTAATTGACTTAATAACAGGGTGGATTTGAACTGTTTGACTGTTTTCAGCTTTTAAGACCTATTGAAGATGGACATTTAAGTACTGCATTTTCCTCATTAAGATCAAATCCCAAACAAACTCTTGAGTCTGGGGGGGAGACAAACACTTGTGCAGTTGTTACAATCCAGCAGCTTATTCATTCAATAAAGGCTTCAAGGAGGTCATTAAGCTCAGCTGGAATGGAGATCGGCAGGTGTGTGAGATGGAACACCCCTGGACTCTACAGCCTGCACCAGCAGTCAGAGCAGTTGTGAAGCAGTGATCCAGGGTAGCCTCCTGACAGTAAACCAAGCTCTTGGTTACCAAATGGATTCTTTAATTGACTTAATAACACGATTGATTCGAACCATTTGATTGTGTTTTTAGCTCTTTAGTGTGTAGGTGGTTGCCCTTTAACTACTGCATTTCATTGCCATAAAATAAAAAAAAAAGTAGAACAAAAAAAAACTTTGACAGATTAGCAATCGAGCGTTAGTTCCGTTAAGTCATTAAGCTCGGCTGGAGGGAAAACTAGGAGGAAAAACGCCATATCTCTTCAAAATGAACCCCTCTAGCATCCCGTATTTTAAACAATTGTAGGTGTTACGTTTTTTGTTAGTTGTCTCTAGTTCAGAAAGCATAAATCGAGCAGGAGGTCTTTTCTTGTCCTGATTTAAATGCCTTTAAAAGAGATTGGCTGCAGTTTATGCTATCCCAGCATGCAACTGGTGCAAGGCAGGACACACCCCGGGTTGGATGCCAGTCCAGTGCAAGGCAGGCAAACAGACGCAAAAGAAGACGTGCACACACTCACCCCAGGGCCTGTTTTACCTCCAGTGTTAATTAACCCTCCAGTATGTCTCTGGACTGTGGGTGGAAACCGGAGCGCCCAGTGGAAGTCCAAGCGAACATGGGGAGAACATACGAACTCCACACAGATAGCACCCCCGTTTCAGAATTCAACCCAGGGCCCCAGCGATATGAGGTAGCAGTGCTAACCGTTGAGCCCCTGTGCCATCCCCAAGAGGAAATTGTCATTCTAAAATATAATTTTAGATTCCAAAAGAGAGTCCTCTGCCTCCGAAGTCAAGAGGTTGCCCAGGGCTAATATCTGAACTGTGCTGATCAGATTCGACATCCTGGCTAGCTCCTCTGGTCCGTGAATGTAGCACTCGCTCTAGTAAATTAACACTCCTGAAGTCGTTTTTTCTGCTTTTGCAAGAACGTTCTAGAACCCATGTGCTCTTTCTTTCCTCAGTGATCAAAGGATGTTACAGGGACAATGGGCCATGCCATGTGTATCTGCTCCAGAGGAACTGTCACCATTGAGAACAAGCGCTATTACTTCATCCAGAAACTAGACGAAGGGTAGGGAGCACCGGCTGGGCTGGGGTCTTCTTTTGGGGGCGTGATAGTGGATCAAACAGAAAAGAGGAACAAAATGGAGGGTGAGGGTGATTGGGTGATGGTTGGAGACGGTTCCATCTCAGCTCATCTCGCGCACACAGGTTATAAAATCAGCGCGCGTAGGAAATTGAACTGCGCACAAAAAATTAAAAATTCCCCCCAAAATCCGATGATAAAACAAACACGGTCATCAATTGAAAAATGCTTAATTGACCACATGAGACTGCAAGAGGCCCAGCTTGGCTGTGTACATTATTATTGCTACTCGATAATCGATATCTATGCTCTCGTAGTCTCGAACCTCCCTGCTCATGCAGTCCGTATGACTGGGCTCGTTGAATTGCTGTGCCGGTCTTTTGGATCTCTATGCTTCTATGAGGATGACTATATTAACAAAAAATAATTTCAGGTTTGCAATTTTACATACGCTCGATGTAGTGCGCGCAAGTTTTTGTCACTGGGGAAAAAACTTGCACAACGTGAACTCTTTGCGCACACAGCCCATTAAAAATGAGTAGGAACGTTGGTGGGAGGCAGGAATTTAATTTAGGAACAAGGAATGGTTAATTCCCTGCTGAAAAATAGCGCTTTCTCCTCCCTTCCTTTCCCCTGCTATATCTCCTCCTCTCTCCCTCACTCTCCAGGAAGGCTCAGCAAACCCAAACGTGGTTTCTCCTCCATGTTTTCCAGCGTGGAATTAACCTTTCGTTGGTCCTTTGCCGCCGACAAACACCGACACCCGCCCCTCCCCGCTCGGAATTCGGATTTGTTTAGCTCGGTCTTTGACGTGGAATTGACGTGTGAGATTTGTCCCGAGGGGAAGAAAAACGGGAGAGTGTGGCCTGATGGGATAGGTCAGCAGGGAGCGGGAGGGTAGCTGTTAGGTGGAAGAGCAGGAGGAGCCGAGGAGGGTCGGCGTGCTGGGCAGCGGGGGGAGAGGTGATGGGTGAATCTGCTGTTCAGCTCAGGAGAGCCTCTGGTTTCTAGGGGATTCAGCTATGTGGACCTGGTGGAGGGAGCCCAAGACGGGCGGCTCTATGCCCTGAAGAAGATTCTCTGCCACGACCGGGAGGGCAAAAAGGAGGCCCAGACAGAGGTGGAGATGCATCGCCTCTTCAACCACCCCAACGTCCTGTCCCTCACGGCGCACACCTTCATCGACCGCGGGGGCAAGACGGAGGCCTGGCTGCTCCTGCCATACGTTAGTGTGAGTTTGGGAGGGCGAAACGGAAGGGCTGGGGTTTTGATGTTTTTTTTTTTACAGGGGAGTGGAAAGTTCAGGTTTTTTATTTTTAAGTACCTTGATCCAAGACGGTCGTCTCTCTGCCAGGCTGAAGAGATTCAGTTCCCTTACTGTTCCAGCCGGTCCTGGGTCGCCCTGGGTCTTCCCCCCTGACAGCGTGTTTCAAAGTGCTTCTCCCTCTTGCAGAAGGGCTCTCTGTGGTCGGAGCTGGAGAAACTGAGGGACAAGAACAGCTTCATGCCAGAAAGCCGAATCCTTCACATCTTTCGGGGAATCTGTGCCGGACTGAAGGCCATTCATGACAAGGGCTATGCACACAGGTAGGAGGGCACTGACTGCCTTTTCTTTTGTCTTTTTTCCGGTGGCTGTTATAGGTCATTCAAACTTCAATTTCTCAGCTTGCCTGAACGCTACACTGAGTGTGTTCTGAGACTGGGCTGGCTAAAGATCCCTGAAATACTCATTTTGAGGAAAATGTCACCACATCCCTTCAAAATAAATCCAACTTCTGAGAAAAAGATAAGAGACAGAATCCCATATTTTACACATAGGTAGGAGATCACTGATTGCCTTTTCTTTTGTCTTTAAAGTGGTTGTTATAGATCATTCAGAATACACTTTCTCGGCTTGCCTGAACACTTGAATTCACCCCATTTGGGGGAGTAGCTCCGAGCAAGGCTGTCACTCAGGGCTCGGCCTTTCTTCAAACCTCCACATGATGCCAGCACATCTGATTGTGTATTTGTGAGGCAGTGGTTCTTAACCTGGGGTGTGAGATGCCCTTTTTTGGGTGTGCAAGACGTGCCAGTTTTTTTTTTACAAGGTACAATCATCGCATACACAAACGAAGAACAGGCACATAAGCACAACTGCTTTATTGTGTTTTGGTATTTTAAGGTAAACATAAAAAGGTGTGCACTGTTTCATGTATTCTTAATTTTACAGCAAAGTGTAAATATATAATTCTGTCTCCTTCATTCTATAATAATGGCATATCTTGGGTTTATTTCAGTGTTTATTATAAGGAGTGTGAGAACATAGTTTGAAAACTAAAGGGGTGCAGGCTACAGTCAAGGTTCAGAACCACTGTCTTAAGGGGGACATATTATATGTTCAGACACCACTGTTCACTCCTTCCGGAAATGTGAATCCTGAACATCTAGATGAGAATATGGGCAAGGTTAAAACAACCCCCTTTATCTTTGTTTAGTTGCTATGGAAGGAATCCCATTACTGTAATTCCCATACAACCTTAACTTGTTCCTTGAAAACTCCTCATAAGGTGAAAATTCCTATAACAAAAATGTCCCATTTCTTCCCGTGTTATAATTTCTGATTGGTTCTAGATCTCAAAATATTATATAAAAACAATAACAATAATCCTGGTTAATTATCGAGTAACATGCTTAAAGTCGTTAGCTGATGCTTAAGCTCTAGGAAGGAAAACAATAACATACTTCCAGTAAATTGCTCATTTACAGCACACTACAGTAGTTACATTGTTACAAGGCTGTACTATAGACACAAGGCTTTGTTATACAAAAAGTTCAAATGTAAGACAAGTAAAAAGTAAATTCCTGATCGGAGAAGATGTGAGAAAAGAAGAATCTCAGCAGTGCTTTACAGGAGCCCCACTCGTAAGGGTGAGAATCAGCTTGTTAAATGAAAAATCGGGTAAGAAATTGTACAAAAACTCATCTAGTGATTGCTTGTGATGAAGGGATTCCTGTTTTTGTTCCCAAAAAATGCTATCAAATAGAATCAACATGACAGGAACCTTGATCGGTTGAATATAAATGTCTCCCCCCAAAATCCTCATTAGTGAAGAGGTAACGGTCAGAAAGAACAGTCTGAATCACATTCGTTCTGTGGTCTTGACCTCGCGGTCTCCATTTTTTGTTTCGTCTTTATCCTGTAGTCCACCATTCGTCTGTACTACAATGTCGCGCTCGTGCTTCACTGTCTGCCCACAGAGATCTGAAACCCACGAACGTGCTCCTGGAGGACGATGACAGGCCAGTCCTGATGGACCTGGGCTCCATGAACCGAGCACGGATTGAGGTCAAGGGTTCTCGAGAGGCCATGACAGTGCAGGTAGGAGGCCGAGGATGTTCAAGACTCCTCCTGCGGCATACTGTGGGGGAAATCTTCAGCAGAGGAGTAGGAGACAGCCTGGTACAGATTCAGCTTTTGTTGAGCTCAATACACACAGCTAGGCAGCTCTGGGTGGGTCCCATAGAACAGACAAACTGCTAAGTCGTCTAAATCTTATACAATTTAGTCTCATGCAGTACATAACAGGTTGATTTTTTTCAGACTCTGTTGTTTTGTCCTGTTCTTTAAAGCTGGTCCATCCTTCTCTTCATAGACTTGTTAGGAATAGATCACTACTGATGTTTTTACACCAATTCTTTAACAGACCCTAAAGCAGTTTAGTGAGTGACAGGGCTGCACATGTAGGTGAACATATCCCACTAATTATTCCATACATTTTACAGCGTGAGTAACACTAGAACCTAGAACTCCTATTTCGTAGACGATCTGTCCATTCTTCCTTCCTGTGATAATTACTTCTTATACAATGCTACTGTGTTCCCCTAAGTGCAAATACATTATTAATGTTTAATTCTCTAAATCAAGTAACAGTTAACAAAATGAAAAATACTGTAATTATAATAATATAAAACACATTTCTGATGTTACAATGGTTTAGCAAATGCATTTATTAAATTAGTAATTAAGTATATTAAAACATTACAGTATTAAATTAGTTCTTCCTGTACGATTGTGACCTTACTCTGAGTGGGGTGTAGCATTTTGTAACTAAAATCGAGACTGAAAAATGCACTTTTTTTTTACGATGGCAAAATGTTCCCGGTGGAAGACAAAATAGTGTTTTTTTAGGTTTAAAAAAACACTTTGGAATTTATGATAAGGTAAAATGGAAGAAGTGCAGTCGTTTTGTGGAGTAACTGTAAAGGTGATTGATCAAGAAGAAAACGACAGGCAATAAAATGAGCAAGAGGAGAAACCCCTGAGTTCCTTGTTGCTGTTCGCCTCACTGTTATAATTATAATAATAATAATAATAATAATTGCTTACACTTATATAGCGCTTTTCTGGACACTCCACTCAAAGCGCTTTACAGGTCATGGGGACTCCCCTCCACCACCACCAATGTGCAGCCCCCACCTGGATGATGCGACAGCAGCCATAGTGCGCCAGAACGCTCACCACACACAGTGTAGCATGCAGCCCCATTTCATCATGGTAGCTCTGTCTTTTGCAGGAGTTCAAACCCGGATAGTTGTTTTCTTTGAAACTGAAGTAGGTGCTGCTACAGTACATTCTCAATGTCATCTCGAAGTGAGATTCCTTATTTAATGAACAAAATTCCAAAAACAGAAAGGGAGCTCCAGAAATGGAAATGACAAATAACTAAGAGGAATAGGTTTCCCCTGTGGCAGTGTGCAGTTATCACCAAAAACAGTTAACTACACAATGCATGATTTGACTTACTACAACAAAACCATGTACTTGTCTCCCTGTATCTGTCTTTAGAGGTCCAGGCACAAAATTATTCCAGGCTAGATGAGAATCAGAAGTGAAATCTGTGCGCTTGCTCACATCTGCCTTTTTTTCAGCTTGCACCTTTTAAAAGTTTTCAGTTCTGGCGAGAAGAATTGTCATTCAGTTGTGGTTTTGAGCAGAATAACTGTTTTGAAAAGCTCTGGGAGCAGTGCCTGTGTGTTGTAGCTAAGGCTGTCACCCAAAGGAATCATTGCCATGTGTGTTTTGGTACAAGCAGTATTCTTCTTTGTAAATATGTCCGTTCCCTTTGTTCCATATTTGCTATAATAATCCCTTTGTATTTTGAAAAGCACATTTCTTTACAAAAACCTCAAAGCATTTTACACAAAGGATGAGGCTCTCTTCATCACCCAACCAGTTGGCACCTGGCAGACGTTATTCCCCAGCAGATCAGTAGTGTGAAATGGTTTCACCAATTGAATTAACAGGTCAGCTGGAATGTGCAGAGGCACGGTAGAATTTAGCCTGGACACCAGAATTAACACTCCTACCTTTACAAACAGTGCTGTGGGACCTTTAATGAGGACATAGCTAGGACCTTGATTTAATGTCTTATCTCAAGTCTCATTTTCTCTCCTCAGAGCTTGATGAATGACATATGACAGGCTAAATATCTTTTTACTCTGCTTTCTAAATGATTACAATAGTCAATCACCTAAATAGAAAGAATACAAATGTGTACAAGAGTATTTGGTTGCATAGGCTGGCCCTAGTCTAGTGATTGCAGATAAAGGTGCAATCACTGCGTCCCATCCACGTCCTTGTGCTCGTATTAATAATAACAATTTTAATAATAATTGCTTACACCTATATAGCGCTTTTCTGGACACTCCACTCAAAGCGCTTTACAGGTAATGGGGACTCTCTTCCACCACCAACACCAATATGCAGCCCCACCTGGATGATGCGACAGCAGCCATAGTGCGCCAGAACGCTCGCCACACACCAGCTATCAGTGGGGAGGAGAGCAGAGTGATGAAGCCAATTCATAGATGGGGATTATTAGGAGGCCATGATAAGGGCCAATGGGAAATTTGGCCAGGACACCGGGGTTACACCCCTACTCTTTTCGAGAAACACCCTTGGATTTTTAATGACCACAGTTTTACGTCTCATCCGAAGGACGGCGCCTGTTTACAGTATAGCGTCCCTGTCACTATTCTGGGGCATTAGGACCCACATGGACCGCAGGGTGAGCGCCCCCTGCTGGCCACACTAACACCTCTTCCAGCAGCAACCTTAGTTTTTCCCAGGAGTCTCCCATCCAGGTACTGACCAGGCTCACACCTGCTGAGCTTCAGTGGTTTGCCAGTGGTGAGTTGCAGAGTGCTATGGCTGCTGGCGACTGCTATTGGTACTACTATTGTATTGGACTGCTGCGTTCGGCTGTCACGCTGTGACCGACCCTGGCTGTGGCCTTGCGTCTTCGTGTTGCAGGACTGGGCGGCCCAGAGGTGCACCATCTCCTACAGGGCTCCCGAGCTCTTCAACGTGGAGAGCCACTGCATCATAGACGAGCGCACGGACATCTGGGTAGGTCCGCCGGTTTGTCAGCCCGCCTCACAGCCCGTGCTTTTCGGTTACGCCTTGGGGCCTCATCCCGTCTTCGTCTTTTCTCCCCCCCACCCCCCCACAGTCCCTGGGCTGCGTGCTGTACGGCATGATGATGCTGGAAGGCCCCTTCGACATGATCTTCCAGAAGGGCGACAGCGTGGCTCTGGCAGTGCAGAACCCCGTCACTGTGCCCCAGCCTTGCAGGTGGGTACTGTGGAACAATCAGCAAATGCCCTCTCCATCCTGGGTGCCCTGGTATTGCAGCTGTTCGATACTTAAAAAGTGTCGACTATAAAATATGAAAGTTATCCATTGGTTTCCGAACCGTTTCCGATAGTTTGGGGTCGCAGAGGAGCTGGAGCCTATCTTGGCAAGCAAACATGCTGACACCTAATGGCCACCTAATTTCCCAGGCGAAGAATTAACCTACCGGTATGCCAGTATGTTTTTGGCCTGTGGGAGGAAACTATCTAAAAGGGATCGTTTCTTTTTTTTTTTCATTCCTTGCCCCTAGGCAGGTGGTAAGGCTGGATAAAGTGCATTTTAAGAGGCTGATAGGGAACACGCGAGCAGTGTGATGGAGCCTAGGCACGCAAAGTTTTTGTTAAACAAAACAACCATCCGGTTATCAGCCTGGCACCTTCACGGCCCCTGTGGTCTCCCAGCCCTCCAATTAGCTCGTACGTTCAGGGCCTTTCAGCGGGGCCC
Source organism: Atractosteus spatula (assembly GCF_055471065.1). Lineage (NCBI taxonomy): Eukaryota > Metazoa > Chordata > Actinopteri > Semionotiformes > Lepisosteidae > Atractosteus > Atractosteus spatula. Next base: position 8,169,912 of record NC_142718.1, on the reverse strand, counting down.
CTTCAAAAGTTCTCTTATAAGCCTTTGTTCATTTTCTACAGTAACTATTGCGAACTTAAAAAATAACATAGTAGATCCAACTGGAATTGAGCTTTATTAGTCATTACACTTGAAACAAGTACATTATTTGAGTTGGCCCGAAGAGGACAAATTGTTGGTTGTAAACACTATTTTCTGAAACGCAAAGACCACCAGACTCCAGAATGCACCCACTGCTAGTATCTTACACAGAGAGACCTAAGGAAGAATTCCTGTAGCAACTGGAGGAAGATGGTCTGTAGGAGTGTTGGTAGTCAATCCATCCATCCATTTTCTAACAGCTTTATCCAATACAGAGCCTCTGACCTCCCAGTGACTATCTGTGGCAGATCCTGCTTAGATAGCAGCGTAGCAGGGAGTCTGTACGTAAAAACCCAAACCCAATCAGGAAAATAATCAAACAGGCCAGGGAACCGGTCCGATGTTACGCTTGAAAAACCCTCATCCGATCGATTCTCTTTGGCCATGTGTGCTCATTAACTGTCTTCCTTTTACTGGGGTCCCAGCACAGAAAGAGATCGAGGCCGCTGCACAGGATGTCCAGTCATATCTTCATACCCTTCATGTCATAAAATCCTAAAGTGCATTTTAAGAGGCTAATAGGAAACATGCGAGCAGCGTGATGGAGCCTAGGCACGCAGAGTTTTTGTTAAATAAAACAACCATCCGGCTATCAGCCTGGCCCTCCACCTTCACGGCCCCCGTGGATCCCCAGCCCTCCAATTTGCTCGTACGTTTAGGGCCCCTTCAAGAGCTGGGCCCTGGAGTAATTGTAGGCGTCACACACCCACTAGTACCAGCCCTGTCCGGGGATGCCTGATCCCTATATCAGGCATTGACTGAAGAATCAGAGCTTGTCTAGCAAGACCCTCACAGTTACGTGGGACAGTGAGCACTAAATGTGTGAGGAAGAGAAAGTTTAGGAGAGTTCTGTAAAAGATTAAATACAGGTTTGAGTATACAATAATAATAACCTTACGCGTATATAGTGACTTTCTGCGCAGTGCACTTAAAGTGGTTTACAGGTAATGGGGTCTCCTCTCCACCACCACCAAAGTGCACCAGTACACCTGCCACACAGCAGCTATCAGTGGGGAGGAGAACAGATGAAGTCAGTTCATAGATGGGGATTATTAGGAGGCCATGATTGGTAGAGGTCGGGGGGAAACTTGGCCACACATGTAACACATCTGCTCTTTTCAACAAACACCCTGGGATTTTTAATGACCACAGAGAGTCAGGACCTCAGTTTTTCGACGGCACCTTTTCTGCAGTCACTTTACTGGGGCATTAGGACCCACACAGACCTCAGGGTGAGCACCTCCTACTGGCCCCACTAACACCTCTTCCACCAGCAACCTTAGCATTCCCAGGAGGTCTCCCATCCAGGTACTGACCAGATTCACACTTGCTGAGCTTCAGTGGGCTGCCAGTTGTGAACTGCAGGGTGATATGGCTGCTGGCTATATACACTAAGGTGTGACTGGACATCCTGTGTAGCAGCCTTGATCATGTTAGTATTTATGATCAGTGGTATTTTAATTCAGTGAAAAAAGCATACTGTAATTGTAACTGGATACTATCACTGTAATAGTTTACCTCTTAGAACTTAAGTCATTTCCTTATAATTTTTTTTTCAGTTGCAAGAAGAGCTGTGTTTTAGACCATTTTTTCTAGTTTTGGTGCCTAACGATGTAAATTATGGCTTTGCAGTAGGCTTGCTCAGAAGTGACTATTCCCAGCACCTTATTATAGCACACCATTTCCCAGAAGGCCATTGTCTCTTAAAGGCACCTCTTCTATTTACGCAATGTCATACAAACCATCAAAAAGAATCAATACAGAATTGATTTGTAGAATCTGTAGTAATTTACCAGAATCATGTCCATTTGGGTTTCTAGTTTCACTATTCAAAAAGGTTTGATGGAATTAATCAGCCATGCTAAGGATATATATTAGATTATGTATGACCTTCCTGAATAACCTTTATCCTTAAGGTCAGCAGCCATTTTACTAGTTTCAGTCATCCTTTATGACTGATATTCATCTTGGAATCATAATTCAGCACGAGGAAAGATGGTCATTGTCATAGATTAATATGCACAAGGTTTGTGTTGAGTTTTCAGTTCCCACAGTGATGTTTTGTAGGAGTTATATTTCCTACAGACATTACTTGCTGAAAAGAACTTTCCACATGGAACTTCATTTGTGCTGCTGGGTATGTTAAAACCACATCCTTCAAACATGCGGGTGTATCATTCATGCATCCTTCTTCTCTTCTGTACAATCTCTCGAATGTTTCTTACCTACAGGTACTCTGAAGGTCTTCAGTCCCTGCTCAGTTCTATAATGGTGCCCAATCCTCAGGAGAGACCCGATATCAACTGGGTTCTGAATCAGATCAGGCACGTTCAACCCCCTGAGACTCCAGGAGACCCGAACTCAATCTGAGGACAGAGCCTGAAGGGGGGTGTTTTATTTCTCCAGTACTTCCAGTAACGCCTACGGACCCTGACAAGTGTGAAAGCTGTCCGATTCTAAAGCATGGAAGACCTGCATCCAAAAACTGGCTCGGTTTGGGGATGTAAGCGTGATGGTGGCGAGACCTTCTGTTGTTCTGCGATGTCTCTGCTACGTCACCCTTTTCCAGAGAGAAATTCTCCTGTTAAAAGTTCCAGAAGCACAGATGGGAGCCCAGATCCCTGCTGCTGTGCTTGTTGAAAGAAGAAAAATGAATGTGTGTCTTAACATTTGCCCCAAATCATGATCGCCTATTTCACAAAGGCCTACCTTCGTGTAAAATATCAGTTTTTAACTACTACCCTCTTTGTGCCACTTAGATGGCAGGTAGTCGTTGGTGTGTTAAATACTTCTTTTATGCATACTGTCAAACTGCATACTAAAATTAAAGGATCATTATTTTTTTTTAGCGATTACTCTGCCTCTGAGTATTCAGGTACAAGTCAACAAAATTACGGCAGAAATGTATCAGAATGGTGCTCCGTGAGCTGATCATGGTCCTCATAACAGCTTCATGTACTGTATAAGATTTCCCAAATTGGATAACATTTTATTTTAGTACACAACATTGAGCAAGCTGTGTAGTGTGACGAATGTAGTCCTTTGCCATAGATCAGCACCTTGAGCAAGCTAAGGTTGGAGAGAAAAAGATTCCTTCTTAGTACTGCAAGTCTGACTGTCTCCTCGTTTTATTAACTAAAAGACAAAGGATTGTGACTTGGCCACACCGACGTCTCTGGATGTGTGTCTGTTTCTGAGCAGCAGAGGCTGTTGGGAAAATTCCAGGGAAGGTTTCTTTTGCCTGGTATGCAGGAAGTGTGTGAAGAATTCCAATTATTTGCGCTTCTGTGCTTTCTTCACTCTTAGTGCACGGTTCACCCTTCATGGGAGCGGCGGCTGTGAAGAGGAAAATTTGACTTTTTGTCTCAGTGGTTTGTTTAAAAAGTGCGACTGCTTAAGTTCACCCTGGTGTGTTAAGGTGCCGAATGTAACATTGGTCGGCAGACTGTACATATCTCCACATTGGGTTCACTTCAAGGAATCTGTTTAACTTGCTAAACAAGGAGGTTAAACTGTTTTAGTGCTACAGGGAGAACATGGAATGAGCCACATCTTCTCAGTGAAATGCATTGAGCAGTGCAGTGTCCTGCTTGGTTAGGAATCTTGGTTAGGTTTTGTTGACCTAGTTCAATTTTTATTGTTGGTTTTTTATTTCCAGTGCTGAAACTTTTTGTAAAAACTGAACAGTTGTACAAATTGGTCTGTTTTAGGGTTTTATGGAATATTTTTTATTTATTCCATAATGTAATAAGATTTAGATCTGAGTGTTAGTGTTGTTCCTGGAAGTCTGAAATAATATTTTTTCTGCTTCTTGAAGGACAAAATGTTTCTGGTTTCTTTTTTTTTTATTGGGGAAGCCCTCCTTTCTTAAATTATAAAGCAAGTCAAGCACAAACTAGCGTATGATGCAGAACACAGACCTCAAGCAGGGCAGAAGTTGCACGGACATGGACAAAACATTATATTGCAAGAGGTGGCAATTTAGAATATCGTACCATCCTTTTTCTTACTGCTTCATCCAGTTCAGGGAATGCAAGAGGGGAGCTAGCCTATTCTGGCAAGCAACAGGCACAAGACAGGGAACACCCTGGACAGGGCTGCCATCACATCGCAGGGCACATACAGACACATTCTCACACTGGGGCCGATCTCCTCGGATGCCGTTAAACCTACCACTGTGCAGTAACGCTTCTCGGCATTTTGGCTAAGATCAAGTGTATGTTTTTGGACAGTGGGAGAAAACTGGAGCACCCAGAAGAGATCAAGAGAAATGTAAGTGTTTTTTTTTCTCTTCAGCAGCAGATTGCATAAGAGCAAAATGTTACGAGTACAGTGAACCACAGGTATGACTATTTCCTGGTACGTCCTTGCAGGATCAAGTTTCTGATCCTAGCTGGTAATTAATGGGGCCCAGGTAACTAGGGTAAAAAGATGGGCAAAAACTATATTCGCTACAGGAAGACCTGGTAATGGAGAGCAGGGTTACATTTGTCAAGCGTAACCCAGAACTTGTATGAACAGGGTTCGGACTGCAAGGTTAGGTTAATGGACACTGAGCAAAAAAAAAAATGCTTGTCCGATCTTGGGATGAGCTTTGGAATTGCAGGTTCGGACCTGGACCTAGCTCCCCGGGAGGGAGATTCTGAAGGCGTGGGCTCACGATGGGCGGAGTACCACTGAGGGTGAGGTGGGATGTGCTGTCCGGGCCCTGGAGCTTGCCGACAGGCCGAGCTGTCAGGAAGGGGGGCTCTTCTCTTCCCACTCGGCACTGTAGGGGTCTGCCTCCACTTTCTCACCCTCCCTGCCCGTGATCATGGGGTACGTAGCCACGAGCCGAGAGATGAGAAAATAAAATTGGGTAGGGGACTCCTCCTTGTGTATTAAAGATACCATAGCTAGTATATTACAATGTGCCATCCATTAGTTCATATCATATGCTAACAGTTGGTTAAAGTGCTTTCTGTTGATGATGATGGTGATGATAATTTCACTGGGCAGTGTTTCTGCCCTGCTGCTGTGTTGGGACTTCATGTGAACATCCTCTTCTCTTTCGAACTGTTTTCTTTGTTTGGCTTCCAACTAGTCTGGATGCGAGTAGAAAGCACAAACCTGATTAGGACAGGAAATAATTGATATATAGGGGATGATCCTGATTTCTTCTTTAGAAAAAGATTCCATTCATCATTCATGAATCACAGTGTTCTTGGAACTTGTTGAGAGGGCAACTGTGAACTTTTCCTGCAGAAGATGTGATTTTTTTATGAGGTGAACATTTAGAACGGGTTTGAACTGGATTGGAAGAATGCTGGACGCTGTAATGGGAGTCGGTCCAGGCTCCAGCGAAGCGTAGTTCAGGACCCTATGCAGACGGTATAATCCGGAAGTAAGTGGAGAAGGACGACAGGGAGAAAACGCCGAGGATCAGGAGGGGTTGACAGACCGGGGGGGGCATGACGACGGTGATCTGGTGCTCGGGGGGGGGGGGGCGCGGCCAAGGCAAACGAGTCCAAAGAGTCCAGGGGGGAAATCTGGGGCGCAGTCCAGAGTCCAAAACCGGGTGATCCATCCAAGACGAGACAAAACATGGTTAAAAACCGGAACGGGATCCAGTACAGGGACAGGGAATAAAAACAGGTTAACGAGGCCTGGCGCTCCGAGCCCCGGACTCAGATGGTCAAGACGCCATGGTGATGCCGATGCCGTCGGCTCTCTCCTGGACCCGCTGGTAGGCGGGCTTCCAGACGTCTATCTCCCAATGCTGAGCCAGGAGTAGCGAGAGCGCCAGGCTTAAATAAGGAGGAGCAGACCAGGGGGCAGGTGAAAATAATCAGGGAAAATACGAAAGAGCCGGAGCGCCCTCAAGAAGAGGGATTACGATCGTGACAGACGCAAGGACTACTACTGTATGTAATTCTATACTGTTATATAGGAATGTGTGCTACAAACCGAAGTAACCAATTGTGTTAAAAGAAGTTATCTTTAGCAGATAGGGAAGTAGGAAGATGGAACACTGTCAATCTTGTAAGCACAGGGAAGAGTAATAGATAACAGAAAGATATTTAAGGACTGTTCTAGTTTCATTACTTTGAGAAAAACACACCGAGCATCTCTGTGTGTTTCGCTCCCATATGCGCATGAAATAAAAACTTCTTTTAACTTCCGAGACGGGCTCCTGTTTGGAGAACAATTTCTCCAGCACACTGCTGCTTTGGTTCTTCAGGTTTTAACTACTGAGTTCTTATGATCTTGAACATTGTCAGAAAACTGATCTTTACTGCAGAAAATAGGGTTATAAAAACAGGACATGTTACAGAATGCTTTCTTCATAGTGAAGGGTTTTGTGGTATGCATGACCGCTATAACATTTCTTTTCCTTGTTTTGCTACGAATAAACAGATAGTACATATAATGCTTATGCAGAGGAAATGTTCTATTCATGACAGGCTAAAACATTTTCTCTTTAAAGCAGAATAGTACAATGGGACCTGATTCAAGTATTCAGTGTCATCAAAGGTATTCACACAGCCAGCGAAGGGCTGGACCTCAGTGGACTTCTTCAGAATCAAGAGTGGGACACAAACCAGAGAATGCCAGTGGGATCTAAGGGGAAATGCATTTAAAAACAGAAAATCAGGCATTTAAAAAACAACAAGGGGGTGTGGTAATTGCTGGGACCGTTAGCATTGCTGCCTCGCGGCGCTAGGGTGCTGTCTGTGTGGAGTTTGTATGTTCTACCCTTGTTCACATTGGTTTCCTCCAGGTACTCTGGTTTCCTCCCAAAGTCCAAGCACATGTAGGTTAATTGGCTTCTGGAAACATTGGCCCTGGTGTGAGCATTTGTGTCTGTGAGTGCCCTGCGATGACCTGAAACCCCGTCTAAGTCAATAATTCCTTACACTTATATAGCGCTTTTCTGGACACTCCACTCAAAGCGCTTAACAGGTAATGGGGACTCCGCTCCACCACCACCAATGTGCAGCCCCCCCCCGGATGATGCGACAGCAGCCATAGTGCACCAGTACTCTCGCACACCAGCTATCAGTGGGGAGGAGAACAGAGTGATGAAGCCAGTACAGAGATAGTTCATAGTCACCTCACTGTTATACTGTTATCACTTTCAGTGTTATATTAGCGGTCAGAAGCCAGATAGAAAGCCTGAAAAGTAAATGAAATGATGCAAATGATCTCATGGGAGTGAAATTAAAAGATTTCACCATGATTTCTGTAGGAGGAGCCATTCACTGTAGAAAGCCTCAATCATGCTGGAACAAAATACACAAAGAATGAAGTGCTTAAGTGATACAAGGCCTTTGCCTATGTGTTGCAGCACTGACAGTATATCGGTCATAATGCTAATGAAGTTACAGTAAAATCTTACATATTTAACATTTTCATATATAACTTCAGGGAAGAATTCCCTACATGTTTGGAAGGTTGAATGTCACCGACAGGTGTAGCAGATCGTCACAAAAAAGGACTGTAATAGCCACAGACCTGCCACTAGAGGTCGCCACAAACACGGGTTTAGAGAGGTTGCATCTTCACAAGGGTTTAACTAGGGTCGTAGTAATAGAAGTTCTTATTTTAATAATAACAATTATTTTGGTCGGTTAGAATGTGTTAAAAAACTTTAAAGCCTGAAAACGTCTTGGACCTTAAAAAAACAACTGTGTTCGAAGTGCTTTATTTGTGAAGGTCATCTGAGCCGCACTTCACAAAAGGAGTACTTTTTCATACAAATTCCGCAAATGATTTTTGACCTGTGTTTCTGTTCCGTCATTTGATCTAATAATATCCATGTTTAAGAGTTTTGATTTTAATACGTGAGTGCTTCGTTTCTTTTGTGCATCAGTATACGAAGTGTAACGGTTTAGCTCTGTTGGGCTTGATCCAGACTGGATTAGAAATGCAGAACAGATGGCGCTCTTTCATCCAGTAGAGGGCGTCTTTTCCGTATTTTACGTCATCTTCAATACTAGCTTCTGATTTTAACGGTGATATCCCTACACCAAATCATTACTTTACCCAGTCGTTTCATCCATTGCTGAAACCATTTAATTGTAAACCAACCGAAAGTATCCTTTTTAAACAATTCAAAACAACGTCCTGGGTACATTTTCATCGGTACTAGAGTCTTTGGATAGGAGGGGAGTCCATAATGCCATAAAACTCGAACTTTTATTACTTCAACCTAATCTTGAATATAGTTATATTATAAAAATGAAGTTATTAATACTTGACACGAAGCCACATCTCTGATTTTAAGACCACCTTATCTATAATACTAAATGTTGAGTAAATATGCATTTATAAAAAACAACAACCAATATATTTTTATATAGGTGTCCAATATTCAAGAGGCATCTAATACAATAGATGGATTAGTTTTACAAGTTTGCAGAAGATTACTAATGGCCTATTTCCCACTAATTTTTGTTATTAGTGACCGTTACATTTAACATGTACTGTAGTAATGAGCTACCAAGCATCCAGGAGATCTACTCAGCTAGATGTCTGAAGAAGGCCAGGTCCATTCTCAAGGACCCCAGTCATCCCAGTCACAAACTGTTTTCCCTCCTACCGTCCGGTAAACGGTACCAAAGCATTCGGTCCAAGTCCAACAGACTACGGAACAGCTTCTACCTCCAGGCAATAAGACTGCTAAACAGCCAACCTGCAGCTCCTTTAGCAAATCACCTGTAATGGCTACATGGACACACAGTTTTCACTGTATTTAGTATAACTG